>NC_091469.1:36210901-37410901 GCF_036971445.1 Narcine bancroftii
AGCTGTGAATTGAAAAGGGAATCAGGGTTGTGATTGGATGTTGGGAAGTGGTGTCGAGCATGTCCAGATTGAGCCGGATACCAAGGATTGGAACGTGGTGAGGGTGGTATGCTTTACATGCAGTTAAACTTTACGTCACGTAAGCCGAATTAAAGGTGCTGGACACCCTGGTTGTGGTCCAAAGTTAAGCAGATCTCCTTCATGTTATAACAAAGTAGTTTCACACATCAACTGACTGCATGCGAGTAGGGTTTATGAAGTGAATGCTGATGTGTTGTACGCTATTTGACGCAACTGCACGTGCCTGGGAATCTTTGTGTACCTGACAAGTTGCACTTGGAGAACCTAGAAAAAAAGTCACAGTTCCCTAGTCCATGCAGCCTTTTACACAGCATCAGTTTAATCCATTTTTGTTGGTGCCAAACAGATAGGTAATGGTGAGTTCCAAAATGCACCAGTGTATTGGAGTGGCTGCACTCAGTAAATCCTCCATCATTGCCTGGGTCTAAGTTCTTAATTTTCCTTCATTTGCATTAAAGACCACAACGTAAATGAAGGAAATATCACTTGTCCTAAAAGTACTGCACTACAAATGACAAGGTGACTCTTGTACAATCTGTGAAATTCCTGACTCCACTTATTCCTCCTATGTAGGTAGCAGTCTTACCATCATAACATGTGCATCTTATTCAGCACAGAAACCTGGGTTGAAAGGCCTGTTCCTGTGCAGTACTCTTCTTTGTTAATTCTTTCAGAGTAGACGTGGCAAGGATGTTTTCTCTGGTAGGGGAGTCTAAGACAAGAAGGCACAACCTCAGGAAAAAGGGACATCAATTTAAAAAAGAGATGCAGAAAAATTTCTTTAGTTAGAGGTTCGTGAATCTGTGGAACTCGTTGCCACGTGTAGCTGTGGAAGTGAGGTGATTGAGTCTATTTAAGACAGAGATTGACAGACATTTGATTAGTCATGGCATCGATGGTTACGGGGAGAAAGCCAGAGAGTGGAACTGAGTGGGAGGATGGATCAGCTCTTGATCAGAATGGCGGAGAAGACTCGATGGACTGATAAGCCTACTTCTGTTCCTATATTTTGTGATCTTCAGATCTTGTGTTATTGGATGTCTTAAACACATACTGCTTCAAAAATCTTCAAAACTGAAGAACAATTAAATAGTAACCTGAGGCTGTTTATTTAGCAATTACATTTACTTCATAAAGATCCAGCTCCACATAACCATCAGAACAGAAGATAGTTCATGCTATTACTCTCTTGTCTCCACTGAAGAGCAGGTAATCAATTCTCTGACACCTTCTGATAGCAAAAACGTGGTTAAAGCAAAACCTGGAAATCTTAGAAACTTGAAATAAAAACTGAAAATGTAGGAAGGACTCAGCAGGTCAGGCAGTGTTAGTGGAAAGAGAAAGAGATTAAAGGTCAGATTGATGACCTTTGGTCACAATCGTGAAAGACAAAGGGAGCATCTATCATTTTCTTTGGATAAAATTTCTTCCTCCAATTTCCCTGATTAACTGATTGATTGCTCTCATTTACAGCAGGAACTCAGCAGGTCAGCCAGCATTCATAGGTGGAAATGATCAGTCAGTGTTTTGGGTCTGAACCCTCTCTGCCTCTAGTTTCATTTACATCTTATCCCTATGCAACCTTGCCTCACTTTTTCATTCATATTCCTTGGTCCTTGTACTGACAATAACCACACCTGCAGTGCGAGTATAAGACAGCTTTAATAAACTAATATGTACACTAAGACATCTTGTCTCTCTGCAAGACAAACCCGGAGGGCTAGACTGCAGCTCTGGACTGTATATACAAGGTCACCGGGATGATCCCTGGTGACCTAGTGGTGTAATTACATATCATCACATTCACCCACCCCCCCCCCACTTAAAACAATTGTTATTCCCCCCCACCACCTCCCCCATCCTCCTTCCCTTCTTTGTAAGTTCATAAGTCCAACATTTTTTGTGGCTTCCGTCGCCTTCTAAACCTCCTCGCTAGTGGTATAGTGGTGGAGAGTGCGGTCTGCCTTTCAGCCTTTCTTGGTGGAGGTGTGGGAGTGGAAAGTACTAAATGGCCATGTGGGCTGGGGATCCTCTTGTATGGGATTAGGTCCTGCCATCAAGTCTAGGATGGTGATCTTTTGTGGGGCGGGCATACCCAGGGTCCTGCTTTCCAGGGTGGGTGGTTTAGTCAGTCCTCTGGGGTGACTCGATGGACGACTGTTCTAGTGACTGCCGCTGCACTCCTTGTTGATCCGTAGACATCTGTGTTTCCTCCGCGTTGTTCACACATCCGGCCGGCGCGAGATCCCTGGTGGCCACCAAGTCTTCTCTTCCATCTGGGAATGTGATGAAGGCGTACTGAGGGTTCGCGTGCCTCAACTCCACTTGATCCACCAACGGGTCCGCTTTGTGGGGTCTGCAGTGCTTCCGGAAGACAACAGGTCCTGGTGTCATCATCCATTTAGGCAGCACTGTGCCCGTCGTGGCTTTCCTTGTGAAAGAAAAGATATGGTCATGTGGAGTCTCGTTAGTGGCTGTACACGACAAAGAACATATAGAGTGTAGGGCTTCTATCAACACTTCTTGCGTTCCAGTAACAGGTGTTGCACCCGGTACTTGCTGGCAACAAGGATGTTGTCCAAATAAATAAAGACGAATCCAAGTCCGTGCCCACGAGGCGCTGGAAGGACTGAGCGGCGTTCTTGAGCCCGAACGGCATGCGCAGAAATTAAACAGG
The DNA here is from genome assembly GCF_036971445.1 of Narcine bancroftii. Lineage (NCBI taxonomy): Eukaryota > Metazoa > Chordata > Chondrichthyes > Torpediniformes > Narcinidae > Narcine > Narcine bancroftii. The sequence continues at coordinate 36,213,660 of NC_091469.1, forward strand.
CCAAAGGGGGTGATGTTGGCTGTTTTGGGTATGTCCTCAGGGTGCACCGGGCTCTGGTGATATCCACGCACCAGGTCAACCTTGGAGAAGACCCTCACACTGTGCAGGTTGGCCGTAAAGTCCTGGATGTGAAGGATGGGGTAACGGTCAAGAACGGTTGCTTCATTGAGCCAGCGATAGTCTCCGCAGGGACGCCAGCCGCCGGAGGCTTTAGGGACCAGGTAGAGCGGTGAGGCCCATGGGATGTCGAACCGCCAAAAGATCCCCAGCTCCAACAGGTGTGAAAACTCCTCCTTCACTACCTGGAGTTTGTCAGGCAGGTGCCGGTGAGCCCTGGGTGGGGATGTGGTGGAACACCCCTTGGCACGACGAGGCATCACAGAACTGTGGCTTGAGGAGTGTCGGGAACTCATCCAGGATCTGCTGGAATTCATCTCTGGGTGTGCTGATTGTGGCCATCTGTAGTGTACGGACACCCTGGTGTTTCTGTGCACCTTGGATCTCTGGCAATGGGTGCATGTTCTGGCCCAGCTCATGATCTGCTCGGGGCAGCCCATGCCATACGAACCGTTCTGCCACCATCCAGACCGTGGACCTGATGGATGGATGTGAAAGGTCGTGGATATGATGGAAGACCTGCCTGCACTACTGCTGCGGAACCACTGGCCGTGGGGTGCCCATGGAGATATGACACAGGATAGTGCCTTCGCCGCTCGGAGTCGGGAGGTCTCGGAACCGTAGGCCCGTGATGGCAGTCTTGAAGGCCCTCGTCTCCTCATCAGCTTCCTGGTCCCGGCCGAGCTGGTCGAAGTTGAGGCAGATGGCTGGTCGCGAGAGTGCATCGGCAACGACATTGTCCTTCCCCGCCTTGTGCCGAATGTCGGTGGTAAACTCCAACATGAAGGAGAGGTGACGCTGCTGGCGGGCCGACCAGGGATCCTCTCCCATCGCGAGCGCCTGGGTGAGGGGTTTGTGGTCAGTGAAGATGGTAAAAGTCCTCCCCTCCAAAAAATAGCAGAAATGCTGCACCGTCAGGTACATGCCCATTAACTCGCGGTCGAAGGCACTATATTTGCGTTCCGGCGGGTGGAGCAGGCGGCTGAAGAATGCCAGCAGCTTCCAAAGCTCATTCACCTGCTGCTCCAGGATGGTACCGACGGCTGTGGCAGAGGCATTGACAGAAAATGCCATATGCAGGATGGTGTGCGGCTGGGCGAGCATGGCGGCCTTTGCAAGGGTGTCCTTAGTGGCCTTGAATGTGGTGCAGGCTTCTGGGTTCGAAGCGAGCATCTTGTGCTTGGCTGCGTTGAGGGCGAACAGCGGCTGCATGATGTTTGCAGCTCCCGGGATGAAGCGGTTGTAAAAGTTGATCATACCCATGAACTCCTGCAGCCCCTTGAGGCTGTTCGGGCATAGGAACTCCCTGATGGTGGCAACTTATGTGCCATTTTCTCCCAGTTGGCCGACTTCGGCCTTACCATCAACCCGGTCAAGTGCCAGTTCGGGAAAGAGTCCATGCAGTTCCTGGGCGTTATCAGCTGAGCTGGTCTACAGTGCACCGCTGGCACTACCTGGTGAGTTCGTCAATGCACCTCACAATCCCAAGCGGTCACCACATGAACTACTTCCTCACCTCAGGGCATGCTTGGACTCCTTCAAACCCCCACCACCACCCAGACATGGCACCCGCCCGACTCACATTCCTGGCGAGCTGCTTTCTGCGGAGTTCATTTTCATTCGGCGGGGTCAGATCACAGCACCTCTGCAGCGACCGTACAAGGGGCCGTACAGAGTTATACAGCATTCCGGCTTGACATTCACGCTGGACTAGGGTGGCAGGCATTAGCTGTTTACCATGGACAAGCTGAAGCCAGCGCACCTCAATCCCACTGAGCCCGTGGTCTTTGCCCAGCCCAAGAAGCAAGGCCGCCCAGCAAAAAAGGACGGCGTCGGTTCTAGTGGGGGTGGGGGCGGGGGGGCTCTGTGGCAGCTCACCACAAGGCAGGCAAACCGATCTCGCATGTAAGCCACGCGGCGGGGCAGCTGGCCAAAATGGTGCCGTCAGGGGTTTCCCTTCCTTCCAGCTCGGGGCTCAGAAACCCGCGTTTGGGGACCATGTGACGCCCACATGATGTCAGCGCCCTCCAGTGCGGTTCTCAGCCAGGTCCGGGCTGGGAGTATAAGTGCAGCCTAGGAGCCTGCAATAAAATAGTCTGCTCACTGAGCTCAACCCGTCTGGTTGCGTGTGTTATTGCAGGAGCAGTGTAGCTGCCGCTACACACTCATGTTTTGGACCATTTCCTAATGCAATAGAAATTTACATTGTTTCCACATGCTTGAATAGTTCTTTAATGATATCATTGTTTTTTTTGGACATACACCCCTGTAACAAGCCATTTTGGCCCACAAGTCTGTGCTCCCCAATTTACATCCCATTGACATAAACCCCCAGTACAATTTGAATGGTGGGAGGAAACTGGAGCCTCCAAAGAAACCCACACAGACATGGGGAGAATGTTCAAACTCCTTTCAAACAGCATAAGTTTCAAACCCTGGTCCCAATCACTGGGGCTGTAAAATCATTGCGCTAACCGCTACACCAACTGTGTCGTCCAATGTTCCACCAATGTAAAATGATGGCACTGCTGCAGCTGCTGGTGTGGATCCGAGAGAGTGGGAAGCAGAGACACAGTGCTCCTCCTCAGGTCCTACTACCTGGTCATTATGCAGACAGCCCTGTACAGGTTTTAAATGCTCTGCAAAAGGGGCTAATGGTGTTTTTTAAACATCAGTAAAACAACAGAGGTACATGCCCAAGATGGCTGGGCCCATGCTTAGCAGCAAACAGCAAGGGTTGCGGGATCTGAAAGGTCAGTGAACTGATGCAGGGCACCAGAGTGGGAGAAGATCCCCTGTTGAGAAGGAGAAGCCTGGGAGAGGGTGCTATAGGGAAGGAGACCACAGAAGTAGCCAGCGAGGGGGTCAGCGGCTGAGAGACTGCGGACTGCTGGAGACTGCCTCGTGAAAACCAATTACAGGATTATGATTTCTGAGGGTGCTGTTGGCAAACATGGCTCCCGAAGGGTCTGGGTGTTAGCAGCTTCCTGAACTAGAAGCTTGGCTCACCATTGGAACAGATTGCAGCCGTACGGCTGCAGAGGTTACAGGAGTGCAGAAGGCAAATCTATGGACATTCTGTGTCTCTGAAGGAACTCCCTTCTGCTTCTCTTGCTCTTATTGATAGGAGCACCAATAACACATCTTTTGGACACTATCAGTTGCCCCAATATTGCAATGACAAAGACTTGAGGGGAATGTTAGGCTTTTTTGCACAAAATATGAGCTGGCCTGGATCCAAACTAGGGAAGAGCAGGGAAGGGAAAGGTGGCCGACCTTTATGGCCTGGATGCCAGGGGAGTAGTTCAGGTAAGAGTCTCATCAGGGGGTGGGCCAGCCTGAGCCAATTAGCATATACAATCCATACCATTACAACACCCTTTTGTGTGCCATTACAGAAAATTTTGTCTCATTGATGTACCATCAATAATTCGCTAAAGGTGGAGTAGTGAAACAATCAGGCTTTTAATAGCTAAATACTGGAACACTATCAAACTACCATCCACCTCCTTGACTGATCAGAGCCAAAAGTAGAAGGGGGGCATGGAAGAGGCTTTGAGTAGGATTGGTCTCAAGAGGCGTATCCAGTCAGTAGCAGCCAATTACGATATAACAGTGGTTTACTACAGTTATGTTCATGACAATAAAGGAATCTTGAATTAATTGTGTCTAAACAGTAAAAGGCGAATTAGTGAGATAGACTACAAATGTGTGAGGAGAGTAGGGTTAATGAAGACAAATATAGGTTCCCTACAATCAGAAACTATGGAAATTGTAAGTGAGATCAAAGATTAATGAGGATTGACCAGAAGTGAAGTGAGATGGACTTCTTTCATGAAGGTCTTTTCAATCGGTGTCTGCCAAGGCAGGATATGATCAATTTGTGGATTCATTCTGCAAAATATCAGCATGTCAGCAAAACCAAATAATCAGTTAGTGCCTGTGAGGAATGTGTTAGGATTGATAAACTTTGACGAAGTGAAACTGCAGATAAATTTACAAATTTAAATTTGAAATTTATTGCTAACAAAGCAAGCAATACCGCATATGATGGACTCTCAGGTATGCTTATGAAACACAAGTTCATTGAAAAATAACCTTTCAATTAGAACTGTATCGTGGGTAGTAATGTGATTGGAAAAGAGCTTAGAGCTCATGAAGTGCCTTTTGTGAACACTGTAAAATGAACCGATTAGAGAACCCCTGCCCATGCTACATTTATATTTGCAACAGATGTGTGTTGGATGGTGCAATGACATGAAGCAGTGGGGGTGAGGGGGAAATTGAATAAAAAGGAGAAAGAAGTGCACATAATCTGAACCAAGGAACAACCTTAATTGCAAAGATTGTCTTGGAAATGATTTAGACCCAGAAGAATTACTTTAAGCACAGCAATGGAAGAGCTAAAAAGCTGTTGGTTCCTGTGCTCTGTGGGAACTCTTGAACTCTCTTAAAGAGTGTGGCTGCTTTTGTCAAAGTTAAACTCAGGAATAAGGAATTGGAAACAGAGAGAGAGATCTGAAGACCTCCTGGAATGCAAATTCCAGGATGTATCAGTCCGCAGCTCAAAGTAAAGGGGTTGACCATCCCTTTTTTAGAGAGACTGAAAGTGCAGGAATCCTCTAGCATGCAACAATTTCAAACCTATTTCCTATGCTGAATAGCAGAGGCAACCTTACCTTAAACCTGTAGCACAACTATGGGTCTATGGAGGAAATGATTCCACGGATTGTAATGAATACAAGTAAGTGGTCAACAGGTGTGAAGTGCTTCCAATGTTGCTGTTTGTAGCACATGTGCAGCCTATATACCGCTCTTGAAACCTAACAACCACCTGAGCTATTTTTTGTTACATCTGGAGAACCAGAATGGATCACATCCATTGTGTCATGGTGAACAAATCTCCAAAGGGGTGAAATGATAATTAACCCAGCCCTCAGCCTGAAGACACACATTCAGCAGCTACATCAAGCTGCGTGTACAATCTGAGTGTACGCGTATCAAGTTCTATCTGCCTTCAGTATCATAAGACTTGGGTGTAGCCCTGTTACCCCACAGAGTTATATTCTGTTGGACCTTTTTGTGCTGGCTGTTCTTTGTGGAGGCACTGTGAGAGACAGAGATGGTGGATCCTGTGGGATGTTTTCTCAAGCAGACTGTCAAAGTAATTTAGCAAAATACTGCATTCGCCAAACCCACAAACAAACACCAAGCCTTCACCTGGCTGTCAATGAGAAGGCCTCTTACCATCAGATCCTCTCTAAACCCCACTGCACATTGCCCCTGAGGTAGCTCTTTCTCCACATGGATTGTCAATTAGCCTGAAAGGACTGGAAAAAGTTATTGGAAAGACTTCACCCCTAGAAGCTGCCCAACAGATCTGTGAGCTGTTCCCTAGGTAAATACTGTAGCAGAGAACATGGAATGTTACAGCCATTTGTCCCTCAATGTGCCTTCTGCATAAACCTACTCAATAAACTAAACCTCACATCCATAACCCCCTATTTTCCTACATCCATGTGCCAGAGTCTTTTAAATGTCCTTATTGTACCAGCTTCCACCACTACCCCTCGCAATGCATTTGAAGCACCCATTATTCTCTATGTAAAATTTTCTCCATGTCTTCCCTAAGCTTTCCTCCCCTCACCTTATACAGACACCCACTGGTGTTTGCTACCCTATCCTCGGGGGGCGGGGGGGGGGGAGGTGCTGACTGTCCACTATTATCTATGTCTTTCATAATCTTGTAGACCTCCATTAAGTCTCTTCATATCCTTTGTTCCAAAGAGAAAAGCTCTAGCTCTGTTAACTTGCCTCATAAGGCACATTCTCCAATCCAGGCCACATCCTGGTCAATCTCCTCTGCACCCTCTTCATAGCTTCCAATCTTTCCTGTAATGTGGCAACAAAAATTGAACACAATATTCTAAATGTGGTCTAACTAGACTTTTATAGAGCTGCAACATTACCTCATGACACTTGAACTTAATCCCGACTAATGACGGCCAGCACATTGCAAGCCTTCTTATCTACCCATCAACCTGCAAAGCGACCTTGAGAGATCTACGGATTTGAGCCCTAAGTCACTTTGTTGTTCCGCACTGATATGAATACTGCCATGAACCATGAACTAAGCCTTCAAGTTTGACCTTCTGAAGGGTTCCTAATCATACTGGAGGTTCGGATCTGGATCCCAGGTTGCTGATGGTTTGTACTAGACTCTGTGTGGCTGCGGAGACTGCGGGAGCACTGGGTCAAAACCACTCTTGGGAAACTCATTTTTACTTTCTCTGAATGACTGTACAAGGTGTTTCAGACAATTTCTGCCGATGGCAAATCTGTCTGCCTTACAGCAGACAAAAGCAATTTCAGGTAAAATGACAATTTTTATTGCATGATAATAAATTGAATCTTGACTTATCTGGATTTAACTCCATTTGCCACTTTTTTCCATCCAACTTTGTCACCTGTCTATTTCCGGTTGTAACTTATGACAACCTTCAACACTATCCACCACACCTCCAATTTTCGTGTTGTCTGCAAACTTACTTACCCATTCAAGATATCCCACTGGGTCACTTATATAAATCACAAAGAACAGGGGTCCCAGAACAGATACCTGCAGCACTCCACTCGTCACTACGATAAACCATCTTAGACAAAATTTAATCTACCTGAAACTTACTGCTCCTCTAATATAAGATGTCCTCAAATGAATGGTGCAGGTTTGAATATTTCAAGGTGAAACTCAGAGCCGCACTTTCAAAGGCTTAGTGGGGAAGGACACCATAATCTTTAGTTGTACTCTCACAGGACACTGAGAGGTAAGGCCATGTGTAATATCCTCTCATTTGCTTCATGGTTGGACTGTGAAGGAAGAGGAATGGCTCTGATGCATTGCCAGAGAATGTACTGAATTGATGGTACAATGAATGAGGAAGATGTTTTACTGAATATATTATGAATGAAGTATACTTTTTAAAATTATATATCATGAGTGGGGTACATGGGCAGCATCAGTTAGATCCAAGTGAAACTATTGCACGTTCTGACTATAATTGTTCCACGTTTTATAGGTGTGATGTCAGTTGCTGAAGTTCTAAACTCTGAAGTTTGCTCTCTAAACATATGTTCCTGTCTTTCTTCCTTTTATTTCCCCCCTATCAATTAGCCTAAACCTTTTTCTGTGACATTTTATTAGTGAGCAAATGGTGATATATGTACTATAATTACCCTTATTTCCATTGATATAATCTGAACAAAATAATTTTATCCTATAGTATGGTAAGGAAAGACAATATTTGTTGTAACTTCAATATATGAAGCCTTTCCCTCCATGCATTGGTAATTCTTTAAAAATATGATTAGACTGTGGTTTGGACCTTGCATCACTTGCAACTTTGCAACAGACTACATTGATAAACCTGTCAACAGTATAGTACCCTATATTTTGGCAGTTAAGATGACCTTCAGTTAGGATGGGACCTCAATTTCAGCCTGAATTTCATGGTTAGTTCATATTTGTCGTATAAGACTTCCCGCCAATTTTCTGCTCGATGCCTCAGAGCAGCTGTAAGGAATGTGCTGGAGATTGGTGTCCGGGCCTCCCGGCAACAGCCCAAACATTGTTACAACACCCCAATCGCCAAGTAACAAATCTGTAAATTGAGCAAGTAAGTGATACAATAACAGTTAAAAAAAAAACTTTTGCTTCTGGCCAGGAAGATGCCAAACAGAGCTGGGTCCAAGTCTTCAGCATCGGCAACTCCATTCTCAACATCAGGTGAAGTGCCACCTGCATCAAAGAAGTCGCCTCGGGCTTCCAGGAACGAGGGAGGACCTCGGGCTCCCGGGCAGGATCGGGGACCTCGGGCTCCCGGGCAGGATCGGGGACCTCGGGCTCCACAACTGTTTTTTTTTTACAATTTACAGTGGTGGAGAGGTGTCAGAGACTGGAAGCAGTGGCGGTGGTGTGGAGGTGGTCAGGGACTGGTGGCAGCCGTGGGGAGATGGTTGGGACAAGCCCGCTATTCCAGCCAGAATTTTAAGATCATCTGTTTTTATATCTGGCCTATAAGACAACCCTTTTTTTGGGGTATTTTATTGGGTGCTTCAAGGGTCGTCTTATCCTCCGAAATATATATTTTTTAGTATGTATCACATAGTAATTTTATTTGAAATATCTCTTAGAATCTGGAAGGGAGTCATTCAGATAGCCTCCCAACCAATAAATTGAACTGATTAAAAATTAACTGGTACACAGAAAGGATAAGATACTGGAAACACTCAACAGTTCAGGTTGTACCTTTGAAAAGGGAAATAGGTTAACGTTTCCGGAATGACCCATTATTAAAATCTGTTGTTACTGATATCATGAAAACACTTCAGGGTAATTGACTGCCCCACCACCCACATTGGAATGATATTTTTCTCAGAAATGGGGATCTATCGACACATGTGAGATCTGCTCGTTTCTAATTTTGTTTGCCTCATTAACCAACTGAACATCAGGCTTGCTGTTATTTGTTTTCACATAACTGGAACCCACCCCCCCCCCCCCCAGAGAATATCTGATGATCAAACTTTGTTTGATGCATGAAACAATACAAAATGCATCTAGCATAGAAAAATAATCACCAAGAAAAGACAGTAAATGTTAGAAAGCTGAAATAAAACAGTCAATACAAGAAACAAATAAAAGGCACCTCATCTGCTCTCTGTCCAGTGGCCATCCCGAACTCTCAGTACGTGACTTCAACTCCCCATAACCACACTGACCTGTCTGTCCTGACCCTTCTCTACTCCCAGAGTGAGGCCCAATGTAAACTAACAGAACTCTTCCTGGTAGCCTGCAGCCCAATTTCCGATAATGAGTCCCATCTTTCATTATTTGTACCCCTACTGCTCTTCCTCTTCCCTCACCTCTTTTTTCACATCCACTCCCACCTAGCCTCACCATCCATTTTGTTTCCCTCCTTTGATTCTATTCTCTCATCACGCCCATTTCCCCACTGGATTCTTCTATTCTCTTCTCTCCCCACCCCCACAACTGCCTATATACTAGGTTAAATAAATGGTCTCTCTTTATGCTACATTCTCATCATCCCTCTTTATTAGATTACAGCACTATCTGTCTTGTAATCAAACACTCCACCTTGTATAGCTCATCCTCCCTTATCTCACCCCTTTGTTTCTCTCTCCCCTTTGTCTTATTATACCTGATAATCTATGCTTCTGCCCTTCATGTTTCACTTCTATCTGGTTCATTAATCTGACCCACCCCTTCCAACCATCCTCACTTTCTAAATTTCACCAGTCTTTATCTCCCACTGTTGTTGCTCGACCTGGTGACAGATTGTATTTCATGTCAGATTCCAGCATCTGCAGTCTCCTGTGTGTCTCTCTCGGTTCTGCGTGCTGAATAGTTTTACAACTTTGTTTTATGCGTGAAACCTTCTCTTTCCACAAATGAAATTTACTTTTTAATGGATCATGCCTCCAATTGAATTTCATTTCATTGGTGATAAGTAACGCTTTGATCTCTGAAGATTCAAGTGAAATTCCAACCTGACCAATAACCCAGCGTTCAGACCTAGATGGAAGTCACATCTTCCTGCCACAGACTGGAATAAAAGACATATTGCCTGTGAAGAACGAAATCATTTTTATTAACAAAAGGCCCATGTGCTATAACTCCTGATTCCAATTGATTGCTGCAAATCTTACCTTTATTACATTTAAAACCATTTCTAACCAGTTTTCTCCTGGCTTTACAAGTTGATTGACTCTAAAATTGCTGCAATGTATCAAGATTCTACAAGATGATGGCACAGTGTGCGGAGCAGTTAGCACAACACTATCACAGCAACACAGGTTCAAATCCAGAGCTGCCTGTAAGGAGTTTGCTCATCCTCCCCGTGTCTGCGTATGTTTCCTCAGGATACTCCAGTTTTCTCCCACCCTCCAAAAATGTACAAGGGTTTGTGGGTTAATTGGTGTATTTGGGGAGCACAGGTTACCATGATAGCTTAAAGATCAAAAATAGATTTTATTTATAAATATTCCCTCAAGCCATTCCTTCCAGATTCCAATCACCCATTAAATGTAAAAAAAAATTATTCCTCAGATCCTCTCTAAACCTTTTACCCATGCTCTAAACTTATGTCCCTAGTTTTAGATGTCTTTGTTCTAGAGAATAATTTTCGATCTACCTTGTCTATGCCACTCATAACTTTGTACACCTTTTTCAGGCGATCACTCAGCCTCTGCTCCAAGAAAAACCCAGCTTGTTCAATATTTCCACACAATGAAGCACTTGTGAATCTCCTCTGAACTGCCTCCAGTACAATCACATTACTCCTATAATTTGATGTGTCTTGGGCATTAACAGATTCCTAATCATATTGGAGGCCGGGAGCCAAAGAGGGTGACTCGGATTCTTGGAGCTTGAGTTCACTGCTGGAACTTTCAGGAGGCTGCGTGGCTACAGAGGCAGTGGCATCAGAGGTGGTGGGATACTTGGACAATATATGTCTCTGAAGGGACTCTCTTGTGCTTCTCTTTCTCTTCTTATTAAGGACACTGGACTTGAAGCACCTCTTTTGTGCCTTTATGGGGAAAACAAAAGTAAATGAATTTTGTGCATTTATATACATCATAATAAAGAAATTTTGATCACATTCTCACTATGGTTTATCCAATTTTAAAAAATGTATTATAACCCTCCTATCTTATATTCTATACTCTAGCTAATGAAGGCAAGCTTTCTTCAAGGGTTCTTGACCACACTATTTATTGTGAAGTCACTTTCAGAGGTACTTGTATACCAAGGTCTTTTTGTTCCCCAGTAGTTTTTACAATTGAGTCCTCCCAGAGTGTGTCACCTAACACTTATAGGGAATAACTTCCATCTACCATTGAACCATGGGCTGCTTCATTTGCTGAATAGTTGCAAATGGAATTGAACTTTGTGCAAGTAGCAGAGAGCCTCCTCACATTTTGCTTTATGAAGGAAGGTCGTTCTTCTTTCTTTGGCTTGGCTTCGCGGACGAAGATTTATGGAGGGGGTAAAAAGTCCACGTCAGCTGCAGGCTAGTTTGCGGCTGACAAGTCCGATGCGGGACAGGCAGACACGATTGCAGCGGTTGCAGGGGAAAATTGGTTGGTTGGGGTTGGGTGTTGGGTTTTTCCTCCTTTGCCTTTTGTCAGTGAGGTAGGCTCTGCGGTCTTCTTCAAAGGAGGTTGCTGCCCGCCAAACTGTGAGGCGCCAAGATGCACGGTTTGAGGCGTTATCAGCCCACTGGCGGTGGTCAATGTGGCAGGCACCAAGAGATTTCTTTAGGCAGTCCTTGTACCTTTTCTTTGGTGCACCTCTGTCACGGTGGCCAGTGGAGAGCTCGCCATATAACACGATCTTGGGAAGGCGATGGTCCTCCATTCTGGAGACGTGACCCATCCAGCGCAGCTGGATCTTCAGCAGCGTGGACTCGATGCTGTCGACCTCTGCCATCTCGAGTACTTCGACGTTAGGGATGTAAGCGCTCCAATGGATGTTGAGGATGGAGCGGAGACAACGCTGGTGGAAGCGTTCTAGAAGCCGTAGGTGGTGCCGGTAGAGGACCCATGATTCGGAGCCGAACAGGAGTGTGGGTATGACAACGGCTCTGTATACGCTTATCTTTGTGAGGTTTTTCAGTTGGTCAAGAAGCAAAAGATGGTTGGTCCTTGGACGCTACCTTGAAGAACTCCTGTAATAATAGTGATAATTGACCTCCAACCCCCATTATCATTTTTCATGTGTAAAAATGGAGCCCCTCATGTTCCTTTTAAATCCTTGCCCTCTTATCTTAAATCAGCCCTGAAATGTTGTCTATTTCTCTCCATGGATGCTGCCTGACGCACTGAATACCTCAAGAATTTTGTTTTTGTAACATAATATCACAACTCTTGTACTCAGTGCCATGTCCAATGAAGGCAAGATTGTTTAATGCATTCTTCCCCACATTGTCATATTTATCACTAATTTCATGCCAATCTGTTTTTCCATCCATAACACTCTCCAGGGACCTGCCATTTCCTCTGTAAATCCAGCTTTGGTTTAATTTCACAAAATGCACCTCTTTACACTTGTCTGAGTTAAATTCCATCTGTCATTTCTTGGACTATTTTCTCAGTTGATCTAGATGCTTTTGTAATCTTGGATAATCATCTTTACTGTCCAACCAAAGGCCCCTTCACAAGGCAAGAAATCCTCAACAACTTGAAGGAATTTTCAGCCAATAATCTCTAAGATTGCAGGAGTATTGAGAATTCAAATCCATGTACAAGAAGCAGATAGAAGCTCATGTTCAATGGCTGAAGAAACATCACACACCAACTATGGCAAGGTTAGTAGGCCATTACATCCTATAAAAGGAGATGCTTCGCTACCTGATGAGAAAAACACTTATTATGCTCAGTTTGAGGAGAACTCGGGTGTCTTCAAAAATCCCTGCAGAAGCAGATGACCCTGTGATATCTGTCTCTGAGCCGACGTCAGAACATCATTCAAGAGGGTGAACCCTGGCAAGGTGTCAGGCACTAATGGTATATCTGGCAGGATACAGAAAATCTGTGCCAACCAACTAGCCAGAGTGTTCACAGACATTTTCAATCTCACATTGGAGCAGTCAGAGGATCCCACCTGCTTCAAAAGGGCATCAACCATCCTGGTGTTCAAGAGAAGTGTGAGCTGCCTCAATGATTATCACCAAGTAGCACTCACATCTACTGTGATGAAATGCTTTGAGATGTAGGTAATGATCAAAGTTAACATATATGTAATTAAAGATCTGGACTCACTGCAATTTGCCTAACATCACAATCACTCCACAGCAGATGGAATATCACTGGCTCTCCACTCAGCTTTGGATCACTAAGACAACTGCAACACATACATCTGGTGACTCTTAATAATCTCCAGCTCTACCTTCAACACCTTCATTCCCAGTGCTGATCAACAAGCTCCAAACCTTGGGTCTCTTCATCCCCCCTCTGCAACTGGATCCTTGACTTCCTTAAGTCATGAACAAGGGCATGCAACCTTTTTTAAAAAAACTCACATTCCACTTTAAGTATTCCCTGCCATTGGTGCTCTGTTCTTAGTAAGGGATTACTTAAAGTGGTATGTGAGAGTGCAAAGAAAAAGTTTGAAAACCACTGTTTTAATCGTACCTCATTGACTCATTTTGTGCAGTTTCATAACGCCAAACCAAATGGGCCAATGACAATTTTTTTCAAGCAGAATATTTCAGTTACAATTGGGTCTAGAGCAGTGGTTTTCAACCTTTCCTTCCAACTCTCATACCACCTTGAGCAATCCCTTACTAATCACAGAGTCCTTACGGCACAGGGAATACTTGAGGAATGGGAGTTTTAGAAAAAAAAGGTTGCCCACCTCTGGGCTAGAATAATATACTAAATTTGAATAATTATTGTTTAGATCATCTACTTGTTAACTATGTTCCTCTTTGCAGTGTTACCTGACTTGCTGTGTATTCCCACCATTTTCTGTGTGAGAATTTTGGCGAATTCTGGAGATTGCTCAGAAGAGATGACTTGAAGACGTGGGAGAGAGTGAAACATTGATATACCATGGGACCCGTGATGAGAAACTTCAATTATGTGGAAAGGAATTGTTCTTTGTATACAGGAGGGAGAGAGATTTCACTGGATCACAATTGATGAAGACTTTGTCAGTAAAGACACTTTAATTTTAAGGAAATGGCCTTAATGGCCTCCTTCTGGGGCTGGAGTTTCCCTGACTCACATCCATTCATTTGACTATGCTGGACTGCATGCTTTGAAATAGCATTCTTGTTACATTAGTTAAACTAATCAATATTTCATAGAATTTTCAATGTGGTCCTTTCATCTCGCAGAGGCCGTTTATTTTCTAATCTTTCTTTGTAGTTCCTTGCTTTCACTCTTGTTCCCTCAAGGTTTTTTCTCCTTTCCATGTTTTCACCAATGCAACTTTCTTTTGGAGTGAAAAGTATGGCAAAACAAGCAGACTGTTAAGCTTTAGAATAATCTCCGCAGGAGATGTATCTCATTACATTATTTATTGTGCTGCTACACCCTATCAAGAGTGATGAATCCCGTCACTCTTCCTGCACCTCAGGGCAAAGTTTGTGTGCATGAAGCTTTATCATTATGTGCATCATTTGTGTATGTGAAGCTCCGTACAATGCTCAAATCTGAATTGTACTCTTTAAAAGGTATATTATTTGGTGATGCATTCAGAAAAGCTTCAAGCATATGACATATGGCTGAATGAACTTTGGTATATAACATTGTGTGATGCATTCAGAAAAGCTTCAAGTATGTAACAAATGGCTGAATTAACACATGTTTATTAAGAAACCATTTAGGCAAATCTGACTTGAAATAACAACATGCATCTTGATGGATATAACTTATCTCTTTTATATATTTTTTTTTAAAAATGGGACAAGATGTCTGGCATTAGGAGTGTTTCCTTAGTCATTAGTGTTGGAAAGAATTAACTGTTCAGCTTGTGTCCCTCCTGACATTCGATTCCACCAATGGCAAATCTTGGAAGGGGAGAACTATAATCTATTTGGCAAGGGTGATACAGCACAAATTTATATCTTTTGTGCAAGGGACAGATTCTACTGGAATGGGGCATCTCAAGGTATGTTCAACACATTAGGTTTGTTCTTGAACAAGTTACTAGCTGTGACTGTCCACTGATAATGAGATCAATAAATCAGGCCCGATAATTTTACAAATAATTCTGGTCACAAGCAAAGTGTCTTTTTCAAATGCATTTATGAAGCCATCGCAGATTGCAGAGACATTCCTTCTCTGAGATTTTAAGCATTAACTAATCTGATATAAATAGATTTGACTGAGCACTTATGATTGATCTCTACTATTCCTGAAAACCAATAAGTTATAGCAGTAAGACACATTGATGTTTGGACTTTAATTAAGTAAAGTTTTCTCAAGTGACACCTCCCATCACTGAACAGTTGTTCTACCTGTAGCTTGCAATTAAGGTGATTGCAGCAAAGGGCTTTCATGATTATGAAATTGCATGTTGGTACTGACATTGATAGCAGATAATAAAACTTGTATTATAATTATATATGTACATTATCCTGTGAAGACAGTTACCTGATATCTGATGAATAGAAAGCAACTATTTTACTCAAGAGACTTTTAGCCAGCTTCTATTAATCCAGTGGTTCTCAACCTTTTTCTTTCCACTCACATACCACTTTAAGTATTCCCTATGCCATAGGTGCTCTGTGATTAGTAAGGGATTGCTTAAGGTGGTCTGTGAATGGGAAGAAAAAGTTTGAAAACCACTGTTTAGTCATACTTAATTGACTCGTTATGTGCACGGTTTCATAACTCCAAAGGAAATGGGACAATGACAATTTTTCTGATGCAAAATATTTCAGTAACAATTGGGTCTAGAGCAGTGGTTCTCAACCTTCACTTCCCACTCACAGACCACCTTAAGCAATCCCTTACTAATCACAGAGCACCGATGACATAGGGATCACTTAGAGTGGTGTGAGTAGGAGGAAAAGGTTGAGAACCACTGAGTTAAACACTACCAATTTTCAAATCCTTCCACCATCCATTCTTTGCTCATATATGGAGTATTAAAATCAGCAGGGGTGCAGTGCTAATTTTTTTTGGTGCTGGAGCTCACCAAAAACGGTGACAGAGGGGTGCTGGAGCTGCCCCATGAGGTGCCGGAGCGGCGTTCTGGTGAGCTCTGGCAGCACTACAACCCTGGGAATCATATAGAAAATATAAAACATTTTGACTTATATAAACACACACACAGAAACGCAAAAAAACACACAGAAACACAAAAAAAACACAGAAACACAAAACACATAGAAACACAAAAAAACACACAAGAAACACAAAAAACATACATAGAAACACAAAAAAACCAGAAACATACACAAAAACACAAACATACAGAAACACAAAATAACACAGAAACAAAAACACAAACACAAAATGACACAAAGAAACAAAAACACACACAGAAACACAAAATAACACACAAAGAAACACAACACACAAACAAAAAAAATCACACACACATACAAAGTAACACAAAAACACGCACACAGACACAATAAAGCAATTTCCAACAGTGCTTCATAGTGAATTATCAAATCAAGGTTAACACATTGAGACATATGACCACTTAGACAAAGACAGATTTTAAGGAACATCTTAAATCAAATTTAAATTTAATTCAAGTTTATTTATCATCTGATTGTGCAAGTACAACCTGAAAAAAAGTGTTCACCGGTCCTCAATGCAACACAGTACAAACACACATACAGACATAACACATATGCAGATAAATGATATATATGCAGTGGTTATATAAAAATATATATTTTAAATAGTTGAGTCACACAGGATTTGTATGAGCAGTTGTTCAGCAAGTTCATTGTCTGTGGGACAAAGCTGTTTCTGAGCCTAGTGGTTCTGCTTTAGGTACTCCTGCATCTTTCCTGATGGGTGTAGCCGGCAGATGCACCATGCAGAGTTTTGGGACCTCACTGATCTTGTGCGTTCTCTGTAGACAAATGTCCCAGTAATTCAAGTTGATGGTGGGAGAAAGACCCCGTGATCCTCTTTGCACTCTCTTCTGGTACTGAGGGTTGACCTCCAAACTGATGCTTTACAGTAACTGTACCACACTGTGATGTAGCCAGCCAAAATGCTCTTCACAGAGGGTGGTGGCCAGTAGGTTTGCCAGTCTCAATCTTCTCAGAAAGTGCAGTATTGTTGTGCAATCAGTAATTAAATGGAGTGCAATGAACTTCGAGAAGGCTTTTGATAAGGTGCACCATAATAGACTCATCAATGAAGTTAACTCGTGGTATAAAAGGAAATTGGTGTCATGGGTATGAAGATGGATAAGCAATAGGCAACAGGAGCTCATGGTAAGAGGTGATTTTTCTGACATGGAGAAAGTGAATATTAGTATTCTTCAGGGATCAGTGTTAGGAAGGTTGATTTACACTAATGATCTAAACATGGAGTTGCAAGCTACATTTCTAAAGATGCAGATGACACAAAACTTTACAATATTGCAAACAGCAGAGATGGTAGTGATAGGTTGCAGCAGGAACAGACAAGTTGAATGAACAGAAGGTTGCCAGATGAAATTTCACGTGGAAAAGCGTGTAGGATCATAATTTGGTAGAAAGACTGAGGAGAGGCAAGATAAAATGGAGGCGACTATTCTAAAAGAAGCAGAGTTTATGTATTTATTTCAGATTTCAAGCATCTACAGTTTTTTTTTAAAAATTGTCAATGAAAGTCCCAGGGTAGGTTAAGAATGTAGGTAATAATGCACAATTTTTGGCTTCAACAATGGAGGGATGGAGCATAAAAGCAGAAAGTTACGCTCAATGTTCTTTTAAAACCCCGATCCAGTCACATTTATTGGATTCCTTCGTGCACTATCAAGCCACACGTGAGAGACAATAAACTATGCAATGGCGTAATATCAGATAAAGTGTAATGAGATAGTTGAAGTAAATTCCTAAACTGATTTTTTTTCTTGAATTTAGCCAAGGTATGTGTAGCTTGTTTGCTAAACTATAAATTCACTGACAAACAGCATTGAATTTATTCGTATAATATCAATCACTTTGCCATAACTCTTGTTAATACTCCACTTCCCTCTTAAAAGATTTGGATTAAAATATGTTTTAATCTTAACCACTTTAAATTATATCTGAGAACAGTGGATAAATAATACAAGAAGGTAGACACAGATATGAAAAAAAATCACAGAATGCCATCTGGTGGGAAATTCCTTAGGGATGTTTAACTGTCCTTTTTCAGGAAACACATGTAAACAACCTTATATTGTGTCCCTAACACTGAATCACAAAGTAGGGTAAAATTGAGCATATCAGTCTTCTGCAGTCGTTCAAACCGTTTGATCCCTCCTCCCTCTCAATACATACAGACACTCTCACTTTCCCCTCTTAAGATCGTGGTAGCTCTATCACCACTACCTCTTGTGCAATACATGCTTCCACAGTCGAGTCAGACAGTATTTTCAGCAGGGAAACAGAGGCTTTAGCCTAACTTGTCCATGTCAATTTTTTTTTTAACCCAACACATATGCTTAAATTCAGCCTTTATCTCACTGAACCTTTTTTTATCCATGTGCCTATCGAAAGATTTTTTTTAAATGTTACAATTATCAAGATTCAAGATTAGATTTATCATCATGTAATAAAACAGTGTCATCTTACACAAAATTGCTTTTGTCTGCTGTAAGGCAGATAGATTCATTCACCATTGGCAGTAATTATGTGAAGTGCCTATTACAGTCAGAGAAAGACAAGCAAAAGAGAGTTCCCATAGTGTCACCAAGTGTCCATGGATTCACCTCCAGAGCTCCCACAGCCGCACAGATTCCAGTCCAAACGATTGTCAATCCGAGCTCCAGATCAGAAACTCCAATGTGATAAAAAAGCTGGTTCCAATACCTGGTACCCCTTCAGCCAGTTTTGAGCCAGTCTCCAGCCATACGCAGCCAGGTGCAAGACCCTTTACCACAATCTCCAGCATGAATCACCAGCAGTCCACTACTTGTGTGCATCCTTCAACCGCAGATCCCTTCACAGGTCCGCTGCCATGGTCACTGTCCCATGGGTCATCCCTGTTGCTTCTCCTTCTCAGACACAGGGTGTGTCAAGATTTAAAACATGAGAACAGATGAGTCAGTTTCAATAACTGTAATGACATTGCTTACTTCAATATTTTAGTCTGACATATGGTTCCTTTGAATTGCATATTTATAAAGGAAGTGCACTAGACTGAACAAGATACCTCTAAATGCTCAAGCATCTTTGCTTGTACAAATTATTTCACACAGTGGGCTAAAGGCTGTTAAAAATCCAGGCACATTAAAATGTTGCTATAATGGCTGACTCTGGGAACACAGATGTCCCAGTTATTGACAGACAGAGCAAGTATGCCTGTGACAATGTCTAATATGCTAAATGGAAAAATGATTTCTGGTATGAATCTTCCTTGGTCTGTTACACTTGTTCAAAGTAAAATTGCTGGAGGTTGGTTTGATTTAAGACAATTAGCCCAATGGTCTTATGTTAACTTGTCCCCAAAATGGGGTCCAACAACCTATGCTCTGCAGACAGTTCTGTTTGTTATAATGCTATCCTTTAATTAATAATGAGTGTATATTCATACACGTAAGTGCAATATACATATGCACTGAAATTCTTCCTGCTGGAGCCAAATAAGCACTTTTGTTAAAAAAAACTCCAAAAGTATACATTAAATTATCCCAGTACAGAATGAAATAATAAATATAACAGATAGATAATAAATATTCAGTTACAATTAGTGCAAGAAAATAGTAAGTGGTGTTTCAAAGGTGCAGACAGTTTTTTTTGTGGTGCCAGAGTAGTTTATGGTTGGGGTAGAACGGGGAGGTTCAAGAGCCTGATATCCTTTGGGGGAAAGAAACTCTTCTGGAACCTAAAGGTTACAGACTGGATATCAGTCTTCTGTTTCTTCTTCCTGAAGGTAGCAGAAAGAAAAGGTTGTGACCTGGGTGTTAGGGTTTTTTTTCCAGATGTTGGTTGCCTTCTTGAGGAGGTGTCTCGCACAGATGTCTTCAGTGAATGGGAGGTCAGGGCCTATGATGGACTTGGTCTTGTTTGCTGCTTTCTGCAGCCTTTGCACTCCTGGCACTCAAAATATCATATCCAGGCTGTGTTGCAGCCAGTCAAAACTGATTACTCTTGTCATATACACTAGATAAAGTTTTATGAAGACTGATTCTCGTTGTATAAATGCTTCATATATCCACATAATTCAATAAGACAGAACTCCTGAATAATTCCTAACTGTGGTACCTCTGTCACAGCCTCTGACAGCTCATTATAGCCACCACCCTCTGTGTTAAAAAAATATCCATCAGATCCCCTTTAAATCTTTCTTTACTTACCTTAAACATAGGCCCGATTTATACTACCCAACCTTGTTAAAAACGTCCCTCCTCAACCTCTTAAACTCCATACCTATTAATTTATCTCTCAGTGACCAATGGGAGGCCTTCAGTATAACCTCATTAGAATGATATATATATTTTTATCCATCCAGGACTTTTAACATTCCTTATCCTTTTTATACATTTTATTTATTAGAAAACAAAGTAATAACCACATTTACATAACTGAAATGTTAACAAATTATCAAAATCATTTGTGGTTACAAAGATATAACCTAAAAAGAACTACAGAAAACCCAAAATGAAAACCCCAAACATTATCCCTCCCACTATCCTATCTCTAACCCACCTACCCCATAGTGAAGAAAAAGCTAAAGAAATAAATAAGGAGAATATCTCACATCATTCATTTACTATATGATAAGGAGATCCAGCAGCATTCAAGAGCAATGATTTGACATTCCTTATCCTTGTAGGATTGTTTGTTGGAGCTGTTGCAGTTGATTTTAACTAATAAGGTGGGGTGGGGTGGTCGTGAACCATGCAGAAAGACAGAGGGAAGCAATGCAGAGACCAAACCAAAAGTTAGAAAAGAGAAAAATATGAGTGAAGTAGAAATAGTCAAATGCAAAAGAGAAAGAATTTTGACAAACAATAGATTTTGAAAAGACAATAAGTGTAAGACTATTCTATCTGCATACCTTAATATTCGAAACAAGGTCAGTGAACGTGTGGCACATATCAGAGCAGAGGGAGTTTGATTTTATAGCCATTAAAGAAATGCAGTTGCAGGGTGGAGATGATGAGAATTAAATATCCAAGGGTATCAGGTATTACGGAAGAGCAGGCAAAAATGTAAGGAAGGTGTGGCAGCTCTTAATTAACGATGAGTTCAGGGTGATAGTGAGAGATGCTCTTATGCAAAGATCTGGGTATTGATTAGGAATAGTAAAAGGGAAAAAAAAAATCACTGGTGGGAGATATCTAAAGGCCACTAAATAATAATATGATAGTGGCAAGACAATGAACCAAGAAAGACCTGATGCTTGTAAGATCACAATTGCAGTTGCCATGGGAGACTTTAATGCACATGAAGATTGAATCAAATTGGTTGAGGCAGTCTTGAGGATGACTTCATGTAAAGAGGAGGTTGGGAGGCTTGTCAAATGGTGCAGGAAAACAACCAGGGTTTCCACATCAACAAGACGAGGGAGATGATTGTGGGCTTCAATTGCTTCATCGAGGGGAGAGTGTTGAGCACAAAGTTCCTTGGTGTACATATACTGAACAACCTATCCTGGACTAACAATGCCTCCTCATTTGTCAAGGAGGCACAGCAGTACTTTAACTTGCTAAAGTGGTTGAGGGCAAGACTACCAGCCCCACTTTGACAACCTTTTACAGGAGCACATTTGAGAGTGCCTTGTCTGGTTGCATCATTGTCTGGTGCGGTATACCTGTGAAAGCTTGTTCCTGAGCCCTCGAGAGAACATTATCTTAGATATGGTCTTGTGCAATAAGTCAGGTAAAATTAATGAACTAATAGTCTGGTGTCCTCTCGGAAAGAGTGATCATAGTATGGTTGAACTTGTACAAATTGAGGGTGCAATAGTTCAATCTAAAGCCAGTGTATTATGTCTAAACATCTAAAAGGATAAGGGAAAAGTTAGTTCTTGTAAACTTGGAGCACAGGCTATACAATTGAGGAATAGTGGAAACTTAGAGATTTTTCTCAGTACTCAACTAAACAAGGACAATTAAGATGGGGAGAGCCAGCTTTGGATAACTAAAGAATTAAAGGAAGAGATCAGTAAAACCTCATGCATATGAAGTAATTGAGATTTGTGTTTAAAAGGCTTCGAGATAGATGCATGAATGGATGGATATATATCATCTGCAAGCAGAAGAATTTGTGTTTAATTGTTGGCAGTGGGTCAAAGATACCGGTTAGGGATCCTCAATAAATCTTTGAGCTCTGTTTAAGCAATGCTCCCAATGAATGTCATCAATAAGGGAAAAAGAGATCCCAGTGATCTTCTTGGATCCTCTACATCAGGGGTGTCAAACTCAAATTCACAGAGGGCCAAAATTAAAAACTTGGACTAAGTCGTGGGCCAAACTAAATATTTATTGAAAATTTTCAACAACATCTGCATGTTTTTTCTTCTTTCAACATATGTAATGTTAATTTTTTTTCTTATTAAAATAAATGTTTAATAATAGTTTTGGTTAAACTCTTTCCAGAAGAAGCATTAACAAATGAGAAATAAAATATTCAATAAATAATATTTCTCTATAACCTTTAAGCTCCTTTTAAATGTATTTTTTTTTCACAAGCCAACAAGTCAAAAAAATAGCAACTTGCTTCAATGACAAACAGGTTTGTCTTTTAAAATGATGAACATATAGTCTGCCTCCCACCTGTCTTGAAAGGTCCTGTTTTCTCTCTTTCGTTTGGCCATTTTTCGTAAGGGGTTTATTACATGTGAGTTGGGCGACAGGTCGCAGATGCCAATGAAAGAGAGGAGGTGAGGGCAATTAGCGGGCTGGCGCCAATGCATTTGCAAAGCATTCTGGGATTTGTACTATTAGTTGTGCATGCACTATACTGGCGCGGCGGCCAGCTCTAATACATATTTGATATGATCTTGCGGGCCAAATATAATTATATCATGGGCCAAATTTGGCCCGCGGGCCTGAGTTTGACATGTGTGCTCTACATTTATATCTGGTCTGATGGTTTGCAGATACCATACCAATGATGCAGCCAGACAAGACGCTTTCAAATGTGCTCCTGTAAAAGGTTGTCAAGCTGGGGCTGGTAGCCTTGCCCTCAACCACCTTAGCAAGTGAAAGTACTGCTGTGCCTCCTTGACAAATGAGGAGGCATTGTGGGTCCAGGATATGTACCCCAAGGAACTTCGTGGTCCTACTCTCCCCTCGATGAAGCAACGGCTGTATCGTGGAGAACGGTCGATCTTCATCTCCCTCGTCTTGTCCATGTTGAAACCCTGGTTGTTTTCCGGCACCATCTGACGCGTCCCCCGACCTCCTCTCGACATGCCGACTCATCGTCGTGGCCGATCAGGCCCAAATACTCGCGTATCATCCGCAAACCTGACTCGTCGGTTTATGCGACAAGAGACAAAACAATTCAATAGTTTGACAATTGCACCCAACACCCCGACTCAGATCCTGCCACCATGTCGGTTCGTGCTTGCAAAATGAATGGTTGAAGTGATTCACTGGGGTAGGAACGGTGCTGTTATTGTGTGGCTGAAGGCCTTGTGACAGTGAACGCTCAGCACTGCAAATGACTTGCTGCAGGCTTCCTCTCTTTGGCTTGGCTTCGCGGACGAAGATTTATGGAGGGGGTAAAAGTCCACGTCAGCTGCAGGCTCGTTTGTGGCTGACCAGTCCGATGCGGGACAGGCAGACACGGTTGCAGCACACCGGAGCAGTGGCGGAACGAGGGAAAATAGCGCCGCTGGCAAGCACTGAAATGGTGTGTCCCCCCCGGTTAAAATATACTTACTTCACCCCTCAACCGCCGCCACGCCACCCACTTTGCCTTCTCCAGCTATCTTCGCTGCCCCCTCGTCCTCACTCCGCGGAGGGGAGGGCGTGACGCACCGCCCGCACGCGTCTGTGAACAGCGGTCGGCCGTCGCCCATCTCCCCCCTCCCATGTGACCCCCCCACGTGCACCGCTTCCGCAGACAATCTGCACCCGCCGTGAGACAACGAGACGCATTGTCCTTTGTGACGTCAGTGCCCGTCATCCTTCACGATGCAGAACTACTCACGGTATGGAGGTATAAACAGAGAGACAGAGGGAAGAGAAAGAAAGGATGGGGGAAGGAAGGAAGGTGAGACTTGCAGGCAGGCAAGGAACAAGCCGCCTTTTTCTTCAAGGCCCCCATGTTCCAGTGTACCTCGACGTAAGGAAAGGGGAGTGCACTCATGGAGGGGGTTTCTCTGCCTCATGGAA
Organism: Narcine bancroftii; assembly: GCF_036971445.1. NCBI lineage: Eukaryota > Metazoa > Chordata > Chondrichthyes > Torpediniformes > Narcinidae > Narcine > Narcine bancroftii. Next base: position 36,237,814 of record NC_091469.1, read on the forward strand.
TTCTGGGAGGGCAAGTCCACCATCGCTCGGTACGTGCCGAGTGCCGGAGGCCTCCCAAGGAGTCTTCGAACCAGGGGATCGTTTCTTGGCATCGGATTCCAACATAGAGGCAGGGGAATCTTTCCCTGCAGAATGGAATAAATTTATGACTCCTGAGTGGGGCGGGGGAAAGAGGAGGAGAGGTAGGATCAGCGAGGCTGAGCCGGTTGGGCATCAGGGGTAAGATTGGGGGAGGGGGTGGGGGGAACGAACAGACAGCCAGGGCTAGGATTAGCGATGTGGTCGGACATCACATCAGTCTCGGGCGTTAGATGTTAGGCTTACACGGTCAGTGTCGCAGCGGGGTAAGGATCAGCAGTCTTGTCAGTGGATGATGAACACAAGGCGAAAGGCAAGGATCAGTGTTGGGCTCGGGAATTCAATATTGGGCAGGCGAGGCGAGGTCAGTGGCACCACCCTTCCCCTCCCCTCCTTCGTCTCACCCAAGGCATGTTTCCTGACTGCCATACTCGAGATATCCCTATTCACAGAAGCTGGCAAGCAACCGACCCTTTATTACATAGATTCTGAAGATGAGGCATATGGCCCACTGGTGGGGCTTAAGAAGATTTTAGTGGGCCGTTGGAATATTTTGGGAAATAATTAAAAAGTTGGTTTGAAAAAAATAAACTCGTTATGTTGGTGTGAAAGATGTGACCTGGCAACACTATCAGTACAACACAATTGTGGTTACTTCCAAGTAAAATCACTTTGTTCTTTTTATTTTTATAATATGTATTTGCTCTTCTGATGTTTCTCTGTTGTTTCTCCTTATTTTAATTGTTGTTATCCTTGGTTAACATTATATTTTTTTTCTGACCGGTCTTATCATCATCCATTCCAAATTATCTCACAATCATTTACTTTTTCACTTCAGTAGTGAGTGAGACTTGTATCTGAATGTATCTTTGTGCACTAGCGTTTTGATTGGGGGCTAGGTCTGCCCAGCACCAGCCTGAAGGGGATGACAAAATTGGAAAAAAAAAATAGGGACCGAGAAAGTAAATCACGAGGCTAGCACAGTTTTGATGCACTCTCTGCGAGGGAAAAAATATCAGAAACCACGCTCAGTTTTTTTTTCCATGCTTTTTTAGGGTCAGTATTCTTCCTTTGATTCAATCATTACTTTTATTACATTTTTCAATTTTAAGACTTAATAAAATATTGATTAATCTGTTTCAGGGAACTCGCACTGTTGTATTAATCTGTTTCAGGGAGCTCGCGCTGTTGTATATTCAAAATGAGCAATCCAAGCAAGCATAAGGTTTGTCAATACTCAGTGGAGATCTTGAAGTTTGGGTTTATACCTACTATACATGATGATCGTGCACCTTTTTGCCTATTATGCCAACAGACTTTGACAAATTAATCAATGAAAACAGGCCATCTTGAAGCTCATTTGAGGGTAAAATATCCTAACCATGTCAATTTGAAATTGGAATATTTTAAATCACTGAAAGAGAAGTTTGAAAATAGATCAAAAATCACTTCATTATTTGCTGTGCAAACTACAGCCCTGAATCATACTCTTGAAACTAGAGATAAAATTTCTCTGCTGATAGTAAAACATGGGAAGAATCATATGATTGGGGAGGAACTGATTAAACTCACAAAATCATTGTTTCTCAAAACAGTTCTGTAAAAGGAAGACAAAGATGTCTGAGCAATGCCATTGAGTAATCGGACCATCTGCAACAGAATAGGTGACATGGATTAAGATGTTGAAAAACAGCTTATTGAGAAGTTGAAATCATGAAAGTTCTCAATGCAACTGGATCAATCTACCATACATGACAGTAAGGCTCTGTTATTAGCATACGTGAGATATATTGATCAGGAAGAGTTTCAAGACGGGATGTTGTTTTGTGAATCATTAGAAACAGCTACTACTGCAGTTGATCAAAAATTATTTGGATGAAAATGAAATACCAAAAGGAAACATTGATTCTTGTGCTGCAGATGGTGCATCTGCTATGGTGGATGAAAAAAAAATCTTGTTTAAAATTAATGAAGGATGAAAATCCAAACATGTTGTTGTGCATTGTGTTATCCACCAAGAAAACCTAGTTGCCAAGAAAGTTTCCCCTGTTCTACACGAGATACTGCATTCTGTAATCAAGTGTATCAATGCCATCAAAGCTAATGCCAAATGTGAATTTCAGTTTTGTGTTGATAAAAATGCAGATCATGTGAGATTATTGCTTCACACTGAAATAAGGTGGTTGTCAAAGGGAAACTGCTTCAAAAGGTTTATGGAACTGTTTGATCTCCTCAGCTAGTTTTTGAAGGACAAACCTGAAATGAAGCTCTTGCTAGCAACAGATGGCAAAGCTTATGTGAGTTACTTGATGGACATTTTTGAGAAACTAAGTTAATTGAACAAGCAACTCCAAGTAGCAAATATGATGCTCATTGATGCAAAAACAAAGATATTTGGATTTATTACTCTTCTAGAATTATGCCGAAGGAATATTTCTGCAAGAAATTTCAGTCAATTCTATTGATTGAATAGGTGTGAGGTAACTAATGTTGCTACAAACGTCATTGTTGACCATGTGCAAATGTTGACTTCAACGATAGATTTTGTGATTTAAAGACAATGGATTTTTCCTCTTGGTTAACCCAGTCATTGCTGGTGGACTTATCTGAAGTTCCAGTGCAATACCAAGAGGAGTTATCTGAGTTGCAACAAGATGAATCTGTAAAAACTCTGTTCAAAGTGAAAGGAGCCATGATGTGTCTGTCTAATGAGATTGAAAAGTACCCAAACTTGACTACTTTAACGAGGGAACTATTGATACATTTTCCATAATCCTATTTAGTAGAATGTGGTTTCAGTGCTGTTAGTGATTCGCTACAAGCTAAAAGAAACTGACTGGAAATTACAAAACATAGAGAATTAAGAGTTAAACTAACAAAATTAGTCCCTTGAATCGAAAAAAAAGTGATGACAATTGTTGAATGTGTTTTTGAGATGGTTAACATATTGAAGTAGTAATTGAATGTTGAATATGAAATGTGAGCCAGTGTATTCCCAACCTTAATTGCATTGAAATACACTAACAGTAAATTATTTAATTAAAACGTCTTTTGCATATATATAACTTTTTTCCACTAATGGTGGGCATACGTTTTTTTTTAAATTAAAGTGGGGCCTAGGGCAATAAAAGTTGACAACCACTGCTTTATTGCAAGGGGAAAGGAATGTAGACAGGGTGTGAGAGAAGTTTTAAAGCAATTAAACTGAACACTTTTGAAACTGTGTATAGTTTTGCTCTCCACATTTCATGAATGATTCTCTTACTTCAAAGGCAGAACACAGAAAGGTGAATGGAAGAAAGTTTAGGGGAGATGTCAGAGGTAGTTTGTTTATGCAAAGAGTGGTAGGTACCTGGAATGCACTGCCAAGGAAGTGGTTGAGGCTTATACAATATCGACTTTTAAAAGATTCTGAGGCACATGGAACATAGATGTAGAACATAGATCAGAGAACACCACGGCAGAGTGCAGGCCTTTCAGCCCTCAAAGTTGTGCCGACCTATCTATTCCTACTAAATACAAACTAAACTCTTCCTACCTCGTAACCCTTTTTTTCCTTTCATCCAGGGGTTATGGATGGGTGGGGGGGGGGTGCACTGTGAGGGAGGGAAAGGTCAGATTGTGGAGTAGGTTTATATAGCTCTGCACAACATTGTGGGCTAAAAGGCCTGTACTGTGTTATCCTGTTCTAGATTCATTCCTGGGATGAAAGAGATTTATATTTGAAGACTAGGTTGTGCCAATAGTGATGTTGCAGGTCAGGCAGCATCTGTGGAAAAAGAAACAGTCAATATTTTAAGTCAGAGAAACCTACCTCAATAAACCAAAAAGATTGTGTCTGTTTCTCCTGCCTATGACGCTGTATTGCTCTGCTGAGTGCTTCAAGCATTCCCTGTTTTTATTTTTTTTTCCTCTTTACTGTTTATTGGACTGCTTCATATGTCTACAAGGGTGACTAAAAACAGTTTGTGTCCTCAATCTTCTTTGGGGCTTGCTGAGAGATGTTTTATTCAAATTGCATCCATGGGTCAAACCTATTTCTCTACAAAAATTGTGCATTCTATAAATATTACAACACATTAAAAGGTAAATTATCTAAATTTGGAGGTTTGCAAAAAGGAATAATACCACTTAATCTGAAACATTTTCAACTACCCACTGAGGAGACGATGTAATATTTATGAACTGAATTCCTTATCATTTTTGTGAAACTGAATTTGCATTAATGTGCTCAAGGACAAATTCTGAAAACAAGAATTCAGTGAGAAAGTTGCTAATCTGCAAATTTAAAAGGAAACTTTGGAATTATTCATCATACTGAGAGTGAAACTGAATTACCTGAAGTATTGTATGGTGAGACAAACGTATCTACGATGCAATATAAAATATAAAAGGGGATTGTATGTAAAATGTGTTGGAGACAGATATATTGTCCATATGAATAATCGGTCTCAATAAAGAGTTGCAAACCAAATTGTTGACAGGGCATTTCTACCCATGGATGTTGCCTGACTTGTTAAGTCCCTCCAGCTTCTCCTTGTTCACTCAAGAATCCAGCACCTGCAATTTCTGAGTTTCTCTTGTTTTTTTTTAATCATCGTGTCAGAGGAGGGGTGAAAGTCTTGGCAGAGAGGTGAGTGTTAGAAAGGCAGTTTAAAAAGGGCGCAGAGGGCAAAAGATGAAGCAGAGTATTGATTTGTGGGAGTGAGTCATTGAGATAATTGGCAGGGAAAAATAAAAGGAGGGATAGCTAAAGAGGAGCAGCCAGTGTGTGAGTGCACCATGAAGGAGTGGAGCCTAGAGGGTTTGGCTCAAGAGGCTTCGGTGAGCAGAGACTGAGGACAAGCTTGCTCACAGTGTGGTAAGGCCAGTAGTTTATTTAATTAACTTAGGAGTAGGTAATGGAGGCAGTAGTAAGGGCTGTCCTGTGCTCTGATTGTAGAATGTGGGAAGTCAAGGATAGCATGTTCCTGATGACTACACCTGCAAAAAGTGCATCCAGCTGCAGCTCTTGACAAACCGAGTTAGGGAGCTCAAGCTGAATGAAGTTTGGAGGCAGAGGCAGTGATAGACAGGCAGTTCAGGGAGGCCATAACCCTTAAAGTCAGGAGACAGGTAATTGGATGACTGACAGGAGAGGAAAGGGGAAGAGGCAGAGAGAGCAAAGTCCCCACTATGGCCATTTCCCTCAACAAATATACTGTTTTAGATATTATTCGTGAGAACGATCTACCAGGGATGTTGATGTGGTTACTTCTCTGGCACAGAAACTGGCCCTTTGGCTCTGAAGAGAAAGGGGGAGACAAGGAAAGCTATTGTAATTGGGGACTCTTTGGTTAGGAACTATCTAAAGCCTCCTATAGAGGTTCTGTGAACAAGATCAAGGCTACGGGATGGTACATTGCCTCCCAGGTGCCAGAGTCAGGGGCATCTCTGATTGAGTTCATAGCATTCAGGAGAGGGAGGGCAAGTAGCCAGATGCCATGGTTGATGTGTGGGACAAATTACATAGAGAGGAGTAGGGATGAGGCCCTGAAGAGGGAACATAGGGAGTTAGGAAAGGAGTTAAAAAGCAGGAGCTCAAGGGTGGTAATCTCAGGATTGCTGCCTGTGCCATGTGCCAGAGAGGGTAGGAACATAAAGTTGTGGCAGATGAATGTATGGCTGAGGAGTTGATGCAGGGGTTCATATTTGTGGATCATTGGGAACTCTTCTGGGGAAGGTCTGACCTGTGCAAAAAGGACAAGCTGCACCTTAACTAGAGGGGGACCAATATCCTGGTGAGCAGTTTTGCTAGAGCTGTTGGGAGGGTTTCGGGAAGTGGTGGGAATCAGAATGTTAGTGCAGAGATTAGGATAGAAGGACAAAAGTGAGATGCTATGTGCTCTGAGTAGGTGAGGAAGGACAGGCAGTAGCCAGTTAGAGGGTTTGAAATATATCTATTTCAATGCTAGGAGTATTAGGAATAAAGGGGATGAACATAGAGCATGGATCAATATGTGGAACTATGATGTTGTGGCCATTACTGAAACTTGACTGGAGGAAGGGAAAGATTGGCTAATACAAGTATCGGGGTTTAGGTGTTTTAAAAAGAATAATGTTTACATACACAACAGCTGTGATTAAAATTTAGCCCAGAGAGTTATATTTAAAATAATATTTCTAATTATTGATCAACAATTATATAACACCTAATCTAATTTAACTAACTTATCTAAACTTAACTAAATTAATATATAATTATCTAACTTAAACTTTGCGTGAATATTTGAAGAACAGGTTGTGCCAATAGCGATGTTGGCTTAAGATGAAGTTAGCAGTTCCTGAAGTGGGTGAAAGAGACTAGGGGTGGCAGAATGTTGATGACACATGACACCCTAGTTGAGGTGTTTCAGAGAAATGACCTTTTCAAACAAGTGCCTTCTTTAGCAATTAGAACCCTTTTTTTCTGAGTCAGTAGAATACAATATTTCTTCTGAAAGTAGAGAACCATTTTCACGGATCAGTCAAGTAAAGTGCAGTTTTTCTTCTGCATCTTTAAAACACCTTTTGTGGATCAGTAGAAGTGGTCTCTCATTCCTCTGTAAGCAAAAGGAGGAAATCTGACAATTCTGTATATAACCAGACAATGAGGCCAAGTGGGTTTCTCATTCCCACAAAGGAGGTCAAAGAGCTGTTGACTCTTGTGCTGCTTCCTTAAAAATGGCCTCCAGTCACTTGTGTGCATTCAGTCTTAATCTGTTGGTCACATGGTCTCTGCACCTGGGTTTTAGAGACACTGACTTGCTTCAAATGTATCCATTTAGGAATGCAACATCTTCAAAGCTTACTGCTAGTTTCACAGTTAGTTCAAATCCTACAGACAGGATGTTAAATTTGTCCTCTTAAAGGTAGTCTGACACAAATAAAATGAACTGAAAAATTGGGGGAACATCATAATAGGATGGAAGGTAGAAAAGGGAGGTGAAGTAGGTTTACTGATCAGGGAGAGTATCACAGCTGTAGAAAGGGAGGACACTACAGGGGGAGTGTCCACTGAGTCAGTGTAGATGGAAATCAGAAATAGTAAGGGAGCTATCACTGTGCTGAGGGTAGTCTATAGGCCCCCAAATAGCCCTTGGGACATCGAGGAACAGATAAGCAGGCAGATTTTGGAATGGTGCGGGAAATAAAGGGTTGTAATTTTGGGTGATTTCGACTTCCCTAATATTGACTGGCACCTCCTGAATGCAAGAGAGATAAATGGAGCTGAATTTGTAAGGTGTGTACAAGGATTCCTGACACTGTATGTGGACTGGCCATCTAGAGGTGAGGCCATACTGGATCTGGTTCTGGGGAATGAAGCTGGTCAGGTGGTGGACTTTTTGGTGGGGGAGCATTTTGGTGAAAGTGATCACAGCTTCAATATAGCTATGGAAAAGGATAAAAACAGTCAAACTGGGAAAGTGCTTAACTGGGGAAGGGCTAATTATGAAGGGATGAGGCAGGAACTAGTGAGAATAAATTGGAAACAGATGTTTAAGGGTGAAAGCACAGAACTAATGTGAAGGAAGTTTAGGGACCACTTGTGCAGGGTTCAGGATAGGATTGTCCCACTGAAACAAGGAAAATATGGTAGGAAAAGGGAACAGTGGCTGCCAAAAGAGATCAGACAACTAGTCAAGAGGAAGAAGAAGCATATATTAGATATAGGAAGCAGAAAACAGGAAGGGCTCAGGATGAATATATTGTAGCCAGGAAGATGCTTAAGAAAGGACAGAGGAAAACTCGAAGGGGGCATGAGAAGACCTTGGCATGTAGGATTAAGGACAACCCCAAGGTGTTCTATATGTGAAGAACAGAAGGATGATGATAATGAAGGTGAGCCCACTAAAGGATAAAGGAGACAACATGTACCTCGAGGCAGAGGAGGTTGGGGAGGTCCTAAATGAATACATTGCATCGGTATTCACTAGAGAAAAGGACCTTGATCATGATGATGTTGAAATTGAACAGGCCTGTGTGCTAGACACTGTGAAATTTAAGGAAGTGGAAGTGTTGGATCTTCTTAAAAATATCAAGATTGATAAGTCCCACAGCCTGACGTGATATACCCAGGCTGATGTGGGAAGTGAGAGAAGAGATAGCTGGGGTTATAGCTATGATTTTTAAATCCTCTTTGGCCACAGGGAAGGTACTGGAGGATTGGAGAATGGCAAATATAATCCCCTTGTTTAAAAAAGGTAATAGGGAGAATCCTGGGAATTATAGATCAGTGAGTCTTGTGCCAGTGGTGTGCAAACTAATGGAGAGGATTCTTAAGGATAGGATCTATGAGCATTTGGAGAAGTGCAGTCTACTCAAGAATAGTCAGCATGGCTTTGTAAAGTGAAGATAGTGCCTCATGAAACTAATTGAGTTTTTTGTAGAGGTAACAAAAGAAATTGATGAGGGTAGGGTGGTAGATGTGGTCTACGTGGATTTTAGCAAGGTATTTGACAAGGTCCCCCATGAGAGACTCATCCAGAAAGTCATGAGGCACGGGATCAGTGGAACCTTGGCTCTGTGGATAGAATATTGACTTGGAGGAAGAAAGCAGAGTAGTAGTGGAAGGAAGATATTCCGCCTGGAGGACAGTGACCAGTGGAGTGCTGCAAGGATCTATTCTGGGACTCCTGCTCTTTGTGATTTTTATAAATGGATGAAGAGGTGAAAAGATCAGAGTATGAAATGGCCATGTTGAACTATGACTATAAATATTAATGGAATACATAACCAAATCAAAAGGAAGAGGCTATTAAATTTACTTAAAAATAGAAAAAAATAGATATAGCATTCGTGCAGGAAACGTATTTAACTGAAGTGGAACATATTAAATTAAGGAGAGACTGGGTAGGGCATGTAAGGGCAGCATCATATTAATTAAAAAGCCAGAGGTGTAGCTATATTAATCAGTAAAAATGTACCAATCAAAATAAAGGATGAAATAATAGATCCAGCAGGGAGGTATGTAATGATAAAATGTCAAATATATTCAGAATTATGGAATTTGGTCAATATATATGCACCTAATGAAGAGGATCAAAAGTTTAGGCGAGATATTTTTTTGAAGATTGTAGATATGCAGGGGAATATATTGATAGGAGGGGATTTTAACCTTAATTTGGACCCAAAGGTGGATAAAACTGGACAAAGGACTAGCAAAAAGAACAAAGTAGCCAAATTTATTGTTAAATCAATGCAGGAAATGCAACTTTTGGATATATGGAGGAGGCAACAACCAATGGAGAAGAAATACTCATATTATTCGAGTAGACATAAAACATACTCAAGGATTGACCTGTTCCTGTTGTCAGCCCATATCCAAGGGAGAGTTAGGAAAATGGATTATAAACCTAGATTGTTATCTGATCATTCACCCCTGTTATTAGCAATTGAACTGGAGGGCATCCCACCAAGAACATATAAATGGAGATTAAACTCCATGCTACTTAAAAGATAGGAATTTAGAGAATTTATCGAATGCCAAATTAAAATGTACTTTGAAATAAATACGGAATCAGTGAAAGATAAATTTATATTATGGGATGCAATGAAAGCCTTCATTAGAGGGCAGATAAGAAGTTATGTAACTAAGATGAAAAAGGACTACAATCGGGAAATAGAACAGTTGGAAAGGGAAATAGTAAGTACAGAAAAAGAACTAGCAACAAGGGAAGATACAACAAAAGAGAATTGGCGGACAAAAAAATAAAATACGAAACATTACAAACGTATAAGGTGGAGAAGAAAATAATGAAAATAAAGCAGAAGTATTACGAGCTAGAAGAAAAAACACACAAAGTACTAGCCTGGCAACTTAAAATAGAACAAGCTAAAAGAACTGTAATGGCATCAAGGAAAAAGGACAAACAAATTACATATAACCCAACAGAGATCAAGGAATGCTATGAACAATTATACTGAACTGAGAAAGAAGGGAAAGAAGACAAAATAGATGAGTTTTAGCTAAAATTGAACTACCGAAATTGCAAGAAGAGGAACAAAACAAATTGATAAAACCATTTGAAATAGAGGAAATACAGGATATATTAAAAAAACGGCTGGAGAGGATGGACTCCCAATAGAATTCTATAAAACATTTAAAGAGTTATTAATTCCTCCTCTCCTGGAAGTAATGAACCAGATAGAAGAAACACAAAACTTGCCAGATTAATGTAAAACAGCAATAATTACAGTAATACCAAAGATGGGGAAAGATCCACTAACACCAGCATCATATAGACCAATATCTCTACTTAAGACAGATTATAAGATAATAGCTAAACTATTAGCAAACAGATTGGCCGACTGTGTACCAAAAATAGTAAAACTAGATCAAACTGGATTTATTAAGAAAAGACAAACAATGGACAATGTCTGTAAGTTCATCAATTTAATTCATGCAGTACAAAGAAATAAGATACCCACAGTGGCTGTTGCTTTAGTCGCAGAGAAAGCTTTTGAGATTACGAAGGTTCAACCTAACAGAATAATATATTAATTGGATTAAAGCATTATATAAGGGACCATTGGTGAAGGTGACAGTAAATGGTTATGTATCGAACCAATTTAAATTAAGTAGGTCAACAAGTCAGGGATGTCCACTATCTCCCTCACTGTTTGCTTTAAGAATAGAACCATTGGCAGAACTGATAAGAACAGAAAATAAAAGGGATAAAAATAAAGGAGAAGGAATATAAAATCAGTTTATTTGCAGATGACATCATAGTATACTTAACAGAATCATAAATATCAATAAAAGAACTACATAAGAAATTGAAGGAATATGGAGAAGTATCAGGGTACAAGATCAACGCAAATAAAAGTGAAGCCATGCCAATGAATAATGTGGATTACAGAGTTTAAAAAAGAATCACCATTTAAATGGCAAACGCAAACAATCCGATACCTAGGTGGTAGATTAGATAATAATTTAGGCCACCTATACAAATTAAATTATCAGCCATTAATGAAGAAATTACAGGATGACTTAGAACATTGGAAAGTATTGCCACTAACATTGATAGAGAGGGTAAATTGCATTAAAATGAATGTCTTCCCAAGGATACAATACCTATTCCAATTACTACCAATTCCCTTAACAGAGAAATTCTTCAATGAATAATAAGGAAATTCTTACGGAAAGGGAGGAAACTGAGGATAGTGCTAGATTAATTAACAGAATGGTACAAACAAGGTGGTTTGCAGCGACCAAACTTTAAAAATTATTATAGAGCAGTACAATTAAGGTATCTATCAGAATTTTATCAAAGGGAAAAACCAGATTGGATCAAGATAGAGCTAGATAAAATAGGGGAGAAGGTACCAGAACATTTACTTTATAAGTGGGATGAAAAACTGGTACAATATAAAAGTTCACCAGTACTACACCATTAACTCAACATATGGAAGAAGTTTCACGTAGAAAGGAAAAAAACAAATTACGAAATACCAAAATTATTATTGATTCAAAATCAACTAATCCATTTCACACCAGATAACCTTTCCTTTAGAGAATGAGAGAGAAAAGGAATTAAAAGAATAGAAAATTGTTTTTTTGGGAAATAATTTATTATCATTTGAACAAATGAAGTACAAATATGGAATAACTCATGGTACAATGTTTGGATACCACCAACTGAAAACCTACTTAAAGGACAAATTGGGAAGCAGACTGAGATTACTAGAAGGAAGCAGCTTTGAATATGTGATTACAGAAACAACGATAATCAAAAGATTTATAACAAATATGTACATCAAGCTGCAAGAGAAGGAAAATGATGAAATAAGCTATAAACCCAAACAAAAGTGGGAAAAAGATTTAAACATAAAGATAAAAAATGAAATATGGGAAAAATTTATGCTCTGGAACTATGAAAAATATAATAAACACGAGGTTACACATGATATAATATAATTGGTTACACAGGCTATATAAAAGAGTTAAATAAATGGGATCCAACATTATCAGATAGATGTTTTCACTATAAGAAGGAAATGGGAACAACAGTACATGCAATTTGGGCATGTGAGAAAGTGGAAAAGTTTTGGGAAGATCTAAATCAGGTATTAAATAAAATCACAAAAAGCAACATACCAAAAAACCCAGAGATCTAAGTAATATAAGAAGTAAAGAATTAGGCCTCAAACTGGATGAAGTGCAAATAAGATTTATTATGATAGCCTTAGCTGTAGTAAAAAAATGTATAATGTCAACTTGGAAATCAGAAGAGAGCCTGAGAGTACAGCAATGGTACATGGAAATGAATAAATGTATTCCATTGGAAAAAAATAACATATAATTTAAAAAATAAAGTCACATTATTTGAACAAATTTGGGAACCGTACATGGAACACAACAGAGAGGGCCTACCGCAGACCTCCATCCTCTAAAATGATAAAATGAGAAGACAAAATGACCTGATCCAGTGTGTAAAAGTAGATGACACAATTTTCTTGTTTTCTTTATTTTCATTGTGCGATCACATTGTTTAATGGTTTTATTGTATTGTATATGTTGAACGTTTAATGGGTTTGGAGGGGGGTGGGAAGGAGGAAGGAAGGTAGGGGGGGAAAGGGGAGAAAATGACACTGTGTATATTAAAGAGGGAAATGTTTGTGTGTATTTTGATTGATATTGTTCATAGTGTGAAAAATAAAATTTTGTTTTAAAAGAGGCAAAAAGATGGGTCACTAAATTTGTGGATGGCACAAAGGTTGGGAGAGTTGTGGATAGAGTTGAAGGTTGTCGAAGGTTACAAGATGATATAGACAAGATGCAGAGTTGGACAGAAAAGTGGCAGTTGACTTTCGATCCGGTTAAGTGTGAGGTGATCCATTTTGGAAGAACAAAGCAGAGGCTGAGTACAAGGTTAATGGTCATTTACTTAAGAGTGTAGATGAACAGATCGACCTTGCAGTTCAAATCCAGACATCCCTCAAGGTTGCTGCACAGGTTGATAGAATAGTTCAAAAGGCTTATGGGATAAGATGGGGATTGAATTCCAGAGTAGAGAGGTCATGTTGCAACTCTACAAATCTCGCGTAAGACCACACTTAAGAGTATTGTGTTCACTACTGGTCACCTCATTATAAGAAGGATGTGGAAGCTATGGAGAGGGTGCAGAGGAGATTTACCAGGATGTTGCCTGGATTGGGAACCAAATCTTATGAGGCAAGGTTAGCAGAGCTGGGACTTTTCTCTTTGGAGCGTAGAAGGATGCAAGGTGACTTGATAGTGTCTTCAAGATTATGAGAGACAGTATCCACTTTTCCACTTGCATCCCAGTTAATTGATTGTGCAGTGTCCTGGGATATGAAGCCTTTTGTGGCGTTTCCACTGGACCACCCTTAACTGGGACACTAATTGCTTTTCCACTGAACACAACTCATCCCTGGTGATCGGGATGCTCTACCTTCAACTGCAAACGGGTGACTTTCTGTTGTCCCTTTTCTACTGGCTTTATCACCTTGCCAGCATCAGCAAACACTGTGATTATGAGAAGGGGTAGAGGTGGTTAATCCCCGGTCTGAGATGATGTCATTTGATGCTGGCGTTCGGACAGTGTTCTTTTTCCACTGGACCCTGTCCCAGTAAATTCTCATTTAATTCCTGTTACACGGTGTCAGTGGAAAAGGCACTATAGATAGGGTGGACAGCTAGCACCTGTTTCCCATGACAGGATCAGCAAACACCAGAGGACATATGTACAAAGTTAAGAGAGGGAAGCTTAGGGGAGACATCAGCAATAAGTGTTTTACACAGAGAGTTGTAAGTGCCTGGAATGCTTAGCCAGGGATGATGGTGGAGACTGAAACATTGGTGGCATTTAAGATACTCTTAGACACATGGATGAAAGAAAAAAGGAGGGTTATGGGTAGGAAGGGTTTAGTACTTTTTAGGATGGAATATATGGGTTGGCACAACATCCAGGGCTGAAGGGCCTGTACTATGCTGTATTGTTCTACGCTCTATGTTCTACCTGTGAGATGTCTGTGGTCCTAAATTATACTGTCCATCTAACAGACGGTGATAAACTATCCTCTTCTGTTGCCCTGAATTATAGCATCCTGGGAAGGGAAGATTATATTAGATGGTGATAAACTATAATTTTGAATTTTTTTCCATCATTGTAGTGCAGGCAGAGATTTCCAGAACTTTGCTACGATGATGGTAAGATATTGGGAAGTATTTCCAATCAGGGTTGTGTGTAACTTAGAGATGAACCTTCAGATGGCAGTATACCCATTGCATTCAAACCCTTGTCCTGAGTGACAACATAGTTCATAGGTTTGTGAGGTGATCTTTAAGAGACTTGTAACAATGAATCTTTTAAATGGTACACACAGAAGCCCTGAAGCATCAGAAACTATTCCTGGTAAACAAGGTGTCTGCAGACGCTGAGGAGCTAATGCTGAGACAGGACTATGATGGGGCAATACACAAAAGTGCTGAAGCTCAGCAGGTCACACAACATCCACGGAAAACAGTAGGCAGTTAGCAGTTCTGACCTGAGCTGAGCAATTTTTCAGGAACCTGAAGATTACATCAACTGTCTATTGCTTTCCATGGATACAGAATTAACCAGCACTCTGTGTATTACCCTATCATAGTCTTGCCCATTGTGGATAGAGTAATACTTTGTAGATTCAAGAAGTGAGCTGCTCACCAAAGTATACCCAAACTCTATTCAGATACAATATTTACACATCTGTTCCAGTTAACTTTCTAGTCAAATGGTGGCCCCAGAATGTTATTGGTGAGGAATTCATTAATGAACACCAAGAAGGTGGGGAAGGGAAGGGAAGATTAGAAGTTCTCTTGTTGGGGATGGTCATTGGCCTGGCATTTCATTACCGCAAAATAAAGTGGGTTGAACCGACCAATTTAGCAGGTCCGTAACAGGTAATCTGGTGGTGTGAAAGGTCCCAACTAGACAGGATGAGTAAAAATCAACTGGGGGCTCTGACTCTCAGTGGGGGCAAGTGTCAGGGCCTGGCTGAGTTAACTCATTCATCACTCTGTAGCAGTGTAAACACTCAACCAGCTCTACCAGGTACCATTAGAGACGTGCGTACGTGCGTTAGTTTGGTAGTATTCTAAGTTATCTTGAGATGATTTAAAGCACAAGTATGCACTGACAGCTCCACTGGTCACCCTATGAAACATACCTGCACAGTAATATTTCACAGTGCAGCCAGTAGGGCTGTCAGCGCATGACCAGTGGAGCTGTCAGCGTGTACCTGTGCTTTAAATCATCTCAGGAGGTGTTCCACCTACGGCTCCTAGAACGCTTCCACCAGCGTTGTCTCCGCTCCATCCTCAACATCCATTGGAGCGCTTACACCCCTAACGTCGAAGTACTCGAGATGGCAGAGGTCGACAGCATCGAATCCACGCTGCTGAAGATCCAGCTGTGCTGGATGGGTCACGTCTCCAGAATGGAGGACCATCGCCTTCCCAAGATCGTGTTATATGGCGAGCTCTCCACTGGCCACCGTGACAGAGGTGCACCAAAGAAAAGGTACAAGGACTGCCTAAAGAAATCTCTTGGTGCCTGCCACATTGACCACCGCCAGTGGGCTGATAACGCCTCAAACCGTGCATCTTGGCGCCTCACAGTTTGGCGGGCAGCAACCTCCTTTGAAGAAGACCGCAGAGCCCACCTCACTGACAAAAGGCAAAGGAGGAAAAACCCAACACCCAACCCCAACCAACAAATTTTCCCTTGCAACCGCTGCAATCGTGTCTGCCTGTCCCGCATCGGACTTGTCAGCCACAAACGAGCCTGCAGCTGACGTGGACTTTTTACCCCCTCCATAAATCTTCGTCCGCGAAGCCAAGCCAAAGAAAGAAGGTGTGCAATAAATTCACTGACATCAATTTACTGATGGAAAATTCACCAATGTCAATTCACCGATGAGTAAAAACACCCAAAATTTAATTAATCGAAGGATAATTCACTGAAAGAAAATTCAATGACTTCAAAATTTATTAAGATATTCACCTGTCGTCTGTTCAACACACTCTGGATTTGAGATACATGCCGGCTCCCGACTGCAGAGCTTTGGACCTTTAGAGACCAGGACTGTGGGAAGTGTTAACTAGTGCACCCTCTCATCCCAGCTGCAGAGCTATCTCTCTTGGGGTGAATGGTGGGGGAGAGAGAGAGGGAGGGAGGGAATAATCCTGCAGTCTATCCCCAGGTACCTACCCTCTGTGCAGGCTGGTCAGGTTACTTAAAAATTTGTTAAAATTTACAATGATCAATTATATTTCACCTTTTGGCTGGGATGCGGTAGAAGGGAGGTGACATGTGGTAAACGGCCTTCCCTCGGCTCAAACCATCGCCGACAGTCCACGTCTGGCCAACTAACTCTGGACGAGAGATCTGCGCTCACCCCCAACAAGATTTAGATTGGTTGGAGGGAGGGAAGCAGGGGAGGAGTGCTTGCAGTCTAGTCTGTCCTCGGAGCACCTTCTCAGTACCACCTCTCCAGCGGGTGAAACTGACAGGATTCTCCTCCATGGTTTTGCCTTCCATTTCCTCCTCTGACCTCACACTGCAGAGAATAGGGGAGGGGGATCATTGGAGACCAGAACCGTGGCACAAAATCAGCCCAAAACTGGCATCCAGCCATGCATCCCCAAGAGGAGGGGAGCGGGAATGGCGAATTACCCTGTGTGCCCGGGAGTGGGGCAAGGGTGTGGAAATAACCCAGGCAGCTGCGGGAGCAACAATCTAAGGACTCTTAATTTAAGGGTTTATTAAAGGACAGTTCTCAATAACTTAAAAATGCATATTAAGTCGGAGAATTTGATGGTTGATCATTTTTCCGTTGGTGAATTTGATAGTCGCTTAATTTTCCTGGGGTGAACTTGAAAGTCTTAAGATTACTTATAATACCTAATGCAATGTAATGCTATGCAAATAATTGTCATACTCTATTGTTTAGGGAATAATGACAAGCTGGTCTGTGAGTTTATCCTAAGTTTGAACAGTCTGAAGCCCACTGTGGCAGATTTTCTCACTGTCTTTTATACATTAAGTGTGTATGTACTTTATTCCCACTAAAATTTCACTGCTGTGTGAGTACGTAATTCATCATTCGTGATGTCACGCTGGAGGTGGATCCCACGTTAGATCCAAGAGATCCAGGTTAACCTGGATATGGCATAGTCCAGTGTCAATGGCTTACCGAGTACTCTATGCCTGGTAAGTTTACCTGCTTCCTAGAAGGGTTGGCAGTGTGAAAGGGGCTTTGTTATCATCTGCCACGTATTTGTCCGGTCTTACTGAATGCAGGTATGGGTATGTTCATTTGCTAAGAAATTGCACATCGTAATTGAACCTAGAGTAATCATTGGTTAGTGTACTGGTATATGACCTAACAATAGAAAGAAGGTAATTGATGAAGCAGCTGAAGATGACACAGCACTGAGAAGCAAACCGATTGGAGATAATCACTTTTGTTTTATACACCCCTCCCCACACTCCTCTGCCACTGAGAAAAACATTGTTTCCTCTTTTTCCAGTTCTGATGCAGGGTTTCATACATGATACATAGGTGTTTACATAACCTGTCACATACATAATTGTTTCCCTCTCCACAATTACTTCCTGACATGTTGTGCTTTTTATTGTTCCCAGCAATTAAAAATTTGCTCCATCACTGAAATGTGCCAGCAACTCCCAGCCTTATATTTTAGCCACCAACTTTATGTTAGACGATTCCTTCAACGTTTGTAGGCTTTGCTTTTCCAGGCACTTGTGGGCTGTATTCAGCAAGTATTGGCCATTCTTCGGTCTTCAGCACAAAGCAACTATAGTGGCAGCAGCTGGGAAAGGATGGATAGGGCCATGTGTTTGTATTTAGTCACTTAATCCATACTGGCAAGCACAATTTACCACTTCCCATTCTGCACCTCCTTTCTCCCTCACCATTTTATCAGCTTTGTGAGCTCCTGTATTTGACTCTGCCATAGACTGTGTTCCGTATTGATTAACCTGCTTCCCAGTGATCAATAACACAGTATGGTAATGACACCGCAGATGTCATTAAAAACTGTCCCGGTAAAGTCGGACAGTAATTTAACCTATTTTTTTTTTGACCAAGCTTGTAATGTTCTTTTCTGAGGTCATGTGTTGGGAAGCTAAATATTTTTTGTTTAGTTTTGGGATTTACACATTACAGACAAGGCCAGCATTTATTCCTCATACCAGGCTGCCCTTGAAGGTGGTTGAACAACTTCCTTTGATTGCTGGGAAAGGAAATCCCACTGTCCTGTTGGGTAGGGAATTCCAGGATATGGACCCAGCTACGTGTAGCAGCTGCTTACAGTCACATCGCTAAAGGAAGCTTTCAGTTCTAGGCATTTCTGATACCTTTACTAGAGCACTCATATTTGAATTAAATAGGCCAGAACCATGTTTTAAATAGCCAACTAATAACAACACCAATTGTGTTCTTTTTAGGTAATATTTCATGTAATCCTTTATTTATTTAAAGGAAAGCTTTAAGCATTAATAATCTGTAAATAAAAAAAATCATGTAGCAATACCACTAAAACAATGGTAAATTCTTAAAACTAAATAATGTTGCACAAGTCTTTCCCCCTGGGGCTTATATCTTTTATTGTGAAACTAATATGTACCATTTGCCTTATGGTCGTGGCTTCACTGAGTGTGTTGTTGGACATGTCCTTATTTGATTTGAGCTGAAGTGAAGTGGTAGTAAACATTAGGGATTATCCTTTGGTCTCACACAAGGTCAGCAATTAGCAGTGCATTGTTTATATTTGTTAGTGCATCAACGCTGGTGTTAGCCATTTTCAATCACTCAACCAAATAGTCATATTCCTTGTGTGGCATAGATATTGACATCTCAATATTCTCCCTTGTCTATTTTGCGATCTCACATTTTCTTACCAATACAAGAGAAGATTAAAAACCTGAAAGTCAGCTTTTTTTTTCTAATTTGACTGACCACCCTACTTAATATACTCAGTAATCAAATTTGCACGCCTAAAGAGGCAGCAGGGTTGGTGTAGTGGTCAGCGCAACACCTTTACAGTACCAGCAGTTGGGATTTGGACTGGGATTCAAATCCCATACTGTCTATAAGGAGTTTGTATGTTCTTCCCATGTAAAAATGTTCAAAACGTAGCGAGGGTGTAGGTTAATTGGGTGTACTTGGTCGGCACAGACCTCGTGGACAGAAATGGCCTGTTACCGTGCTGTATATCTAAATTTTAAAAAAGAGGTACAGATCCCTCGCATTAGCAGAAGTGTTTATTACACAGCACAATGTACCTCTTTAAGGAAATCAATCCATCAAAGGGCTAGCTGTGGGAGTGGAAAGATCATCCTATGCTTTTATTAATTATCAGGTTTTGAATGATTGAAAAAAATGTCCTGATCTTGCAGATAATCACATTGAAATAAAATACGCATCATAGTTCAAGCAGATCCAAACATTAGTGTAAGCCAATCACCCCATCCCTCTGTTGGCAGAAATTACAGGCCTTCTTGATATTTGCCTTCCTCCACAACCACTGCACTGTCCAAACTCGCTAAAACCACAGGCTTTGCTTTATTTGGATTTGATCACTGTGCAATATTCCTCCTCTCCTTCCAGGCAACCTTGTGCCCTTCACTCCTTCTCCTGACTTCCTCCTGAAATCCACAATCATCTCCTTGGTTTTGCTGACATTGAGGAGAAGTTTGTTGTTGTTACACCACTCAAAGAGCTGATCCATCTCCCTCCTGTACGCTTCCTCATTGCCGTTTGTGATTCTGCTGTCAATTGTGATGCCATTGGAAAACTTGTAGGTGGCTTTGGAATTGTGCCTGGCCTCACAGTCCTGGGTGTATAATGAGTAGAGCAGTGGGGTAGGCACAGATCCTTGGGGTATGCCTGTGTTGATAATCAGTGAGGAGGAGATGTTGTTTTCAATTTGTAATGACTGCGATCTTCCAATGAGGAAGTCAAGGATTCAGTTGGAAAGTGTGTTACAGAGGCCTAGAGTTTGTAGCTTCTTGACCAACATTGAGGGAATAATGGTGTTGAAGGCCATTCTATAGTCTATGAAGAACAGCTGCATGTTTTTGAGGTGATCCAGAGCTGAGTGGAGAGCCAGCGATATGGGATCTGCTGTGAAGCGATTATGACGATAGGCGAATTGCAGTGGGTCCAGATCTTTGTTTAGATATCTGATAATTCTGGCCGTGACCAGCCTCTCAAAGCATTTAATCAGAGTAGTAATTAATGCCACTGGGCGGTAGTCATTGAGGCAGCTCACACTAATCTTCTTGGGGACCGGGATCATTGATGCCTTTTTGAATCAGGTGGGTATGTCTGACTGCAGCAATGAGAGGTTGAAAATGTCCATGAGCACTCCATCTAGTTGGTTGGTGGTGATTTTCAGTACCCTGCCAAGTATGCCGTCAGGGCCTAACACCTTGCAAGGGTTCAACCTCTTGACTGATGTTCTGACGTCGCCCTCAGAGACAGATATCACAGGGTCTTCAGCCTTTTCCGCTATTCTTGTGGGCACTGTTTGGTTCTTCTTCTCAAAGCGGGTATAGAAGGTGTTCAGCTCATCGGGTAATGAAGCATTACAGCCATCTGTAGCGCGCACCCTCATTTTGTTGGCTGTAATGGCCTGCACTCCCGCCATAGCTGGGAGTGCAGGCCATTCTCCAATGAAAATTAACTTGTTTTCTGTTTCCTAATGAAGGATCTAAGATGTTCACTGTTATTTCTTCCATGGAAAGCATAGAATCTGACCAAACTGCTAAGTGCTTCCTCTTCTCAAGATTCTTGATTCCTTTATTATCATATAGAACATGTAATATTACACGAAATTGCCTCCTTTAAGGCAAACATAGAATTTCTATCAGTGTTGCCCAGCACTCCTTACACTACGGGAAAAAGAGAAGCAAAGAGAATCCCTTCAGAGTCACCGAATGTCCATGGATGCACCTCCAGCGCTCCTGCAACCTCTGCAGCTGCACGGACTTCTCTTCGATCCATCAGCAACCTGAGCTCCAGATCCAAACATCCAACATTATCAGGAAGCCTTCAGCATACGAGGCCCTTCAGGATCCCTTCTTGCCCTTAGCACCCTCTCGAATCCAGTTTCTGATACCTGGTTCCCATGAGCCAGTTATCAGCAGCCTGCAGTCCATGCAGGTCCCCCCGACCACATCACTCGCAGCCTATGTGAGTTCCTCAGCCGCTGAACCCCTCAATGGTCCATGTTTTAAGGTTTTCCTCTTACTTGCTGCCGCTCCTTTTTTATACACACAAAATAAAAATTGCAATGAATGAAGGTCAGGCAGGTTTCATGAACCCAAATTAACAGAAATTAAATTCAGAGGTATGTCATTGAAAGTGGGCGTGCAGATGCAGCAGGCGGTGAGGAAGGTGAATGCTATGTTGGCATTCATAGCAAATGGATTTGAGTACAGGAGTACCGAGATCCTGCTACAGCTGTACAGGGCCTTGGTGAGACCACATCTGGAGTACTGCATGCAGTTTAATTCTCCTTATCTGGGGAAGGACATCCTCGCCAAGGAAGGGGGTGCAAAGAAGATTAACTAGGCTGATACCAGGGATGGAAGGACTTGCATATGAAGAAAGGTTGAATCGACTAGGCTTGTATTCTCTGGAATTTAGAAGATTGAGGGGGGATCTTATAAAAACATATAAAATTCTTATGGGATTAGACAGACTAGATGCAGGTAGGTGGTTTCCAATGCTGGGAAAAACCAGAACCAGGGGGCCATAGTTTTAGGACAAGGGGGATGTTTTTTAGGACTGAGATGAGAAAAAATTTCTTCTCTCAGAGGGTGGTGGATCTGTTGAATTCTTTGTGTCAGGAAGTAGTTAGGCTGGTTTCTTGTCAATATTTAAGAGTAGGTTAGATTTGGCCCTTTGCCCCTTGTGGCTAAGGGGATCAAGGGGTATGGGGAGAAGGCAGGAACTGGGTACTGATCAGCCATGATACTATTGAATGGCAGTGTAGGCTTGAAAGGCCAAATGGTCTACTCCTGTGTGGTGGTACACCACTGGCCTACAGCAGGAGGCAACCTGGAATAAAGCCTGTTGTACTGTCTTTACCTTGTGTGTGTCTGATTCTGTCTAACAGTGCACCACATCCTGCATCTATTTTTCTTTGTTTCTATGTTCCAGTCTTCCCTTCTGTCTTATTCTTCAGTTTCTCATTATTCTTCAGGATGACTGGAAGGTGGGAATAATCAGAGGTTATGAGCTTTAAAATATAACATGTGCATGTGGTGAATTAACTTAGGACTAGGACACCTTTTGATACTCCGGAGGCTGATCCTGCCATTTCTAAACATTTAAGCAAGATATATTATTTAAAATCAAAGCCAATAAGACCTGCTTGTCCTAATGCTCCTTAATATTTTTTAAATTTTCACTTCAGACTGATCTCTCTCTGTAACTCTGCATTTTTGTATTATCTATTAATCTGCTCACAAAAAAATCTCTATCTCAGCATCTAGGAACATGTGAATAAACTTGAACTTAAGATCTCAGCAAAAAGCAAATTTCAATGAAACCGCCCCCCCCCCACCCCTCTTTGCCACCACCTAATTTTATTTCCCAAGTTTGCTTCCCCCTTTGACCACCAGGACTTGGGCTCTCCAGGGGCTGGTGCTGGCCTCTATGATACCTTCCGCCAGAAGCTGCCTCACTTCTGCCTTAATGAAAACCCAATCGGCCGCGCAATAGCACCTGCTCCTGGCAGATATGGGCTTGCAATCTGACTTAAGGTCATTGAAGAGGGCAGGAGGGGTTATCCGTAGAGTGGAGAGGCCACCGGTGGATTGGAGGCAGTTGCAGGGCTGTGCACTGTGGAGTGTGAGCAAGTGGAGGGGCCCGCCAAATGTGAGGGTAATGCTTTGGAGGTGGCACTGGAAGTCCAGCCCTAAGAGGACTGGGACACAGAGTTTGGGCATAATTAAGAGCATGAACCCGTGGTATGTTCCGCCACCCCCCCACCCCACCCCTCCCACACTGTCAAATCCACTGAGCAGCACCCAAGGGCTGTGATGGAGCAGTCCTGGGCTGCAAAACCAATAGCAAAATTTGTGAGGTAGATTTTGAGCTTTAATATCCGGGCCACATTCAGGTGTATGAAGCTCTCAGTACTACTGCTATCAGACAGGCATTTTGTTACCTTTCCATTGACAGTGATATCCATCATTGAGCACCCGTCCATGGGGAATGTCCCTTTCTAAGGTGGTGGATGCTAGGGCCATCTTGGGGTCTGAGTTCACTGCTTCCCAATGGATGACGCAAATAGCAGCCAGCAGCTTCCATTCTAGGCGTGGGGTGCGTTGGGTGGGTGATTGGGTATGCACTCGTGTTGACCACGTTGTCCCTTTGATGTGCCATCGGAGCCTGTCTGGACCAAGGTGGCGGCGCCTGGTGGACGCATGTGGTGTCAGTGTGGTTGGGCATCCTGGTCAGCAGTGATGCCAACCATATTGGCGGAAGTGACATTGGCAGTAATGATGGAACCCATCTGGGGGAAGATGGCGGTGCCCAGGGCAATCTGCATCTGCCAGAGTTTGTGTAGGGGGAGTCGGGAGTCGAAAACCTCAGCATGAAGAGCTGCAGCCTCCAGGGAGTGGACCACCTCCATTGTCCTGGAAAGAGAGGCAATGTTTTCTTCAAGCAGTTTCTGCCGGATGCTCCTCAAGCACAGCCCTCACACGCAGGCATCTCGGATCAATCGCTCTTTTGGTCACTCCAGTCTCAATCAGGGACGGGTGGACTAGCTCCCATAGAGCCCCCAGATAGGTATCTGCAGTCTTACATGGCTGTTGAGACCTGATGCTGAGCAGGTACCTGGCATAGACCACGTTTGTCAGGGATTTGTTCATGGCCTCTTGGACGGCCATCGCTGGTTTGTAGTCAGTGCAGTTCTTGATGGTCTGGAAGGCTCAGGGGCCCAGCTTGGAGTGGAGCACCATGAGTCATTTTTGGTTCGTGTTGATCTCTTCCACCTGTGTTAAGATGATCGCCTCAATCGCGTGCTTCCAGATCTCGAAGTGTGCTTGGGCTTCCGGGTGTTGAGAGTCGATGTCCAGGCTCCCAATTGACAGGAATTTCTCCATGATCGTTCTTTAAAATTTTACCTGAATAAATTGTGATGTGCTGAGTTAACAGCAAGCAAGCACAAAACTCAAAAGACTGTACAACAGGGTTTATTCAGGTAAATGTCTGAACACCAGTTCATGCTTCGGTGGTTCCCGTGTGACTGGCTCAGGTCTATATTCGGGTCGCCTGATTGTCAGCAGGTCAGGTGGAGTCAGCCCTTAGGTGGTCTTCCTGCAGGTACAGAAACCCTGCAGTAGGCTGGTGGTCGTATCACCACAATTACCAAAAACACTACTTGGCCAGGTTCCATGTTCAGGAGTAAAGAGGGGCAAGTCCGGGCACGCCAACCTTTATTGGGAAATCTGGGGAGGAGCCAAGGGCATGGTAAGGGAAGTTCAGGGAGGTTCGGACAGGCCAGTCCATATACCTATGCAAATACCTTTCACCACAAGCATATTTAAATTTTTTTTTTAGACCATAAAAAGAATCAACATCTGTTAAACATTTATTTTATTTCATGCACTATTAGGATTTAACATTTTGAGAAAGATATTTAAACTTAGTGTTAGCTTTTAGGGCAAAGATGGCTTTCAAAATGCTGAATCCCAACTCAGGAATGTATTTCTTTTATGTTTGGTCATTGGTTAACTACGTTCATCAGGAGGATTGGATCAATCCAAAGTGAAACTGTGTTTGAGAATAACAAGCTTAATTTCATAAATACTCCTCACATTACAAAGCTGAAACTAAATAAAGGAATTAAGCAGCAATAATTAGTGTTTTTAATAGTGGAAATTAACAAATCAGATTAATTGCATTTTATATCACTCTAATATTATTAAATATATGAAGTTCTTCACCATTTTTTTTCGACAGGAACCTGTGAATATTATTACAGACAACAAATTGATGTTTTGGTTGTGTTTGAATTTTTATTATTTACATATTTAATTTCCTGCAGGACTGTACATATGAACACATAACTAAGAGATAATATCTGGCTGTTCACATTAACATCCTTTGAGGTTCTTCACTCTCTCAAGTCTACATGGAATATAGAACATTTTGTTTATGGCTTGTAATAATTCTATTATTTACAGGATTACAAGGGTTTGAATTTCTCTTCATTGTACATTGGTTAATAGTTTTTCTTTATGTACCATGAATTATATATGGGATAACAGTTATTTTCAAATAGCACACAAGGATACATGTATCAGCCAAGACAAGTCAGTTGAAATGAAAGCCCTTGTGGTAAATAATTCCCTGCTGCATACAATTCATTTCTTTGATGGCAGTGTGATGGGCAGAGGAGGATTTCTAAACACTACAAAAGGGGTGTGCATCCGGAAACAGATTCCTTAATAAAGAAGACTTGTCAAAGCAATTAAGGATAGTTTATTACCAGTGCATTCCTTTCCTATGGGCGGCAAAAGGTGTGTCATTCATTATAGTGATCAATAGATTTGTAAATAAAAGGTATGAACCTCACGAGATCAAGTTCAAGTTTATCATTATCATACAATTGTGTCTCTTGCTCTCTCTCGCTATATTTATCTCTCTCTCATTGTATGAACAGTATAACCAGTTATTCAGCAGCCCGTGGATAGAAGCTGTTTTACATGCTAGTGGTTCTGGTTCTGATGCTTTTGTATCTCATTCCTCATGGGAGAAGCTGGAAGATGCTATGTGCAGGGTGCTAGGGGTTCTTAATGATTTTGCGAGCCCTCTTCAGACATTGATCCTGGTAAATCACATCAATGGGAGGCGAAGGAAGACCCCAATGATCCTCTCTGCTGCTCTTACGGTGCTGTAGATTGACCTCCATGCCAATGTTCTACAGCATACATACCACACACACCACGATGCAGCCAACCAGGTCACTCTTGATTGCACTCCTGTAGAAGGTCAACAGGTTGGTACTTCGTAGCCTTGTCTGCCTCAGTCTTCTCAGGAAGTGCAGTCACTTCAATGGCGTTACAGCAAGAAATTGTGAATCCAGTAATCAAAAACTGAAGAATACCTGAATCTTGTTTTATGAGCAACTTTCCCAGTTCCAATCTATATGGTATGGTGTATTACAATGACTTGGAGAGAAGGATTGAAGGACTAAAGGGCTCTCTTGCTCATATTTGTTAGTCATTGGTTTGAGATGCGAATTCAAACTCTCAGAAACTTTAATTTCCACGGTAGTATTACAGTCTTCCAATTTAGAGAATTTAGATTCTCTTACTTTGTGATGGCATGTATCATTTAGTTATTCATTTTGCATATTGCATATCTTTATCTTTGGTGTTTCAACAGATTTCATTGCTTTGCAAGTGATTGATAAGCATATAATTGGACAATATCCATACCCTCGGCTATGTAAACCGATGAAGCAGGAGCTTGGAATTATAAAATTTCTTAAACATGCAAAGAGTCACTGGTTATAACCAATAAGAAATGATTCTGTCTACCACTAAGTATTGGTTGCTTCAAACTAGATTTAACTTGGATTATTGATGGCAGAGCTAGATGAAAGAAATTACTGAGAAATCCTTTAAGTGACTCATGCAATAGTGGCAAAATATTTATGAAGTGCAGGGGCAGTAAATTGTATTTGATAAGGAAAAATATGGTGTAAATAATTTATTATCTTTTAACCTTAGATCTAGTTCTCAAAGTCATTAACTCCTCAATCAGATTATTGGTATATGTGTGCAGTAATATTTTTCAATGTTGGATAGAACAGATATATATACTATTCTCTGTGGCCCAACATGATCTTGCCAGCCATCACTAATCCATGAATCCCATACAAGTAAAAACTATCATATGGCAGGATTTTCCAAAGTAACATTGAATCTAATGATGGCCTTTTCTTTTAATGAGCAATTAATCATGTGTTTAGCTGTTGTTTAAGTTGTGTAACACCATCATCAGCTTCACATTTCACTTCCTCTTGTTGAAAGGGGCTTAACTTTTTTAATTTACAGGGTAGATACAAACTAAACTCATCACAGAAAACCCTTTTTGTCTGTGCCAAAACACTTATACTCTCCTAATCCCAATGATTTGCATTCTGCCCATAACCCTCCATACCGTTTACATCCATATATGTATTCAATTAAAAAAAAAAGAAAATATTGTACTTGCCTCCACTTCTTCCACTGGAAGCTCGTTCCACACAGATCCCGTTCTCTGAGTAAAGAAGCTTCCCCTTGTGTTGCACCCAAACTTCTGCCCCCCTAACTCTCAGCTCATGTCCTCTTGTTTGAATCTCCCCTATCCTCTATGGAAAAAGTCTATACACATCTACTCTATCGATCCCCCTCAACATTTTAAAATCCCCCCTCAGCCTTCTATGCTTCAAGGAATAAAGACCTAACTTGTTTAACCTTTCTCTATAACTTAGGTGCTGAAACCCAGGTATCATTCTGGTAAATATTCTCTGTACTTTCTCTATTTTGTTCACATTCTTCCTATTTTTTGGTGACTAGAACTTAATACAATATTCCAAATTTGGCCTCACTAATGCCTTGTACAATTTTAACATTACCTCCCAACTCTTATACTCTGCACTCTGATTTATAAATGCCAGCATTCCAAAGGCCTTCTTCACTACCCTATCCACCTGAGATTCCATTTTTAGGGAACTGTGTACCATCATTCCTAGATCTCTCTGTTCAATTGCATTCTTCAATGCCCTACCATTCACCATGTATGTCCTATTTTGGATAGTCCTCCCAAACTGTAGCACCCCACATTTGTCAGCATAAAACTCCATTTGCCAACTTTCAGCCCACTCTTCTAACTTGCCCAAATCTCTCTGCAAGATTTGAAAACCTATCTCACTTCCACAATGCCACCTATCTTAGTATCATCTGCATACTTACTAATCCAATTTTCCAGCCTATCATTGGGATTGCTATCCTGGAGGTCCTGTCCTTTAACTTAGCTCCTAGCTCCCTAAACTCATCTTTCAGAACCTCCTCACTCTTCCTCTCATGTCATTAGTCCCCACATTAACCACAACATCATGCTTGCAATAGATAAGTCAAGTCTTATCTATTGCAAGGATCCTTTAATAATATTCAAAGCAACTTTTAACATGATTGTTCTTCAGGGAAACAAAAGAGGTGACTTCCGGTGATGTCATGAAAATGGCAGCCCTGGACTTTAATTAAACCAGCCACATACAAAATAAATACCGAGGCATATGCTGTAATTCATGTATTAATGACTAATTGAGTGTGTTGAGCCGACGTAGAGATAATGAGAGCAGAGGAAGGGGGGGGTGGAGTGACGATTGGGACAGACGGAGAAGGCTTGCCCCAATGATGGCCATGAGTTTGATAAGGAAGGATCATTAATTATCTCCTAGATCCACGAACTGAGAAAAGAACACAATGTTACCTCAAAAGATATTAAACGGATGCCAGCAAGAGTGAAGGATAATATGAAAGGTTTAACTGCTCAAATTGAAAAGCTGGAGGGGAAACTGAAGGAAATTGAGGTCAAAGTAAGCTCAACAGAACAGAAAGAGAGAGAGCTATCAAGTACCTGTTACACAGAGAGGCTAAACTAGCGGAGAAATGTTTAGACCTGGAAAATAGGTTGAGACATAAGAACCTGTGGATTTATGGAGTTTCAGAGGGAAAAGAAAAAAAATGACATGAGATGGTATGTGACTGAACTCTTAAAGAAATCGCTAGAACTACCAGAAGATCTAAATATCTACATAGAGAGAGCATATAGGTTTCTTGCAGACAAATCAAGAATGGAGCAAGCCCCACCATAATCTATCATAGTCAGATTTTTAGACTATTACACAAAAAATGTCAGTTGCAGCAGGCTTTGAAACAGCAGCAGGTAATTTACGAGGGGGACAGAATGCATTTTGACCAAGACTACTCCCCAAAAATTCAGAGAAAGCACAAGTAGGTTGTTGTTCAGATTCATGTGGATCCCACAGGTTAAGAACCAGACCAAAGTTGAGGTACAAAGCACACATTTATTTTGGGGATGCAAATGGGACAACAGGGTCAATATGCTAGCCAAACCTCTACACATGAATTACGTGAACATATATATTCAACAGTTAGGATCAAGGTGATACTATGTGCCCCCACCCCTTGACTGGTATGGACACGGCTCTTGCTACCTGGCCTCGAGACTCACCCAAACCCAGTTTGAAAGGTGCTACTTATATGCCACAAGGAGTCCTTTATAGTTCTACAGGGAGTACTGGGGGGGGGGGGGCAATCATTCAGGGCAGGCTGGACCCCAATGGCTACTGTGGCCAATGGCTTGAAACTAAATGAAGGGGCTCAGCAGGGGCCAGCTGAGGTGATTCACCTGGGCCAATTAGGTGAAGGTCAGGCTGAGTCTAGGTAGGCTACATGGACTGCAGCATCTGGTGATTTAAGTGGGCCAATTGCAAGGGTCATCTTGATGGTTTGGGGTGAGTCTAGGACCTGATTGACAGGTAGTGTGTCCTCTGAACAGGAGTGCAGCAGTGCCACCAGGTGATGGATGCTGCCCCTCGATTACAGAGATCAACAGGTGATTGAACAACTGCAGAAGAAAAGCATCAAACCCAAGAGTCTATTTCCAATGCAGATCAGGATTTTTCTAGAGACAAGGCTTTCGAGACTCATGCAGCATCCACACTGGAGAAGGTATGCTGATGTATCTTCTATTTATAAGGATGTATTACAACAAACTTATAATACTTTTCAATTACCTGAATCTTGTTCTAACGCAATAATTACGGTTATACCAAAAAAAGATAAAGACCCTTTACAGGTTTCTTCTTATAGACCAATATCGTTGTTAAATGTAGATTATAAAATTGTCGCTAAAATTATGGCTAATAGATTAGCTCAATATCTGCCTAAAATTATTCATGGTGATCAAACGGGATTTATAAAAAATAGGTATGCGTCAAATAATATTTTACAGTTAATAACCTTGATAAATAAATCTAAATTTCAGTTGAATTATCCAATAGTGGTTTCATTGGATGCAGAAAAGGCTTTTGATAGAGTGGAATGGAAGTTTCTGTTCAAAGTACTTGAGAAATTTAGTTTTGGTTCTTCATTTATTGGATTGATAAAGGCTTTTTATAATAGCCTGAAGGCTAGAATTGCTGTTAATGGCCAAATTTCAGAATCTTTTAGTTTGACAAGATCTACTAGACAAGGATGTCCGTTGTCACCTGCTTTATTTGCTATAGTTATTGAACCTTTAGCACAATTAATACGTCAAAATGAAAATGTTAAAGGTATGTGAGTTCTGAATGAGGAATACAAAATTAATTTATTTGCTGATGATGTTTTATTATATTTGGTGGATCCGGATACTTCTTTACCTGCAATTCAAGAATGTTTAGAAATTTATGGCCAATTATCTGGTTATAAAGTAAATTGGGCTAAAAGTGAAATTTTGCCAATTTGTAAAGATGATTATTCAGTGTATAAAAATATTACAAATTTGAAGTGGACTACACAAATTAAATATTTAGGAATTAATGTTAATACGAAATTTCAAGAATTATACTCAATTAATTATCTTCCTTTAATAAAAAGGATTAAATTAGATTTAATTAGGTGGAGGGATATACCTTTGGGTTTACTAGGGAGGATTAATACCATAAAAATGAATATTTTTCCTAGAATACAATATCTGTTTCAATCAATTCCTTATTTTTAAAAAAAAAAAGTTTTTTTAAGGACTTATATAAAGCGATTAGAGAATTCTTATTGAAGGGAAAATTTCTGAGAGTAGCAATGAGAAAATTGATGTGGGATTTTCAATTTGGAGGTTTAAGATTACCGAATTTTCAGCATTATTATGAAGCAGCTCAATTTAAATTTCTTAGTGCATTAATGAATACGGACGACCCACCTAGTTCGGTAAAGATAGAAATGGTGGTTATTTTAGAAAAATTTCCTCATGAGTTTTTGTTTCGATGGAATAAAAATTTACTACGAACTTATGATGTGCCAATATTGAAACATTTATTGAATTTATGGACAAGTAAACTTAAAAAATTGGGACTTAAAAATATATATTCTGGAAGATTGCCATTATATAATAATCAACTTGTTCCTTTTACGGTCTCCAATGGCACTTTGAAACAATGGGAAAAGAAGGGAATAAAAAATTTATCTGATTGTTTTTCTGAGGGTTGTTTTTGTTCCTTTGACGAATTACAAAGAAAATATGGTATTAGTGGAAATTCTATATTTGTATATTATCAATTAAGATCTTTTGTAAAACAGTTATGTGGTCGAAATATGATTTTATTACCTGAATCTAGTTTTGAAGAATATGTACTTTCAATACCAAAAAAGGGATATATATCTGATTTGTATTGTATTTTACAAGAAATTGATAGTAAAAAAGACTGGGATAAAGATAAGTTGAAATGGGAAAAAGATTTAGGACATAAAATAGCTGAAGAAGCTTGGACGGAAATTTGTCAGAATAGTATTCGGAAATTAATTAATGCTAGACTAGCGATTATTAATTATAATTTTATTCATCAGCTATATTTAACACCGGAGAAATTAAAAAAATTTGGTCTTAGTAAGTTGGATTCTTGTTTTCGATGTGATCAGGCGGCCAATACTTTTTTGCATACTGTTTGGCTTTGTGATCGATTGCAACGGTTTTGGAAAGGTATTCAATCTATTTTTAACAGTTTATATAATATCCATCTTGTAGTAGATCCCGATATATTTTTATTAGGGAACATGCAATCATTAATTGATTTAGGTTTAGAGGATTATCAGATTTCCTTTATCTAGTTAGCTTTAGTCGTGGCTAAGAAATGTATAGCACTTACTTGGAAAGATAAAAATATATTAACTTTAGATAAATGGAATTTGGTGATGAAAGTTTGTTTGACTATGGAAAGGATATCTTTTTATAAGTTAAAGTGGACTCCGTTTGCTAATTATATGCATTTAAGTTTGATTTAAATATATGTTTAAGTGTGATATTTTAGTATTGATAAAAAATTTTTTTTGTTGTTAGAATTTTTTTTAGGTTAAGTTTTATCTCTTTTGTAAGTGGGTATTTTTTTCCATATATATAACTCTTCACTCTTTATTTTTGGGGGGAGGGCTGGACTAATTTTAAGTTAGATTACTAATATTGTGTTACAATTAACGGGGGGGGTTACTTTGTGTAGTTTTCTGATGTAATATTGTAATCATACCATTTTAATTTTTTAAAATTTTTCTTTAAGTGTAATTCTCTATTGTATTCATGTTATAAAATTTTAAATAAAGTCTTCACACTGGAGAAGGTAGGGATCCTCGTCAGAAAGGATCCCAGAGAGAAGCTGAATAGAGAACAGTTACAGGAGTATTGGTCAGTTATCAGCAGAGAAACTAAGGGGCAGAGAGGACTGTCAACTCCATTAGAGGAAGATTGCATTTTCCTTGACATCAAAGGAGAAAAACTATAGATAAGTTAAAAATAAATACAGAAATAATGGTCAAATGAAAATGAAAGGCTATTGTCATTATTGAATAGACAAGGAAAAAATGTACATATAAACTGTATATTTTGGTGTTTAACTCGAGATGTGAAACCCAAAAGATTCTATCAAAAAATGGGGGTCAACTTATACACCAGATATACTT
The DNA here is from genome assembly GCF_036971445.1 of Narcine bancroftii. Lineage (NCBI taxonomy): Eukaryota > Metazoa > Chordata > Chondrichthyes > Torpediniformes > Narcinidae > Narcine > Narcine bancroftii. The sequence continues at coordinate 36,270,687 of NC_091469.1, forward strand.
TTGAGTCCTTAAATTCAATTCAAAATCCAACCCATGCCGATCCAGCGTATAAATCGCCCATGAAAAAAGCACCGGCATATAAGTCGACCCATGAAAAAAAGCACTGCCATATAAGTCGACCCATGAAAAAAACACTGGCATATAAGTCGACACAAGAAAGGCAGCTTTTGCGTATAAGTCGACCCTTGAAAAACCAAATTAAAAAATCTGACTACTACAGATTTTCATTGAGATTTATATTTACAACAACACAATAAGCATCCTTCAAAATTGCTATCATTTTCTGAAAACAACTCATTTAGAACTTTTCAAATTCACTCTCACTATCATCGTCTGAAGCAAAGATGGCAGCAAACACATCCATGCTCTCACTGTTGAAACAGTCATCATATGGGTCCCAGTCTGAATCTGATAAGACGGTTTCAGCTTCATCCTCAGTGTCCCACAATAAATCATCTTCTGTGCACATGAGATACCACACTTTTAAAACTATTTTATCACAGTGTCTACTTTAATTTTGTCCCACACCTTGAGCACAAAGTTACAGAGCATACCAAGTGATGCAGCCTGCATTGCCCTGCCTCTTGTAAATGACTCTTCTGTACTCGACATCTAACGTATTCCAATCCTCATGCACATGGTCTTTGAATGGCCTGTTAAAGCAGACATTGAAAGGTGGCAACATAGACATCAAACCACCCAGGATAAACACCATGTAAGGATTATGCAGTGCTAATCTACTTTTAGGAAAATCAGTTAAGTGTCTACGAAACATATCCTAGACCAACAACTCTCTTTTCTTTGGCTTGGCTTCGCAGACGAAGATTTATGGAGGGGTATGTCCACGTCTGCTGCAGGCTCGATGATGACTGACAAGTCCGATGCGGAACAGGCAGGCACGGTTGCAGCGGTTGCAAGGGAAAATTGGTTGGTTGGGGTTGGGTGTTGGGTTTTTCCTCCTTTGTCTTTTGTCAGTGAGGTGGGCTCTGCGGTCTTCTTCAAAGGAGGTTGCTGCCCGCCGAACTGTGAGGCGCCAAGATGCACGGTTTGAGGCGATATCAGCCCACTGGCGGTGGTCAATGTGGCAGGCACCAAGAGATTTCTTTAAGCAGTCCTTGTACCTCTTCTTTGGTGCACCTCTGTCTCGGTGGCCAGTGGAGAGCTCTATTCTTTGCGCAAATCACCTGGCCGCCTGTTTCACACATTGTCTATCCATAGTTTTACACCATTTTCATTCATCCTTCCTTTTTCATGAAAATGTAAAAAATACCTGCAGGGAATTTCATTTTCAGTTTAATTTTGCTTAACTTTGCCCTGTTGGCCATGCACGATAACACCACAATAAAGCTGATACTTTCGTGGACTGTACTTATGGTTTGCACAGTTTTAACACCTTTCCATTCCACTATTCTATTGCCTATTATGTTGAAATTCATGGAGATTTCATCCATGTTTCTGATAGTTGCCAATGCAATCTTGTATTTCTGCTGGTTACGTACAGTATAATAAACTGGTGAAAACTTACAACTTTATGATCAAGATCTTTTGGTAGTTTCTGAGCAATTTTTTATTTTTTGTCTTAATACCAGATTTTTCCTGTTCATGAAACTGTTGCCTCAAAATCATCACTGAGGTCTGGGTTCGACTTTCCCCACTGCAATGCAAATGTTCTTATTTATTTCAGGTGACTATGTAGCAATCTTGTCTCTGTTCACATACCCATTCTGCAACATGAATTTCCGAATGTTGCCTTTTCATTATTGGCTTAACTGCAGCGTCATATAGCATCTGCTGAATATAAGGGTAGAATAATGTCAGATCATTTTGTATTGATAATATCATGTACAGGTTCTGAAATAATAAATACTACATGTCCATGGGGATTCAATTCTTCATTGTTGAGAAATGTTGAGTTTTTAAATTTTATATGAAATCAAATACAGTAATATTTGAGAATAAATTTTGGCTTGGTTGATGGTAAATTTATTTGCGTGATGCTTTAAAGGCATATCTAAGAGGTCAAACTATTAGCTTTTTGACTAAAATTAAGAAACGGTATTCTAGGGAAGATGAAAAATCAGAGAAGGGGATAGAGAATTTAAAGAAAGATGTGCAGAATCATTCGGCAGAGAATAAAAAGATACAATGAATTACTAAAGAATGCAGTGTAATTTATTGCAGATTTATAAGATGGAGAAATTGTTGCAAAGAACTCAACAAAAATATTATAAATTAGGGGAAAGAGCCGATAAAGTATTTGCTTGGCCATTAAAAACACAATAGGTTTCTAGAACAATTAATGCTATTAAGAAACATTCAAAAATTACATCTAAATCTCAAGATATAAATTAAGATTTTAAGGAATTTTTTAACAAATTGTATACATCTGAAGTTGAAAATTATGATGCTAAAATTGATGACTTCAATACCCTTTTCAGAAAGGTTAATCAAGAATGTGATTGTCCATTCACATTTAAAGAGATTATAGAAGCACAAATCTATGCTGAATGGTAAATCCGCTGGTGAAGATGGATTTACTTTGGAATTTTATTTAAAAAATTCAACATTTATTGATACCCCTTTTGATGAATGTTTTGAAACAAGCAATGGAGGTTCACTCTTTAGTGGATTCCTTTTCTAATGCTATTATTAACAATTATACCTAAGAAAGATAGAGATCCATTAAAAACTGAATCTTGTAGACCTATTTCTTTATTAAATGTTGCTTATAAAATTGTAGCAAAGGTTTTTGCAAATAGGTTGGCAACTATTTACCAAAGTTAATTCATTTAGACTTATTAAAAATCATTATTCTGCAGATAATATTGCAAAATTGATTAGTTTAATTAATATTTCTCAGAATAAATCCAACTTGCCCATGGTTTTATCATTAGATGCTGAAAAGGCATTTGATAGGTGGGAATGTTTTTATTATTTAAAATATTGGAAAAATTTAGGTTTGGACCAATTTTTATTAGTTGGATTAAATCTTTACACCAATATCCTGCTAGAGTGGTGACAAATTGCCAAGTATCACCATCTTTTTTATTAGAGAGATCTATTAGACAAAGGTGCCCTTGGTCCCCAGCATTATTTGTATTAGCTATTGAACTTTTAGCACAATTGATAAGACAGGATAATAGTATTAAGGTTATGAGTTAATTCTGAGGAATTTAAGATGAATTTATTTGCTGATAATATTTTGATTTACCTAACAGAACCACAAAATTCATTAAGGTTATTATATGAGAGATTGAAACAATATGGACAAATATCAGGTTATAAAGTTAATTGGGATAAAAGTGAGATTTTGCCATTAGCTGTTGATGATTATACTCAATGTATGAAAATTGTTCAATTTAAATGGTCAGATCAAGTCAAATATTTAGGTATTAAAATTGATAATCATTTATATAAACTCAATTATTTCCTTTACTTAATAAGATTAAAGAGGATTTAAATAGATGGGAAGATTTACCTATAACATTAATAGATAGGGTTAATTGTATTAAGATGAATGTTTTTCCTAGAATTCAGTATCTCTTTCAATCTTTTCCTTGTAAGTTTCTGTTACAGAGTTCTCTGTTGTGTATTGGCCTATGTGTTGTGTGGTTTTATGTTAAAAAGTGACAGTTTGCCTTAAAGAGGCAAGGTGAAGGTGGACTGCTGAGAGAGTGGGAGATGGACTGAGCATGTGCAGGAAATGAAAATAATTTCTGGACTTGGAGTGGAAGAAGCCCCAGAGCATGAATCATGGTCTGGAGGACAGTTTAGAATGTTGGGATTTCAAATATGATGAACATTTTGAAGGCAGCCAGAAGGATCTGGATGAAGTCAGTTGTTCCTCTCTCTGCAAGCAACACAAGACAACTTCAAATTTTGTGCTCTCTCCCCCCCCCCCCCTCTCTCTCTCTCTCTCTCTCTCTCTCTCTCTCTCAAAGATCTTTTGGCTTCATTTTACCAAACAAACTGAATTTTGTTTCTGATCTTTGCTTCAGTTAAGATCGAAGTTTTGTGAGTCTTGTGTGTTTTGTGTCAAAGTTTTTCTGTGGGCTGGTTGTAACTTAGACATTGATTACGTATGTTATATTTAGACTGGGGAATTTATTAGTTTTATACTGTTATAGGGATTTGCATAGTAACCAGTGGGCATTGTTATAAAAGGGGGGATTTTGAATTAAAGTTTGAAGGTGATTTTTTTGTTAATAAAGTAATTGTTCATCTTTACCCCTGTGTGATATCCCTTCTTTGTGGTTGTTGGTTTGATCTTGTTACAGGTTCCTTTAAATTTTTTAAAAGATTTAAACTCTATAATAAGAAAATTTTTGTGGAGAGGTAAGATGGCAAGGGTTTCTTTACAAAAATTAACTTGGAATATGAACTGAGCGGTTTGCAGCTTCCAAATTTTCAAAATTATGAAGCATTGCAATTGAGATTTGTTAATAGAATGTTTGATTTGGATAATTTGTTAGAATGGGCTAATATTGAATGATATAATATTGGTGAGAAAAATATGATGACATTATTTATTTATAAGTGTAATACTAAGTTATTAATTATTAATAATGGTCCACCAATTTTGAGACATTTAATTGAATAATGGAATAAAATAAATGATAAGATAGGTACCCAAGGGAAAATTTCAGCAAAAACACCTCTATATCAGAAATCTTTTTACTCTTAATAATCAGTTTTTTGAAAATTAAAACAGTACAAGATTGTTATGAGGCTGGTTATTTTATTTATTTTCAGAGAATGAAAGAAAAATATGAAATTCCAAATGATACTTTTTTTATTATCAAGTTAAAGCATTGCTATTGGATAATTTTATGCATACTTTGAGTTTACAGACAATCCAGTTTTGAAACTTTACTTACAGAAGGTGATGAAACAAAATGTATAAATTGTTACAAAGTAAAATGCTCAAATTAGATATTCATGAATCGAGATTGAAATGGTTAGAGGATTTGGGAATTACAATCAACCATGGCGATTGGAGATCTATTTGTAAGGATAGTATGTCTAAGATTATTAATGTTCAATATAGGTTAGTTCATTATAATTTTTTGCATCAATTGAGGTCATGTATTCCTTTGGAAAAAATAAAGGATAATTTACGTGATCATTATATTTTTTTCCCTAAAGTATGGAGCCCCTATATTGGTTAAAAATTTTGAATTCCCATGGTAATTCCATGGTGGTGTTGCTTTGATCCATGGTGGAATGTTATATTTTTGATGATAAATCTCCATTTTCTTTCTCTTTTCTTTATTTGGGGTTTTAGGGGGTGGGATGTGGGTGGGTACGGGGGTTGGTGGGAGGGGAGGGGTAATACATTGTACTATAAATATTTTAAATAAAGTATTCAAAAGAAAAGAACATTGGTATTTTTAAAAATCTTTTCTTTCTTCCTCCAATCTCTTTCCAAATTTTCTCGCAGCTGCATAGTTGTTGGTTTTCTTGGCCATTTCTATCACTTTCAACTTAAAACTCACTTCATTCTTTCTTTGCAAGTTACATTGTTTTGATGGACCCTCCTTGATAGCAATCACCTCCAGCCAATGTGATCTTTGGGAGTCAATGTATATACCGGTCAATGGCCCATCTTAGGCATTGCACACTTTGGGGCTCGGCTTAAACGCCAGTCAACATGCCAACTCATGCAGCCTGAAAATAGTGGTTGATTTCTGTGCCGGATATACCATAAAACCCTTAAAACGAGGCTGAAAAATTGGGGTTGGCTTATACGCCAAAATATATTGTATCTTGGTTTGTTGTTTTTAAAAAAATGTTGGCTATTCCATGTTTAACAATACATACTGAAGCTGGTTTTGTATATTATTTCTGTACTTTACTTAAAAGAAATATCTCAGAGAGGGACTGGAGAAGGTTTTGTCAGAGCAAAGAGGGATTTTGAGCAACCTTATTTAGTTTCACCTACACAAAAAGTGGGCTAACCCAGGAGAGAGCTAGTCACATCTCTTCTCCTCTGTACAAGGAGCTGGCACACCAATTTGTTCTAAGTGACTGGTTGGGTTGGTTAGGTAGGAAGTACACTTTTTGTCTCTTTTATTTTCTTCTTTTCTTGCATTAGCTTGTTTTGCAAACGTTTTCTCATATATGGAGCAGTATCTCTGCAATGTGGTCCTATAAATTGTGTCTGAGGTATCGCAGTCATAAACAGGCAAACCAAACCAAGAAACGTAAATGGCACATAAAGTAAATTTTAGAATATACAATGTAGTATAATGACTAATTTAAAGATAGTAAAATTTAATGCTCATGGACTAAATTGCCTAACAAAGAGGAGAATTTTTTTTAGCCAATTTAAAAACCTTGGATGCAGAGTGGCAATGATACAGGATACCCATTTGGTGGACTTCAAGCATAAAATGCTCAGGAGAGAGTGAGTGGGCCAGTGCCTCCTACAGGAAAAGGAAAGGGGTGGCTAAGAAGAGTATGGTCTTCTCTGCAGAAAAAAATGATCCAAAGCACACTGTAGAGATATGTCATGGTAATTGGTTCAATAAGTGGGAAAGATGTATTATAATAAATATTTGTGCTCCAATAGAAGATTATTCCTCTTCCTTTGTAGATATTGTGAATATAATTGCAAATAACACTGAAGATATGATAATTGTCGGTGGAGGCTTCAATGTTGTTCTGGATGGGAGGCTGGATTGATTGCCAATAGTGCACAAGCAATCAAAAATATCTAAAATATTGAATAACATGTTCAGAGAGCTGGGTTAGTAGACCCATAGAGACACAGAAACCCAAAGGGGAAGCACTTTAGTTTCTTCTCAAATGTTCTTCTTTCTTTCTTTCTTTGGCTGTGCTTCGCGGACGAAGATTTATGGAGGGGTAAATGTCCACGTCAGCTGCAGGCTCGTTTGTGGCTGACAAGTCCGATGCGGGACAGGCAGACACGGTTGCAGCGGTTGCAGGGGAAAATTTGTTGGTTGGGGTTGGGTGTTGGGTTTTTCCTCCTTTGTCTTTTGTCAGTGAGGTGGGCTCTGCGGTCTTCTTCAAAGGAGGTTGCTGCCCGCCGAACTGTGAGGCGCCAAGATGCACGGTTTGAGGCGAGATCAGCCCACTGGCGGTGGTCAATGTGGCAGGCACCAAGAGATTTCTTTAGGCAGTCCTTGTACCTCTTCTTTGGTGCACCTCTGACATGAGAGTGGACAGTGGAGAGGTCGCTATATAACAATCGCTATATAACAAATGTACATGGGAGTTATTCACGTATAGTTATGTCTTGTGTTCCTAAACAAATATTGTAGCAGATTGTAAAATAGACTCAATAACTATCAGTGAACATGCACCTAAAATCCTAACCCTGGATTTAGAAATAGAAAAGTGTTTTAAATATTGGAGACAAACATTTCTCTATTATCTGAACCTTTACTAACTCAGGAAATTAAACAGTGTGTGGAGAAGTATTTTGATATCAATGATAATGGTGAAGTTGCACAGTCCATCTTGTGGTATGCCACTAAAGCAATAATAAGTGGTAAAATTATTGCAATATCAAGTCGAATAAGAAGGAATAGATTGAAGAAGCAATTAGATCTGGAAAGTCAAATAAAGGTAATAGTGTCAGTACATAAAAATAACAATAAAAATAAAGAATTCCTAAATGAATGAAGACAAAAAAGACATGAATTAGAGGAGCTCTTGACATAAAAAGCTGAAAAGGCCCTGACATTTTTGTATCAAGAATATGAGAAGGGAAACCGAGCTGGTTGTCTCTTGGCATTTCAGCTGTATAAAGAGCAAGCTAATCGAGTGGGCTCCAAAGTCTTTCACCTGGCCTCAAGGAAGTTAGTTTCACAACCAAAAGAAATAGCAGAAGAATTTTCATCCTTTTATGAAGAACTAGGTCACTCTCCTGAACTCATAGGCAAAAAAGGGAAGATAAAAACATTCTTTTCTGGATTAAATTTATCCTCCCTTTCACAAGAAGAGGTGGTAAAAATGACAGCATATATAGAAGAATAGGAATAAAGGAAGTTATTAATAAGCTAAAGAATAATAAGTCCCTAGTCAAAGGCCCATCTCAAGCATCACAATCTATGGGGGTCGACTTATACACTGGTCAATGGACCAACTCAGGCCATAAAACCTTTAAAATGAGACTGAAAAATGGGGGTCGACTACTACAAGGGAAGAATTCCACAAGTGCTATAGGGAGGAGTTCTCCCAAATTCTAAGGTCTATAATTATGTCCTATCAGAAGGAAATCCTCCGAAATCATTGGCAGAGTCTATGATCTCTGTTATTCATAAAGATGGGAAAGTATGAAGTTCATAGGCTGATGTCTTTTATGTAATGATCAAAAGACATAACATAGAACAATACAGCACGGTACAGGCCCTTTGGCCCTCGATGTGGGCTGACCCGTATATTCCTTCCTAGTGCTATACTAACAAAGATCATTCAAAAGTTTATAACAGGAATTATACCTGGTAGGCAGGGAGCCTATGATATCAGGTGTGTTCTTAACATTATGTCATAAGCAAAAAAAGAACCATCAGACATCTATTATACTTAGTTTAGATGTGCAAAAGGCTTTGATAGAGTAGACTCGATGGGCCTCATGGCCTGCTTCTGTTCCTTTATCTTGTGATCTTGTGATACTTAGGTGTTATTATTATTCCTTAAAACTGGATAAAGCCAATTATGGAAAGTTATTGAAGGAAATAAAGGCAGATATGTTCAGATAGGAGATTCTATTTATCAGTAGAATTGAAACTGTCTGAATCACTGTTTTTTTTTCTTCCAATCTTTGCTGATAGGTGTTGCCATGATAGCATTTAAAGCTCTTGACAAATTGATATTAAGATTCATATGGCAAAATAAAAAAAAATAGTTAGACTTAAGACTTTGTTATTGTCAAAACAAAAAGGGGGCCTAATATCCCCAACATTAAATATTATTACTGGGCAGCACAGCTGAGGACCCTGATAACATAGATAGCAAATGATATGGAAGCGGATTGAGTGAGTATAGAACAAAATTCATGCCCGAGTATTTCTCAGGAAGGGCTACCATTCCTAAGCCAAGCAAATTTGAAGAAAGTAAAAACAGATAATGAATGGATTAAATTCACAATGAAAACTTGGTTCGCTATTAGAAAACAAACAAACCTTTTTAACTCTATATCCAGAGCATTAAAAATCGTAGCTATCCCAGAATCCGACCTGGAAAAGTAGATAACAGTTTTAGAAAATGGGTGGATCAGCTTTTGTGTGGGGAAACTTTGAAATCATACGATTATCTTCAGAAAAAATTTGGCTTGTCATTGATGGACTTTTTTAGATTCCTTCTAGCATGGCACTACTTGCAGAGACATGTAGATTGGGAGCAGATATGTAAAATACTATCTACACTAGAAAAGATTTTCATGCTGTGTATGGAGGGAGTAATAAAGAAGAACCTGATAGCTCACTTATACAGATGGCTTCAAGATAACATAACAGGAAACTATGGAAATAAAACAGAAATAGGAATTAGAAATGAATATTTATCTTACAGGTGGCACGTGGGAAAGATATGACTTGATGGTCCCAAGTTAACAAGTAGCCCTACTTGGAGGGAGTTTGAATGGAAAATTAAAATGAAAGTATTTAGCGAGGTACAGTAGCATCTCAGAATTATGCTGGGGAGAATGTGGGAAGGTTGACAATCATAGCCATATTTTTTGGGACTGTCCCAAACTATATCAATATTGGAGAGATACCAAGGCAGAAATTAAGCAAATCCTGGGGGTAGATCTACCTTTGGAGCCAGCATATTTTGTATTGGGAGTGACGTCAGAGGATATAGATACCAAAAACCAAGCATGTTTACTTGGGGTATTGCTGTTGATCACAAAGAAGATGATTACAGCATGATGGAGAAATGTAAAACCACCAATTGTCCAACAATGGAGGGAAAGATTAAAAAGTGTATATTTGATGGAAATCATTACAGCTAAACTCCAACTAAGGACTGATAATTTCAGCATCAAGAGGGCAGCGGTAATATTACAGTTACCAAGACTGATTAAGGATATAACTTCTCTGCAATCTCAGTGGTGGGGAAGAGTTTGACTGATGCACTCTACATGTAATTGGAGTAATGTATACAGATGAGATTGTGATTGCATACATGCCAAAATAGTGATGATACAGTAATAAATTACTCAGAGATTTGCTCTGACCCTCTCCTATCTAAGCTTGAAAGCCTCATCAAGGGCATATGAAGAAGTGTATGGTTAAGTATATAGGTTACTGCATATTAGAATGAGATTAATTGGGTGTCCAGATCTGTGATGCCTCTACGAACAGAAGTTGAATAAGATAGATTGATGCGCTGTATACATCTGTTATGTGATCTATGTATTTTGTTTGTATGCTCACATGATATGACTGCATGTCATATCCCAACACCCAACACCCAACCCCAACCAACCAATTTTCCCTTGCAACCGCTGCAACCGTGTCTGCCTGTCCCCCATCGGACTTGTCAGCCACAAACGAGCCTGCAGCCTTCGTGGGCATTACCCCTCCATTAATCTTCGTCCGCGAAGCCAAGTCAAAGAAGAAATGACTGCATATGGAAATAAAAGTTGTTTAAAAAAAAAAGAAAATGCTTAGATCCTCATACAGCTTTAATAAAAGCATATTCCATAAATTACCATATATTTGAATAAGCAGTCATGAAACTCTTTCTATGCAATATAAGCTATTTAATTTGATGAGAATGAATTAGATGTTTATTGCTTATTGACTTTCAAGAAAGTGTATCCTGTGAACCAAAATAAACATTTACTTGTGAATTAAAAGAAAAAAATAGGTGGCAGATTCAACCAGGTGGTGGAGGGGGGGTGGGGGGGCGAGGGGGGCGGGGCAGGGGGTTGGGAAGTCAAGTTTATTGTCATCTGATTATACAATATGATGAAACATCTCCAGTCCATGGTGCAAATTTGCCAAACAGACAACCAGACATAACCCACGTGCAGACAAATAATACATATGCAGGACATCTTCCATTGTATCTCATCTATGAAAATAAATAAAGAAAGGTTGGTTTGTACAAATGACATACTCATATGGTTAGTGTGAGCAGTTCCTTGGGTCATTCATCATTCTCACTACCCCTGAGTTTGCCTCCTGAGATGTCGCAGAGTGATTGAGAAAGGGAAGTGTTTCCAGAGATGGACCATGAATTTGAGGTCTGGATGAGTAGATAAAGTGGACGCAGGAGGCAGCATCAAAATAATCGTCAATGTGGAGGAGGAAGAGTTAAGGAGCCTTGCCTCTGTAGGCTTGTAGCAGGGATTGCTCCACGGAGCCAACAAAAAAGGTAGGCATAACTGGGGCCCATACATGTATCCATGGCTATCTCTTTGACTTGGATAAAGTGATTTGAGACAAAGGAGAAGTATGAAGGGCGAGTACAAGTTCTGCCAGGTAGAGGAGGACAGAGGAGGAGTGGGACAGGTTGGGCCTGTTATTGAGGAAAAAAAGAAGGGCTTTGAGCTCAATCTTTCATACTGAAGGTCTCTTCTCCTCACCCCCTCCCCACATCTTTTCATTCAGACACCCGTCTGTTTTTTGTTCATTTCTTGACAAAGGACTCAGGCCCGAAACATTGGTGTCTGACCTACTGCATTATAAAGCTTTGTTCATGTTAAAGTTCAATTTTCTTGATTTATTTGGCATGTTGTCTTGGAAAATCAACTCATGCAGCAGGTGATGCAGCAATAAACAAATAAATGAACGAATGTGTAGGGTATAGTTTAACAGCAAGCCTCGATGCAAGCTCGAATGCTACAAAAACAAAGTGCAGAGTACGGAGAAAAGCACAATTAAAAACAGTTCAAGGGCATCATCTTTTACCTGTGTTAAATCCATAAACATATCTGATAGAAGCAGGAAATAAATTGTCCTTAAATCTGGAGATGAGTGTTTTTAAGCTCATGTACTTTTCATCTGATATAGAAGAATGCTGCATTTGTTAAGTGTCAATCCTAGCCTGTTCTGGCTTCATTTGTAATGAGTCAAATGCCACCTCTTCACTGATTCGACTTAACTGCTTTGTTGCCTGGGTTTCTTCAGACTCGTTCAAGCTGATCCCAGTGATGGAATCAATGATACAGTGGAAGGGAAAAACCCGTTGCTCGATGAAGGACACTGGTATGTTAACTGGTGTCGACATAAATGACTAGCATGAGTCTGAATGTTGGACATGTCAGTTACTGCCAGCAGTTACTTTCCTCCTATGTTCACAGATAAAATATTTGACGATATATTCAGATAGAAGAGTGGTGATGATAGAAGAGTGGTGATTTTAAGGCAATCTTTTCTAACACTGCATGTGCTATTACTCTAAGGTGAAATGAGAATCGCCTGCAAGAGAGAAGAAAAGAACTGCTATATTTAGGAATAGTTCCAGCAGACCAGAAAACTGCAAATGTCAGTCCACTCTTTAAAAAGGGAGAGAGAAAGATATCAGGAAATTATAGGCTAATTAGCCTGACTTCAGTGGTTGACAAGATTTTCGAGTCCATTATTAAGGACAAAGTTTCAGACGACCTGAAATCAGAAGATGGAATAAGATGAGCATGGTTTCCTTTCAGGAAGATCTTGCTTGACAAATCTGTTGTTTCATTAAGGAAGTAATGAGCAAGAAAAACAAAGAAGAGTAGGTAGACATTGTTCACTTGGATTTTCAGAAGGGCTTTGACAAATTGCTGCATGAAGCTGCTAAACAAGACAGAAGCTTATGGTATTGTAGGAAGGGTAAAAGAGTGGATGGAAGTTTAGCTATCAGAAGGCTCGGTGAGAAAGAACATCGTATTTTCTGGCTGGCTGGCTGTCAATGAGTAATGGTCGGTCTGCTCCTTTTCACGTTGTGTGTCAATAACTTTCCTGATTAATTTGATGATTTTGTGGCCAAATTTGTGGATGATACAAAGATATGTGGAGAGATGCAGATAGTGTTGAGGAAGCAGGGCATCTGTGGAGGAACTTGGGCGGATGGAAGAATGGACACAATAGTGACAGATGGAATAAAGTATGAGGAAATGTAAGGTTGTGCATTTTAGAATAAGGAATAAAGAAGCCAACAATTTTATAAATTGGGAGAATTCAGAAAGTAGAGGTCCAAATGGACTTCGGGTCCTGGTGTATGATCCCCTAAAGATCAACTTTCAGGTTGAGCAGCAGAAAGGAAAATGCAATGTTATCCGTCATTTCAAGAGGACTAAAATATAAAAGCAAAGATGTGTTGCTAAAGATTTCGATGACATTGGTCAAACTATGTTTGGACTATTGTGAGCAATTTTGAGCCCCATATCTAGAGTCAGGTTTATGAGAATGACCCCGGGGATGAAAAGATTAATGGATGAGGAATGTACTAGCTGGAGTTTAGAACCTCATTAAAACATGCCGAATATTGTAAGGCTTAGATAGAGTGGATGTAGAGAAGATGTTTGTGGCAGTGGGAGAGTCAAGGACCAGAGGGTACAGTCTTAGAATAAAAAGACAGAGATGAGGAGATATTTCTTCATCTAGAGGGTGGTGAATCTGTGTATTTCATGGAGTCCGTCATTGGGTATATATAAAGCAGAGGTTGAGGGTGGAATCAGAAGCGGGGGTGGGCGGGGATGGAGAGGAGGATGGGAGAGGAATGGTTTCCTGACCTGCAAAACTGCACAGGAGTTTTCTAATACATTTCAAAAGAAGGCAGATACTGGCGAAGGAAATTTCACATTTAAATGATTGGGTAGGGAATGATCGAAGTCCATTTAAATAGCTGAAAGTGTCATTATCAATGCATATACAAAAAGCCTTGCTTTGTAAACCAAGCTGGACAAGTATTGCAAAGAATAAACATTTATGAAGACAAAATGGATTTGTGCCACTTAGCTTGCTAAAAACACAAAAATTTGTTTAGTGAATTTAATGGTTAGCAAGACCCAGCTGGGCATCTTTCATTGTACTTCCTCTTGGAAACAGTGTGTTACCCATCAAGCTTTAGTAGAGCAAAGAAATGAAATCCACATGTGTCTGAATCCCCAATTATAAATGCATTCAAAGCCTTCCAAAGCTAGAAAAAATGGCAATCTATTACTGAGCAATTGCATTTATTGCCATGGTAACATGTTTTCCATTAAAATAATACATACTCCATTTCAAAATTTCTAATTCTAATTTCTAATTTCTAATTGCCTTATTTCTCTCCCTCTCTCTGTGAAATTGGGTAAGAAGAAAACCTCAATGAAATAAATCCTCATTTTCACTCAACTCTTAAATGACATATGGGAACAAGAAGAGAATGATCAAGAACAGAGAGAGTAGCAGAGATAGACGCAATTAAAAAAAAATTCAAGCTGGTTTTGAAAACATCACACTGATTGTAGGCCAGGAGCAGAAAAGGTTCACTTTGGAATAACGTGAGTGGATCAGGAAAGATGAGGATGTGTAGGGATGTGCATGGAATATCCAAGATGGCAGCATAACAGCAGCCCTCAACAGCCCCTCTGAACCTGATGCTACAGTAACTCCTTAAGTAGACACCGTGCACAATCTTTGATTGGATGAAGATGGACATTGGAACAACATGAGAGGGATGCTGCAATAAGGGAATAGCCAAGCAAGAGCAGACCTCCGAGAAGAAGACTCGACTGCTGAGGGAATGGAGCTTCTGCTGCAGCTTTGTTAACTGAGGGGACCGAGCCTCTGTTGTGGAGATGTGGCATCCAGTTTTCAGCATCAGTGTCGGTTCTTGCCAGTGGTTGAGGAGATAGTGTGGCATAGTTGGAGGAGTTGTTCCATGGTGTCCAGAGCGATGGAGACATGTGCCCAGTTTGGGAATCCTGGAGGATGCATTGTCCTGGATCGTGGGGACTCATGGCGGACAGTGCCAAGGCTTTGGGCTCCGAGGGATTGTGAATTGTGTGGCGATTTCCTCTCAAGTTGGTAGACTTTTAACATCTAGAGTTCAGTAGATTCCGGTAAACCTCAGCAGTAGCCTGCAGCAACCTCTTCAGACTGGGCAAATGGTTTCTTCACTCAAGCTAGTGGACATTTTAACATCTCGAGTCTACCAATATTGCATCCCATCTTTACTGTGCCCATTGCCTAGTTTTTGATAATTAATGTATCGTAGCACTGGTTTTTTTTAGATATTTTAAGTAGTTTTGTGTAAATTGTAGTTTTAGTGAAAGAGAAATTGTTTATTTATTTGATTATAGTGGTGGTTAAGGTCCAAGATGGAGGTGCGGCTGTCACTTGCAGCGGCCTCTTCGGACCTGGTGCTACTGTACTTACATTGTTTTTTGTCGTTTGTGTTGTGTTGGAGAATGCCGTCTTGTTTTTTATAAACTGTGGCACAGCTTTGCAGAATGGTTTTAAAGCGACAAATAAAGAAACATGAACTTGAGGGTGACAAGCAGGTGTAATGGCTAAACAGATCTGGATTGAAGCGGACTGCATAAGAGAGGACAGTGTGTGTAAGTAAGTGGATCTGAAAGGTATAAGGCAGCTTCATGCTTAAGCAGACATGAAAGCATGAGGAAAGTGAAAGGGGCAGAAGTGACATGAAAGTGTGAGGACGGCATGGGGCGCAAACGGACCTACAAGGGATGTGGCAGCATGTGCCCAAGTGGACTGTGAAGGATGAACCAGCACAAGGCTGGGCAAAGCGTTGAGACAACTTAAAGATCTAGAGTGATGAGGACTGAAAGGGAGAGGGCAGCATGAGGGGAAACCCTGAAAGGAATATGGTTAGCAGAAAGTAGACTTAAAGAGATGGTAAGAGCCAACGTTCCAGGTAGCATGAAGTAGAAAGTGGTTGACACAGCTCTGAAGGAATACGGCAGTGTAGAGCACAAGTGGACCTGAAATTTGCCAACTGCTGAGGGTGAGATCAAGGATGTTTAAGGCTGGGAAACCAGATCTCTAAAAGAAGCTTAGGTACTGTAGCGCGTCGAATGACTCAAACCAAGGCTTTTATTACCAAAAGACTGAACTGTAGTACATCGAGGTCAACCAGTCCAGACTGACCTGGATATGGTTAGGTGCAGCCCTACTGGTCAGTAGGTGTGGCTACAGCCCTCAGCCAATCATTAGCACTGTATACAAATATATAGAGTGGTGATAGGATCCCATAGTATCATAGGTACAACCTGTGGAAGGCTATCTCTGCAGCAAAGAGGAAATTCCAGAGAAAGCTAGAAATAGAGACAGATACAAACCAGCTACATTAGGGAGTGCAGGCCATTACATCCTACAAAGGGAGGGTGAACACCATAGATTGCTGTGATGCTTCAACACGCAATGAGCTAAACACCTTTGAGAAGGAGACTCAACAATGCTATGAGAAATCCCTGCAAAGGTTGAGGACCTTGTGATATCAGCCTCTAAGGCTGATGTCAGCATATACTTCAAGAGGATGAATCCTCGCAAGCAGTAAAGTGATGGTGTACCTGGCAAGGTACTGAAAATCTGTGCCAACTAACTAGCCGGAATGCTTGCGGACATTTTCAATCTCTCACTTCTGCTGCAGTCGGAGGTTCCCGTCTACTTCAAAAAGGCATGTCATCAGAGTGCCCAAGAAGAACTGAATGAGCTGCCTCAATGATTATCGCCCAGTAGCACTAACAAAACATCTACTGTAATGAAATACTTTGAGATGTTGATTATGGCCAAAATTAGCATGTGCCTAAGCAAAGGACTGGAGCCACTGCAATTCGCCCATCACCACAATGGCTCTACAGCAATCGCAATATAATTGGCTCTCCATTCAGCTCTAGCTCACCTAGGAAAACAGAAACTCATACATACAGCTGCTCTTCATCAGCTACAGCTCAGCTTTCCACACCATTTTTCCCCCAGTGTTGGGCAACAAGCTGCAAATCCTGGGTCTCTGCACCTCACTCTGCAACTGGAACCTTGACTTCTGCATGAGAAGACCACAGTCAGTACGAATTGGAAACAACATCTCCTTCACACTGATGATCAACAAGGCGCACCTCAAGGATATGTGCTTAAACCCACTGCTCTACTCACTCTGCACCCTTGTCTGTGTGGCCAGGCACAATTCCAATGCTATCTACAAATTGGCCGATGACACCATGGATGCCAGCAGAATCACAAATGGCAATGAGGAAGCGTACAGGAGGGAGACGGATCAGCTCGTTGATTGGCGTCACACCAACAACTTTGCAATCAATGTTAGCAAACCTGAGGAGATGATTATAGGATTCAGGAGTAAGTCAGGAGAACACAATCCAGTCCTCATCAAGGGCTCAGTAGTGGAAAGGGTCAAATTCCTGGGTGTCAACATCTCCAAGGATCTATCCTGAAACCATGTCGATGCAATCATGAAGAAGGCTTGCTAGTGGCTATAATATGTGAGGAGTTTGAGGAGATTCGGTATGTCACTGAAGACTCGAAAAATTCCACAGAGCATTCTGGATGGTTGCATTACTGTTTGCTATGGAGGTCCCAACACTCAGGACAAGAAAAAAAAACTCCAGAGCGTTGTTAACTCAACATCATGGGCACCAGGCTTCACTCCATCGAGGAAATCTACAAGAAGCAGTGTCTTAAGAAAGTAGCCTCTATCCTCAAGAACCCACACCACCCAGGCCCTACCCTTTTAACTCTGCTACCATCAGGAAAAAGGTACAGGAGCCTAAAGATGAGCACACAGCTTCCTGTCCCTCCGCCATCAGATTCCTGAATTAACAAAGAACTACAGACACTACTTTATTTTGACTTTTTCTCACACTACTTGTATTTTGCACTGTGACCCTGCCACAAAACAATGAATTTCATGACGTGTTCATGACAATAAATTCTGATTCTGAAAGGTATACTGTAAACATAGAAGCATAGAAAATATGTGCAGGAGTAGGCCATTTGGCCCTTCAATCCTACACTGCCATTCATTTTGATCATGGCTGATCGTCTACTCAGTACCCCGTAGCTGCCTTCTCTTCATACCCCCTGATCCCTTAGACACCAGGGCCAAATCTAACTCCCTACTAACTGTAGATAAGGAACTGGCTTCAACTATTTCCTGTGGCAAAGAATTCCACAGATTCACCACTCTCTGAGAGAAAAAAACATTCTCATCTCGGTCCTAAAAGATTTCCCCCTTATCCTTAAACTGTGACCCCTGGTTCTGGTTTCCCCCAACATCGGGAACAACTTTCCTGAATCTAGCCTGTCCAATCCCTTAAGAATTTTATGCGTTTCTGTAAGCTCCCACCTAAATCTTCTAAATTCAAGCGAATATAAGCCTAATCGATCCAGCCTTTCTTCATATGTAAGTCCTGCCATCCCTGGTATCAGTCTAGTGAACCTTCTTTGCACTCCCTCTATGGCAAAGATGTCTTTCCTCAGATAAGGAGAGCAAAACTGTACACAATACCTCAGGTGTGGTCTCACCAAGGCCCTGTACAACTGTAGTAAATCCTTTCTGCTCCTGTACTCAAATCCTCTTACTATGAATGCCAACATAGCATTCGCTTTCTTGACTACCTGCTGAATATGCATGCCCACTTTCAATGACTGGTGCTTAGCGACACCCAGGTCTCGTTGCTTCTCTCATTTTCCCAATCGGACACCATTTAGATAATAATCTTCTCTCCTGTTCTTGCCTCCAAAGTGGATAACCTCACATTTATTCACATTATATTGCATCTGCCATGTATTAGCCCACTCACCTAACTTGTCCAAGTCACCATGAATTCTCTTAGCATCCTCAACACAGCTAACCTGGCCACCCAGCCTCATGTCATCTGTAAACTTGGAGATTGAGGACATGAAGCAAAAATGGATGTGAAAGAATGGGGATCATGTAGAGCACAAGTGGACCACAGCAGCACTGTGCTCAAGCAGACGTAAAAGCACAAGGATAGGGTGGAGCACATGCAGACTATAGGGTAAACCAGGACAAGGCTATGCAAAGCATTGGGACAACTAACCCAGGGATGCTCAACAATAATGGGATGCTTGGTGAAGCAGGGTGAGTGGGAAGTTTGTAAATGGACTGGGCGACCTGCAGACTTTAAGGGTGACGAGCTGGTACAGCGAATGTGGTTAAACAGATGAAAGAAAGAGCTGGAAGAGGGAAGCAGGAGTTAAATGAATCAGAGGAGGGTGAGCAAATTTAAATACCTGGGAGTCATTATGTCGGAGGACCTCTTCTGGACCCAACACACTAATGTTATCCTGAAGATAGCATGACAGCTCATCTACTTCCAGAGGAGTTTGCGGAGGTTTGGTAAGAAAACTTTGGCGAACTTCCACAGATGTGTAGTGGAAAGTGTGCAGGCCAGCTGCATCATGGACTGGCATGGAAGTATCAATACCTCTGAGCAGAAAGTCCTGAAATGTTAATGAACACAGCCCAGAACATCACAGCAAAACTCTCCCCATCATTAATAAAATCTTTGTGGAACACTGCCATGGGAGAGTAGCAGAAGTCATCAAGGATCCACACCACCCATGACATGCTCTGTTCTCACTGCTGCCATTATAAAAGAGCTATAGGACGTAACACCAAGTTAAGGAACAGTTGCTACCCCACCACCATCAGACTCCTAAATAACAGATTTAATCAGAGATTCATTTAAGGACTCTTACCATGCACACTATTTATTACTGATTGTTTTCCTGTATTTGCATAGTCAATTTGTTTACATTTCGCTCTTTTGTGTACAAATCTTTTTTTTATTGAGTACAGCTTACTACCGATAAGTCGAAGTTCTGCCTAGCCCACAAGAAAACGAATTGCAGGTTTTTATGTGATGTCATGTATGTATTCTGACAATAAATTTAACTTGAAGTATAGGTTAAATAGTAGTTATTGTAACATTGAATGTGGCATTTAAGGACTCTTACCATAAGTCTTACCATAAATTAAAGGTGAGAATTAAGAGGAGACGTCAACCTACATATAAACCTTCTGTCATAATAATCTAGAAGATTTAATTTGTGGAATATACTGTATACAAGAAGTTTTTCCAGATCAATTTGGATGTAGTTTAAAATACAGTTGAGCAGGTGCATTAAAAGAAACATATTGAGGAATATGGGCAGAATGCAGGCACCTGGGAGGAGTCCAGCTTGCAGTTTGGTTGGCAAGGATGAGTTGGGCTGATGGGTCTGTTTCCATGCTGTGGAAATTTACTTTATGACCTATTAGGCCCTTGAACCTCCCTGTGGCTGCTCTAACCAGAAGCCACTCTGGGATCACCAAAACAAAAGAAAGTGGAGAAAAGTTTAAGTAGGTTATTTTTTTTTAATGTAGAGTGGTGGGTGGCTGGAATGCATTACCTGGGGTGGTGATAGAGGCTGGAAAAATGGGGGCACGCAAAAGAGTCTTTGGTAGTCACATCGATGTGAGAAAAATATGGGCGTTATGGATGTGTGATAGGGAAGGGTTAGTTGTGGAGTAGAATTATATTGATCGGCACAACATATTGGCCAAAGAACCTCTTCTGTGCTTTAGTGTTCTCTGTAGCTTAGCTGCAGATGCCCGTGTGTGCGCACACACTGTCCATTTTGTGCGAGGGTTTGCCCACACAGAACATTTGGGTGTGCATGCACACGTGCAGCTTAGAGGGAACACTGGTAGGAAAGTCATGGTGCAGCTGTATAAAACATTGGTTTGGCTGCATTTGGGTTATTGTGCGCAAATCTGGTTGTTCCATGGCCGGAAGGATATGGAGACTTTGAAGAGGCGACAGGATGCTGCCTGAATTAGAGGTTATGAGCTATTACAAGAGTTTGGAGAACCCCAGGTTTACTCTGAACCATCGGAGGCTGAGGGCAGTCCTGATTGAAGTTATAATATTAGGAGAAGTTTAGAAACAATAGATAGTCCAAATCTATTTTCCAGAGTGTAAATATCAAATACTTGAGGACATGAGAGGGAAAGCTTAATTAAGATGTACAGGGCACGTCTTTACACAGAGTTGTAGGTGTCTAGAATGTGCTGCCATGGGTAGAGGCTTTTAGGCAGACACATGATTGTGCCGAGTTTGGATCCGTATGAAGATCATGTCTAAACAAAGAGATTTAGTTTAATTTGGTATCATTTTCATTTTTGTTCAACATGGTGACAATCTGTGTGATAGTGTAGTTAAACTGAAACATTCAATAAATATAAAAAGCATCTAATGAATATTTGGTGTGCCATAACTAACCAGACAATGGACTGAAAATGGGAGAGAAAGGGCCTAATCCTGTGCTGCACTGTTCTCTGTTCTATGTCAACATTGTAACAATAGAGTTGGATCCAAGGCTCTGGGGAGGATACAGAGCATCATTTCATTTCATTGTTGTGGTGACTATTTCCTTTCCTCATTCCCATTCTTGATCTCTTTTAGGCATTATCAAGTCAGAACTTCTTCTACTTACAATAATCGTTAGACCCATCTGCCAACAATTGCACTGCTTGAATATTAGATTCAAGATACAGCACAGTACAGTAACAGACCCTTCCACAAAATCATAAGTCTTAGGAACACGGGAGAAAATGGCAGCACCAAAGGAAATCTACGTAGGACATAAGGAGAACATACAAACTCCTCACCTGGGTTGCTGGTTCTGTAATAGCACTGTGCTAACCGTTCTATTCTTGTGTCAATTGTAGGATACCTAGAGGAATTGGAAATCTCACTGGACAGGAGTACAATGGAATACTCTTCACTTGCCTGGATGAGTGCAGCTCCAGTTGTCCTGAAGGAGCTTCATGCCTTACAAGGTAAATCAACCTACTTATATGGTATGCATCAACATTAATTTCTTCCACTACCACTGCACAAGTGGCTGCAGTATGTCCAATCTACAAACAATGCTCTGTAGTTACTCACCCAATCTACTCTGGAGGTTATTTGCCAGACGCAGGATCACAACCAGGGCCACCATCCACATGATTCCCTCCAAGATAGCCATCATTGTAACTTGGAAATACATTTTAGTGCTTCATTCTCACTGATCCTGAATGTTAAAACTTCCTCCCCAACAGAGTTATGGAAACACTTCAACCAAAAGGACTGAAGAGGTAGTTCATTAGTAACTTCTCCAGGTCATTTAGGAGCATTGATCCAGACTAAAGTAGGAAGCATATCAGAAAAGTTTAGGGTTCCAATTCTATGCCCCGCCCACATCCATTCATCTTCACCATGGATGTGCAATCTCCATACTCACCCATTTCTCATTAGGAAGGCCTCATTGCCCTCTACTTCTTCCTTGAATGCAGAACCATTCAGGACACCACCCCCCCCCCCTCTATTAATAGACTCCTCCCCATGACCAAACATGTCTTGGCCCTAAACAACTTCTTCTTTGGCTATTCCTATTTCTCCCAGATCCAGGGTGCAGGAATAGACATACACATAGGTCCCAGTTATGTCGGCCTTTTTGTTAGATGTATAGAACAGTTCCTGTTCCAGTCCTCTTCAGATACCATTTCCCCAACTCTTTCTCCAAAATCAACCATCCTCAGTGGTGTTATCTCTTGCTCCAATCTGAACTTGAGAATTTCTTGATTTTTTTTTCTACCAATTTCCTCTCTGCCTTTCAATTTGCCTGGATTGTTTCTGGCACATCAATCTCCTTCCTGGAGTTCTTTGTTTCCATGTCAGAAGAAAAATTATCTATAGACATTGATTAACAACCCACCAACTCTGACATCTACCTGGATTATACTTCTTTTCATCCTATCTCTTGTAAGGATACAAGAGATTTATTACTTTCTCCCAGTTCTTCCACACCACCTCATCTGTTCCCAGGATGAGATCTTCTATTCCAGGGCATCCAAAATGTCATATTTGATAAATAAATGTGGATTCCCCTAAATGTTACTGATAAAACCCATACTTGTATCTCTACCATTTTTCATGCATCTGTTCTCACCCATATTTCCCCAGGAAGAACAAGGACTGAGTCCCCTTGGTCATCACTTTCCATTCCACCAGCCTCTGCATCTGAAAATTATCCTCTCACGTTTCAGCCAATTTCAGTGGAATTCCATCAGCTGTCATATCTTTCCTTCCCCACTTCTTTCTATTTCTCGCAGAGATCAGTTTCTCCAAAACTCCCTGGTCTGCTCTTCCCTCTCAACCCACTCTTCCACCCCTTTCGCCATTTCCTGCTGTAATTTTTGGAAGTACAAATCTTTTCCCTACATCCCACCCCTCTCCTCCATCCAGGGCCACAAACACACCCCATGCAGGTAATAGAGAGAGCTTTATATGCACAACTTAATCTACTGCATTTAGTGTCTACATCAGTACGGTTAGATGCTGATTGGGTGACAACCTGCACACTGTGGGTCTAAGAACTCTCAGCAGCCAATCATCTGAATTCTGCTAAGCTTTCCCCCACAGACATACCTATCTTCGGCTTCATCTGCTACCAGGGTGAGGCCAAACATAGACTTGCTGAATAATATTTTTCACGGACAGCCTGAAACATGACACATCTTATTTTGTAATTTTAATTAACTGTTACCTCTATCAGGTTCCACTGTTTCCATCTCCTCTTTACTTCCATTCTTACTTTTCTCTCTAACCTCCCTCCCTTTCATTAGTCTCTCACTCTACCTGTGACTCCACCTTACCCACATTCCAATCACCTCCTAACCCCTTCTCAGCTTCTTTCACTTCTCCCTTCCTTCCCCCTTGATATCATTGCTTTCTACTTTAGTCTAATGAAGAGTCACAACCTGAAACATTGACTGACCATTTCTACCCATGGATGCCGAATTTGCTCGTCCACTCATATATCCAAATCAAAGGTGTGTTTTTAACTGCACCACAACAGACATAATAAACATCTGCTGAATTTAACACATGGGTTTGGACAAAATCTTATCTTCAATATCTTGGGAATAATCATTTTCGTCAAAGAAGACCTTACACCCAAATCTTTAAAATCCAGACAAAGCCTGGTGACGCTATTAAAAAGAGATTTTGAAAGCTGTCCAGTGAAAAGGTTATTGAAGCAAAAGATTGCATAAGCTCTTCAAAGTGTCACATCAATCTCATTTTCTAGTCTCCACGGGAAGTGACAGCAAGACCATGTAATTGCACAGTGTGCAGTTACATTGTCTCATCATCCAATGCATGTTTACATTTACAGAGCCAATCAGGCCCTTAAACCAAAGACAGTAACTTGCATTTTCTTCTTTGCTAACTTTATGAAATTTGTCTTTACCTTTAAACCAAGAAAAATAATATTGTGTTCTCATTCCAAACTAATCTTACTGGCAATATTAGCCAATTACTCTATATATTCTGAATAAAGCTCATTTAAAATATGGAATGAAGGGCTCAAGCCCCAAAAAGTTGGTGATGTATCTTTACTTCTGCTACATCAAGGCACTGTATGACCTGCTAAGTTTCTCCAGCATTTCTGTGTTTTTTCACTTAACCAAGGTGTCAACGGAATTCTATGTTTTATATATGGAACTCCTTTTATGGAAGTTAAATGGGAAATAGAGTTTAAATTAAAAGAAAGAGTTGAAATCCACATTATCAAAGAGAGGTATCTCCGGATGTAGCGGCATGTGAGTAACTTCTCTAAAATGAAGTCTTGCGCAGAATTCTCTTCTCTCTCACGAACCAAGACATTTCTTGGAACACACCACTGCTTGTGCGGCCTCTTAATCAGCTTGTAAATCCAGGAAATAATTGGCAACTCTTCGTCACTGCAGTATCACATGTGAAACTTAGTTTTAGTTTCTTCTTGCATTCTATTTAGAGGCATATCATCTGCAAAATCATTTGAGGCTAGAACTTATAATGTTTCATGGAAGTTTTACAGCTTGTACCATTCATTCAAAGTTTACCAAGTCACCTGTTCAAGTCAGAAGCAAAGGGCCTCTTCAATGTACTAATTGGAGAACTCAAGAACCACGTTTCAACCAATTTTCTGGTGGTAACAGATAAGAGCCTTCATATTGTGAAGAAAGGCTTCTGATAGAAATGTAAACTAGAAGTGTTTAATTGACATCAAGAGAATTACAATGGGTCTGCTCCAAATACTCTGCTTGGGTATTTTTGAATTATCGCTGTTTTCCAATTTAGCAGCCTGAGATTACACGAGAGTGGTTTCAGAGGTGATTAGCAGAATGGAATCAGGATTGCAGACGTGCATTAGTTTGGCTCAGATTGTTTGCTTTAATATGGACGGAGCTGCAAGGATATTATGGCAGCTTCAGAAAGTGAAAGCTTGTTTCCCTTACCAGAGAAGTCAATAACTGTAGCATTTAATTGTAAGGTAATTGGTCGAAAGATTAGTCAGGGTTGTGGCTATAGTTAGGATTTTTTTTTTTGTTCAACATGGTGAGGATCTGTGTGATAGTGTAGTTAAACCAAAACATTCAATAAATATAAAAAGCATCTAATGAACATTTGGTGCGCCATAACTAACCAGACAATGGACGAAGAAAGATAGGATTCGGCTGGACAGCTCTTTGTTCAACACCATGGGTTTGGAATGATTTCCCTCTCCATCACATGCTTCTATGATGGTAATACTGTTGGAATTCACTGCCAAAATATTATTAACTTAAAGTTACCTCCACGTAAAATATCTTGCCATATTCTAAGCCAGAGATAGATTAGTACTTGTCAAGCAAAGAGCAGAAAGTGACTGGAGTTGAGGTCACAGTTAGGTCAAGCATGATTGCAGTGATTAGTGGAGTAGGTTTTGGAGGGCTGTATGGCCTATTCCTGTTCCTGATCTGTATGTGTCATAGCCATTGAGATACAGCACAGAAAAAGCCATACAACCTACTGGATGTGCGCAGCCTATCAAACCACCCATTTACACAAATCCTACTTTTTTTGTATTCTTCCCTTGTTCTTATCAAAGCATCCCAGGTTCCACCAATCACCTCCACATTTGGAACAGTTTATAATAGCCATTTGATCAACCAACTCAGTTATGTTTGGCATGTGAGAGGAAATTGGATAACCTATGCATTAAGAGGGAGAATAGAATATAGAACACAACAGCAAAGTACAGGCCTTTCAGCCCTTGATGTTGTGCCGATGCATATATTCCTTAAAAATCTATTAAACTCTCCCTACCCCATAACCCTCCATTTTTTTCCATTCTTATGCTTGTCAAAGAGTCTCTTAAATGCCCCTAATAATTCAAACTACACCACCTTCCCTGGCAAGGCATTCAAGGCACCCACAACTCTCTGTGCTTAAAAAAAAATACCCCTGATGTTTCGCCTAAACATCCCTCCCTTCACTTTGTACACGTGTCTCTAGTATTTGCCATTCCTCCCCTGGGAAAAAGGCACTGGCTGTTCACCCAATCTATGCCTCTCTTAATCTTGTAGACCACTATTAAATCTCCTTTCATCCTTCCACGCTCCAAAAAGAAAAGTCCCAGCTCTGCTAAACTTGTCTCATAAGACATTTTCCAATCCAAGCAACATCCTGGTAAACCTCCTCTTCACTCTCTCCATAGCTTCCACATCCTCCTGATAATGAGGTGACCAGAACTGAACACAATATTCCATGAGTGGTCTCACCAGAGATTTGTAGAGTTACAACATAACTTCTTGGCTCTTAAACAAATTTCACATTAATGAGGCCCAATATCCCATAGGCCCTCTTAATTAGCCAATCAACCTTCACAGCGACCTTGAGGGATGTGAGAGAATGTGCAATAAATGTGCAGACTCTACTCATACAATACCTGAGGTCAGGATTGACCTTGAGTCTTTGGCACTGAGAGGCAGTGCTTATCCTGGCTGTGTCACCCTGATGCCATCCTATTTTTGGACTATGTTCACATGTTTCCAGGCCTGTTGACACTTTTCCAAAAAAGTGGAGAGCTAGGTGCTGGCACTAAAGTTTGGGCAAAGAAATGTTTCAGAGGTCCAGTCTACTATCAAAGTTCCCATAGGATAGTGATAGCTAAATTAAAAAAAAATGATTGGAGCTTGATGGGGTTCAAGAATAAGAAATTTGATATACTATTCAACATGAAAACCCACTGTGTCTAAATAATTTCAATGAGCATGCAATGTCAGATTATTTAATCACAAATGTTGAATGCAATTTTGAGATACGTAACTCCTTGAGGAGAACACGTTTGGAACAGATGTATCTAGTTTTTATTTTCACCTTCCCTTCAAAAAGCAAAGCATGTGGTGAAAGAATGAAGGGGTCTTATTTAAAACTTGAAGGATGGATTGAAAAAACTGAATTTGTTTTTATGGGAGAAAGGACAAGAAGTGACATTATTCTAATCTTTAAACTGATAGATGAAATGTGTGTGTGTGTTTGTGTGTGTGTGTGTGTGTGTGTGTGTGTGTGTGTGTGTGTGTGTGTGTGTGTGTGTGTGTGTGTGTGTTTTTAAATCTCATTGCAGTAGAGATAAAGCATAGGATATTGCCATCAGGTTTCACACCGGACAGGAGATTCAATTAATTTGCTTTGACTTGCAATGATTGATGTGAGGGCAAGAATTCCTTCAGAGCATTGCAGTAATAAATCACAGCATTCCTCGACCAAACATTTGATAATTAGTGAGCTTGCAACATATAACGATATATTACAGCAGTGATGATGGGAATGATTGTGGGACACAACAGTACATCATTCAGTTCATGACAAATACAGAAGAGACTGCTTTAGGGCCCCAATGTAGCGTGATCAATGATGACCACTCGCAGACATAAAGCAGGTAGTCAAAGGCTTTATTGATCAGAAGATCCAGACTTGCCCCTGCCTGATGCTGGCTCACATCAAATGCAGATATGAGGGAGGAGACTAGGACTCTCGGCCTTTTTTAGGGGATCTTATGGGGAGGGTCTACAGGTACAGAAGGCAGGCCAGCCTGCCCAGAGCCCCATTTTCCATCACATTCACCCCTCCTTTTTTTTGAATGAAGTCCAGCGGGGTGATGGGGGCAATGTCCATACAATTCAAAGGTTTAGCTGCTCCGGTGGTTTTATTCGGCACTGAGATCTCCAAAGTACTGCTGGCTGTATCATTGGTTTCATTGAAATGGTGGCTTGTTTGCTTGGCTGGGTGTTGGAGGGCTGAACAGTGTCTGTGTGTACCAGGGCCATAGGGGGTGGGGAATTTGTTTGTAACAGTGGGGGGAACACTTAGGGGCCATGTTGGAGGTGGGATCATTACTTCACCTGTCAGGGTGATCCCTAGGGCTGACTGGTCGATACCCGTGGGTATCGGGTGCACCTCCCTTGCAGGGGCCCATGCTCGCGCCAGGTCCCAGATGGATACAGTATCGTTCCATCCGTCCGGGTACCTTACCAGCACATACTGGGGGTTCGAATGCAGGAGGTACACTTCCTTGACCAGTGGGTCCGCCTTGTGTGTTCTTACATGCTTCTGGAGAAACACCAGCCCCGGGGTTGTCAGCCAGACCAGCAGTGTGGTTCCCGATGCTGATCTCCTTGGGAAGGACATTTTTTCATGGGGCATTGCATTAGTTGCAGTGCAAAGTAGGGACCTGGTGGCATGCAGCACTTCTGGAAGAACCTCTTGCCACTGGGATACAGGCATCCCTTTCGTTGAGGGCCAAAAGGACTGAATTCCACATTATACCATTCTCCCTCTCCTCCGACCCCTTCCCGCGGGGGTTGTAGTTGGTGGTTCTGCTCATAGCTATGCCTCTGGAAAGGAAGTATTGCTGCAACTCCTCACTCATGAAGGTGGATTCTTGGTCACTGTGAACGTAACTGGGGTATCTGAATAGAGTGAATACTGCGGAGTGCTTTAATGATCATGGATGTGGTCATGTCAGGGCAGGGGATGGTGAATGGGAATCGTGAGTACTCGTCATGATGCTCAGGAAGTAGATGCTCTGATTTATGGACAGGAGGGACCCCTTGAAGTACATGCTGGGACATTCGAAGGGGTAAGTGACCTTAATGAGTTGGGCTCTCAGGTCTGTAAAATCGTGGCCTGCATTCCGCACAAACCGGGCAATTGCAAGTTAGCTCCCTAAGTTCCTCCACTGAGTAGGGGAGGTTATGGGCTCTCACAAAATGGTAGAGTCTTGTGACCCTGAGGTGGCAGAGACCAATCGTGGAGGGCATGGAGGCAATCAACTTGCACCCTGGTGGAGATTCCCCTGGACAGGGCATTGGGTGGTTCATTGAGCTTGCCCAGCTGGTACAAAATCTCATAATTGTAGGTGGACAGCTCAATTCTCCACCACATGATCTTGTCATTTTTGATTTTACCCCGCTCTTTATTGTTGAACATAAAAGCAATGACTCTCTGGTCCGTCAGCAGGGTGAATGTTCTGCCGGCCAAATAATGCCTCCAATGGCACATAGCCTCCACTATAGCTTGTCCCTCCTTCTTGATGGTAAAGTGCCTGCGTTCAGGGCCTTGAAGGGTGCAGGGAAAAAAAAAAGTGCCACTGGCCTGCTTGCTTGGTTCGGTGTGGTAGCCAGAGTGAAGTCGGAGGCATCACTTTATACTTGGAATGGGACGGATTCATCAATGGCGTGCATCCTTGCCTTGGCAATTTCATCCCTGATGCCCTCAAAAGCCTTGCGGGCCTCTGCTGATGGGGTAAAGGTTGTGGTTTCACTAGGGGTTGGAATGGTCTGCATAGTTGGGGATCCATTGTGCATAATATGAGAAGAGACCCAGGCCCCTTTTTAAAGCCTTGGGGTTCTGTAGCTGAGGTAATTCCAGAAGGGGCTGCATGTGCTCGGAGTCAGGGACGATGACACCATGCTCCACCACGTACCCCAGGATTACCAGCTGCTTGGTGCTAAACACACACTTTTTCTTATTTTTGTGAGAATTAGGGCCTTTGCAGTGACCAGGAACCTCTACAGGTTCTTGTCGTGTTCCTTCTGGTCATTGCTGCAGATGGTGACATTGTCCAGATATGAATTCGTAGCCTTTAGTTCATTGTCATCCACCATGTGGTCCATTTCCCTTTGGAACACCGACACCCCATTCATGAAGCTGAACGGGATCCACAGGAAATGGAAGAGTCAGCCATTGACCTCGTTTGGGTGAATAAAGATTTGGTGATATGCTAATTTGAGGTCTATGGTAGACATGACCCAGGTATGCCTCTACATGCTGCTGGCTCACGTCCAAGGTGGGTATGAGGGAGGGCTCATGTTCCACCACATTCACCCCTCCTTTTTTTTTAATGAAGTCCAGCGGGGTGATGGGAGCAATGTCCATCAGCACGGGTCTTGTAGACCATACAATTCAAAGATTTAGCTACTCCGGTGGTTTTATTTGGCACTGAGATCTCCAAAGTACTGCTCTTGGCCTTTATTAGGGGATATTATGGGGAGGGGCTACAGGTACAGAAGGCAGGCCAGCCTGCCCAGCCCGATGAGCATGTACCCGAAAATGCCCTCAGTATCGTGTTCCACCACACCCAGCACTGGGTTAAGTCTGTATTTCAAACTCTCTAGTTGTTAATCCAGGGCCATACTGTACAGTTTTGGAACAACTGTAATCAGACATCAAAATGGCACCAACTTTGTGTAGTTTGTGTGCTCACTCCATGACCAGGTGCACTGGTTTTGCCATTTTACAGAGACATATGGTAGGTTAATGGAACTATTTCAATTACTTTTAATTTAGGTGGGTTGTATGAGAATTGGGAAAAGGTGATGGGTTCATAAAAGATGATTGCAAGGAAGTAAATGGATTAGAACAGTGGTTCTCAACCATTTTCTTTCCGCTCACATACCACTTTAAGTATTCCCTATGCTATAGGTGCTCATTGATTAGTAAGGGATTGCTTAAGGTGGTATGTGAGTGGAAGGAAAAAGTTTGAAAACCACTGTTTTAATCATACCTAATTGATTTGTTCTGTGCACAGTTTCATAACTCCAAATCAAACGAGCCAATGACAATTTTTCTCAAGCAAAATATTTCAGTAAGAATTGGGTCAAGAGCTGTGATTCTCATCCTTTTTCCCTTCCCACTCACATGCCACCTTAAGCAATCACAGGGCACCGATGGCATAGGAATTACTTAAACTGGTTTGTGAGTGGAAAGAAAATGGTTGAGAGCCTCTGGATTAGAATAAGATTGATAGGAATGCTCTGAGAGTTGTCATTGACTTAATGGGCCGAATGACCTCCTACAGCACAGGAATGTGTGTGTGTGTGTGTGTGTGTGTGTGTGTGTGTGTGTGCGCACAAAAAGAGGTAAGTGTGGAGAGAATGGTTGGGGAAAATTTGTGAACAGTGGCAACCAGAAGAGATTGGGTGTACATATATCTGCCTGCCTGAATGAATGTGCTAGTGTGTGTGTGGCTGCATCTGTGTAAGCATGTGCGTGCACATGCACATCTACATCTGTGTTTGTTTGTGCTTTTGTGTGACAGTACTGCGTTATTATTCTTTAGTTACAAAACATTTTTAGTAAAGTTAGTTTTAGGGTGGACAGGGCACATTTACAGAGACACAAAAGTGATTGTCCATTAAATTGCTGGAACAATGAATGTTTTTTGGAGAAACAGCTATGTTTGCAAGGAAGCCATTTGCTGGTTGACTGCACAAATCAGTAGTTCTCAACCTTTTTCTTTCCATTCACATACCACTTTAAGTATTCCCTCTGCCAAAGGTGCTCTGTGATTAGTAAGGGATTGCTTAAGGTAGTATGTGAGTGGAAAGAAAAAGTTTGAAAAAAAAACACTCCTTCATACCCACCTTGGACGTGTGTCCAGTTTCATAACTCCAAAGGAAATGGGCCAATGACAATTTTTCTCAAGCAAAATATTTCAATAACAATTGGTCTCGAGCAGTGATTCTCAACATTCCCTTCCCACTCATATACCACCTTAAGCAATCCTTTACTAATCACAGAGCACCTATGGATAAGGATTACTTAATTGTGAGTGGAAAGAAAAAGGTTGAGAACCACTGGTTCAGATAACATGGAATCACATTAGCTCATAAACATTTGGAATTTAAACTTCAAAAACAGTAAAGATGTCATGTTATATGATCAGGGACATTTCAGATATTATTGAAAACAGAAACATTTTGAAACCAGAAGTTTCTGGTTCTGTAAGTTGCACAGGATTGAAAATGCTGTAACGTTCTGTGAGTACACAGACTGACAGTGGCTTCTGCTGCTTTTCTTGGTCAAGAGAGAGACCAGTGCTGTTGTGGCATTTTAAATAGCCACTTGCGATTAACCTAATTCTGGGCAAAAGAAAACAAGATCATTCTTGTTTTTGAATCATAAATGTTGTAATGGTTACTTCATCAGACTCATACCTGAGTTTGTAAAATGATCGTGGTAATTAACACAAGTACTAAAACCTTCATTCGTATGAAGAAATCATTAACTTAATCCATGCAGTGCAAAGAAATAAGACACCAACAGTGGTGGTTACTTTAGATGCAGAGAAAGTCTTTGACAGGGTGGAATGGCATTATTTATTCAAAGTACTACAGAGGTTCAACCTACCAGAGAAATATATTAATTGGATTAAAGCATTATATAAGGGACCATTGGCGAACATGACAGTAAATGGATATATATCAAACCAATTTAAATTAAGCAGGTCAACTAGGCAGGGATGTCCACTATCTCCCTCACTGTTCGCGTTAGCTATAGAACCACTGGCAGAACTGATAAGAACAGAAAATAAAATAAAAGGGATAAAAATAAAAGAAAGGAAATATAAAATCAGTCTATTTGCAGATGACATCATAGTCTTCTTTCTTTGACTTGGCTTCGCGGACGAAGATTTATGGAGGGGGTAAAAGTCCACGTCAGCTGCAGGCTCGTTTGTGGCTGACAAGTCCAATGCGGGACAGGCAGACACAGTTGCAGCGGCTGCAGGGGAAAAATGGTTGGTTGGGGTTGGGTGTTGGGTTTCATAGTATATAACCCATATATAACCATATAACCATGTATACTTAACAGAACCAGAATTATCAATAAAAGAATTACATAAGAAATTGAAGGAATATGGAGAAGTAACGGGGCACAAGATCAACGCAAATAAAAGTGAAGCGATGCCAATGAATAATGCGGATTTCACGAAGTTTAAGAAAGAATCACCATTTAAGTGGCAAACACAAGCAATCCAATACCTAAGTATTCAACTAGATAATAATCTAGGCCATCTATACAAATTAAATTATCGGCCATTAATGAAGAAACTACAAGATGACTTAGAGCACTGGAAAGACTTACCACTAACACTGATAGGAAGGGTAAACTATTAAAATGAACATCTTCCCAAGGATACAATACCTATTTCAATCATTATCAATTCCCTTAACAGAGAAATTCTTCAATGAGCTAAAGAAAATAATAAGGAAATTCTTATGGAAAGGGGGGAAACCGAGGATATTGCTAGATAAATTAACAGAATGGTACAAACAAGGGGGCTTACAGCTACCAAACTTTAAGAATTATTATAGAGCAGCACAATTAAGATATCTATCAGATTTTTATAAAACAAGGGAAAAACCAAATTGGACCAGATTAGAGCAAGATAAAATAGGGGAGATGGTATCAGAACATATACTTTATAAGGGGGATGAAAAGCTGCTGCAACATAGAAGTTCACCAGTACTGCACCATCTGCTCAACATTTGGAAGAAGATTCACATAGAAAGGAAAAAAACAAATTACCAACTACCAAAATTATTATTGACACAAAATCAACTAATCCCTTTCACAATAGATAACCTTTCCTTTAAGGAATGGGAGAGAAAAGGGATCAAAAGAATAGAAAATTGTTTTTTTGGAAATAATTTATTATCTTTTGAACAAATGAAGTACAAATATGGTATAATTCATGGTACAATGTATTCATACCACCAACTGAAAACCTACTTGAAGGACAAATTAGGAGGCAGGCTGAGGTTACCAGAAGGAAGCAGCTTTGAATATGTGATTACAGACACAAAGATAATTTTAAAAATTATAACAAACATGTACATCAAACTGCAAGAAAAGGAGAATGAGGAAACAAGCTGTACACCTAAACAAAAATGGGAACAAGATCTAAACATAAAGATAAAGAATGAAAAATGGGAAAAGCTATGCTCCAGAACTATGAGAAATACAATAAACATGAGGTTACGCATGATACAATATAATTGGTTACACAGGCTATACACCATGCCCCAAAAGTTAAATAAATGGAACCCAACAGTATCAGATAGATGTTTTCTAAGAAGGAAATGGGAACAACAGTACATGCAATTTGGGGATGTGAGAAAGTGGAAAAGCTTTGGGAAGATCTAAATCAGGTATTAAATAAAATCACAAAAAGCAACATACCAAAAAATTCAGAGATCTTTCTTCTAAGTAATATAAGAAGTAAAGAACTTGGCCTCGATTTGGATGAAGCACAAAAAAGATTTATTATGATAGCCTTAGCTGTAACAAAAAAATGTATAATGTCAACCTGGAAATCAGAAGAGAGCCTGAGAATACAGCAATGGTACATAGAAATGAATTCCATTTGGAAAAAATAACATATAATTTAAGAAATAACATCACAGTATTCGAACAAATTTGGGAACCGTACATGGAACACAACAGAGAGGGCCTACCGCGGACCTCCACCCCCTAAAATGGCAGAATGAGAAGACGAAATGAACTGACCCAGTGTGTAAAAGTAGATGACACAATTTTCTTGTTTATTTTCATTGTGTTATGACATTGTTTAATGGGTTTAATATATTGTATATGTTGAACATTTAGTGGGTGGGGAGGGGGTGGGAAGGGAGGGAGGAAAAAGGGGAGAAAATGACACTGTGTATATTCAAGAGGGAAATGATTGTGTGTATTTTAGTTAATATGGTTCATAGTGTGAAAAATAAAAAAAATAAAAAAGAAATCATTCTCTGAAAATTACTCTTCAAGAAATTTGTGAGTTTTGAGAAGTCTTATGCCTTACACCTGCTCCATAATTACTTTTGAGCAACAATCTAAAGAATCTGATAGAACTTTAAAATCATCTCTTCAGAATGATGCCTGAACTACAATGGTTTTGGTACACACACACTTAGAGTTAAGTAAGAAGTGTTATTAATATAATTATTGTTTTGAAGATCCCCTTGTCTGTGGTGCATTTCCATTGCTGCTGGTCTAGTGCGTAATTTTCGTGTGCTTAAAAGCTCCATTTTCTTTGGCAGTGACAGCTGTTTGCATTGTTCGTCCATTAGATGGTCTGACTAATTGACTAATTACATCCAGCATTTTTGGAGCCATTTTCACGACAGCCAGGAAATTATTGCTGAGTCACATTGAATAGCAGTTGTGCACAACTTTGTATTCCACAATGAGTCCTGGCTTTTATTTTTGTGCCTTAGCAAAGCCAAGGCATGATAGAGGAATTAGGGGATATGGGGAGAAGGCAGGTAGGTGGAGTTAGGTCATAAATTAGATCAGCCATGATCGTATTGAATGGCGGAGCAGGCTCGATGGGCCATTTTTGGCCTACTCCTGTTCCTACTTCCTATGTTCCTAAGGTCAAAGGTGATTGGCTTTTCGATCTTCCTCTAAGGAGAGTTATATTGGCCTGATTTTTTTGATTTTTTATTATTATTATTATTTTCATAGCAATTTGGAGCTAAGTTTTTATTCCTCTTTATTTTATAGACCCAACAGGGATAGGAGATTCCTTCTGTCTTAATTCCCAAGGTGAGCAAATCTTTGTGCCCGGATATTCAGGATACAGGGAGATGTGGTTAGTGTACTAGTGCCAGTTCCAGCAATTGGGACCAGGGTTTGAATCCTGTGCTCTCTATAAGAAGATTATACATTCTTTCTCTGTCTGTACAGGTTTCCTCTGGGGCTCCTGTTTCCTCCTGACCTTCAAAAAAAGTACCAGGAGTTGAAGGCCAATTGGGTGTAATTGGGCAGCAATTATGGTGTATGTCTAAATAAATATTGGTGAAAAAGAGGGAATAAATGAGTTCCTGCATCAGGCAACAGAATGCTTGTAGATCCCAGAAATCTGAAATAAAATCTCATGGAAACAATCAGCCAGTGTTACAGCATCCATGAAGAAAATGACAGAGTTAACATCTCAACTCAAGTACCTGTCATCAGAATGCTATAATGTAGGAAAAAATAGTTAATAAAAGTTTTTATTAATTTGATTGTTAGCTTTGTAGTTTGGATGCCTCAAGAAATATCTGTTCCCAAATTCTTCAAATCCAATCTTTGGAAAGAGAACTGTTTACATAAAGAGACCATTTTCAAAAGGTTTAAGAGTAGTAATGTCATGAGCCTTTAACTGTAATATTGATATTTGATGCTGTCAAAATATAGCATCTAAAAAATATTATAACCAATAGATCAGAATCCAATGGATTCAGAAGTGAGAAACAAACTAGTGGCTTGCCAAAGCATTTCAGAGGACAATTTAAGATTAGTGGGTTTGGACATACATGGGCCAGAGCAGATGAAAATGACATATTTCACTAAAGGATAGAAGAGAACCAGATGGGTTTCAACAGCCGACAACTCAGTCCTCTTCATCGTCCAAGCTTTTGGAAACGAGGCCAACGTTTCAATGTAAGTGAACAAGGCAGACACATGACTCATCGTGAAAGCAATATGGGAAACAGCAAAAGTGGCATTTTGATCAACTCGGACAAACACTCTGTCATACTAAAGGAAACCAAGCCAAGCTAACACTGTAAACAATGAAGCTGATCTCTGGATTGCACAGGAAAATTTAGCTCTATACACTCTGTGAAATTTGTTCCCATAATCCACTGAATAAAAGAAGATGATATTCACCATTATAGCCTTAATATCAATTCTACTCTGCATTGGCCCTTTTCATTGATGTAATGTAAGGGCCACATTCTGCACTTCTTCATTAAATGCTCTTTCCAATATTGGAATAGGGCTGGTTGATGGGTGCACAACTGAAACCAGAGTTAAATAAAATTTATACATTATGTTGTATCGTTTGCAGCCAAGGCTCTGACTCTTACAATTTTCTAAAGGATATTTTCCAAATAGTCAAAGAACATCATCTTTGGGTGTGAAGGTGTTTGTTATCAGTTGGACTCATTGCTTTTTATTCAGATCCATTGTCTTCCATTGAGTGCAAAATGTGACAATTTGGCACATATTTAGCACTATTCATCTGTATGAATTTCTTTTCCCATGGGTCCAAAATATTTATTGCTTTTGAAAGAAGCTCCAGAATAAGATTGAAATTGATCCAGTTTAACAAAAGAGACTGCAATGTTTTTAAAAAAAAATCAAGCTGTGCAAACAAAAGATGGTCAAGAGTTGTCACTCTGCTTGGTGTAGATGCTAATAAATGGATGGCTATGATCTGAGTGTCAGTCAATATGACAGCAGAATAATAGTTCAGCACTGACTAGATGGGGTGAAAGGCCTGTTTCTGTGCTGTAGTGTTCTAATTTAGGTTTCCTCCTGGATGCTCTAATTTCTTCCCATGTTCCAAAGATATACAGTATGGATTTGCAGATTAATTGATTAATTGATCTCAAGGGTATATTTGGGTGGCATGGGTGTTGGGCCTGTTACCGTGCTGCATCTCTAAAAATAAAATAAACCACATACATATATTAGGGAAATTTACCAAGGTCAATTTACCTAAAAGTATTTGGGTTCTGAGAGGAAACCTTGAGGAAACCCATGAGGAAACTCAACTGACAGCACCAGAGGTCAGGGTTTGAACCCAGAGCTTCAATAGCTGTGCAAGGTGCCACATTGATAATTATTTAGATGTAGGATCTTTTATACATTCAACATGGTCTTGTCCTAATGTGAGGCACTTTTGTGCAGATTTACGGAATTTTCTGGAAAGAGTTACAGGAATTGTTTTTCTGCAAAGTCCTGATTTTTATTTGGAAATATTGAAGGTACAAGACCTAAATTAAAATGATCAATTTATCAATTGGAATTTGTTAAATTAATGTTAGCAGTATTGAGAAAATGTATTGCAATTACTTGGAAATCTGATATATCTTTGGCTATGCCAAGGTGGCATGCAGAAATTCAAAGTTGTATCCCTTTTTGAAAAAAAAACCTATAATTTGAGGAATAAATACCCAATGTTTATTTTTTACAAATTTGGCACTCATACACCCAAATAATGGGATTAAATTTCTAATGATATCCTGCCTATGCCTCTAGACCTGCAAGGTTCTCCTCTGAGTATCTATGATAGATCTGGACATATGTGCTGGATGACATTTCTCTCTACAATTCAAAGATTTTATTTTTCTTTCTTTTTTTTTATATACCTATAAGTTATATTTGTCTACATATTGTTTTTTTCTGAGGGATGGTTGGGAGGGAGGGTGTTTTTGGGTGGAGGTGAAAACCATCATGTATGTAATTTTAATTTGATTCTTGATATCAGTATTATAATAATAACTACTACATGTATGGAATTTTTTTGAATAAAATATTTAAAAAAATACAAACCAGAAGGCTGAGTACAGAGTTAATGGTCAGCTACTTATAAATGCAGATGAACAGAGGAACCATTGAATCCAAAGGCATATATCCCTCAAGGTCGCTGCACAGGTTGATAGAATAGTTAAGAAGGTCTACGGGACGCTGGGCTTCATTAATAGGGGGATTGAATTCAGGAGCAGAGAGGTCCTTTTGCAACTCTACAAATCTCTGGTGAGACCAGACTTAAGAGTATTGTGTTCAGTCTGGTCACCTCATTATAGGAAGGATGTGAAAGCTATGGAGTGGATGCAGAGGAGATTTACCAGGATATTGCATGGATTGAAAAACCTATCTTATGAGGCAAAATTAGCAGAGTTGGGACTTTTCTCTTTGGGGTGTAGGAGGATTCAAAGAAATTTGATAGAGGTATTCAAGATTATGAGAGGCATATATAGGGTTGACATCCAACACCTGTTTCCTAGGACAGAATCAGCAAACTCCAGAGGACATGTGTGTGAAGTTAAGGGAGGGATGTTTAGGGGAGACATCAGGGGTAATAGTTTTACATAGAGAGTTGTGGGTACCTGGAATGCTTAGCCGGGGATGGTAGTGGAGGCTGAAATATTGGGGGCATTTAAAAGACTCTTAGAGAGACACATGGATGAAAGAAAAATAGAGAGTTATGGGGTAGCGAGGGTACTATTTTTTGGAAGGAATATGTGGGTCGGCCAAGGGCCTGAACTGCTGTATTGTTCTATGTTCTATATTTTGGTTTATTAATCTAAAATGGTGCAGTGTCATCATTAGCTCAGATACTAATGCAATAATAATGGAAAACCAAATGACTTTATCAAAATCTTATTACCTAAAACAACACTAACTCACTCCAACAGCAATATTTCCTTTATCATATCCTTTCTTGCCTTCTTCAACTTAAAACTAGCTTCTTTTGGCCTGCTGATTGTTTATCTCCAGTTTTCTGATTTTTTTTTTCAATTTCAAACAAATCTGCTTAATGAGGGACTTGGAAAATCTGTTGAGATCGCAGTCCGAACTATTGAGGAGGAGTTGGATTCTTTCAATACACACCACCTGGTGTATGTTCATTTCATATCTTTGATGCTGAGAAAGGCAAGACTCAGGGTGAAAGTACTGAGAAGAACAGACCCACTACAGTTTGAAGCCTGGATGCAAGAGTTTTCTGTAATGAACATGCTCAAACTCTTTCTTCATGTAAGTTACAAGTATTTCTCTTCCACGTGTAATGCAAAAAAAATCCACTGATTTTTCTCAACACAAGATGCATGTTTCTAGTGTATTTTCCATGCACCTCTTGCACAATTAAAATGTGTCCTTTTGCTGGGGCTGATTTCCATAAGTGTCCATGCTGTTAAAAGAATTTATGATCTCTGAAGATATTACAAATTGCATATAGTGTATCCACCACTTGGATACTCAGCATTCCATGACCTTGCTTGAATGCACAAAACTGTAATCTATTCTGTGTGAGAAAGAGTTATTGTTCAGTTCCATATTTGGTACTCCATTATGACAAAATAAGTCAGAAGGCTGCAGCTCAAATTATGACGCGCTTTTCCCTGCTTGCAGAATGTACCTTTCCTGTTTTGATTTGGGATAACTGATAAATAGATTGCCCAATTATCTGATGCAATCAGAATCAGAATTTATTGTCATGAACAAGTCATGAAATTTGGTGTTTTGCTGCAGCATCATAGAGCAAACATTCAATATTATAACCATCTTACATCATTACTATAATTTAAAAAAAAATAGGGCATGAAAAGTAAGGCAGCATTTTTGGTTCATTGATTATTCAGAAATCTGATGGCAACAGGAAACTGTCCTTGTGCCATTAAGTGGCCGTCTTTAGTCTCCCGTACCATTTTCCTGATGATAACAGAGTGAAGAGGACATGGTCTGGGTGGTGGGGGTCTTTGAGTATAGAGGCAGCTTTTTTAAGATACCGCCTCATGTAGTTTTCCTCAATGTAGTGGTCTGGTGCCTATGATGTCACAGGCCGAGTTAACAACCATCTGGAATTTATTCTTGTCCTGAGAATTGGTGCCTACATACCAGACAGTGATGCAACCAGCCAGATGCTCTCCACTTGTAGAAGTTTATGAAGAGTCCTTGATGACTGTTACTTTACAAGCTGGCCTGAACAATTGTCTTCCTCAATAGATAAAGCCAGTAAACAGTCTTCTATTCATCAGAGGTAACATGGGGTCAGATTCGTCAAGGCCCTTGACAAGCCATCACGCCTGCTCTTTCCTCAATTGTGTTCAATGGCTCACTCTGAGATGGTTCCTGAAGTTTCTTTGTACCTAGTGAAACTTACCACCTGGTGTCCATTGAAAGTGAGATGAACACAGTAATGATAACCTTGCATTATGGCTCAATTTCCTTTATAAGGTAGAAAAATGACAGAATAAGTTATTGTATCAGAGTGCAAGTGAAAAGAAATGTCTGAATTCTTTCATTGGTATCAATTCAGTTATCTACCCTCTGTTTTTTGGATTCCAAAATGCAACTGACTAATATTGTCTTTGCTCAATGACCTTCTTCCCAAGTACTTGCATCCTTACCCAGTGCAGTGACAGCAATTTATGTTTCAGCTTCCATATGCCTTTTAGCAGATTCTGTCCTTCCAACTTCCAAATGTAGCATCTCTACCATTACATTGGACATGAGTGGTAGGTTCATGGAATTACTCTATCTGCACACTCCTCTCCATATTGCATAACTTTGAACTCTTGCCTTTTCTTCATTGCTGGATCACACCTGTGGCCATACTTCCTGCAGAAGGACTGCAGGCAGCAGTTCAAATTGGTGGCTCAACATCACTTGCTGTTGGAAAGTTAAAGATGAGCACACATTTCATGCTGGCCAGTAAAATCTACATCCTGAAGAGCTTTGAGAAAGCCTTGGGATGTTGTTGAAGTTCATCCTGGGAATATGCAAAGCACAACCTTCATAGTCTACAGTATAGAGAGGTGCTGAAGAAACTCAGCGGCATCCATGGAAAGCAATAGACAGTCAATGTTTCTGGTCTGAGGCCTTCTTCAGGTGTGCTTAAAACCACACTGACATCTAAATAAGAAGGGGGGAGGTGGAGAAGAGAAGGGGGAGGAGCACAGGCTGGAAGGTGATCGTTGCATATAGGTGGAAGGGGAAAGAAGAGGAGTTGATAGGTGGAGATGGCATAGAGCCAAAAAAGAATGCCCTCTGAGGGGAGACGGAAGGAAAGGGCTGGGGATGGAGGATGGGAGACAGATGAGGAAAAGAGTAGGACAGACTAGGACAGGGGTGTTAACAAAAATTGTTATCTACATAGACTTTAGTAAGACCTTTGATAATATCCTTCGTGGGAGGTTAGGCAGGAAGGTTCAGTCGCTAGGTATTCATGGCGAGGTAGTAAACTGGATTCAACATTTGCATTGTGGGAGAAACCAGAGAGTGGTAATGGATGATTGTCTCTCTGACTAGAGCCTGTGACTAGTGGTGTGCCTCAAGAATCGATGCTAGGTACATTGTTGTTTGTCATTGATATAGATGATTAGATCAGCAAATTTTCAGATGATGCAAAGATTGGAGGCATAGTCGTGAGGAAGCTTTAAAAGCTTGCAGAGGGATCTGGACCAGCTGGAAAAATGGGCTGCAAAATGGCAGGTGGAATTTAATGCAGATGTTTGAGGTGGTACATTTTGGAAGGACAAACCAAGGTAGGCTAGAGCCATCATGGGCATTAGTCTTCACTCAATTAAGAATATCTTTAAAAGGCAGTGCCTCAAGAAAGCAGCTTCAATCATCAAGAAACCTCACTATTCAGGCATGGCCATGGCCTTTTCTCACTGCTACCATCAGGAAAGAGGTACAAGACAATGAGAACTCATACTCAATGTTATAAAAACAGCTTCTTTCCCTCTGCCATCAGATTTTTGAATGGATAATGAATCAACAGACACTACCTCACTTATTCCCTTTTATACACTGGTCCTTTATTTTTTTTAATTTCTTGTATTTACAGATTTGTAATTTATAGTAATTTTGCACCTTATTCTGTACAATACTACTGCCGCAAAACTACAAATTTCAAGACACATGTTCATGTCAATAAACCTCATTCTGATTCTGATATAAGACTTTGGTGAAACCAAATTTGGAGCATTCTGTGAAGTTTTGGTTACCTAACTACAAGGAAGATATCAATAAGATTGAAAGAGTGCAGAGAAGATGCCAGGACTTCGTGACTGAGTTACAGGAAAAGATTGAACAAGTTTGGAAATTATTCCCTGGAGCATACGTAATGGATAAATTTTGGGAGGAAGTTGGTAAGATTAGTGGGTTACATACATACACACATTTTAAAACATTTTATTTGAAATACTGAAGAATTCATATTCACAAATATTGCAAAAACTACGGAGAATTTTATGCACATTTCACAAGTAGGTGCCAATTGAAATTATGTCATGAAATGAATAGACCATTTTTTGGAAGGGAAGACAAAATGGCTGTTTAAAAAGTACCTACAGTGTGCTCACAGAAAGGTTACTCCTGGGTTTTGTTTATCTAAGACAACAGCTTGACCAAGAGAGGAGAACTCCTGTAGTTTGCTGAAGAAGGTGGGGGTTTTTGCAAGTGAGAGATTCACATGGGCTTCC
Organism: Narcine bancroftii; assembly: GCF_036971445.1. NCBI lineage: Eukaryota > Metazoa > Chordata > Chondrichthyes > Torpediniformes > Narcinidae > Narcine > Narcine bancroftii. The sequence goes on from NC_091469.1 coordinate 36,313,797, forward strand.
TGGCAGTTGGCAGTTGAAGAGAAAGAGAGAGAGGTGAGACCAAGCTCAACCTTGAAGGACAAATTGGGAAGCAGTCTGAGGTTACCAGAGGGAAGTAATTTTGAATATGTGATTACAGGTACAATGATAATCAAAAAATTTATAACAAATATGTATATTAAACTGCAAGAAAAGGAGAATGAGGAAACAAATGGTAAAACTAAACAAAAATGGGAACAAGATTTAAACATAAAGATAAAGAAGGAAACATGGGAGAAGTTATGCTCTGGAACTATGAGAAATACAATAAACATGAGGTTACGTATGATACAATATAACTGGATACACAGGCTATACATTACACCTCAAAAGTTAATTAAATGGGACCCAACAGTATCTGACAGATGTTTTTGTTGTAAAAAAGAAATGGGAACAACAATTCATGCAATCTGGACATGTGAGAAAGTGGAAAAATTTTGGGAAGATCTGTCTTGGGTAAACTTATACCTCTCATTTTGTTCGTTTTAGATTGGTCACAGTGTTTGAACTACCGAAAGAAAATAGACACACACACCAAGAGCAGTTCAGATTATACAAATGTTTATTACAAATTCAAAAGCTGATTTCACACTACAATATGCAAGCCCTTTCCAACTATACTTATCAATGCTTGGACTGGTCCCAACTGCCGAAGCGAGGCAACGATTGCACACTTGTAGTAGGTTGTCAGAGCGCCGGTAGCAGCTTCTCCACCTCCCCTGACCGGGACGTTGGCTGGACTTCAGAAGTTCTTCTTCTTCTTGCTGAGAGATGTTGCCACCTCTCGGAGAGTCTCCTAACTTCAGCAGCGGGACCATGACTTATATTACCCAAAAACTGCTAACCCAAGCACCTATTCCCAGCACAGCAAGAAAGATAAGCAAGCAAGCTAGCATGCTAGGCTTCTAACGAATAACATAATTTTCAGCTTATCACTTTGAATACAATGGTTTATTTTGCATCAAGGCTAGGCCTCTGACAGTCTGAGACCAAAACAAGCAGGAAGATTAAATGTTCTTGGTACACAGATGTCTTTTCGTCAGATAACTGCAGCTCTGGCCCCTTGGTGGAATTTTGCTTATGTCTGTTGATTCTAAAACACAAGCAGGTTCTCAGCCTTGTATAACCCAAAGCTGCAAGTTTTTTAAAAACGGTTCTCAGCTCTACAGAACCAAGAGCTGGGAATTAAGAAAAAATAGGTTAAAAAATAGGTGTTAAAAAATAGGTTAGAATCTTCCATTACAAGATCTAAACCAGATATTAAATAAAATTACAGAAAACAATATACCAAAAAACCCAGAGATCTTCCTCCTAAGTAACATAAAAAAACAAAGAATTTGGACTTGATTTGGATGGTGCACAAAAAAGATTTGTTATGATAGCTCTAGCCGTAGCAAAAAAAATGTATTATGTCAACTTGGAAATGAGAAGATAACTTGAGAATACAACAATGGTATATAGAAATGAATAAATGTATTCCATTAGAAAAAATAACATATAATTTAAGAAATAATATTGAAATATTTGAACAAATATGGGAGCCATACATGAAACACAATAGAGAAAACCTACTGGGGACATCTACTACCTAAAATAACGAAAGGAGAAGGAAATGAAAAGAATTGACTCAGTGGAATTTCTTGTTTATTTTTATTGAATGACAACATTGTTTGACTGGTTTAATGTATCTTATATTCTGTACTTTAAATGAATGGGGGGGAGGTAGGGAGGGTAGGATGGGAGAAGGGAGGGGGGGAGAAAATGACACTGTATATATTTGAAAAGGAAAATGTATGTATCTTGGTCAATGTGGTTTATGGTGTGAAAAATAAAAAATTTAAAAAATAAAAAAAAAACAAGCTCTTTTAGCCAGTGTGTGCGACACTGAAAGATACTGAACAATCATGGCTGAAACAAACCAGGAAAAGCAGGTGGGAAATAGAAAGTTCCAGAGAGGCAGATGGCTGAAAGAACTATCTGTCTGATTTCAGATGAGATAGCTTCTTCTGTACATCCTTCCAAACATGTCCAGCTGTGGAGTCAGCAATGGCTGATTGCCTCCCACATAAATTGGGGCTTCTGGTTAGAGGGGTAAAGATAACCAATTTCTCTCTGTAAATTCCTGGAAGTCAGTCACCCTTTTCTCACCTTTAGTCCTTCATCCAGCATTCAATTCTTGCAATTCAATTTAGATCGATGGAATCAACTCAAATCACAGCATTTCTGGTGAGAAAATTAATCAATGACTTGGCTCGATGAATGCAGGTTCCAGTGAACAGTTTTTATTTATAATTCATGCAAAGTTTAAAAATGCCAGAAGATCAAATTATCAGTGTGTGCTTTGGCTAGGTAACACTTTCTGTAACAGCGTTATGACGCGGAAATTGCAGAACAGTAACCCATTAAACAAATTAGTTTCAGTAAATCTGGGGTCATGAATAATGCAGGCTAGTTCATTAGATTGAGAAAAAAATGTAATCACAACAAAAAAAAATGACATCATCAGATTCACAAATTGCAGATGCTGGAAATTGGAAATGAAATAGCAATTATCAGAAATATTAATCAGAGCAGCCAACGTGGGGATAAAAATAGAGCTAATATTTCTGAGTGATGGCCTTTCATCAGAAATGGATCAGATTCATCACTGAAGATACACTGCAGCCTTATGGAATATTGATCTAAAGGACTGTCTAACACGCTTTATTTATATGTGTCAGAACTATATAGTTCCAGTATAGGTCAACCATCTGGGATAATAACTCAGTCTGTCTGTCTCCATTGGCACAGCATGACCTGCTGGACATGTCTGACAGCTCTACATTTCATAACATTTGATACTCCTTTGTCCATATTATGACTAGAACTGGCTGCCATTCATCGATTCACCTGTGATATCCCTGTCAGCTCACAGATAATCCCTTTGACCTGCTCATGCTTCTCCAATCTTCTCTGGAATTTAAATTCAACTTTTTTTTTAACCCTGTTCTGAAATTAACACTGCTTCTCTTTCTACAGATGCTGCTGGGAGATAGTCATTGAGGCAGCTCACCCTGATCTTCTTGCGCACTGGAATGATTGACGCCTTTTTGAAGTAGTAGGAACCTCTGACTGCAGCAGTGAGAAATTGAAACTATCTGGGAACAATCCAGCTAGCTGGTTGGTACAGACTTTCAGAAACCTGTCAGGGTTCACTGCTTGGGCTCAGAAACAAATGTTACAGGGTTGTCAGCTTCTGCAAGGATTCTTATTGGTGTTGCTGAATTCTTCTTTTCAAAGTGAGCATAAAAGATGTCAGACCATTGAGGAGTGAAGCAACACAGTAATTTATGACACTAGGCTTCACCTTTGTAGACCTGCAAGCCCTGCCATATCTGGAAAGTATCTGATTCTGTCTATGTAAATATGGTACAGGATATCATAACTTGTTTCCTTCAGCTTCTTGGCTTCTCTGATCATCCCCACAGCAAAGACTGATGAGAAATAGTTATTCAAAATCCCATCCCTTAAATGTGGCTCCCCAAAAGATGGCCATGTAATGGGACTAATTCTCTCCCTAGCCATCCTTTTACTCTCAATGTATTTGTAGAGTCTCTTGGGATTGTCTTTTATCCTGCCTGCGAGGTCCATTTAATACCCACCTTTTTTCCTCTTCTGATTTCCCTCTTAAGCTTACTCCCACACTCCTTATCACCATCAAGGGAACTGTTTAAGCTGAATTCCTTGGATCTAGTGTATCCATCCTTTTTCCTGACCAATCTCAATAAATCTTAACAACCAGGATTCCTTAAGCATGCCAGCCTTGCTGTTCACCAGGCCTGACCTTTTGCTTTTATACCTTTTTAAAAAAAAAATCCAACTTACCACCCATCTCCTTATTTCCAACAACCCCCCCATCAACTTCTTTAGGTTTGTGTCTAATTGTTGTAAAATCAGCCTGTTGCAATTTAGGACTTTAACTTGTGGACCAGTCCTTTTTTTCTCCATAACCATGTAAAACCTAATGGAGTTTTGATGTTAGTTCCAAAGAGCTCCCTCACAGTCACTTCAGTTACTTGCCCTATTTTATTTTCATGATAATGTTCAATGTCACATCCTCTCTTGTAGGCATCAAAATATAAATTGAGAAAATGGTCTTGGACACTTAACAAATTCCATTTTGACTAAGACCTTTGTATTATGTGTGCCCTAGTAAATATCAAGGAAGTTAAAATTTCTTGGTAATACTATGCCATTATTCTCCATTCAAAACCCAACAATGAGTGGCTGCCTATTGAGCTTTTAACCTATCCTTTTAAATAGTAAGTCACGTGAAACTGTTACAGACCCTGAGTGCAGTCCTCAATCATGTCTGCACATTAAATACCAACAGCTGCTTGAAATCTACAGATTATATATGGTCCTGTGAAATATGCTACAGGCCATTTAGGCCCACGAGTCTGTGCCACCCAATTTACACCTAATTAACCCATACCACTGGTCCGTTTCGAACAGTGGGAGGAAGCAGGAGACTCCAGGGGAAAACACACAGAAATGGGGAGAACATACAAACTCCTTACAGGCAGCAAGGTGTTGAACTCCAGTCCCGATCGCTGGCACTCTAAAGGTGTTGCGTTAAGCACTACGCCATCCGTGCCACCCCAAAAAGAAATAATTTGTTTATAGGTTCCTGTGAGAGTCCAAGGATGATTAGATTTTGAACATTGTAGGTTGGATCTCTCTCTCTCTCTCTCTCTCTCTCTCTCTCTCTCTCTCTCTCTCTCTCTCTCTCTGCCCCACCCCCTCCCCCCAAACCCCTCTTTCTCTTTCACTGACCTCACTCAGGTTGAAGTGCTTGCATGTGGGAGACCATGCTGAGTAACTAATGAAGTGGATCTGCAGTCTGAGACAACACACTGATATGAAAGAGTACCACAGAAAGTATATTAAAACTTTTTCAATCAAAACACTGGTTTCCCAAATAATTTTTTAAATGAGCACATTCATATACAATTTGTTAATTGCTTGCTAAAATGGAAATCAGTCAATAAGCCTAATTTCTAGGCCTGCATGCCTTCTTTCTTTACCATGACCACTGCTGTTTCACCTTCAATTCAAGCTATGTATAAGAGAAATTAACAACTTGAAAATAATAAAGGATTTTTCTAAATATCCCCCAAGATTTTTTTCCACTTTTATTGTAAAGAAATTAAAATACATGGCATTATTGCTGCCTCTTGCCCTTGCTGTTATTCTCCAGAAATGGCTTCCATTAACTCAATGAACTTTAATAAATGCATCCATGGTGGTAAAACAAATCAACTTGTATATTCATTTGTAGCATTAAATACATGCCTGAGGTAATTTTTCCCCCCAATAGCACAGATGACTCACTTAGGTCCTGTCAGTTATCAGCTTCAAGTCACTCTCTAAATCAATCCCCTCAGTATGACAAAACATCAAGGAGAACCACTCAGCATTGTGCTAGCACAAAAATAGGCCAACTTTCAGTCAATGAAACAAATTGATTACAATGTGCAAAATTATTAATTCCTGAGTGGTGGTACTACAAGGTAAAAGTTATGCCATTCTCATTTAATTGAACCAATATTGGTGACCTTGCCTCAGGCTGGCAAGGTGTCAAGTTCTGGAATTCCTTCCAATACTACATCTCTCTCTCTCTCTCTCTCTCTCTCTCTCTCTCTCTCTCTCTCTCTCTCCATAACATCAAGAAGGGCTCAGGACTGAAATGTCGGTTATGTATTTTTAACTTTGCTATATAAAGGACACTGCTTGACCTGCTGAGTTTCTCCAACTTTGTATTTTTACTTCAACCACGGTGTCTGCATATTTTTGATTTTCACTTTGGATATCTCTTTATGTGGCTTAGCTATAGTTTATTTGATCTCACCCTTAATCACCCTAAATGACCATCAGACTGAGGAAAGCATCTGATCCAGACAAAGTACTAGGCCAAGTATTTAAAACCTGTGCTGACCAACTTCAACATCTCCGTCCAGCAGGGCGTAGTACCACCTATTTGAAATAAGCCTCAATCATACCAGTGTCCAAGAAGAGTGTGGTAACCTGCCTAAATGACTATTGTCCAGTGGCACTCACATCTACAGTTATAAAGTATTTTAAAAGGCTGGTGTTGAAGCATATCTGCTCCTGTCTGAGCGGCGACATGGATCCATCCCAATTTGCCTACCGTAGCAGGTCTACAGCAGATGCTATCTCATTGGCTCTACACAAAGTCCTGGGACACCTGGACAGGATGCTCTTTATCGACAACAGTTCGACATTCAACACCATGATTCCCTAAAATTAATCAACACACTCCAGGATCTGGGCCTCAACATCTCACAGTGTAATTGGATCCTGGATTTCCTTACCTCCAGACACAATCAGTGAAGATTGGTAAGAACATCTCCTCCAATCTCCATCAGTATTGGAGCACCACAAGACTGCGTACTTAGCCCCTTACTCTATCTATGACTATATTGGCTTGGTATGACAACAACACTATTAACAAATTCGCTGACTATACCATGGTAATCGGTGGCATAAAAAGGTGCTATGAGTCAGCATACAAGGAAATTAAAAACCTGGCAGAATGGAGCACCAATAACAACCTCGCACTCAATGTCACTAAAACCAAGGAGTTGATTGATAACTTCAGTACAGGAAAACCAGAGGTGCATGATCCTGTATGATTAGGGTGGCAGGGTTGGTGTAGCAGTTAGCACAACACTGTACAGCGCAAGCGATTGGGACCAGGGTTTGATTGGCATGCTTTCTGTAAGGAGTTTGTTCGTTCTCCCCATGTCTGTGTGGTTTTCTCTGGGGCTTTGATTTCCTCCCACCATTCAAAACATGCCAGGGTGTAGTTTAATTAGGTGTACATTGGGAGGCAAGGACTCTTAGACCAAAATGGCCTGTTATCGTGCTATATGTCTTAATTTAAATTTATTAGAGGATCAGAGATGGAGAGGGTGAGCAAATTAAGTTCTTGGGAGATACTATCTCGGACAATATTTCCTGGACCCAACACACTAATGGCATCATGAAGAAAGGCTGCCAGTGCCTCCACTTCCTCAGGAATTTGCGGAGCGTTTGGTAAGACATAGGAAACCCTGGCAAATTTCTGCAGATGTGTGGTGGTAAATGTGCTGACCGGCTGCATCATGGTCTGATATGGAGAAACCAATTCCCCTGAGTGGAAATCTCTCCAAAAGGTGGACATCGCCCAGGACATCACAGGCAAAACCGTCCGCACTATCGAGAACAACTACAGGGAAAACTGCTATTGGAGAGAAGCAGCAATAATCAAGGATCCACATCAAACAGCACACACTCTGTTCTTGCTGCTATCATTGGGATAGAGGTATAGGTGACACAAGACTCATACCACTGTGCTACCCCTCCACCATCATACTTCTCAACAGAAAACTCAATCGGAGAATCATTTAAGGACTCTTACTTTTGCATTTTATTTCTTTTTTTTTCTTTCTATACTGCGCAGTCAGTTTGTTTACACATCTTTATTTGTTTACATGCATCTTCTTGAGTATAGTTTTTTTTGCAATAAGTGGCGATTCTTCCTCGCCCACAGGAAAAAGAATCTCAGGGTTTATTATAATGTCATGTATGCACTTTGACAAAAAATTTGAACTTTGTTCTGTTTAATGAGCTTTATTGGTTCTACTGCTGGCTTCAACCTTCATGTTTATACTTCAACTCTCTGGCTTAAAACAAACATCAAGATTGTGCTGATCTAGTCTATACATGATCTGCAATAGTGAATCTATGCAGGATCCTGAAGAAACTAGATTTCTGTGTTTATTTGCACCTATCCAATTTTTGCCCATTATGAGCATGGCCAGCTTAACCCGGTAAAATCTCAGCAATTTAAGACTGACAAGAGCTGACCTTTTTTGTTGACTATGATCTATTAAAATTATATATTACGAGCCTAAAGGATCCCAAAACCCAGCAGCAATAGTTATTTAAACAAAAGTTGTTTTTAATTAACTTTAAACATGAAAACAGAATCAAACTTTAACCTATCTCTATATTTAAATAACCCAAATTAACCCCCTTCTCAAATCAAATCAAATCAAATAGCTTTTTATTGTCATTGTACAAGTTATACAACGAGATTTATGACAGCAGTACAAGGTTACCAATGCAGTGACGCAACCACAGGCAGCACCACAGAAGTTAAATAAAAAATTTAATTTACAGTGCCGTATATGTCCTTTATGTGAATGGAAGGGGGGTGTCGGCTGTATGTATAATAGATGTGGAGGACAGAGAGGGGAATTTGTGGATATGTGTGTTCAGTATAGTGACAGCCTGGGGGAAAAAGCTGTTTCTGAGTCTGTTTGTTCTTGTCTAAGTGCACGTGTATGTAATGTGTGTGTAAATTTAAGAAAAGTTTTTTGGTTCACAGTTCAATTTCACTTTTCATTCTTCTAAGTTCTCTGGATGCAGGCAATTCTTATATACTGTGCACAGAATTTAACATGTATTAAGTTCACCAGGCTTTGGTGCTCAAAAGATAAATGTTTACCGCTCAGGAAGGTTTTATAGGGTTTGCAGAGAGAAATTTGTTGTTCCAGGATTTCCACAACTGAGGTACCACCATTAGTCACCTCAATGTCTCGCTGATGAAACTTGCCCCATCACTCTCTCACTTGCAAAAACCCCCACCTTCTTCAGCAAACCACAGGAGTTCTCCTCTCTTGGTCAAGCTGTTATCTTAGATAAACAAAACCCAGGAGTGACTTTTCTGTAAGCACACTGTAGGTACATGCAGCCACTTTGTCTCCTCCAAGACAATGGTCTATTCATTTCATGATGTCATTTCAATTAGCATCTAGTTGTGAAATGTGCATAAAATTCTCCATAGCTTCTGCAATGTTCTTGAATATGAATTCTTCAGTCTTTCTAATAAGATCTGTTTTAAAATGTGTGTGTGTATGTAGCCTACTCTAATCTTACCAAATTCCTCCCAATATTTATCCATTACAATATGGAAAGTTAAAATGTTAATGGCTTTATCAAGAGCAGCATGAAATTCAACTGTTGTCATTAATAAACATGGGTAATATTTTCTCCACTGGTCTTTCAACAATATTTTGTCTTTCTCTGAATGAAATAGCTCATGCTGAGATGGAATTCATTGAATGACAGAGGCTTTCCAATACAGTTCCTACAAGAACCATCATCCACCAGAGACACCCATACACTCTGCAGCTAGCTGTCTCTTACATCTGTCCTCTGCCTTGAACCTCAATGGCTGGAGCAAGGCTCATAGAGCAGTAATACAGACCTCTTTTAAAAGTGTATTAACACTGTAAATTTCACAAAAACAACTTGAAAAGAGGCACTACTAGATATATGACAAAAATGCTACTTCAAGCTACTAAAGTTTATACAATGTAAAAGATGACCAGCAGTTTTACGTTGCACTACTATAACACTAAACTATAACCTAGGATAAATACATGTCTGAGGGAGGTACGCTATAGAGGGGGTTATATCTCTTGAGTTTCTTGGAGATTTCTTAAATAATTAACAGAAAAGACTACTTACTAGTGCCTTCCACCACCTAAGGAAAACTGTTCACACACTCTCACATACATATGTCACAGAGTGGTGCTCTACTGTTACTACAGTAGTAGTATAGGATGTATTCTTACGTGGTTACAAAATAGTTCAGTTTATTCCAATTATATAATATCCCTCCTTCTCAAGGAAAAGAAATATTTTGTTCTTTATCTCTTTCTTTCCAATGCAACTTAAGTAATTGAACGTATAATAGCTTATTTACACAACTATTTTTAAATTCTTATCGCTATCACGGTGGCGGCAGTATTTTGCTTCACCATCTTGTGGATTTGGCTGTGACCGTTGGGTTCTGTGTTGTTGGTACACATGTAGGTGATGTAGCTTGTTGTGCTCTATCTGACAACTGCTGTGTTGATGTTTCACTATTAGTGGTTGTGGTCTCTTCACTTGATACCGGTGTTTCAGGCTTTGCTGGTATTAAAGCTTTCTGCTTCATCATGTCTTGTGTTGGCCAGATGTGAATTCTGTTCCTCCTCAGCTGATTGCCAGAGTCTGTCTCAACAATGTATGATCTTGGTGTCTTAGCTTCTCTGATGACCTTTGCTGAGGTCCATGTTTCCAACATCAGCTCTTGAATATGCACGTGCTGCCCTCTAAAGAGTTCTGGCAATGTTTGTTCATATTTGTTATAATGCTGCCGACTTTCTTCTTGCAGGTCACCCAGTCTTCTTCTGGTTTCCTCCAGGTCTTCTGGAGGGTGTATTTTGCTTGACAGAGCTGTTTCAGATCTCCTGCTATTTAGAAGTTCTGCCAGGAACTTCATGTCAGCCCTTAAAGCCCTTAAGATGTGATGAAGCAGAAAGCTTTATTACCAGCAAAGCCTGCTTGTAATGATAGAAGACCAAGAAGGTTTGCATGTCTTTCAATGAACCCATGACCTTTGCAGCAGTGTGGGGATGATATAGCGATAACAAACCCATACACTGCAGCCAACCTTCTGAATTCTTGTGACGTGAACTGTGTTCCATTACTTGCTTGGGAATTTCTTGTTCAGAAAGGAGTGCTCTCATTTCTTAGATGACAGTTGATGCTCCCGGGTCTTTCACCCTTTTGATGAATGGAATCAGAATAGTAACAGGCTACTATTAAATACTACGCTTGATTCTCAGTGAACAAGTCTGCTCCTATTGTGTGTCATGGCCTGATAGGTACTTCTGTGGAAATCATTTCCTCTTTTTGTTGTGTGTTTCTGTCGTTTTGGCATATTTGACATGTAGCCACCATATTTTCCAGTCGAGTACACAGCTGACTTTTCTCTGAGCTTGCATTTCTCCATTCCCACATGACTTTCATGTATTTTCTGGAGAATCTCTTTCTGCATTGTTTCATGCCTTGATCCAGCCAGCAGAACATCATTCTCCAATGATATGTCGTCTCTGATAGACCAATATTGATGTATTGAAGGCTGTATCTGCTTTATCCTCTCTGGCCATCCTTGTATTACTTGTTGAGAAAGCATTTGCCACACATCGTCCTTATTGGTTTCTTCTCTGATCTGGTTACAATGACGAGATGATGTATCTTGATCCCCATGTCTTCCATTTCATATTTTTAATTCAGGGAAAGTCATGACAAGGTATCAGCAAGCACTATCTTTACCTGGTGTGTATTTTAAGACTAAGTCATAGCATTGTAGTCATAGAAGTAATCTCTGCAGTCTAGCTGGTGCTTTGTTTAGGTCTTTCTCTGGAAGTGTTCCACTATAAACTTTGCTCTATAAACTTTCTTCCATACAGAAACTTTCTGCATCTGTATTCGACCGCCAAAAGCTCTCTCTCAATATTGGCATATCTGGTCTCTGCTGTTGTTAGTGCTTTTACGGGAAAAGCTATTGGTTTTCTTTCTGTACCAATGCTTCACCAAGGCATCTGTTAGATGCATCTACTTGCAGAGTGAGGGCTTTTTCTCTATCATAGTATCTCAACTCCACTTCTCTGCATATTATTTATTTGAGCGGGCCAAAACTTCTCTGAAATCCTACGTCATCCTTCAGCAACTCTCTGATGTTTGCTGTGAAGTCTGTCATGTGGTATGAAGGAACTTGTGTATTGGACCAACCCAAGGAAAGAAGTTTGTTTTTGTCCTTTGGGTGCTCCATCTTGGCAATGGCTTTAGCCTTCTCTGGGCTTGGCTTTACCCCATCAGGAGTGTACACCATTCCAAAGAATTGGCATTCCTTCTCTTTTATAATGCATTTGTCTGCATTATGTTTAATTCTAGCTCCTCTAGTTCTCTCCATGGCCTCATGTATATGAAGATCATGAGCTTTTCCCTCTTTGCCAAAGACCTGGATGTCGTCTGTGATGCCAACAACACCTTTACATTCCTCTGTAGGTCTCATCGATTTTGTGTTTGAACACATCCTGGCTCACCGTTAGGCTGAAAGGTAATTGAAGGAACTTTTAATGACCAAATGAAGTTTTGAACGTTGTTAGTAGTGTTGATTTCTCATCTAGTTTCACATTCCATTACCCATTCTTAGCATCTAGCTTGCTAAAGATTTTGGATCCTGTTAGTTCCGCTGTTATGTCTTCTAGAGGGGGTGTTGGGTAGTGACCCCTTTTTATTGCTTGATTTAAGTCTTTAGGGTCCAGACATATTCTCAAGTGGCCATTTGGTTTTCTTTGACCCTATGGAATTTACCCAGTCAGTCGGCTCAGTCACTTTGGCTCTGACCCGCATCCTTTCCATGTCCTTTAGTTCAGCTCCAGCTTCTTCTTAAGCTTCAGTGGACCTTTCCTTGGAGCAGGGACAACAGGTTTACAGATTGGATCCATAGTGATGTGACATTCAAAGTCTCCAAAGCATCCAACTGAATCATCAAAGCATTCCAGGTACGTGCTCATGAGCTCAGCCTTGTTTGTGACTGGAGGTTCTCCAATGGAGCGATCTTGTTGCTCCTTTTGAAAATCTTCTTTGTCTGGATCTCATTTTTTTTTTTTTTTCTTCTTCTTTGGCTTGGCTTCGCGGACGAAGATTTATGGAGGGGGTAAAAAGTCCACGTCAGCTGCAGGCTCGTTTGTGGCTGACAAGTCCGATGCGGGACAGGCAGACACGATTGCAGCGGTTGCAAGGGAAAATTGGTTGGTTGGGGTTGGGTGTTGGGTTTTTCCTCCTTTGCCTTTTGTCAGTGAGGTGGGCTCTGCGGTCTTCTTCAAAGGAGGCTGCTGCCCGCCAAACTGTGAGGCGCCAAGATGCACGGTTTGAGGCGTTATCAGCCCACTGGCGGTGGTCAATGTGGCAGGCACCAAGAGATTTCTTTAGGCAGTCCTTGTACCTTTTCTTTGGTGCACCTCTGTCACGGTGGCCAGTGGAGAGCTCGCCATATAATACGATCTTGGGAAGGCGATGGTCCTCCATTCTGGAGACGTGACCCATCCAGCGCAGCTGGATCTTCAGCAGCGTGGACTCGATGCTGTCGACCTCTGCCATCTCGAGTACCTCGACGTTAGGGGTGTGAGCGCTCCAATGGATGTTGAGGATGGAGCGGAGACAACGCTGGTGGAAGCGTTCTAGGAGCCGTAGGTGGTGCCGGTAGAGGACCCATGATTCGGAGCCGAACAGGAGTGTGGGTATGACAACGGCTCTGTATACGCTTATCTTTGTGAGGTTTTTCAGTTGGTTGTTTTTCCAGACTCTTTTGTGTAGTCTTCCAAAGGCGCTATTTGCCTTGGCGAGTCTGTTGTCTATCTCATTGTCGATCCTTGCATCTGATGAAATGGTGCACCACTGGATCTCATAATTGACAGAGATCAACTACAACTCCCGGCAGCCAACCAGGCCTAGAGTTGCTGATCTGTCTGCATCTACCACATAGAACATACAGAGGATGTTCTTTTCATTATGGCAACTATTGATTTTATCTTTCCCTAGCTGCTTGATCATGGGTCCATCATGTGACATTTGTTGTTTCCAGTGCACCATCTTTTGGATACCCTTTTATTATATTCTCTGGGAACATCTGGTGGTAGAGTCTGAGTGGAAGGAAATTGCTTTGTGATCTAGTATCCAGCTTCACCTTTAGGTTAAATGTTATAGACTTGTTCTGGATTATCCATTGTATTTGTTTCCTTGTGTGCAATTTGGTTCCTTCTTGCATCTCACTTGACATCTCATGAAGGTTATGGATTCTATGTCAGAGTCCTCATTGTTTCCTTTTATGTGATGGCTCTTCTTGTCTTTTTTCTTCATTGGTATTAGTTTTCTTCATACTAGACGTACATCTTTGCCCAATGGTTTGCTTTACCACAGGCTCTACATTCAGTACCATATGCAGTGCATTTGTTTCGGCCATTGAAGATGTGTTGTTTGCTGCACTTACTGCAGGTCTTGTGGGGGGGGGGGGGGTTGCAATTTTCTGATTGTGTTCTTTGTAGCATCAACCCTTCCTTCTCTTTGCTGTAGGTGGATCTGCATAGATAGGGTTTTCATTTCCATCCTTATTGCTGCGAAGGCTCTGGGTGCGTCTTTAGCTACGGCCAGCTTCAAGCTATCCTTCCCTATAAGAGACTTTTGCACTTCGAGATGGGCACTTCCCCATATTAGTTGATCAACTAATCTTTCCTCTAACCTTAAATCTGCATTTTGCGCAGCAACAATTTTTAGTCTAGTGAGGAAGTTATCAAGTTTCATTAGTCTCTTGCATTAAGCTTTGAAATTCATAGCGTTTAATTCTATGATTAGACCTGGGTTCAAGGTGAGAAGCAAACTTTGCAAATATCTGCTCTGGATCATTTTTCTCCACCTCTGCAAGCTCCCAGCTATTAAATAAGTCAAGGCCTCACTCCCCCATCCAGAGAAGTATTTAACTGACCTTCTCCTCTGCTGTTGCATTTTTAAAATAGCTTTTAAATGTAAATTTCACTTCTGCTGAAACTTTTTAAATGATTCAACAATATCCTCAGCCTCCCAGTCCATCACTGGGTGAACTGTTGCTCCAGCCATTTTTTTTCCCAGTAATGTTTTTATTCTTCTCCTTTGTATTTCTGAGACTTACAATCAATTGTCTGACTTTATTCTTGTTCTCTTATACCGCTGCCACCATGTTATGTCTCTTGAGTTACTTGGGAGGCTTCTTAAATAACTTAGAGATGTGAGATTTCATTAACAGAAAGGACTTTATTTACTAGTGCCTTCCTCCACATAAGGAAAACAGTTCACACACACTCTCATATACATACGCCACCACAGTGGTGCACTACAGTTACTACATTCTTACATGGTTATAAAATAGTTCAGATTATCTGGACTATATAACAGAAGGAATCGGCCATGTCTCCAGTTTGACTGCACCATATCCATTCTGTTTCCTGTTACAAGCTCACTCACCACCTGATATAGGTTGTTAAAGCAATTAATGTGACAAAGATACTTTAATGGGAATAAAAGTTTGAGCTTGTCAACATTCTGAAAGATGAGTGTGGTGATGCACATCACTGATGGCAGGTGAACCGGCTCTGTGTGTTACTGTCACGCCAGTGGAACAGCCGCATCAAGATGGTGCCGCCGGAGTAGTCTTTTCCGCCAACCAGTTCGGGTCCACATGCACGCAGGGCAATGTCATGATGTTGTTTCCAGTGCAAGGGCGGGACTTACCCGTAGCCTTATAAGGCACAGCGCAGGAAGTTTCAATAAACAATAGAGTGCAAAAGAGCCCACCAACTACTGGTCTCGTTCTTCCGACTCAATTTCGCTGCCGCTACAAGTGAATAGACTTTTTTTCATTTTCAAATAATTTGTGACCAGATAAAACATTCTGTAATCATCTTATTTTCTTTCTGATAGATCGTCTGTATCTAAATGTCTGTCTTTTCTACATGTTTGTACATCCATGTTTCTGTCTATGACTATAAGAGTCAATAACTGTCTTTGTAGCTTAATGTACATGTTTCTGATTATCTTGTAATGTCTCAGATTCAAGATCATAATGTACACATTTCTGAGTATCTCCACATAAGGCCATAAGACCATTAGATATGAAAGCAGAAGTAAGCCATTTGGCCCATTGAATCTGATCCACCATTCCTTCATGAGCTGATCCATTCTCCAGGAGACTAATCTACCCTTAGAGTACGTGTCAGCTTCCCAAGCACCTTACCTCTGATGATCGTGACTTCACTCAGCTCTCTTCCCTGATACCTTTGGAAGTCAGATGTAGTGCTAATATCTTTCACAGTGAAGACTGATGCAAAAGACTTCAGTTCCTCTGTCGTCTCCTTGTCTTCCATTACAATTTCTCTCGAGTCATTTTCTATTCATCCTATATCTACTCTCGCCTGTTTTTTACTCTTAATAAACATAAAAATAATTTTAGTTCCCTTATTCGGTTTATTTGCTCACTTTCTTTCAAAGTTCATCTTTTTATTACTAATGACTTCCTTTGAAGCTTTCTGTAAGCTTTTAAAAGCTTCCCAGTCCTCTATCTTTACTCCAGCATTTGCTTGTTTATATGCCCTTCTTTTAGCTTTTACTTTGGATTTAAACTCTTGTCAGTCACAAATATGTCATTTTTTTTCATTCAAATATTTCTTCTATTTTGGAATATATCAATCTTTCCTTATTTTCCTTATTGTTCACAGAAACACCAGCTATTGTCGCTCTGCTGTCCTTACTGCTTGTGTGCCTATCCAATCTACTTTGGCCAGTTCCTCTCTCATCCTTCAGTAGTTCACTTCATTCCACTGGTATACTGACACATCTGATTTTAGTTTACCCCTCTCGAATTGCAGGGCGAATTCTATCATTGATGCATCATCAATAATCACAAAAGACTGGACTTGTGAAACCGATAGGCTTTTATTAACTATAGACTGGAACAGCCGCCAACCTAATTGACTGATCAAGGCAGAGTGGAATTGGGAGAATGCAAAGGGCTATGGGTAGGAACGGTCTCAGAAGATGTGTCCAGCTGGCAGCAGCCAATCATAGCATAACAGTGGTCTACCACATTTACCTTTCCTTTTTAGGAAGAGTCCTGCAGGGTGATTAAAAAAAAATGAAAGAAATATACGTATATACATTTTACAGATTAAGTCTGTCAGGGGTCTCCTTTGCTACCATAGTGCCCTGAGCAGCTTGTGGAGTTGGCCTGTTATCACTGGTTACAGTTTGTCGAGGGGGGGGAGGAGATGGAAACAGGTGAGGGGATAAGGGATTGTGGTGCTGGTGCATCATGTGTGACAACAGTTGTCAGAGCTGGAGAGTGGTCAGCCACAAGCTTAGTGACCCCTAAGGTAGGAGTGGGAGGAAATGTGTATTGGTCATCGGAGGGGCACCCAATGGTACCAGATCCTGGATCACGATAGTGTCCTTGTGCCCATCAGGGAAGACAAGGTGGGCATACGAGAGGTTAGTATGGAGGAGGAAGAACCTCTCAGCCAGTGGATCAGTCTCTGGTGTGCTTCTAAAGCAGGACCGGTGCTGGTGAGATGAGCCGGTGGGGGTGGGGGGGGCAGCGTAGTCCCTGACACAGACTTCCTCTGGAAAGAAAACATCTGTTCATGAGACATGTTGTTGATGGCCACACATAAAAAGTGATTTAATGGAGTGGAGTGCGTCTGGGAGGACTTTTTGCCATTGTGAAATGGGGAGGCCCCATGACTTCTGTGCCAGGGGGATGGTTTTCCAGACCGTGGCATTCTCCCTTTCCACTTGCTCATTTCCTCTAGGGTTGTAGCTGGAGGTCCTTGTGCCGATGCCCTGGCCAGCATGTACTGCCACATCTCATCACTCATGAATGAGGACCCTTGGTCAGTGTGGATGAAGCCGGGGTACACAAAGTATGTAAAGACATTGCGGAGGGCCTTGATAACTGTAGCTGTGGTCATGTCTGGGCAGGGGATGGTGAAAGGGAAATGGGAGTATTCGTCAATGATTGTAAGGAAGTAGACATTCCGGTTGGAGGAGGGGAGGAACCTCTTGAAATTAATGCTTAGGCACTTGAAAGGGCAGGTAGCTTTGATCAGGTGTGCCTTGTTGAGTCGGTAAAATTGCAGTTTGCATTCAGCACAGACCTGGTAGATTTAGTCATTGTCCTGACTTCCTCAACGGAGTGTGGTAGGTTCTGAGCTTTGATAAATTGGAAAAACCTAGTCACTCTGGGGTGACAGAGGTTATTATGGAGAGTCTGCAGTCTGTCCATTGGAACACCGGCATGTCTCACGAGATAGAGCATCTGTGGGCTTGTTAAGTTTTACAGGCTGGTAGAGGATGTCGTAGTTGTAAGTGGACAGTTTGATTCTCCACCTGAAGATCTTATCATTCTTGATTTTTTCCCCTCTGCTTACTTTTAAACAGGAATGCAACTGCTCACTGATCCATGAGGAGGATGAACTGTTTTCCTATGAGGTAGTGGCTCCAGTGGTGTACTGCCTCCACAATGGCCTGGGTCACCTCCTCGATGGAAGAGTTGTGAATTTCAGGTCCCTGGAGGGTGCTTGAGAAAAAGGCAATGTGTCTGCCCGCTTGGTTGAGGGTGGTAATCAGGGAAAATTTGGACGCATCGCTCTCAACTTGGAACAGTGTGGACTAGTCTATAGCATGCATGGTTGCCTTGACGATGTCATCCTTGATACAGTCAAATGCAGCTTGGGCCTCTGTCAACAGAGGAAACGTGTTGGCTTTGACCATCTGGAGAATCTTCTCCGCATAGGTGGGGACCCATTGAGTGTAACATGAGAAGAACCCGAGGCATCTCTTCAGTGCTTTGAGGGTATGTGGGAAAGGTAGCTTCAGCAATGGACACATGCAGCCAGGTTCGGGGCCAATGATGCTCTTCTTGACCTCGCAGTTGCGCTGTCCAGTACGCACATTTGTCCTTGTTATAAGTAAAGGTCAGAGGTTTGGCTGCCTGGATGAATTTATGGAGGTTTGCTTCATGATCTTGCAGGTCATGGCTGTAGATGGTCACATTGTTAAAATGTATGGGAACGTGGCCTGGAGCTTATAGCAGTCCACCATTCGGTCCATCTCCTGCTGGAAGAAAGAGACCCCATTGGTGACACTGAAAGAGACCTGGAGGAAGTGGTGGAGGCAGCCATCTGACTTAAATGCAGCTTAGGCCTCTGTCAACAGAAGAGCAGAAGGATTTAGGAGTAACGGTACATCGTTCCCTGAAGGTAGAAACTCAATTGAATAGGGTGATGAAGAAGGCTTTTAGTATGCTGGCCTTTATCAATCATTGCATGGAATATAGGAGTTGGGAAGTGATGTTGAGATTGTATAAGGCGTTGGTGCGGCCTAATTTAGAGATCTGTGTGCAGTTCTGGTTGCCTAATTATAGGAAGGATATAAACAGAGTGGAGAGAGTGCAGAGAAGATTTACCAGAATGTTACCTGGGTTTAAGCATCTAGAGTACAGGGAGAGATTGGGCAGATTAGGTCTTTATTCTTTGGAGCGTAGAAGGTTGAGAGGGGATTTGATAGAGGTATTTAAGATTATGAAAGGGATAGACAGAGTGAATGTGGATAGACTATTTCCGTTAAGAGTAGGAGAGATTGAAACAAGAGGACATGAGTTAAGAGTTAAGGGGCAGAGTTTTAGAGGTAACATGAGGGGGAACTTCTTTACTCAGAGAGTGGTAGTAGTGTGGAATGAGGGAGAAATAGTGGCAGCAGTGTCAATTTTATTATTTAAGAAAAAGCTGGACAGGAATATGGATGAGAAGAAGGTGGAGGGTTATGGTCATTGTGCAGGTAGGTGGGACTAGAGAGGAGTGTTTGGTTCGGTGCGGACTAGAAGGGCCTAATGGCCTGTTTCAGTGCTGTAATTGTTATGTTATGTTATGTTAAATGCAATATAGTGGCAGTCCTCTGGCCAGATCGGAAGCTGGTGATATGCCGACCTTTGGTTGATCGTGGAGAATACTTGATATTATGTGATCTGATTAACTATTTGCAGGGAAGGGGGTACACAGAGCTGCGTGCACAAGTTAATGATCTGGCTGTTAAATGGGTACCTATGACTGTCCTATTCTTTTCCCTGTTCTTTACCACCTGAGCCCTCTAAGGGCTATTGCTGGCCTTGATGATGCTCTCTCGCAACGCACTAAACCTCTGACTTAATGAGCACCTTGTCTGCCTGGTGGCCACCGGCTTGCAGTCAGGAGTGAGATTGGTGAACAGTGGAGCAGTGTCAACTTGAGGGTCAAGAGGCCACAGGACATATGCAGAAGGCCGTCTGTGAACTGATCATTGCAAATGGTGGGGGTGGAAGTCCAGCCCTAGTAGCAAGGGGACACAGAGTTGTGGTATTTTGAGTAGTGTGAAATGTTTGTAAACTATGCCTCCAACAGCAGGACCCATTATTGACTGCTATGTGTGATTTGGGTGCTTACCCTGCCTGCAGAAGTAGCAATTGGGGAGATCACCCACAACGGCAGCTGAGGTCAGGTCACTAGAGAAGTGGGACGGTGTGGGCGACCAGTCGCTCTTGGTGCAGGATGATTCCCCCATCCCAGGATAACGGCACCTGTGGCAACCAAGAGGTGACTGAGTAATCATCTGAGTTTTGGAGAGCTACCTCCAGTGTCTCTATCAGCTCAACCACCCTATGTAGATCAAGTACCTTTTGTTCCAGGAGTCTCTGCTTTATGTACTTGGAGCAGATACCAGCCATGTAAGTGCCTCGGATGAGGTCCTCAGCTTTCTGGTCGGCCGTCACAGCCTTACAGTCGCACACTCTGCATAGGCTCCAGAGGGCTTACAAGTACTCGCCACTTGATTCACCAGTTTGCTGCTTTCTGGTGGCCAGGAGGTGCCTGGCATAGCTCTCATTTACTTTCTTGTGATACTGGGCCTTCAGGTGTGGAATGGGGAACATGCAAAGGACTATGGGTAGGATTGGTCTCGGGATGCATGTCCAGCCGGCAGCAGTCAAGGATTTAGCACAATCATATTAAGATTACTGCCTCAGATCATAACGCCAACTTCCCTCTCCTCCATCTGCATCTGTTGTCTAGGGAAGGCAGATAACATGACACCACAAACACGTTTTTTTCTCCCTCCTCCAATTGGGAGAAAAGGCTTAAAATATGAAAGCCTACAGAAATAGGGTTAAAGATGGACATCTTTTGGTGGTCTCCATCGGTTGTGGTTAACCATGGGTACAGCACCTCTGGTAGTCACTGTGGAGTGGCTTCTCCAGGGTGCAAAGCAAAGCAGAGTTGATATGGAGATCCGTCTGTTCTTCACCCCCCCCCCCCACCCACCTCTATGCTAATGACAGGTGCAAAGGAATGTTGAAAGTCGATAGAGTTAGGTGCCAGCAGCATTTCTGGAGTAGCCGTGCTGGTGCTAGGTACAGCAGTCAGCTGCCTTTGGGATGCCGACTCTGAATTTTTTCCCTCGGGGTTTACTCCCAAAACCTTTCCCATGAACAGGTATAACCGCAAAGCAGCAGAGGTTTGAAATCAGAGTTTTCCCTCTTCTGGTTGAGTTACGATCTGTGGTTGATGTTAGATATAATCTGTTGGTCAGTTCACAGCAGAACCCTTCTCACTGTATTAGATATGATGTGACAAATAAACTTAATTTTATCACGGAAATTGGTTCTGGATCTAACTGCTTCATGTATTCCAGAAATCAGAATCCAGGAGACGGGTGCAATTTCCAAATTCATGCTCTGATCTTGTAGCCTCAGCAAGAGAGCACAAATGTGGCCCTGCCTCACTAAGGTTCAAAGTTGAAAGCCACAGTGAAGTGGCATCACATTTGTTCATTGCAATGGTCAAGGATCGGTTCAATTCCAAGATTCTTTTTCCATTGAAAATGTTTCCAATGTCAGAAAGTTGAAACCAAAGGTATTTGTATGTTTCCTGTCATCAAAATAATCAGAAGCTGGAATTGTGAAATAATGCAGTAAATACTCTGCAGATCAGGAAGCATCTGTGGAAAAAGAAATTGTGTTAACATTGCAGGTCCATGACCACTCGTCAAAACTTTTGTTGTCAGTGTAACTGGATGTAGATGTTTGATTATCACTTGTGTTTAAAGATTAGAAGTGAGTCATTGAAATTGTTCCTAAATTCATAAAAAGGAAGGGAAATAAAACAATTAATTCTTCCCATCATGACCTGGAGCACACTTCAATCAAATTGTGGTCTGTGCCAATAAATTGTTCGAAGTCTCTTGATTTTAATTAAAATACCAGATGGAAAGGCTGCAGACTATATTGGAACACCAGCTTAATAATGAATCTATTTAAATTAATCAATCCAGTCAGGCCAGAGAAGGAGTTAAAGCCAATAATAATAATTATAGCATCATATGTACTAAATTTTTCCAACAACAGAGCACAAGCCCATAGACATTAGCTGAGGATAGATCATGTAAGTTTATTAATGACTAAATAATATAACTTTCGACAATAACTGGCATCCAAGAGTCTAAGACAGTGGTTGTAATCTACCTTACTTTTCTGTAGTCTGGTGAGATCCCAAACAAAATTCACAGATGCTCCAATTAATTTACTGGTAGCTACTAAGTCAAATTATACAGCTTCAGGACACATTTCAAATGCGACTTCTGCGGGCTTGCAGTTTTCATTGTCTTGCCAGTCTTGCTCCTGTTGCTCACTCTGCGAGATGGAGTGGCTATGATGCAGAATGGTTATGATTCAGTGACTAGTGGAATTCTGCAAGGATCTGTTCTTGGACCCCTGCTCTGTGATATTTATAAATGAAGAGGGTGGAATAATGGGTCAGTAAATTTGCAGGTGATATGAAGGTTGGAAGAGCTGTGGATGGTGCTGAATGTTGTCGTAGATTACAAAAAGATATAGACAGGTTGAAGAGTTGGACCGAAAAATGGCAGTTGGAGTTCAATCCGGATAAGTGAGAGGTGATGCAATTTGGAAGGGCAAAACAGAAGGCTGAGTACAGGGTCCATGGTCGGTTACTTAGGATTGTGGATAAACAGAGGGATCTTGTGGTCCAAATCCATACATCCCTCAAGATCGTCAAGCAGGTTGATAGGATATTTAAGAAGGCCTATGGGATGTTGGGCTTGTTGGATTGTTCAAGATTCTAATAGGCATATACACCTTTTACACGGAGGATTCAAGCCAGGTCTTTCAAACACCTTTCAAATGCTTTACCTAGCTGTGTGAATGTGTCAAAGGTGGATTGGGAGGGTCTGAACCTATCTGCCTTTAATCTGCAAGATAGGAAGTGTCAGAGATGAAGCAGGGCGATGTGGGGCCAGTCTAAAAGGGCCATGTTGCTGGGTCGAAATGGGAAGGTAAGTTGACGTCATGATGACGTCCTTTACGTGTGACATAAGTGTGGGAAATTTAAAATCTATGACATCAACGATAGCAACGAACTCAGCAAAGGTCAGGATACATTCACTTCTCACCATATCTTGCAAATGGGGAGATAATGAAGTCTGTGAGTTCCTAATACTCAGGGCACAGGACAAAATAAATGGGCATGGTGAAGGATGGCCCAATTTTCACAAAGCTGGCTGCTTAACTCAAGGACTGCGGCGTTGAATGGAACAAAACCCAGGGAATAACAAAGTTGGAAAGCATCTGTAAGAAATTTAATCAGGTCATGGATCATAATGGCATGACAGGAAGAGGTGTCTGGACAGCCCCTATTTTGACCTGTACCAAGCCACTCTGCAACCCCTCTTTGGAGCATTATGGAGGATCCAGCTTCCCCTGAGTCCATTCCTGCTGCATCTCCCACTGCCAGCAGCAATGCTGATTCAGAAGACCTTAGCTGCCAAGATACGAATGCCACCACTAGAAATGATCAAGCTGCGCCTAATGATCAGCCAGGTAAAAACTATTTTGTTTTGTGATTACCATTGTATTGTGTGTCTTTGTGAGTGTGTTTGCCCATCAGGACCCATCTCACTAATGTCTCTTGTGTTCTCTGGGAAGCTAGCCGTAGCCAAAAAAGCAGAAACTAACTAAGGCACAGGCTGTCACGAAGGATTTGAAGGATCTGCTAATTCCAATGGACAATGAGGAAGCAGAAAGGGAATGGAAAGGCAGAGGGAACATGAAAGACGGATGCAGAGAGAGTGCAGGAGGTAGAGAATGCAGCATGGGAAGGAAATGAATGGTTTGGCACCATCTTTGAAGGCATTCAGCAAGACATGAGGAATCAGGCCTGCGAAAGCTGATTTCACTCAAGGCTGTCCCTGTACCACGGTGCCCTGCACCCTCTCCACAGCACTAAACTCCCACAGCCCAGTACAGTGCTCCTACATCCCAGAGGCACCATTACAATTTCATGCCACATTTCAATATCAGCTTATGACAGATGGATGAAGCATAATAGCTGTCTTGGGTAAACTTATACCTCTCATTTTGTTCATTTTAGATTGGTCACAGTGTTTGAGCTACCAAAAGAAAATAGACACACACACCGAGAGCAGTTCAGTTTATACAAATGTTCATTACAAATTCAAAAGCTGATTTCAAACTACAATATGCTAGCCCTTCCCAACTATACTTATCAATGCCTGGACTGGTCCCAACTGCCGAAGCGAGGCAATGACCACACACTTGTAGTAGGTTATCGGGGCACCGGTAGCAGCTTCTCCACCTCCCCCGACTGGGACGTTGGCTGGACTCTAGAAGTTCTTCTTCTTGCTGAGAGATGTTGCCACCTCTCAGAGAGTCTCAAACTTCAGCAGCGGGACCACGGCTTATATTACCCCAAAACTGCTTACCCAAGCACCTATTCCCAGCACAGTAAGAAAGATAAGCGAGCAAGCTAGCATGCTAGGCTTCTATCGAATAACATAATTTTCAGCTTATCACTTTGAATACAATGGTTTATTTTGCATCAAGGCTAGGCCTCTGACATCTGTGACCAAAACAAGCAGGAAGATTAAATGTTCTTGGTACACAGATGTCCTTTCGTCAGATAACTGCATCTCTGGCCCCTTGGTGGAACTTAGCTTATGTCTGCTGATTCTAAAAAACAAGCAGGTTCTCAGCCTTGCAGAAGCAAAGGATGCAAAAGTAAAAAAACATGGTTTAAATCTTCCATTACACAAGCCATCTAGTCTATATTCCTCCTCCTCCTTCCACCAGCTGCTGGAGTTAATTAAAATTAATCTATACTGATTTGTGCCTTGCCAATTTTGAACATTGTAATAGTGAGAGGTGAATGTATCCTGACCTTTGCCGAGTTCGTTGCTATCGTTGATGGCATTAATTTTAAATTTTCCGCACTTATGTCGCACGTAAAGGACATCATCATGATGTCATCTTCCCTTCCCTTTTTGACCCAGTGACATGGCTCCCCCTTTTAGACTGGCCCCACATCACTCCCACTTCACTTCTGACACTGCCTACCTTGGCAGATTAAAGCCAGGTAAATTCAGACACTCCCAACCCACCTTTGATGCATTCACACAGCTAGGCAAAGCATTTGAAAGGTGTTTGAAAGACCTGGCTTGAATCCTCTGTGTAAAAGGGGTATATGCCTCTTAGAATCTGGTAACATTGTAATAGTTGTATGAAGTTATTTCCATTTGTGTTTGCACTCCTTATTGTTAGGTGATACAAAAGTGGTACAAATATCTTTCTTTTTCAATCTTTTGTATTTTTTAATAATACATACAGTACAATGAAGAAAAGGGAACAATACTGTAATGGAGTAGATAAATCGGGAGAATTTGGTAAGATTAGATTAGGTTACATACATACACAAATTTTAAAACAGATCTTATTTGAAATAGTGAAGAATTCATTTTCAGGAACTTTACAGAAACTATGGAGAATACTAGGCACATTTCACAAGTGGGTGCTAATTGAAATGATGTCATGAAATGAATGGACCATTGGTTTGGATTGGAGACAGACTAGCTGGTTGAATAACTACAAGGCTTCTGACCTTTCTACAAAGTCCTCATAGAAAGGTCAATCCGGGTTTTCTTTACCTAAGACAACAGCTTGACCAAGAAGGATAACTCCTGTTGTTTGCTGAAGAAGGTGGGGGTTTTTGTAAGTCAGAGTGTCACATGGGCTTCTAGCAGTCTCAGTTGGAGAGAGAGAGAGAGAGAGAGAGAGAGAGAGAGAGAGAGAGAGAGAGAAAACAAGTTCTCTCAGCTAGTCTGTGGGACACTGAAAGAGACTGAACAGTCATGGCTGAAACAAGCAGGAGAAGCTTGTTGGAAACAGGAAGCTCCAGAGTGGTGGATGGCTAGAAGTGCTATCTATCTGATGTTTCTCTTGGAATAAGAGGAACAGAAAGGAAATCTGTGGTAGCCTGAAAGAAAGAGGTTATCATCTGGAGAACCCTGATAGGGCAAGTTTCATCAGTGAGACATTGAGGTGACTAATGGTGGTACCTCAGTTGTGGAAATCCTGGAACAACAAATCTATCTCTGCAAACCCTACGAGAACCTTCCTGAGCAGTAAACATTTAGCTTTCGAGCACCAAAGCCTGGTGAACTTCATACATGTTAAATTCTGTGCACAGTATAAAGATTGCCTGCAACCAGTGAACTTGGAAAAATGAGAAGTAAGATTGAACTGTGAACCAAAGAACTTTTCTTAAATTTATAGACACATTACATACACGTGCGCTTAGAATTAGAAGGGGGTTAATTTGGGTTAGTTAAGTTAATAGAGATAAGTTAGTTTGATTCTGTTTTCATGTTTAAAGATAATTAAAAACAACTTTTGTTTAAGTAACTACTTGTCTTGGTGAATGTCTATTGCTGCTGGTTTTTGGGGTCCTTTGGGCTCATAACAATACTAAAAGTACAATAACACATATGTGTATATATATATATCAAGATAAAACTCAGTTCCCCCTCTACTATATAAATAAAAACCCACCTGTTCCTGAAGTAAACTTGTTTAGGAACAAGCGCGCATGTCCAAGAGTTTGCACATGAACAGAATGGATCAAGGTGCTACTCCATGGAGAATGAGTAAACCTGCTGTCAGCAGTGCTGCCCTGCAGACTCTGCCTTCTGTGGAGACAGAGGCAGACTCTGACATCCCTGTTTCTATACCTAGCGATTCGGAAGGACAAGAGGAAGAAGATCAAGATAGAGAAGAGGAAGAAGGAGTAGAAGATGGAGATGAAGAAACCCAGCTCGTACAAGGAATAGAAGCCATGCCAGTAAAGATTCCTGAAGTTAGAGGTCAAGGTATGGGCAGACAAGAACAAACTTTTATATTAATTGTATTTGTAAGACATGATTTTAATACACAATTTGAATATGTCAAAGGGGAGATGAAAAATATTAAGGAGGAATGAAAGTGGTTGACAAAATTAAAACACATTCAGAACATTGAAGATAATATACAAGAGTACCATGATGAGGTGGAACAATGTAAGGTCGCAGTTAATAAAGTGGAAGATTCAGCTACAGCATGGGATTTGCAGAGGAAAGACTTTTGCAAAAATATGATATATTGGAGAATCATAGCCGAAGAAATAATGTGAAGGTTGTTGGGTTGGTTCTAATCCTGTAAATTTTTTTTCAAAACTGGATCCCAGAAGTTTTGGGTTCTGATAATTTTCTGAATAACATTGAATTGGATAGAGCACATAGAGCAAATAGAAAGAGACCATTCCCAAGACAGACTGCATGTTCTGTTTTAATTAGATCCCAGCATAATCAGGATAAAGATATAATATTGAGAGTGGTTTTCCAGAATGCCTGAAAATGTTAGGGTCCATTAATGGTGGCTCAGAAGAAAGTATTTTTTTATGTGGATTTAAGTAAGGTGATTGTGAAAAAAGGCTAGGAGTTTAACCCAGCTAAATCAATTTTGGGGAGAAAAGGATAACAAGTTTTCTTTGCATCACCCAGCTACATTTAAGGTGTTTCTAGGAGAAAAATCAAGTGTGATTTTTAGTAAATGAGATGGAAGCTTTGGAGTTTGAAAATTCTCTTCCAAGTATTAAACAGGATCAACAAACTGGTGTACAAAACTTGGGCATCCAACAAGCTTTATCAGACCAATCAGAGGTGATACAAGTTGCAGGAAAAGTATTGATGCAACAAGAAATTGAAGACCTTGAGAACGAACAAATAAATAGAGATCTTGAAGCAGCTGATTACACCTATAAATGAACTGTTTTATTTAAATTTATATAATAATTGTTCTCTCTGGGGAGGGAGGGGTGGAAGTTTTTTCCTTCTCCTTCCTTAACCATTATGTGCCACCTTGTGGTGAGGGCCACTTCCTTCACAATAGAGGAGGTTAATACTGGCCTTTTCCTTTTATTTTGGAGGGGGGGGGGGTGCTGGTGGTTTCTAAGTTTTACTTCTTTTTCTTTCTCATTTTTTTCTTTGTTTTCTTCCTTTGGACAGAGATGTCAAGTTTGACTGATATTCTTAAGATGCGGAGGTCCAAGAGGAGAGGTAAAAGGGAGTTCAGAATTTTTTAGAAGTAGAGAAATGGCTATCAGTAGGGTATTAAATTTTGTAAGTTTTAATATAAATGGGCATAATAATAGATTAATAGAAAAAGAGTTTTAGCTTATATGAAGAAAATGAAAGTTGATGTTGCTTTTTTGCAAGAGACATTTAAAAAAAGGAACATCAGAAACTAAAAAGAGATTGGGTAGGTCAAGTGGTAGCTTCAACGCTTAACTCTAAACACTAGGAGTGGTGATAATGATTAAGAAGACTTTACCTGCTAAAATTCAAAAGGTATTTATGGATCCTGTGGGGAGATTTGGTTTGATTCATTGTCAAATTTATTCTGAAATGTGGACACATGAGTATTTATGCACCAAATGTAGATGATGAAGGATTTATTTGAAATACTTTTATGCTTTTATCTGAAGTACATGAGAAAGTTTTGCTATGAGGGGATTTAACTGCTGTCTTGATCCAGTGTTGGATAAGTTGGCAAAACTAGTTACACGAGCTAAAGTGGAAAAGATAACTTTGGGTAAGATGAAAGAGTTGAATTTGATAGATATTTAATGAAGGTTAAATATGAAAGAAAGGGATTATTCTTTTTTATTTACTTAGGCATGACTTTTATTTAAGTATACATTCATTTTTAATATCTGCACAATTGCAAGGAAGATTTATGCATGCAGAGTATAAGGCTAAAATTTTGTCTGATTGTTCACCATTTCTGATGCCATACTTGGTTCCTGAGAAGGAGGAATCGGTTTACAGGTGGAGATTTAATCCTACATTGTTGAATAGAGTGAATTTCTGTGACTTTATAAGAAAACAAATTGAAGATTTTTTTAGAAATAAACTCCAATTCAGTGGATAATAAGTTTATTGTTTGGGATGCATTGAAGGTATTCTTGAAATGTCAGATAATAAGTTATACAGCAAAAGTTAAGAAAGATTATATGAAAGAGGAACAATTGGAAAATAAAATAAAAAAGGTTTGGAGAAAGATTTATAAAGAAAGACTTTTGATGAGAAGAATAAGAAATTAATAATAAAAAAAAACTTCATTACAACATGATTCAAACTTATAAAATGGAAAAATTAATTGAGACAACCAAGCAAAGGTATTATGAATTAGGGGAAGGGCGAATGATATTCTTTCTTGGTAATTGAAAATGGAACAAATTTCTAGAACAATTATGTTTTTGTTTAAATCCAAGGTGATTACTTATAAACCTCAAGAAGTTAATGATTTATTTAAAGATTTATATTTTAATTTATATAAATCTGAATCAAGTTGTGATGAGACTAAGATTGAGAATTTTTTATCCCAAATAAGGTTACTTATCTTGAATTATCGTGATCAAAGAGATTTAGATGCTCCCTTTACAGCAAGAGAAGTCAGTGAGGTATGGAGTTCATTGCAAAGTGGTAAGTCCCCAGGGGAGAATGGGTTTCTGCATGAGTTTTTTTAAAGAAATTTAAGGACATTTTATTACACCCTTTATGGGTAAGAAGTTTGCAGATGACACAAAGCTGAGTGGCATTGTAAGCTGTGTAGAGGCTGTTAAGAGTTTGCAGGGTGTCTTGGACAGGTTGGGTGAGTGGGCAAATGCATGGCAGATGCAATATAATGTGGATAAGTGTGTGGTTGTCCACTTTGGAGGAAAGAATGGGAGAGCTGAGTTCTATCTTAATGGTATCCAATTAGGAAAAGGGGAAATGCAAAGAAACCTGGGTGTTGCTGTGCATCAGTCATTAAAAGTGGGCAGGCAGGTGCAGCAAGCAGTAAAAAAGGCAAATGGTATGTTGGCGTTCATATCAAGAGGATTTGAGTTCAGGAGCAGAGAGGTATTGGTGCAGTTGTATAGGGCTTTGGTGAGACCTCACCTGGAGTATTGTGTTCAGTTTTGGTCTCCTTAACTGAGGAAGGACATCACTGCCATGGAGAGAGTGCAGAAAAGGTTTACCAGATTGATACCAGGGATGGCAGGACTTGCATATGAAGAAAGGCTAGTACTCACTGGAGTTTAGACGATTAAGAGGAGATTTAATAGAAATGTTCAAAATTCTTAAGGGAATTGACAGGCTAGATGCAGGAAGATTGTTCCCAATGTTGAGTAAGTCTAGAACCAGGGATCACAGTTTAAGGATAAAGGGGAAGTCCTTTAGGAGTGAGATGAGGAAGAATTTTTTCACTCAGAGGGGTGGTGAATTTATGAAATTCTCTGCCACAGGAAGTGATTGAGGCCGGTTCCATAGCTATATTTAAGAGAGAGTTAGATTTAGTGCTTGTGACTAGGGGGATCAGGGGGTATGGAGAGAGAGCTGGAACAGGGTACTGAGTGGATGATCAGCCATGATCAAAATGAATGGCGGTGTAGGCTTGAAGGGCCAAATTGCCTACTCTTACACCTATTTTCTATGTTTCTAAGCAGCAGAATCTCATTCTCTTCCAGAATCTTTTTTAACTGCAATTATTACAGTTATACCAAAGAAAGATAGAGATCCAGCATCTTATAGACCAATATCATTATTGAATGCAGGCTATAAAATTTTAGTGAATAGATTAGTTAAATATTTACCAAATTTAATTCATATGGATCAAACAGGGTTTGTAAAAAGTGACAATTGCTAGATTGATTAGCCTAATTCATTTAGCCCAAAAAAGTGGTGAACTAAGTGTGGCAGTAGCATTGAATGCAGAGAAGGCCCATGACAGGCTATAATGTGACTTTTTGTTTAAGGTATTGAAAAAAATTTGTTTTGGGCCAACATTAATAAATTGGGTTAAAGCCTTGTAAAAGTCCATGTACAAAATAATGGAAAAATTTCTACTTTTTTTTCAATTAACTAGATTGAGTAGACAGGGTGGTCTTTTATCTTCAGCCCTCTTTATTTTAGCAATAGAGCCTTTAGTGGAGTTAATAAGACAAGATTTTAAGATTAAGGCTATTAAGGTTAATCAAGAAGAATATAAAATAAATTGTTTGCTGATGATGTTTTAGTTTACTTGACACCTATGAATTTTTTGTGTTAATTACTAGACTGGAAGAATATGGTGAAGAAAACAGGTATAAGATTAGTTGGAATAAAAGTGAAATTTTGCCTTTAGTTAAGGGTGATTATATTCAGTGTAGAAAGGCCACTCAATTTAGGTGGCCAGATGTTGGAATTAAACGGTTAGGTCAACAACAATTTGAATAATTTATATATTAAATGACTTATCATTACTTAATAATATCATTGAGGATTTGAATAAGTGCAACACTCTACCTAAACCTCAGTAGGTAGAATAAATTGTATTAAGGTGAATATTTTTCTAGGGTCAAAATATCTTTTTTCAGTTGATCCCATCTCAATTCCTCAAATGTTTTTTTAAGGATTTGAATATGTGTTAGTAATTTTTTTATGGAAAGGGAAAATGGTAAGGGTTTCTTTGGAAAAATTGACTTGGAAGTTTGAATTGGGGAGGGGGGTGGTTTACAACTTTCCCATCTTAAAAATTATTATAAGGCTGCCCAATTGAGATTTATTAATGTATTGTTTGGTATAGATAAAATTCCTGCTTGGGCTAATATAGAACTTAGTAAAATAGGAGAAATAAATTTACAGGATTTTATCTATAGATGGATTTCTAAATAGGAAGCAGAGATACACCTGTTTTGAAATATCTGATTGAATTATGGAATAGAATTGATTATGAAATAGGCACAAGCAGTTTTGTTTCAAGAAAAATATCTTTATGTCAAAACAGACTTATTCCATTTTCTATGGGTAATCAATTTTTGAGGATTTGAATGCACATACATATTGAGAGGATAGAGGATAGAGGATTGTTTTGAAGTTGGAAGATTTATAACATTTGAACGAATGAAGAATAAATTTAATGTGCCTAATAATTCTTTCTTTTGCAACTATCAAGTTAAGGCTTTTTTGACTAATAAAACAAGTCTGAGTTTGATGCTACCTAACTAGAGAGAACTGGAATTTCTGATACATAATAAGTCAATTTATCTCTGCAATGTATAATTTACTTCAAAAGAAAGCCCCCAAAATAGTAATGTATAAATAGAGATTAAGATGGGAAGTCGATTTAAACAGACAAATAGATGAGAAAGACTGAATGGAATTGTGTAAAGATAATATGACAAAAATTATAAATGTTAGATATAGGTTGGTTCAATATAATTTTTTGGATCAGTTATATCTGACTGCTCAAAATTTTAAAAGATTGAACTCTACATTTTCAGATTTGTGTTTTAGATGTGGATCATTTTTGTATTCTACTTGGCAATGTCCTAAAGTTGAACATTTCTGGGTGGAAGTTGCTAACATTTTGGAATGAATAACAGGGGTTAAGTTCCCCAAAAATATTTTTGTTGTGTAATATTATGGTTATAAGACCTAAATTTAAATTAACTATGATTAAATTGAATTTGTACAAATTCCTTTAGTAGTTTCTAGGAGGTGTATAGCTATTACTTGGAAATTGGATACAGACTTAGGGATGGAGAGATGGCATGTGGAACTTCCATTTGAGATGATCACTTACAGATTATGGAATAAATATCATGTATTTTGGAAAATATGGTGTTCATATTTGCAAAATCTGCATATGAATGTTTAACGGACTCTCTGAAGACCTCATTTCTTGGTAAACAATATTAGATTATGATATATATTAGTTTATTTTCTTGGCATTCTCCAGTTCTTTTTTCTATCGTCTTTTTTTCCCTTTTACAGGGGTTTAGGGAGGGATGTGGGTTTGTATACCACATGTCTATTTTTTAAAAGTTCTTCATTGAATGAAATGTATTTACTGTTGTGGTTTAAATTTTATAAATATGTGTTTTTTTTAAAATATTTTAAGTGGTACAAATGTCAAGTCGCTTGGCTAGGCACCTTCAGCGACCTTTGAGATGTTCAATAGCATTTTCCACCACTATCCTTGCCAAGCTCAAATGGAAGTTAGATTCACTGCCATGGTGGTTAGAAAACCCCTTCATCAACCACTTCCTGAGAGGATAAGCTGGGTTTTCGATCAGACGCAATGCGATTTCCACTCCATTGACAGTTCTGGATTTCCGTGGGCAGAGCAATGTAGATTTATAAATACTTTATGCAACCTCTGAAATCACAAACAATCAACTCACTAATATCTACTTTACAATAACAGGATAGAACCAGACCCTTGAACTTGTCATAAGTTTCATTGAAGCAGAGTTAGTCAACTGTTCCTTCACTTTAATATATAAATATTTCATTGTCATTATATTCTATATGGTTGCATGTGATGATAAGAACACAATTTATTGTGTGATCCATACATATATTGCAGTTCACTGGGGTATATAAAATTACTTCATGTGAGAAGAGGTACCTGCCTTGATCTTCAGCCTTCCTGTAGATGGGTGAGTTGGCTAAAACTCTGGCATCATGTATGTGACCAGACCAACCCACATACACATCTGTGAAGCTAGAAAAGCAAAGGAATATGTATATAGATTGATATATGAAACACATTACATATTCACTGATAAAGACAGATAATTGTAACTCAACCCAAGATCCTACCCAATAAAGTTATGGTCGACAACAGCTTGAAGAATAATCAAGTAACACCCTTTCTGATAATAGTAAACTTGTGTGTCATCATGGTGAACGACGATGAGAATATATGTGCCATCAATGGCACCAGCACACATTGGATACCCCCCATCCCGCAAATCCATCCGTTGTCTCCTGGAAACATGCACTTGGCAGTTTGACAAAATGTTTAGAAAGGGCCCTCCTCAGTGCTCCAGTAATCTGGTGTACCAACACACACACAGTAGTGACATCGACACCAAAAATACAACTTGTGGATCGATATTTACATGGGGATATTTACATCGGGTGGCACACCACTACAAAGCAACAGCGAGTCTAAGACGAGGTTCCAGGGGCTGTCACCATTTTGTTGTCTTATGCCTCAGGTGAGGTTCGACGAGTTCCAATACAAAGTCAAAAGTGTCACGAAACACATGGAAATGACTCTGCCACTCACCTTCATCAATGCTGTTGAGGACATTACTCCAGGACACAGGCCCATGCAGTCTCTTTTTCCTCCACATTCTTCTATCAGAGACCAGCATGAATTGATTCATAAGAACCAAACATCTCAGTTTACGGCGTCTAAGTCTGCATGCCTTTCTGCCTAAAACTACTCCCTGCTTCTCTTCCAAAGATTTTCTGATCACATGAACACGTCGTTCATACAATTGCAGCATCACGTGCTTCAAAAAGTTGATTATGATGCGCAGATTTGCTTACATTCTAAGATTACACAAAATGTACATGGCTACCAAACATATACCTGCTGTAGAGAGCAATGCCACTTCCCACCACATATGTTTTACATCACACTAGACGCCGACACTGCTGTGCT
Source organism: Narcine bancroftii (assembly GCF_036971445.1). Lineage (NCBI taxonomy): Eukaryota > Metazoa > Chordata > Chondrichthyes > Torpediniformes > Narcinidae > Narcine > Narcine bancroftii. The sequence goes on from NC_091469.1 coordinate 36,348,202, forward strand.
ACATGTCACGCCTCTTTGCTTCAGGAAGCTGGCTTGCTGTGTAAAAGGACTCTGTGTGAACAAGCAAGCCGTCATCCAGAGATGGGTCATGTATACGGAATAATGCACTTTTTCAGTGTTAAAAGTGTAATAGATAAGGTACACAGCCAGCGCCTTTTTTAACCCAGGCCAGGAATAGCAAATACAAGAGGACATATGTACAAAGTGAAGCTTAGGGGAGACATCAGGGGCAATTTTTTTTTACATAGAGTTCTGAGTACCTGGAATGCCTTGCCGGGGATGATGGTGGAAGCTGAAACATTAGGGGCATTCAAGAAGCACATGGATGGAAGTAAAATGGAGGGTTATGGGGTTAACAGGGGTTAGTATTATTTATATATATATGGTAGATGGAATGGCTCACGAGTGGTCACCAGACCTCTGTCTGATGCTCACACATCATCCTCAGGGTCCTCAGAGCTCCTGCTGACAAAGGCTGTTTCATAGTTTCTGTATATCTCTAATGATCAAATAATTTAAAGAAAGGCCCCATGTTATGTCCTCCAACCTGGTTGCAGGGTCGGCACCAGAACGAAAATTAGAGGAGGTCATTAGGGTAACTGGGGTGGGGACACAGCCCGACGGTCATAAACTCGCTCAGCGGGGTGGGGGGGGGTGAAATGCTCATGATGTATCTGCCGAACAGATGTAAACCTCCTCCATCACACTGGTGTAGCAGTCAAAAGCATTGCTTTTATTGCGTGGAGAGTTACTAACATGCATCAAGCTAGATGTTAGTGATATTTGACACATGCTAGTGACGCAGGCAGGGACGGGTCTAATGGCGAGCGATGGCCGTGAGTGTATGAGAGGCACAGCACCTCGCTTTGGGGGGCAATGCCCGCAGATGCCGCCCCTTGCTGCTGACTGACCCTGCCTGGTTGGTATAATGCACGAGGGCAGATAGGATTAGAACAGATAAAATGGAACAGTGCAACACAGAAATGCTAGAGGAACTCAGCCGGGCCTATTAAGTGTCCAAAAAAGCAAATATGCTGATGTTTTGGGCACGAGCCCTTCTTCATGGAATAAGAAGAATGAGCCAGAAGCAGGATGTCTCAGAAAGTTTCAGAATTTAGAAAATGCTGGCTGGGGGAGAAATCCAGACTAACAAAAGGTGTTAATGGATATGATAAAGGACAAGGTAAGAACTTATTATGTTTGAGTGAAAGGAGACAGGGAAAAGGGAAAGAGATAGAGGAATGCAATGGGGGAATAAGTGGGATGGGGAGTTTAAACAAAATCCAGAGAAGTCGATAGTAATGCCATCGGTTGGAGGTTCCCAGTCGGAAGATGAGGTTTACAAGTGGTCTCATTCTGGCAGTACATGAGACCATGGATAGACATAGACATGTCAGCAAGGGAATAGGATGGGGAATTGAAATGGGTGGCCACTGGGAGATCCACACTATTGCTATGGATAGAGCCGAGGTGCTCAGTAAAGTGACCTCCCAGCCTGCATCCAGTCTCTCTGATGAAAAGGAGACCACCACAGGAATACTGGTTGCAGTAGATGACCCTTGCAGATTCATAAGTGAAAACTTGCTTCACTTTGAAGGTCTATTTGGGGCCTCAAATGGCAATGAGGGAGGAGGTGAGAGCACGTGGAGCTCAAGGGGACAACTGGTAGGGAGGGAGGAGTGGGCAAGGAAATCATGGAGGGAGTGTCCCAGCAGAAGGAGGGGAGGGGAGTGTCATGATAATGAATATGTATGAGATGTACCGGAAGTCACGTGGTATGAGAGAGAGATAAGAGCACAAGCAGGAGAACAAAGGAAACTGGAAAATAAAAACCCTGAAAAGTTTACCTGATAAAACTTGCGTTCAATGTTTTATTAACTTCACATTTCGGGCCACAAATGTGACATTGGCGACGAGGATGAAAGAAGCTTGAAGAAAATTAAAGACTAAAGAAGATTACAGAGGATTTCAGAGAACTTCAAGGTGATAAGAATTTTCTCTTTGACACAGTACTTTTGGGGCTGGAATATTTCCTCATGGCTGGGGCAGACGGTGACTTTCTAACACATAGTGGAATTGCTCATTTTGACCCGACTGGTGATGCTAGCACTGTAAGTGTGAAGTGGAAGGCATGGCTGGAAGAATTTGAATCCTACGCTGCCAGTCGTGGCCTATTTCTAGATACCGGTACAGTTGAACAAAAAGCACAGAGAAGGGCGTTACTTCTTTTCACTGCTGGACCCACAGTTCGGGAAACATTTAAGACACTTTTGAATACTGGAAGAAAGGATGAGTACCGGAAAGCGGTAGATGCATTAAATGCACACTATGTTGTGACACCGAATGCTACATTTCAACGCCATTTGTTTCGGAGAACGAGACAAGAAGATGGCCAGACTTACATTGCGTTCATGACTTACATGCCAGCTGATTTGGACAACCAATTACTGGATCAAGTCGTACAGCACTGCAGATCAGATAAACTCAGAAGACGTCTACTGGAAAGAGGGAGTGAGTTGGAATTCACCGATGCTTTAACCATTGCTGCTGCATTAGAGGCTGTTGAAGGGCAATTTCATACCGTGACCCTGAAAGACAACTCAAGCCAGCAAATTAAGAGGCTCTCACATCGCCATAACCAGCCAAGATATACGTCGACACAGGACGTGGAGTGTTATAGATGTGGAAACTGAGGTCACTTTGGAAAAGACCCATATTTCCCGGCCAAAGGCAAAGTTTGCAGAAAGTGTGGAGGTAAGGACCACTTTGCAAAGAAGTGCAAAAGCAAGTCCAATGCAGACCAGAAGAGGAAGAGTACAACTTCCAAAGGCAAAGCCTGGGGGAAAGGAAAGTATACTGGAAAGAAAGATACCATTCGCCAGATAGACGGTGACGATGATGATACCCAGGAGGAACAGAGTTGTTACCAATTTACGTTGAATGAAGTACATCATGAAAAGGTCCCAGTGATCATTGGTGGAGTGACAGTTCAGGTCATTGTAGACTCAGGCAGTGACAGTAATGTGATTAATCGACATTTATGGGAGAAGTTGAAAAGGAAAAAGATCATCTGTACCTCAAAGAAGTGTTCCAAGAAACTGTATCCATACACAGCAACCAAGCCATTGCAGACCATTGGATGTTTTACTGCAACTGTTGAAGCTGGAGATAAGTACACCGAAGCAGAGTTTATGGTCATAGAAGAGAGGGAAGAACCATTGCTGAGTAGAAGCACAGTGGAAGACCTGGCAATACTTCACATTGGAGCTTGTGTTCATTCAATTCAGTCATACGAGGATATGAAGCAAGAATTCCCCGCAGTCTTCCAAGGAGTAGGAAAGCTGAAAGGTCGACAATTGAAGCTAGCGGTAGATGAAATGGTCAAACCCAAGGCACAACCAATGCGTCGAAGCCAAAATTAAAGAATTGATCGAACAAGACATTATTGAACCTGTGGAACATTCGACGCAATGGGTTAGCCCAGTAGTGATTGTGCCCAAACCAAAGGGTGACATAAGACTATGTGTTGACATGAGAATGGCCAATTAAGCTATAATTGGAGAACGACACCCTATACCAACAGTGGAGGAAATACTTCAAGAGTTAACTACCAGTAAGGTATTCTCAAAAATTGATCTGAAATGGGGCTATCATCAATTAGAGCTGGATCCAGGTTCCCGAGATGTAACAAGATTTGTGACTCACTGTGGATTGTATCGTTACAAGAGACTATCATTTGGAATTAATGCAGCTTCGGAGATCTACCAGTATGAAATCCATCAAGTGATTCAAGGCATTCCTGGAGTTGCCAACATTTCTGACGACATCATAGTCCATGCACCAACGAAGGAAGAACATGACAAACAGTTGAGGCATGTACTATCTAGACTACAGGAGGCAGGCTTTACCGTGAATGGAAACAAATGCCAGTTCGGTGTGTCAGAAATGGACTTCATGGGACACAGACTTACATGGGAAGGACTAAACACTGCAGAGGCCAAGGTGAAAGCTATTGCAGAGGCACGTGCACCTCAGAACGCAACAGAGGTGAGGAGTTTCCTGGGATTAGTCAACTTTTGTGCAAAGTTCATTCCTAATTTTGCTACAGTGGCAGAACCATTAAGGAAACTAACCAGGAAAGGTGTACCATTTCATTTTGGATCTGAGCAGAAGTAAGCGTTCACAGCGCTGAAGCAAAGCCTGACAGATGCAAAAGCTCTTGGATATTACGATCCGGCGGCATCAACCAAAGTCATAGCGGATGCCAGCCCGGTTGGTTTAGGAGCTGTGTTGGTCCAGATGCATGATGGAGGACCGAGAATCATTGCCTATGCCAGCAGATCGTTATCAGATGTGGAAAGAAGATACTCTCAGACAGAGAAAGAAGCACTCGGACTTGTATGGGCCTGTGAGAGGTTCCATGCATATTTATACGGCATTGAATTTGAACTCATCACAGATCATAAGCCATTAGAGGTGATCTATGCACCTAGATCCAAACCATGTGCCAGAATAGAGAGATGGGTACTCAGACTACAACCCTACAAACATAAAGTAATCCACATTGCAGGGTAAACAAACATTGCAGATCCGCTGTCCAGATTGCTGAAGGATGGTGGTCCACAATCCAAGTCAGAATTTGGAACAGAAACAGAGAGCTTTGTACGCTTCGTAGCTATTCAGTCGACACCGAAAGCTGTGACTATGAAGGAAGTCGAGAGAGAATCCGAATGTGATCCAGAACTCAGGAAAGTAAGAGAATGCATACAGAGTGGACAATGGGACAAGTGTACTCACAAGGCTTACATTCCCATTAGAGACGAACTTTGTTGCATCGGACAGTGTGTATTAAGAGGTTGCAGATTGGTGATACCGCAAAGATTGAGACCGAAGATCGTATCCTTAGCGCATGAAGGACACCTAGGCATTGTTGGTATCAAGCAAAACCTCAGGACCAAGGTATGGTGGCCAGGTTGTGATAAAGATGCAGATAAATTTGTTAAAACTTGTCACGGATGTCAAATCACAAGTAGGAGTAATCCGCCAGAACCGATCCAGAGTACGCAACTCCCGACAGGACCATGGATCGACGTAGCTGTTGATTTTCTTGGACCTTTACCAACGGGTGAATCAATTATGGTATAGATAGATTACTACAGCAGATACTATGAGTACGTGGTGTTGAAGTCCACAACCACTGAAAAAACAATACAAGCGTTAGCAGAGACATTCGCAAGATATGGATTACCTGTTACATTATACTCTGACAATGGTCCACAATTCATTTCAGAGACATTTGCAGAATACATGAGGACCACAGGTATCCACCATCATAAAGTAACTCCGAAATGGCTGCAAGCCAACGGAGAAGTAGAGAGACAAAATCAATCCATTGAAAAACGATTGAGGATTGCACACGCAGAAGGACAAAATTGGCGAGAAGCATTGCTACCTTATGTGGTTGTCTATCAAGCAACGCCTCATGCAACCACTGGAAAAAGTCCTGCAGAAGCATTTTTTGGGAGAAAAATCCGCACAAAAATGCCAGAAATAAAGGAAATCCAAGACGACCAGGAGATGAGGGACCACGATGCTGAAAAGAAAGGTGCAGCAAAGCTGTACACAGATTCGAAACGTGGAGCCAAGTACTCAGACATCATGCCAGGAGATAATGTTCTAGTGAGGCATGAAACTGGTGGTAAGCTAGACACACCTTATTACCATCAACCCTATACTGTCGTATCCAGAAGTGGCAGTATGGTGACAGTCAAGTCTCCGACTGGAGTCCTGTATAAGAGAAATGTATCAGGTGTAAAAAGGTACCAGTCCAGAGATACATCGAGCGAAGAGGTTGAAAGGCCAATACGAGATGCTGAAACTGAGAGACCTGATGATGTTCCAGAGGCAGTTACCAGCACTCCTGATGAAGTGACCAGAGCGCCAGAAACACCTGAAGCCGTGGCGAGCAGTATTTCTGACACTGAGTGTGAACAACCGAGAAGCGGCGACAATCTCGCAGGCAGGCCGAAACGAAACCGGAAAGTGCCCAAACGATATGAAGACTTTGTGCCATAGTTTTAATAAGAACTTTGGAACAGTATTTAATCTTATATCATAAAGTGCATGTATGAGTGCTGTAGGAAGTAAACTTTATGTAGTTGAGTTATAGTATTACCATTAGTTACGATGTTTGTATGTTTCCGAGGGATATTGGTAAGTGAAGTTAAAGTTTATTTCTGATTAAAGGAGGGAGGATGTCATGATAATGAATATGTATGAGATGTACCGGAAGTCACGTGGTATGAGAGAGAGATAAGAGCACAAGCAGGAGAACAAAGGAAACTGGAAAATAAAGACCCTGAGAAGTTTACCTGATAAAACTTGTGTTTAATGTTTTATTAACTTCACATTTCGGGCCACAAATGTGACAGGGAGGAGAGGGAAATAAGTGTCTAGTGGTGGGATCGCATAGTAGGTGGTGGAAATGGTGAAGGAGGATGTGTTGGGTGTGGAGGCTGCTGGGGTGGTAGGCGAGGACAAGAATATTCTGTCCTTATTGCACGTGGGGATGGAGGGGGCCAGACAGAAATGTGGAGGATATGTGGGTGAGTGCTGAGTTGATAGTAGTAGAGGGAAAGCCACATTGTTTGAAGAAAGAGGACATCTCTGATGATTTGGAATGGGTCCTCATCCTGGGTGCAGATGCGACAGAGATGGAGGAATTAAAAGAATGGAATGGAATCCTTAGGTGATAGCGTGGGAAGAGGTGTAGTCGAGGTAGCTATTGGTGTTGGTGGGTTTGTAGAAGATGTCTGTCAATCGATTGTCTCCTGAGATGAAGACAGAGATCGAGGAAAGAGAAAGTGTTGCTAGAGATGGACCAAGTGAATTTGACCTTGGGTTGGAATTTGGCTGCAAAGTGAATGAAGTCAATGAGCTCATCATTAGTACATGAGGCAACACCAAAGTAACCATCAGTGTAGTGGAGGAAGAGATGAGGGGCCTTTCTTGTGTAGGCTTGTATCATGGATTGGTCCATATAGCCAACAAAAGGCAGGCATACCTGGGGCCCATGCAGGTATCCATGTCTACCCCTTTGACCTGGAGAAAGTGGGATGAGTCTGTGGTGAATGTTTGCCAAGCTGCCTGTCTCCCCTCTGGCTGTGCATTATCTCTACTGTTAAGGACACTCCCCTTGGATATAACTGTATATGCATCTATTGTCTTTCATTATTGTACTATGAGTTTCTGCTAATAAAACCCATGATTATTGTTTGACCGCACCGTTTTTGTCTACTTCATAAACTGGCAGTTCAATTTTACTAGCAGAAATGGATGCAGCACTCAAGCCAGAGCGACTGATAATCGACTAATCTGCCCCGAGGGCCAGAGAAATTTTCAACCACTGGATTGCTTGTTTCGATTACTACATGGCTCGAAACAACGTGGTCGATGAGGCAATACAGTGGGGCCACTTGAATTCTCTGCTGGGTGAAGTTCCTTTCGCCGTAACGCAAGGAGCTACCACTCTGGCTATAGCCCGGGAATGTCTGACTGTTCACTATGCAGCTTGCTCGACACCAGTTGCAGACTAGACACGAGAAACCCGGGGAAAGTGACGCTGCCTATGCACTGGCTCTCGACTCACTGGCAAATAAATGTGGTGTCAGGGCAGTCAATATGCAACAACACCGCAATGCCTCGAAGCTGGATGCTTTAGTCAATACGATTGACTCCAGTTACATCCGACAGAGGCTGCTGGAGATGGAGCCCTTAACCTATAACCAGGCAGTCACTCTAGCCAAAACATTGAGAAATGCCATGCGGTCCAGTGAAATGCTAGAAACCAAAAAGGAAACATCCAGGAGTGCTGGAACCCCAAAGGAAAGAAAAAGACGAACTCCTGAAAAATGCTACTTCTCTGATAAGACCTGGCACCCCAGACAGAAGTCCCCGGCTCGATTTGCTACCTGCAGTTATTGTGGGAAACTCGGCCACTTTGCTAAAGTGTGTAAGATGAAAAGTACTCCCACTGATAAGAAGAAGAGAAGCACCAAGAAAATGTGTCCTGGAGCTGCAGGAATGGAAGACAACTGTGAAAAGGGGGAATCTTCAGACGAGTAGGCTGAATCAACTTCAATTGACGGCGAGGTGAGATCCCCTGTGATAGCTCAATTGACTCCAATGCTTGAGGGATGTTACGGACTGGAACAGTCGACTATGAAGGGAGAGGTGAATGGTGAGACTCTTGATTGTCTAAAAGACTTGGGGAATGCTGACAGCTACATCCATGAGAGATTTACCAGAACCTTAAATTTGCGGAGATATCCAGCGAATCGAAAGATATCAATGGCTTGTAGTGAACTGACAAAAACTGTATGGGACAAGTGTAAAGTTACTTTAAATTTGCAGGGACATTGCCTAGCTGATGTGTGGCTCTTTATTATGCCAGAGCTCTCCACCCCTGTGGTACTGGGGTTAGATATTCAATCTCAGATGAACAGTGTAGTGTTAAATTTTGGTGGGCCACAACCCACACTTACCATCCCCTGCACCTGTTACTACGGTCTGTCCACATTAAAGATCAAAACTCCCTCCCTTTTCAGTGATTTATCCACCGAGTGTCAGCCGATTGCCACTAAGAGCCATTCTCTCAGCAAAGAGGATCATGAGTTTATCAAAGCTGAGACCCAGAGGTTGCTTAAAGGGGGAGTAATTGAACCCAGTAAGAGTCTGTGGCAAGCCCAGGTGGTAGTTGTGAAAAATCACACTAAGAAATGAATCGCTATTGACTACAGCCAGACAATCAACCATTACACTAACTTGGATGCCTACCCCCTGCCACGCATCAATGAAATGATTAATCAGATAGTGCAATACAAAGTGTACTCCACTATCGACCTCAAAGCAGCTTATCACCAAATCCTCATTTAGAAAAAAAAGAATGACCCTATACAACCTTTGAGGCTGATGGGGGAATTATACGAGTTTAAAAGGGTACCTTTTGGAGTCACTAATGGTGTGTCAGTGTTTCAGAGGGTAATGGATAAGATTGTTAGGACGTACGAGTTACAGGGTACATTTCCCTCTCTGCATAATGTCACTATCTGTGAGATACATGACAAGAGAAAATATACTGGAGGGGGCAAGGAACAAAATTAGAGAAGACAAAAAAACACTGGAATACAAGGGTCAAAAAATATTTTTTTACCCAGACATAAGTTTTGAACTCTTAAAGAAGAGGAAGGAGTTTAATACAGCAAAATCAATCCTATGGAAAAAAGGTTATAAATTTATGTTAAGATATCCAGCTATGCTTAAAATATTTATCTTGGGGGAGCAAAACAGACTGTTCTCGGATCTGGAGGAAGCACGAGAATTTGCAGAATGCCTGCAGGACAGAAGGAGAGATAAAGAGATGTAACAAGAATGAAGAACGATGACAAAATACATATAAAGATATAAAAATAATGTATAAGTAAGAACTAAAGAAGGGAAAGAAAAGGGAAGAAAGGAAGTAAGGGGGAAAAAAGAGGGTGAGATTTGTTATATGTGAAAATAAAAGTCTTTTCTGGAGGGGGTTGGGTGGGAGAGAACAACAGTCACTGCAAAATCAGTTGACGCTTGTGAGCGGGTTCACAATCCAAATGGAGAAGGGAGTTGTGGTTGCCCAGCAAGGGACAAGGGGAAACTTAGAGATGGGGGGACATTTGGGGTTAAGGGAATTTTAGATGTGGGGGTTGTTGAAGTATTTTATGTTTTAAAAGTGTTGTCATATATTGAGTTCAAAAAGGGAAAACTGAGATTAAAATGGGGAAAAGGGGGATGGTGGTGGTGAGGAAGTGGAAATGAGGTGTAAACAGAATATGAGATGGCCATGTTGAACTATATGACTATAAATACTAATGGAATACATAACCAAATTAAACAAAAAAGGCTATTAAATTTCCTGAAAAAAAAACATAGCATTTGTGCAGGAAACGCATCTAACTGAAGTGGAACATAATAAATTAAGGAGAGACTGGGAAGGGCATGTAGCAGCAGCATCATATAATTCAAAAGCTAGAGGTGTAGCTATATTAATAAATAAAAATGTACCAATCAATATAGAGGAGGAAATAATAGGTTCAGCAGGGAGGTATGTAATGATAAAATGTCAGATATATTCAGAATTCTGGAATTTGATCAATATATATGCACCTAATGAAGAGGATCAAAAGTTTAGGGGATATTTTTTGGGATTGTAGATACGCAGGGGAATATATTGATAGGAGGGGATTTTAACCTTAATTTGGATCCAATGTTGGATAAAACTGGACAAAAGACTAGCAAAAATAATAATGTGGCCGAATTTATGGTTAAATCAATGCAGGAAATGAAACTTATGGATAAATGGAGGAGGCAGCACCAAGGGAGAAAGAATACTCATATTATTCGAGTAGGCATAAAACATACTCAAGGATTGATATGTTTTTGTTGTTAGCCCATATTCAAGGGAGAGTTAGGAAAACTGAATATAAAGCTAGATTGCTATCTGATCACTCACCCCTGTTATTAGCAATAGAACTGGAGATTAAACTCCATGCTACTTAAAAGACAGGAATTTAGAGAATTTATTGAATGCCAAATTAAAATGTACTTTGAAATAAATACGGAATCAATGAAATACAAATTTATATTATGGAATGCAATGAAAGCCTTCATTAGAGGGCAGATAAGAAGTTATGTAACTAAGATGAAAAAGGACTACAATTGGGAAATAGAACAGCTGGAAAGGGAAATAGCAAGTACAGAAAAAGAACTAGCAACAAGGGACGATATAACAAAAGAAGACAATTGGTGGAAAAAAAAATGAAACATTACAAACATATAAGGTGGAGAAGAACATAATGAAAATAAAGCAAAAGTATTATGAACTAGGAGATAAAACACACCAAATATTAGCTTGGCAACTTAAAACAGAACAAGCTAAAAGAATTGTATTGGCATCAAGGAAAAAGTACAAACAAATTACAAATAATCCAATGGAGATTAATGAGAACTTTAAGGAATTTTATGAACAATTATACCAAATTGAGAATATGGGGAAATATGATAAAATAGAAGAGTTTTTAGCTAAAATTGAACTGCTGTAATTGCAAGAAGAGGATCAAAACAAGCTGATAAAACCATTTGAAATAGAGGAAGTACAGGATATATTAAAAAAGCTGCCGAACAATAAAATGCCTGGAGAGGATGGATTCCCAATAGAATTCTATAAAACATTTAAAGAGTTATTAATTCCTCCTCTCCTGGAAGTAATGAACCAGATAGAAGAAAAACAGAACTTGCCAGATTAAGTAAGACAGCAATAATTATAGTAATACCAAAGACGGGGAATGATCCACTAACACCAGCATCAAATAGACCAATATATCTACTTAATTCAGATTATAAGATAATAGCAAAATTATTAGCAAACAGATTGGCCGACTGTGTACCAAAAATAGTAAAACTAGATCAAATTGGATTTATTAAGAAAAGACGAACAACGGATAATGTCTGTAAATTTATTAATTTAATTCATGCAGTTCAAGGAAATAAGATGCCAACAGTGGCTGTTGCTTTAGATGCAGAAAAAGCCTTTGACATGGTAGAATGGAATTATCTATTCAAAGTATTACAGAGGTTCAATCTACCAGAAAAATATATTAATTGGATTAAAGCATTATATAATAGACCATTGGCGAAGGTGACAGTAAATGGCTATGTATCGAACCAATTTAAATTAAGTAGGTCAACTAGGCAGGGATGTCCACTATCTCCCTCACTGTTCACTTTAGCAATAGAACCATTGGCAGAAATGATAAGAACAGAAAATAAAATAAAAGGGATAAAAATAAAGGAGGACTATAAAATCAGTTTATTTGCAGATGACATCATAGTATACTTAACAGAACCAGAAATATCAATAAAAGAACTACATAAAATATTGAAGGAATATGGAGAAATATCGGGGTACAAGATCAACGCAAATAAAAGTGAAGTGATGCCAATGAGTAATGTGGATTATACAGAATTTAAAAAAGAATCACCATTTAAATGGCAAACACAAGCAATCTGATGCCTAGGTATTAGATTAGATAATAATTTAAGACACCTGTACAAATTAAATTATCAGCCATTAAAAAGAAGCCCAGGCTATTATTGAAACTGTTCGCTACTGGAGACACTTACTAGCCGGCAGAAAATTTACTCTTGTCACTGATCAGAAATCTGTAGCCTACATGTTCAGTTCTAAACACAAAAGTAAAATCAAGAACAATAAGATGGCATGCTGGCGAATAGAACTCTCAACTTATAATTATGAGATCCAGTACAGACCGGGCATGTTAAATTATCCCTCTGATGCATTGTCATGATCTGCTGCTGGTGCTCAGCTGGAGGGGCTAAAAGAGATCCATAGCAGACTGTGCTCCATCTAAATTGAGTCCACGTTCTTTATTTCTTATATTACTTAGAAGAAAGATCTCTGGGATTTTTGATATGTTGCTTTTTGTGATTTTATTTAATACCTGGTTTAGATCTTCCCAAAATTTTTCCACTTTCTCACATGCCCAAATTGCATGTATTGTTGTTCCCATTTCCTTCTTACAGCGAAAACATCTGTCTGATATTGTTGGGTCCCATTTATTTAACTTTTGGGGTGTGATGTATAGCCTGTGTAACCAATTATATTGTATCATGCATAACCTTGTGTTTATTGTATTTCTCATGGTTCTGGAGCATAGCTTTTCACATGTTTCATTCTTTATCTTTATGTTTAGATCTTGTTCCCATTTTTGTTTACGTTTACAGCTTGTTTCCTCATTCTCCTTTTCTTGCAGTTTGATGTACATTTTTGTTATAATTTTTTAAATTATCATTGTGTCTGTAATCACATATTCAAAATTGCTTCTTTCTGGTAACCTCAGACTGTTTCCCAATTTGTCCTTCAAGTAGGTTTTCAGTTGGTGGTATGTAAACATTGTATCATGAGTAATACTATAATTTTCCTTCATTTGTTCAAAAGATAATAATTTATTTCCCGAAAAACAATTTTATATTCTTTTGATCCCTATTCTTTTGATTCCTATTCTCTAAAGGAAAGGTTATCTATTGTGAAAGGGATTAGTTGATTTTATGTCAATATTAATTTTGGTAGTTTATAATTTATTTTACTCCTTTCAACATGAATCTTCTTCCAAATGTTGAGCAGATGGTGCAATACTGGTGAATTCCTATGTTGCACCAACTTTTCATCCCACTTATATAGTATATGTTCAGGTACCTTCTCCCCTATTTTATCTAGTTCTAATCTGGTCCAATCTGATTTTTCCCTTGTTTGATAAAAATCTAATAGGTATCTTAATTGTGCTGCTCTATAATAATTCTTAAAGTTTGGTAGTTGTAAGCCCCCTTGGTTGTACCATTCTGTTAATTTATCTAGTGCTATCCTCAGTTTCCCCCCTTTCCATAAGAATTTCCTTATTATTTTCTTTAGCTCCTTGAAGAATTTCTCTGTTAGGTGAATTGGTAATGATTGAAATAGGTATTGTATCCTTGGGAATATGTTCATTTTAATACAGTTTACCCTTCCTATCAGTGTTAGTGGTAAAGCTTTCCAGTGCTCTAAGTCGTCTTGCAATTTTTTCATTAATGGCTGATAATTTAGTTTGTATAGATGGCCGAGATTATTATCTAGTTGTATATCTAGGTATCGAATTGCTTGTGTTTGCCATCTAAATGGTGATTCTTTCTTAAACTTTGTGAAATCCGCATTATTCATTGGCATTGCTTCACTTTTATTTGCATTGATCTTGTACCCTGATACTTCTCCATATTCCTTCAATTTCTTATGTAATTCTTTTATTGATATCTCTGGTTCTGTTAAGTATACTATGATGTCATCTGCAAATAGACTGATTTTATATTCCTTCTCTTTTATTTTTATCCCTCTTATTTCATTTTCTGTTCTTATCAGTTCTGCCAGTGGTTCAATAGCTAATGCGAACAGTGAGGGAGATAGTGGTTATCCCTGCCTTGTTGATCTGCTTAATTTAAATTGGTTTGATATATATCCATTTACTGTCACCTTCGCCAATGGTCTCTTATATAATGCTTTAATCCAATTAATATATTTCTCTGGTAGGTTGACTTTCTGTAGTACTTTGAATAAATAATTCCATTCTACTCTGTCAAAGGCTTTCTCTGCATCTAAAGCAACCACCACTGTTGGTGTCTTGTTTCCTTGTACTGCATGGATTAAGGTAATGAACTTACAGATATTGTCCTTTGTTCATCTTTTTTTAATAAATCCAGTATGGTCTAGTTTTACTATTTTTGGTACACAGTCGGCCAATCTGTTTGCTAATAGTTTAGCTATTATCTTATAATCTGTCTTAAGTAGAGATATTGGTCTATATGATGCTGGTGTTAGTGGATCTTTCCCCATCTTTGGTATTACTGTAATTATTGTTGTTTTGCATGAATCTGGCATGTTTTGTGTTTTTTTTTCAATCTGGTTTATTACTTCCAGGAGAGGAGGAATTAATAAGTCTTTAAATGTTTTATAGAATTCTATTGGGAGTCCATCCTCTCCAGTCGTTTTATTGTTCGGTAGTTTTTTTAATATCTCCTGTATTTCTTCTATTTCAAATGGTTTTATTAATTTATTTTGCTCCTCTGTTTGCAATTTTGGTAGTTCAGTTTTAGTTAGAAATTCATCTATTTTGTCTTCTTTCCCTGAAGTTTTTGTTGATCTCCGTTGGGTTATATGTAATTTGTTTGTCCTTTTTCCTTTATGCAAATACCATTCTTTTAGTTTGTTCTGTCTTAAGCTGCCACATTAATATTTTGTGCATTTTTTCCCCTAGCTCATAATACTTCTGTTTTGTCTTCATTATGTTCTTCTCCACCTTATATGTTTGTAGTGTTTCATATTTTATTTTTTTATCTGCCAATTCTCTTCTTTTAGTTGTATCTTCCTTTATTGTTAATTATTTTTCTGTGCTTACTATTTCCCTTTCCAACTGTTCTATTTCCCGATTGTAGTCCTTCTTCATCTTAGTTACATAACTTCTTATCTGCCCTCTGATGAACGCTTTCATTGCGTCCCATAGTATTAACTTATCTTTCACTGATTCCGTATTTATTTCAAAGTACATTTTAATTTGTCGCTCAATGAATTCTCTAAAATCCTGTCTTTTAAGTAGCATGGAGTGTAATCTCCATCTATACGTTCTCGGTGGGATGTCCTCCAGCTCTATTGCCAATAACAGGGGTGAGTGATCCAATAATAATCTAGCTTTATATTCCATTTTCCTAACTCTCCCTTGAATGTGGGCTGATAACAGGAACAGGTCTATCCTTGAGTATGTTTTAAGTCTACCTGAATAATATGAATATTTATTTTCCTTTGGGTGTTGTTTCCTCCATATACCCAAAAGTTGCATTTCCTGCATTGATTTAATCATAAATTTGGTTACTTTGTTCTTTCTGTTAATCTTTTTTCCAATTTTATCCATCCTTGAATCCAAATTAAGGTTAAAATCCCCTCCTATTAGTATATTCCCCTGCATATCTGCGATCTTCAAAAAGATATCTTGCATAAATTTTTGATCTTCTTCATTAGATGCGTATACATTGAGCAAATTCCAAAATTCTGAATTTCTCCATTTCTTTATCATTACATACCTCCCTGCTGGATCTATTATTTCCTCTTCTATTTTGATTGGTAAATTTTTATTGATTAATATAGCTACTCCTCTGGCTTTTGAATTAAATGATGCTGCCGTTACATGCCCTATCCAATCCCTCTTTAATTTCTTGTGTTCCACTTCAGTTAGATGTGTTTCTTGCACGAATGCTATATCATTTTTTTCTTTCTTCAGTAAATTTAACAGCTTCTTTCTTTTGATTTGGTTATGTATTCCGTTAATATTTATAGTCATATAGTTCAACATGGCCATTTCATACTTTGTTTACCTCTCATTTCTGCTTCCTCATCACTACCTTTCCTCCTTATCCATTACTGTTTTCTTTTTTTGAACGCACTGTAAGACAACACTTCTAAAACATAAAATATTTCCACTATTCCCACATCTAAAATTCCCTTAACCCCAATAGTCCCTCCCCTCTCTGAGTTGCCCTTTGTCCCTTGTCGGGCAACCACATCTCCCCTCTCCATTTGGATTACGAACCCGCTCGCAAGCGCCAACTGATTTCGCAGTGACTGTTATTCGTCCCCACCCAGCCCCCCAGAAAAGATTTTAATCTTCACAAATAACAAAGCTCACTCTCTTAATTCCCCCCTTACTTCCTTTCTTCCCTTTCTTTCCCTTCTTAGTTCTTACTTATACTTTATTCTTCTTTATATATTGTTTGTCATCATTCTTGTTCTTGTTACATCTCTTTATCTCTCTGTCTGTTTTGTAGGTGTTCTGCAAATTCTTGTGCTTTCTCCGGATCCGAGAACACTTTGCTTTGCTGCCCCGGGTTAACTATTTTAAGCACCGCTGGATATTTTAACATAAATTTATATCCTTTTTTCCATAGGGTTGATTTTGCTGCGTTAAACTCCTTCCTCTTCTTTAGGAGTTCAAAACTTATGTTTGGGTAGAAAATTTTTTTTGACCTTTGTATTCCAGTGGTTTTTTGTCTTCTCTTATTTTTTTCATTGCCTTCTCCAATATATTTTCTCTTGTCATATATCTCAGGAATTTTACTAGAGTGGATCTTGGTTTTTGTTGTGGCTGTGGTTTAGGGGCTAATGTTCTGTGTGCCCTTTCTATTTCCATTCCTTCCTGTAAGTCTGGCATTCCTAGGACCCTGAGTATCCATTCTTTTATAAATTCTTTCATATCTTTGCCTTCTTCATCTTCCTTAAGGCCCCCCCACTATCTTTATATTGTTTCTCCTATTATAGTTTTCCATTATATCTATCTTCTGAGCTAACAGTTCCTGTGTTTCTTTAACTTTTTTTTTATCAGATTCTTCCAATTTCTTTTTTAAGTCATCTACCTCCATTTCTATGGCTGTTTCTCATTCTTGCACCTTGTCTACTCTTTTTCCTATTTTTGTCATGATCATCTCTAATCTATTCACTTTTTCTTCTGTACCTTTTATTCTTTTTATTTCACTGAATTCTCATGTCAGCCATTCTTTTAATGCTTCCATATATTCTTGAATTTTTTTTTTATCCATGTACTGTCCCTTCCCTTCATCTTCCATTTCTCTGTGTAGACTTTGATGTTCTCCCTCCTCTTCCTCTGAGTCCACTCCAGGATCTGTGTCCTTTACCTCGGTCTCTTCTGACTTTCTTGTTGGGTTGTTTATCTCAGTTTGCTGGGTATTTTTGTTTTTATTATTTTTATTAATGATGTCTTGGTGTTGGTCCTCTTCCTCTGGGCTGGTCATTTGCTGTTTCTCTCATTTCCTTTTTTCATTCTCTTCCTTCTTGTTTCCGTTATTTTCTGTGTTTTCCTCTTGGGATCCTTGTTGCCGGATCATTCTTGTCTGTTCAAGCTGTGGAGATCCACTCCTCAGCTGGTCCCCCTTCCCATCGGTGTTGTTTTTGTCGTGTGCATCGCGCATGTGTGAGGATTCGCGCATGTGTGGTTGCGCACTTCTGTTTGGCTCTGTGAGTCCTGCGCTCGGGGTTTCCATTGACCTCAGGGAGCGGGTTTCTCTATGGCGGGCCTCTTCGTACAGGTATGGCCTTCACCTTTCTCTTCTGACGTCTTTCCTTCTTCTTTTCTTCCCGTTGTTTTTGGTTTTTCTTTCTTTGGTGCCATTTTCTCCACACCTTTATTTTTAATTTGTTGTGATTTGTGTGTCTGTGGCTTTGCTTTTCCTTTATTTTTTTTTTATTTTCTGGAGAGGGCTGGTATTTTCTTACCAGTCACTACTCCATCACATGACTCCCTCCCTTGAAGAAAGGTTCAGGTCTGAAACGTCAGCAATTTATCTTTGCTTTTTTGGAGACCAGCTGAGTTTCTCCAGCATTTCTGCTTTTACTACAATCACAGCATCTGTAGTTCCATATTTCCCTCAGTGCAAAACAGGCGTCTCAGCATAATATCTGCGCTGAAATTCATCCCTAATTAAGTTTGCACATGATTCATGTCCTTCCATTTTCTGCATATTAATTTGTCCATCTGAAATCCACTTAAACATTGCTGTATTATTTGCTCCCACCACTATTCCTGGCAGCACATACCAGGCACCTACCACTCTCTGTTTAAAATTCTTGCATGGTACATCTCCTCTCATCTTTCTACCTCAGCATAAATGATTGTCTAGCCTGTCAATACATCTCGTAATTGATAAACATCTATCAGGTCTTCCTTCGGTCTCCAGATAAAACAGCCCCATGTTTGTCCAACCTCCTGTTGTACATCCTTTCCTTTGTCTCAATACATTATAAAATATACCAGAATTGAGTGGTAGGTCCTAGGACAGAGGAAGAAGCCAGGTACACTGACTCCCAAACTCCAAATCATCCCTACTAGCTTTGCACATGTATACAGGTCAACATAACAGTGATTCACGCACAGCAACCAAGCAGCTGCAAGTCCAGATCTTGAGAGGCACCTGGATAGGTACCCAAAGGAGCAAGACACAAAGGGATGTGGTATTAATGCATGCAAGTGGGATTAGAAGTGATTAGCATGATGATCAGTATGGACATGATGGGCCAAAGGAAAGTTAAATGACAGG
Organism: Narcine bancroftii; assembly: GCF_036971445.1. Classification (NCBI taxonomy): domain Eukaryota; kingdom Metazoa; phylum Chordata; class Chondrichthyes; order Torpediniformes; family Narcinidae; genus Narcine; species Narcine bancroftii. Next base: position 36,366,940 of record NC_091469.1, read on the forward strand.
AAATAATGGCTCTATTAAGTGGCACAGATGCTGACACATTGTTTATTATGCAGATCCCGAAGAAAACAATCTGTTAATGACAACCCTTTCGGAAAGAAATTACTTTTTCAATTCTTTATTTACCCAAACTGCAAAACAACTCTTCCTTCAAATATTTTGAGTCAGAATTAGAACTTAATTTTGTAAACATGTGTCCCAAAGTTCATTGTTTTGCAACAGCATTATGGTGCAAAAAATGCTATAAATTAGATTTTAAAAAATACATCAGTACAAAGAAGAAAAAAGTGAGGTATAGAAAACAGATATGAAAACTTTAAATGTACATAACATTAGGGGAACAATTGGTTAACTGTTCACTTCAAAATTCAATCTCAATATTTCTACATGAAGAAAATGAGAGACATAATGATGCACATGAAATGGATCGGATCTTGTCATATGTACCAAAATGCACTGAAAATGCAGTGAAAAGCTTTGTTTTGTGTGCTATTCAGGCAAATCAACCCATACTTCAGTGTAGTAAGAAGTGCAATAAGAAAACAAAGTACAGGAGGAAGTCCTACAATATTTCAAGGAGTGTGGTGTATAGTCTTACAAAGATAACATAGAGCAGAGAACAAAGTGCAGTTGGAACAGGGAGGTCTGTTTAAGAGTGATAACAGCAGGAATGAAACTGTCCTTGAATATGGAAATTCGTGTTTTCAAGTTCACATACCTTCTACCTGATGGAAGGGGAAAGAACAATGTCCGACTGAGGTGGACTGGATCCATTAACACGGTGACAGCTTTCCAAAAAGAATGGGAGGAACAAATGGAGTTGATGGACAGAAGGCTGGTTTGTGTGAGGCATACTTACAACTCTGCAGTTTCCTGTGAAGAGAATTTCCCTGACAAAGTTGTGATGTACCTGGACAGGATACTTTTTTATGGTGCATCATGTTGTGTGCAGAATGCATATTTCTTCCACCATCATTTAAAAGGCTGCCAAGTATTTTGGGTTGTCTCAAGCAGGGTGTAAATGATGGCTTACGACAAAGATTTTTATTCTCCTCACTCATCCACTGGACTCCTACAACCTGCTGATTTAAGGCAAGAATGCTCCTGGCTGATCTCGGAGAACTTAAACAGAATCTCACTGGCATATTGGATTGCACCAAATTTGAAACAAGTTACTGAAGATAACTGACAAGACACAGAAAAAGGAAATATCACAAATATGAGCAAAACCATAACATTAGTGACGAACCCCTGAACTTGATCATTTAATTTTTAAGGAGGCTATAGAAGAGATACTGTCATCCAAGGCATTTTCCTTCAATGGAAGCAAAATGATAGAACCACATTACAACACTAAGTAATATACATAGTTTGGTGTTGTTTAAATTCAGGATTTCACCAGGACCCCTTGATATAGAATTAGAATTGATTTTAAATATTACACAGTAGATTTCTCACATGCAATGCTCTCATACTTATCAGATCTAAAATTAAAATTGAGTTTTAGTGAAAAAATAATTAAACTTGCTTGTATAGAAAAAAAGTTCAGTTGAACAAATTATTAGAAAACTAGGCATCTACCAGTTGAAGGAAATCTAGTTTATTATCCACAATTATTTTGTTTTAAATAATGGCTTTCTATCATCCTTTGTTCAGTTAAAGCATCCAAAATAATGCAGATTCACAAAAAATGCTTAATTTTACTGGTGATATTTTTCATTTTCTAAATGTGTTTCATGCTGGCTAGTTGAGGGGTTTATCAGATACAATGGTCTTGAAAAGATTTAAGAGTAAAATCTGAAGCTCAGAGACAAATGGTATTGTGCAGTGTGGACAGTGCTTCACATTTACAGGGATATAACACAGCAATAGGTACACCTCACTGACAAAAGGCAAAGGAGGAAAAACCCAACACCCAACCCCAACCAACCAATTTTCCCCTGCAGCCGCTGCAACCGTGCCTGCCTGTCCCGCATCGGACTTGTCAGCCACAAACGAGCTGCAGCTGACGTGGACTTTTACCCCCTCCATAAATCTTCGTCCGCGAAGCCAAGCCAAAGAAAGAAAAAAGGTACATATAATCCTCCTTATAAAATCAGCAAGCTTATCTATATATTTTATTGGAAATTCAGCCTCAGCAAGTAAATGGCAGAAAAGTGAAACATGCATCAGAGATTCTGCTTTTCAGTCTTTGTCTTAAGTCTTTTTGGTGGAACGACATTCTTCGCATTGTGATACATCAAGTAAAAACAATCAAACTTCAAATTTTGATGAATACTTACAGGAGAATCACATGCAAACCTGGAGAATTTGTGAGGATTTCTTGGTCCAGAAAATCATCCGCAGTATGGATTGGATTTGTAATGTCAGTAACATGTCACATAATACAGCCGACAACGTTGTCATCCTTGGCGACTTCAACGCTCGCGTCGGCAAAGACTCAGAAACCTGGCCAGGAATCCTTGGCAAGCATGGTGTCGGCAAGTGCAATGACAACGGGCGCCTCCTGTTGGAACTCTGCGCAGAACAGCGGCTTGTCATTACTAACACCCTTTTCCAGCAGAGAGACAGCCTGAAGACTACCTGGATGCATCCCTGATCCAAACACTGGCACCTCCTGGACTACGTTCTGGTACGAGGAAGAGACAAACGAGATGTGCTCCACACCAGGGTCATGCCCAGCGCGGAATGCCACACTGACCACCGGCTTGTTCGCTGCAAGCTCAACCTTCACTTCAAGCCAAAGTTCAAGAACAGTGGTGCCTCCAGAAAGAGGTTCAATGTTGGAAACTTGCAGTCAGACGTAGTGAGAGGAAACTTCCAGGCAAACCTCCAAGCAAGGCTCGAAGATGCAAACTACCTCAGGGACACGTCTCCTGAAATCCTCTGGAATCAGCTGAAAACGGCCATACTGCAATCCAATGAAGAGGTACTGGGCTTCTCTTCCAGGAAAAACAAGGACTGGTTTGATGAAAACAACCAGGAAATTCAGGAGCTGCTGGCAAAGAAGCGAGCTGCCCACCAGGCTCACCTTGCAAAGCCTTCCTGGCCAGAGAAAAAATGAGCCTTCCGTCTCCCATGCAGCCACCTTCAGCACAAACTCCGGGAGATCCAAAATGAGTGGTGGACTAGCCTCACCAAATGAACCCAGCTTAGCGCCGACATTAGCGACTTCAGGGGTTTTTATGAGACACTACGGCTCCTAGAACGCTTCCACCAGCGTTGTCTCCGCTCCATCCTCAACATCCATTGGAGCGCTTACATCCCTAACGTCGAAGTACTCGAGATGGCAGAGGTCGACAGCATCGAGTCCACGCTGCTGAAGATCCAGCTGCGCTGGATGGGTCACGTCTCCAGAATGGAGGACCATCGCCTTCCCAAGATCGTGTTATATGGCGAGTTCTCCACTGGCCACCTTGACAGAGGTGCACCAAAGAAAAGGTACAAGGACTGCCTAAAGAAATCTCTTGGTGCCTGCCACATTGACCACCGCCAGTGGGCTGATATCGCCTCAAACCGTGCATCTTGGCGCCTCACAGTTTGGCGGGCAGCAACCTCCTTTGAAGAAGACCGCAGAGCCTACCTCACTGACAAAAGGCAAAGGAGGAAAAACCCAACACCCAACCCCAACCAACCAATTTTCCCCTGCAACCGCTGCAATCGTGTCTGCCTGTCCCGCATCGGACTTGTCAGCCACAAACGAGCCTGCAGCTGACGTGGACTTTTTACCCCCTCCATAAATCTTCGTCCGCGAAGCCAAGCCAAAGAAGAAAGGCTGTGTACGGCCCCTCACCCAAAGTCCAAAGCCCTCTGCGCAGCTCAGATGGCGAAGTCCTCCTCAGTGACAAGATCTCCATCCTCAATCGATGGTCAGAACACTTCCAATCCCTTTTCAGTGCCAAACGCTCAGTCCATGAATCCGCCCTGCTCCAGCTCCCTCAACAACCCTTGAGGCTGGAGCTGGATGAGGTCCTTACCCGGGAAGAGACATATAAGGCAATTGAACAACTGAAAAGTGGCAAAGCAGCAGGTATGGATGGAATCCCCCCCAGAGGTCTGGAAGGCTGGTGGCAAAGCTCTGCATACCAAACTGCATGAGTTTTTCATGCTCTGCTGGGACCAAGGAAAGCTGCCTCAGGACCTTCGTGATGCCATCATCATCACCCTGTACAAAAACAAAGGCGAGAAATCAGACTGCTCAAACTACAGGGGAATCACGCTGCTCTCCATTGCAGGCAAAATCTTCGCTAGGATTCTCCTTAATAGACTAATACTTAGTGTAGCCGAAAATGTCCTCCCAGAATCACAGTGTGGCTTTCGCACAAACAGAGGAACTACTGACATGGTCTTTGCCGTCAGACAGCTCCAAGAAAAGTGCAGAGAACAAAACAAAGGACTCTACATCACCTTTGTTGACATCACCAATGCCTTTGACACCGTGAGCAGGAAAGGGCTTTGGCAAATACTAGGGCACCAATGATGCCCCCCAAAGTTCCTCAACATGGTTATCCAACTGCGCGAAAACCAACAAGGTCAGGTCAGATACAGCAATGAGCTCTCTGAACCCTTCTCCATTGACAACGGCGTGAAGCAAGGCTGCGTCCTCGCACCAACCCTCTTTACTATCTCTTCAGCATGATGCTGAAACAAGCCAATAAAGACCGCAACAATGAAGATGGTGTTTACATCTGGTACCGCACGGATGGCAGTCTCTTCAATCTGAGGCGCCTGCAAGCTCACGCCAAGACACAAGAGCTACTTGTCCATGAACTGCTCTTTTCAGACAATGCCGCTTTAGTTTCCCATTCAGAGCCAGCTCTCCAGCGCATGACATCCTGTTTTGCGAAAACTGCCAAAATGTTTGGCCTGGAAGTCAGCCTGAAGAAAACTGAGGTCCTCCATCAGCCAGCTCCCCACCATGACCACCAGCCCCCCACATCTCCATTGGGTACACTGAACTCAAAACGGTCAACCAGTTTACCTACCTTGGCTGCACCATTTCATCTGATGCAAGGATTGACAAAGAGATAGACAACAGACTCGCCAAGGCAAATAGTGCCTTTGGAAGACTACACAAAAGAGTCTTGGAAAACAACCACCTGAAGAAACACACAAGGATCAGCGTGTACAGAGCCATTGTCATACCCATGCTCCTGTTCGGCTCCTAATCATGGGTCCTCTACCGGCATCACCTATGGCTCCTAGAACGCTTCCATCAGCGCTTTCTCTGCACCATCCTCAACATTAATTGGAATGACTTCATCACCAACATCGAAGTACTCGAGCTGGCAGAGTCCACAAGCATCGAATCCATGCTGCTGAAGACCCAACTGCGCTGGGAAGGTCATGTCTCCAGAATGGAGGACCATCGCCTTCCCAAGATCGTGTTCTATGGCGAGCTCTCCACTGGCCACTGAGACAGAGGTGTACCAAAGAAGAGGTACAAAGACTGCTTAAAGAAATTTCTTGGTGCCTGCCATATTGACCACCGCCAATGGGCTGATATCGCCTCCAACTGTGCATCTTGGTCAGTTCGGCGGGCAGCAACCTCCTTTGAAGAAGACAGCAGAGCCCACCTCACTGACAAAAGACAAAGGAGGGAAAACCCAACACCCAACCCCAACCAACCAATTTTCCCTAGCAGCCGCTGTAACCATGCCTGCCTGTCCTGCATCGGACTTGTCAGTCACCAACGAACCTGCAGCAGACATGGACATACCCCTCCATAAATCTTCGTCCGTGAAGCCAAGCCAAAGAAAAGAAAAAGAATGGAAGAATGAATTATAGGTTGCTGAGTATTTCTGGCTTTTTCTAAAAAAAAGTTACTGACCTGAAATGGTAGATCTGTTTGTCTCCACAGATGCTATCTTACCCGCAGAATATTTCTGTTTTTATTTTAGAGGTTCAACATCTACAACTTATTTATTTTTCAATTAAATTTATATGATCTTTTAAGATCTCAAAGGTTCCTATTATTGTCATGTAACATTACATTATAAATGTAATATACATGATATACATCAACTTTTGTCTGCTGTAAGTCGTTATGAGCATTGCCCAGCACCCACAACAATAGGAGAAAGAGAAGTAAAAGAGAATCCTTTCAGAGACACTGAGCGTCCATGGATTTGTCTCCAGTACTCCGCAGCATCTGCAGCAACACAGACTCTTGTTTAAATATTTAGCAACCCAATCCAAATGTCTGAGAAGATAAGGAAACCTTCAGCAGCCCTTCTTGCCCTCAGCACCCTCTTGAATCCTGGTTCCAATACCTGGTTTCCATGACTTAGTCTCCAACAGCCTGTGTGAAACCACCACCCATAATCTTTGTGGATCCTTCAGCCCTAAGCCCCTCGTTGATCCGCTGCCTTGGACACTGTCCTGTAGGGTCCTCTCCTATACTTCTCCTACTCAACAGTGGATATTTTCTTCATTTCTGGTTCAGTCCATTTTTCTTCTAGAGTCTATAACCCCTTATGGTCCGCTGCCTTGCACAAGAGGCATGATCTTGGGCACAGACCCTGTGGTTGCAGGATTTTTTTTTAAACTTTATTTAAAATTTTATAACATGAATAAAATAAAAATTACATTTAAAGAAATAATAAAAAATAAGATAATAAAAATTAGAATACTACATCATTAAACTACACAAATTAACCCCCCCAATAATTATAACACAACATTAATCGTCTAATTTAAAATTAGGCCAACCCTCCCCCCGCAAAACAAAGAGTGAAGAATTAATTAACAATGTTGTAAATAAAATAGAAAAAACCCCACTTACAAAAAAAAGGATAAAACTTAACAACAAAAAAAATTACTAACAACAAAAAAAATATCAATACTAAAATAATACCCTTAAATATATATTTAAATCAAACATAATACATGTATTTAACAAATGAAATCCACTTTAAAACTAAGTTCAAATATTAAAATCATATATCAACCTCATATCTGTTATACAAAAAAAATCATAATTAATAATACATAAATACAGAAATTCCATTAATACCAAGTTTCCTTTATAATTCATCGAGAGAACAAAAACATCCCTTAGAAAAACAATCAGATAAACTTTTTATTCCCTTCCCCTCCCCTTATATAAAAAAGAAAAAAAAAGTTCAAACTCATAAAATTCTCCATATTCTTCATTTATAACATCTTCAAAATTCTCTATCGAAATTAACTTAATTTTATTAAACTCTTCTCCCTCAATGTATTTGTATTTGATTTTCTTATTTTTCTTCTTATCACCTTTCCCCTCATCTTCCTCTTCATCATGTGACATCATCCCCTTAAAAAAGAGAGAAAAAAGAGAAAAAAAAAACCCAAAAAAGAGAGAGAAAAAAGAGAAAAAAACCACCTGATTCCCTCTCAATTACAATCAGAAAACAAAAAGAGTTAAAAAAAATTATTTATTTAAAAAAATAATTAAAAAAAAGCTTCACTTCATAACCCAAAAATTAAAAAGAAAAAAAAAACAGGTCTGAGGTCACGACTACCTCCTCCTGTTTAAACCGCCCAAAGCGGTAACTCCCCCAAAATATTGGGTGTGAGATAACTCACAGGTAGCTGATGACTTCTGGAAACTAGTGCCCACCCAGTTCCCTCTCCCAACTCCCATTTCATTAAACTATCATCATTATTTAAACTATTTAAACTCTTCTCAAAAAAAAGATTAAAGATTTATTTTTTTAAATCAACGTTACCACTTCAGTCACCATTGCTTCCATTTCTTTTAAAAATCTGGATCCCACCTTACATCTCTACTCTCTTTGGAGACCTTAAAGGACTACATCGTTCCTGAAACTGCATGATTGGTAGAGACTGAGCAAAGTCCATAACCTCTTTAGGATTGTCAAAGAACTTTGGCTAATTTCCATCCTAAAAAATCTTCAGTACCACAGAATACCTGAATGTTGCCTTATGTCTTTTTTTTCACAACCGTTCTTTCACAGAATTAAATTCGCGTCATTGAAACATAATTTCTTGACTCAAATCTTGATAGAAGAAAACAGGATTATTCTGAACCATCAAAGGAGATCTATTTTGCTGGGCATTTCTAATAGCCGTACGTAAAATTGTCTCTCTGTCACAATAGTTTAAACAACGGATCAGAACAGGTCTTGGATTCTGTCCTGAAAAAGATTTTCTTCTTAAAACTCTATGAGTACGTTCCAGTATTAAACCTTCAGGGAATTTATCCTGTCCTAACACTCGTGGAATCCATTCAGTAAAAAATTTTCTTGGATCTGGTCCTTCTATACCTTCTGGCAAACCAACAATTTTCACGTTGTTCCGTCTAGATTGATTCTCCAAATAATCAACCTTTTTTGCTAAATTTTTATTTTGGATCTGCAATGTTTCAATTATTCTATTTTCATCTTGCAGTTGATCATGTACATCGACTAAACCTTGATCACACATTTCAAATCTTTCAATGGTTTCAAGCTTAAAAGTTCCATTAATGGCTTCCATCATCGCATTAATCTTAGAAATAAACAGGTTCACAAAATTAGCTAAGTGACTCGATACAGAATATATCTTATCTTCAAAATCCTTAACAAACATTTCAACAGAAGTAGATTCAGGCATAATGGGGTCTTGCTGTTCCTTAGAGACCATGGGATCTTCTGTCCCTTCCCTTAATTTAGTATCTTTTCTAGCAGTTTGACTTCGTATAAAAATCCCTCTCAAAGTCCCCCAAGCAATGCCAGGAGACTGAAGATCAGGGTTATCTTTAAGCCAAATCTCTTTAATCATCTTCACTGAATCGATGTCTGGAAAAACCGTTGTAATTGAAGATGCATTTTGCAGCGCCACCACTGTAGCAGTCGAATGACAGCTCTTTAACTCTCCAGCTGGTGGCGCCCCAGCTGATTCAACTGTCAAAGTCTCAGTAACAGCACTCACAGTGGCCGTTGTGTGAAATACTGGCACTCGGCCAGCCCTTTGTTCTGAAAGCTGCCGAGTGCGACCTTCAGAGAGCCTTACCAGTTTAAAATGGAGTTTCAATGCCGAATTCTGTACGTCTTCTTCTGGATCCATTCTATGCTGAGTCCTGGCTTCTTGTAAACAAGTAGGCTCAGACAATTTCAGAAAATGTAGTTTTTTAACAGTCTGTTGATGTTTTCTTTTACCCTTTTTTTTGCATATAAACCATTAGGCACTAATCCAGCACCTCTTATTATTTATAAACTTTTAAAAGAACTTTAACGGGCACTTAAAGACAAAACAATAAATCAGAGTCAGGAGAGGTCTGGAAGGCACGTCTGTTCCCTACGCCATCTTGCCACGCCCCCCGTTGCAGGATTAAAAAAAAACATTGGCTCCTTTAACAGGCTGTTTAAAGCCTGTACAGAGCCTTCAGCATCAAAACCATGCAGTAGGACCCTGCAGAGCAGTGCTTGACTCCATTCCCCAGTCTTCTGGGTCTGCAGAAGCAGCAGCACTGCCATTAGAACAGCTCTGGCAGTGCCGCCATTTTTTTCCCTGTTCGTTACAAGATCATTACAGCCAGTGCCCACTCTTGGCTAAAGAGTAGATTTCAAAGAGTATCATAAAGGAAGACTGAGAGAAGAAGAGATATAATAAAGGAACTCCACAGCAAAAAAACAGGAAACACTGGGAAACTCTCAGAAGGCCATAAAAGATATATGGAGAGACAAATAGAGTTAACACATCATAACTATGAATGGCCATCAACTGAAATGTCTTCTCTGAAATATTTCTATTTTCATCAGATGCTGCCTGACCTGTTGGGTACTTCTAGCATTTTCTCTGTTAGCTTCAGATTTTGTGTGGTACAATTTTTTGTATCTCACATGTGATTCCAGATATATTGCTGCAGATATGTTTTAGCTGCCGATCAAGTCCCCAGTTGGATGGCAGTCGGACAAAGACAGCAGGTATAGCCGTTGTCTCACAGCACCAGTGATCTGGATTCAATCCAAATTTTTAGTTCTGTTTTCACAATGAAATTTTTCCATATGTTCCAGTTTCTTCCCACATCCTAAGAATATGCTAGTTGGTGTGTTAGTTGACAGTCTGAAATTTGCCCTTGTGACTGAATGGAGTTGATGGGAATGTGTGTTCACTGTGGGACTCGCATGCATGAATATTTGATGATGAGCTCAGTTCAATAGATATCTCTTCAATTTAAAGGAGAGCACATTGCAAGCACTAAATTTTGCAGTTGTTCATTACTCTCAATGATCTAGCCAATTCACTAATTTCACCTGGACCAGATCCAAGAGCAAATCCTCAAGGTGAAAAAAATACAATGGTCTTGGCATTTTTTTGCAAACTTCACAACCAGTCTTTGGAAACTCAATATTGTGTAGAGATTTCTAGACAAATCAAGTGAATTCTTGACTTCCTGACTTTAATAAATACTGTTCTGAATCTCCTCTAATCAGCATCTCTGAAAAATGTTCTGGTAGTTTACAATCATCACAGACTTCCATTTAACACCACAAAAAAATGTTGCTTACATACTCCAGGTCTTGGAATACAGAAAAAAATCACCATTTGCTTAAGGACATCAGCAGGTTATCTGGCAACAATAGGATTCATCGCTACAAAATACAATTTTAATTCCTGCAACCCCAGTGTGCCTACAAGCTTCCCGCTTGTAAAATCGCAAGCCATTGTCGAATACTCAGCAGTTCATCAAAAGCAGTTTGTTAGTCTCGCAAGGTCCCATGAATTTTTTAAACAAGAAATTTGAATTGCTCAAGATAATTTAGTGGAAATCAGCAATGCTGTTATAACTTTGTTCCTGCTTCAGAACCTGTATAAGAAGGAGACATTTGTATAATGAAAATAATAAAAAATAAAGATGCTGGAAATCCAAATAAAACCAGAAAATCTGGAAAAACTCAGCAGACCTGGCAGCATCCACTGAATGGGAAATTAAGTTGATGTTTCATTTTGGAGATCCCCACTTTCCCAGTTCTGAGAAATGATCCGTGACTCTGCTTTTCTATCCACAGATGATGCCTTAGCCATTTTCTTGGAAATGCACAAGAACCAAAAGAAACAGGAACAGGTGAAAGTTGTCCAGCCCATCGAGCCTGCTCCACCATTCCATGAAATCATGGCTGATCTGATGATAGACTCATCTATACCTACTAGCTTTTACCACATCTCCCTTAATTTCCCTACTATGTTAAAATCTATCCAGCCTTGTTTTAAATATATTTCCTGATGTAGACTCCAATGCTTCAATGGTCAATGGATGCCATAGATATTCCATAGATTCACCTCTCCCCCACCCCCACCCTCCTCATCTCTATCCTAAATCTACTACCCTAAATCTTGAGGCTATGTGGCCTAGTTCTAGTCTTCCCCCATCAATTGAAACATTTTACCTATCTGTATCTTATTTATGCCTTCTTTCCTAATACTATATGTTTCTATAATATCCCCTTTCATTCTTCTAAATTCCAGCAAGTACAGACTCAGATGACTCAATCTCTCCTCATAGGCTAAGCTCCTCATCTCTGGATTCAACCTGGTGAATCACCTCTGGACCGCCTGCAAAACCAGTACATCCTTCCTCAAATAAGGAGACCAGAACTGCACATAGTACTCCAGCTGTATTGTCGCCAGTAACTTATACAGTTGCAGAATATACTCCCTGCTTTTAAATTAAATCCCTCTAGCAAATGAAGGCCAACATTTTATTTATCTTCCTGATTGCCTGCTGCACCCGCAAACCAACATTTGGAATTCATGCACCAGAACTCCCAAGTCCCTCTGCACAGCAGCATACTGCAATCACTTACCATTTAAATAATAATCTTCCATTTTCCCTTCCAAAGTGGATAACCTCACATTTTCCAACATTGTACTCCATCTGCCAGCCACTTGCCCACTCACATAACCTAATTATTTATATCTCTCTGCAGACTCACCATATCCTCTGCACAATGTGCTTTTCTACTCAATTTTGTGTAATTAGCAAACTTAGATATGCTACACTCTGCCTCCTCTTCCAGATTGTTTATGTATATCATGAACAGCTGCGGGCCCAGCACTGACCCCTGTGGCACTCCACTCACCAGATTGCCAACCATAATACACCCCTTTCTATTCGTTAACCAATCCTCTATCCATGCTCACACATCACCCCAACTCTATGCATCCTTATCTTATGTATGTAGTTTATGTGACACCTTATCGAACGCCTTCTGGAAATGCAAGGAAACATCATCCATCTGATCCCCTCTATCTACCACCTTCATTATATCCTCAAAGAACTCCAGTAAGTTTATTAAACAGGACCCTCCTTTGCTGAATCCATCCTGCGACTGCCTGATGGATGCATTTTGCTCCAGATGCCTCGCTATTTCTTCTTTAATGATTGCTTCAAGCATTTTCCCAACAACTGATATTAAACTAACTGTCCTACAGTTCCTTGACTTTTTTGAATAGTGGCATGACATTCACTGACTTCCAATCTGCTGGGACCTGCCCAGATTGGTAAATTATCAGCAAAGCCTCTACTATAACTTCTGCCATTTCATTCAGTCCCCTGGGATACATTCCATCAGGTGCATGGGACTTATTTATGTTTAGACCCTCAAGTTTGTTCATTAATACCTCTTTCATGACAGCAATTGCATCCTGGTCGTCACCTCCCATCACATCCAGAACATCGGTTTTTGTCATGATAGACAGGTCCTCTACTGTGAAGATTGACACATAATAGTCATTCAAAGCCTCAGCCATTTTCTTATTATCCAATAGCAATTCCCCCTTCTCATTCTCCAAGAGACCTATCTTCACTTTTGCCACCCTTTTCCTCTTTATAAAATTATATTTAAAAATTACTGTCTGTTTTTATATTTTGTGCAAATCTTTTTTTCATAATCTACCTTCCCTCTTTCTTGCTCACTTTGTTTCTTTGTTGCTTTTTAAAGTTTTCCCAAACTTCCAGTTTCCCTCTGCTCTGAGCGATTTTGTAATGAGCTTTTAGTTTGATGCCTTCCTTTATTTCTTTAGTTGTCCAAAGCTGTTTGTCTACTCTTACCATCATTGCTAACTGGAATATACTTTTGTTGAGCACCATGAAAAATTTATTTGAAAATCTTCCACTGTTCCTCAACAGTTCCTTCATATAGCCTGTGTTTACAGTCTATCCTGGGCATCATCCTCCTGTAATTTCCCTTCTTTATGCAAAACACACTGGTTTTAGAATGAACATGTGTACCCTCCATTTGTATGAAAATCAAATCAAAGAGGATCTCTAACTATAAGATGACTAATTTTATCTGTCTCATAGCCCAGGACCAGATCCAAGATAACATGTTCTCTTGCAGTTTCAGTATGTGCTGTTCAAGAAAGCTATCATGTATGCATTCCATGAAGTCCTACTCAAGATTGCCAAGACCAACCTGATTCATCCAGTCTATGTGCATATGAAAGTCTCCCATGATAACTGCTGTTCTATCCTTACATTCCTCCCATATTTCTTGGTTTATTGCCTGTGTCACTGTAATGTTATTATTGAGTGGCCACCAGTTTTTTTTCCTTTTACTACTCTTATTCTCTACGCAGATGAATTCAACATTTAGTTTCTTAGATCTTACATCATCTCTCACTATTGCCCTGATCTCATCCTTGACTAAGAGTGCTACCCACCTCCTTTACCTTCCTGCCTGTCCTTACGTATTACCTGACATCCTTGGATATTTACTTTCTAATCCTCTCCACCCTGGAACCACGTTTCTGTAATGGCCACTAAATCTTTGTACTGATTCATGCCATAAGTTCACTGACCTTGATTGGAGTATAGGAACAGAGACGCCCTTCTGCAGTTGTACAGGGCCCTGGTGAGACCCCACCTGGAGTATTGCGTCCAGTTCTGGTCTCCAATTTTGAGGAAGGACATACTAGCTATAGAGGGTGTGCAGCGCAGATTTACAAGGTTAGTTCCAGGGATGGCGGGGTTGACATATGCTGAAAGGCTAGAAAAACTGGACTTGTATCGGATGGAGTTTAGAAGGATGAGGGGGGACATGATTGAGGTATACAAAATCATCAGGGGGATAGACAGGGTGAAGTCGGATTACTTGTTCCCAATGATGGGGGAGACGAGGACTAGAGGGCATAGTTTAAGAATACAGGGTAGGCCCTTTAGAACGGAGATGAGAAAACTTTTTTTTACCCAGAAAAGTGTGAATCTGTGGAATGCTCTGCCACATAGGGTGGTAGAGGCAGATTCGCTGATTATGTTCAAAAGAGAGTTAGATAAGACTCTAGTGGGCAAAGGAGTTAAGGGTTTTGGGGATAAGGCTGGAAAGGGGTACTGATAGTAGTGATCAGCCATGATCTGTAAAATGGTGGTGCTGGCTCGACGGGCCGAAGGCCTACTCCAGCTCCCATTGTCTATTGTCTATATCCACATTTTCTCTCCTATGTCCCATCCTTACACTCTCCACTCTATCTTTCCCTTCCCACTTCTTCCTTTCTTTTTCCAATCATCAATTCCTTACTCAATCCTCAGTCCAACACCTTGCAGTTCTGATCTTGCTTTTGCGTCTTTCCCATTTCCCTCCTCTCTCTCTCACCAATTTCAATCTGCCTCCCTGCAGTACCTCAGTAACCATGGTTATGAACAGTCATGAGTATCACCAGATCAAGGTCAGGTCAGTTAAGCTTTTGAGACAGAGGGGTTCCAGGTCCTGAACAGTAGTCAATAGAGGTGTTGAGCTCAGGTGGACTGTACAATCTCAGGATCCAAGGCCAAATCCAACACTAATTTGCAGACATGCATTTAATTGGCAATCATATTAAATAGATTTATTTCTAGTAAAAAATCTTTTGCTCTAATTTTCCCATTAGAACCCTTGCATCAACATTTGAATAGCTTGATTTTTCGAGTTCCCTCAAAGGTATACAAAGGTTAAATCAGTTGGAACTGCCTATGGTGAACATTTAATCCAGGAACATAGTTGGTTTTCTAGACTGGATCAACAATAAGTATAATTGTTTAGAAATTCATTCCCACAAACTGGGTGAAATGAATTCCTGCTTTCTATGGTAACATTGGATTACCTTATTCTGCCGCTGGTCCAATACAAGAGGACAACTCGAGAATCCTAATATCACAAGCAAGGACATTGGTATGCTTGAGACATGTTTGTTCTTTTCTTATTTTTCTCTATATAAGATGCAGCTTTGCTTACGACATTACAAGATTTTTTTTGATGAATAAATAATTATTTTAATTATTTAAATCAAAATCAGAAATGCCAGAACCATCCCTGGATTTTATTTTAAATTGTGCAGTAGTTGGATAAGTACCTCTGTTATAATTGAATAAATGACAAATAAAGTTAGCCCAGTGTTACAAGGTTTGAATCTGCCAAGAGATTATAATTCATGACATTGACTTTGATTACGCACAAAATTTTCTGCCAGACTTCAACATGATATTTTTAAATTGAAGTCAGCAAAGAATTCTTTATGCAAAACTTCTGTAGCTGGGGGATTTAAACCGCATGAATGTGGTATTATTAATGAAAATAGCCCAAAGGTGCAATGTGGGAGTTGATGATGTTTTATCCTTAGTAGGTCGTTTTACTTATACCTGCGCCAAAGACAATCTGATATACCCCATGGAGGTAAAGAAAACTGAAAGGTTTGTGAAGAGAGAGGAGAGATGGGCATTATTGCCCACCACAAGATCACAAGGGTGGCATCAGGAGACCTTGTAAAGCCATCACAAAGGTCTGCACAGGCTGGAGATGTGTCAGGTATGAAAGATGTAGTTGTGTCAGGTCTGTCCCAGGACATTGTTATAGGAGTTCTTTAGGACAGTACTCCAGGCGAAACACTTGCAGTTGCTTCATCAAGGACATTCTTTCTAGTATAATGTCAGAACTGGGGATAATCTTATGATTATGAAATGATCCATTCCTTCATAACATTAAAAAATATAACTGTTTGTGCTTAGGAGCATTGAGGTCTGGATTACCTTCAAGAACAGGTTTAAAAGGGGGAGTCAAGTGAAGCTGAGAGGCTGTAAGGATGTGCTCCAAAAGCTCCTGTCCAAAGGATAATATTGTCTATAAATAGAAGTTAAACTTACCCACCATGAAGTAAGATGGGCAGGAAGCTGGTGGTGACCCAGATTGGAGGTCTGGAACAGTGACTGGACACCAGACTACAAGATATCTCTGAGGGTCTGCTCAGCCTGCGGATTTCAATTGGGTCTCTGACAAATCGTGTCAAGGTTCTGGAAGGCAAGATGGTGAACATCCAAGATATACAAGAAAGAATGAAAAATGCAGCTGACGCATGGGTAGTTGAAATAGAAACAGCTGATAAATGTTAGACTATCTGGAAAACTACAATCGGCGCAATAACATTAGACTACTGGGCATGAAATAAGGGAAGGAAGAGAAGGACTCTGTGGAGTTTTTTGAACACTGGATCCCTGAAGTGTAAGGAAGGGATCGATTTAGAGCCCACATAACCATAGAAAGGGCTCATCAGAAATTTGGCCCCGGTCCCACCCAAATCAACCCCTGAGGTCAGTTCTGATCTGGTTTGTTAGTAGCCAGGACTGGAAAATAATGCTAAGGGCAGCAGGAGCCATATCAAGGGAGACAGCGGGACCAGTGGAATTCTGGGGTGGGGGTGAGGACTAATGTTCTTCCCTGACCTGAGTCCTGTGCTGCTAAAACAATGAAAAGAATTTGACCAGGTCAAGAAAATATTGAGAGATAAAAAAGTAGGGAATGCGATGCTGTACCTGGCCACCCTAAGAATCATGCTACAGGGAGGGGAGAGGAGACATTTTACAGAGCCACAGGATGCTATGTTATGCGCCTGGGAATTTCCATGATGTGTGCAAGCCTGAAAGAATACAGACTGAATTGAACCCCTGAAGGAACAATGGATGGAATACCTGAGAAGCTATGGAACAAAGGTGGGACATTACAGTCTTTTAATTATTGATTCATGAAAGCAATTAAGACAACTAAGGCTTTTACAGTGTGGGAAATTCAGAAGAAAGATTTAATGCAAAAAGTTGATATGTTGGAAAATAAGAGTAGAAGAAATAATGTGAAAATTGTTGGTGTATCTCAGGACTTTGAAAGCAATAACCCAGTAAAAAAAAATTCAAAAATGGCTGCCTGAAATTTTGGGACCAGAGAATTTTCCAAATGGTTTGGAACTTAATAGAACACATAAAGCTCTAAGGATAAAACAATAACCGGGACAACCGCCACACTTTATTTTGATTAAATGTCTACGTTACCAAGATAGGGAAATTATTTAAAGATGGCAGTTCAGAAAGTCAGGGAACAACAAAACCCTTTAATGATTCAGAATAACAGAGTATTTTTTATGCGGATTTGTGTCATGAAATTGTCGAAAGAAGAAAAGAATTTAACCCAGCAAAATCAGTTTTGTGGAAAAAGGAATATAAATTCGCATTAAGCTCAATGTTTTGTTAATGAGTCTGACGCTTTGGAATTTGCCAATTCGCTACCTAATATCAAGCAGATGGAAGGCAATCTTCTGTACCTCAACAAATTGAAGGGGATCAGGAAAAATTGAAAGGAGAAATTTCACCTGGAAGACAGCTGACTGAAGTTCAAGTTAAAATTGATGAATATATCCATGTCGCTGCTCAGACAGGAACTGATATGCTTCAACAACAGCCTTTCAAAGAAATTCATCCCTGTAGTTGTGAGTACCACTGGTTGATAGTCATCGAGGCAGATTACTACATTCTTCTTGGGCATAGTAACAATTGATAACTGATTGAAACAGGTGGGTACCACACACTGTTGGATTGAGATGTTAAAGATATCCATGAACTGCATTGTCAATATTATTTAAATTCTTAAACAAACATGAATTAACAATATATTATTGTGAATGTTGACAGCAGCTATGAAAATATCATAATTAGGGTCAGATTCAATCCTTCTCCATTACTAACTAAATGCCTGGATGATTAAATATTTCTTCTTTTTCACTATACTATGAGAATTTATTTCAACAACATATAAATAAGAATAGATATTACTAAGGTGGCTCTATGACAATCTAGAATTCAGATTTGCCCATTTCATTGGGCAGTATGCGCAATTGACGGAAATAATTTGATACTACTGAGATTAATTTAATATCTTCATGTCTGCTTGATTTGATACCAAATCCCTCTATCAGAACTTTAATGGATTGTTCATCCCCTGACTTTCTCATCAACCAATTTTTTTTTGGAGGGTTATGCTTTTCCACTCAAAATTCAGTTAAAAATAGTAGATATATTGCATTCTGGGTCCTATCAGAGACCTTGAAGGAGCTTATCATACTTGACTGATTGAAATTAAATTTTGATATTCTGTCTGGGAGAGAAAGATTCTCTTTTTTTTCCCGCTTTCCTTTTCCGAGGCCTCGTGCCACTAGTGGCGAGAGCTACTTCTCATTATTAAGGGAGATAGTGCCGACCTATTTGGCACTTTTGGAGGGGGGGTTTACTTTTGGGGTTTCTTATCTTAAAAAAAAAGACAACTGAGGCTGTTGTACATAGTTGCCAAGGTTCTGATAAAGTTTTATAATGATTGGAGGGAATGGAGGGTTATATACTTTTCCTTGCTTTTTTAAAAAATGTATAAATGGGGAAAATAATGGGAGTTTGAGGCAGAAGATGCTACACAAGGCTGCAGTGCAGATGAGGTGTGAGAGAAGATGACACATGATGAGACTTGAAATAGGAGGGAAGATGGTGCAAGAGCAGAGGTGCCAAAACAGAGGATGGAAATATTTTGAAATTTTCGTTTGTTAACTTTGACATAGAGGATTTTTAAGGATTATTTTATTTTATCTATGGGGAGATGGGGGTTTGTCTTTTTCATGTTTATTTTTACTTTCTTTTTTCCCTTTGTGGATGGTGTGGACAACCGTGGGGAGAGACCATGAATGACAGAAAGGCGTGAGGACGGTGCTATTCAAGACAAATAAACAGGGGTGCTGTGAAGGTGAAAAGATAAGATATAGAAACACAAATGAATACAACTATTAAAGTGAATGGTTTAAAAAGCCCTGTAAAGAGGAAGTGGGGCTTGACTCAAAAAACATTGAGAGCAGATATAATGTTCTTGTAGGAAATGCACTTCACAAAAAAGGAGCATGATAAACTTAAAAGAAACTGGACGGGGCAGGTGTTATCTTCCTCCTTCAGCTCTAAGGCTGGGGGGGTTAGCCATTTTAATACACAAAAGGATCTTGGTGGTGATGAGTGATGGAGTTACAGACCCGGCCAAGAGATTTGTAATGGTACAATGCCAGTTATATTTGGAACCATGAACACTGCTAAATTTCGATGCACCAAATTTTGATGATGAGACTTTTATGCAAAATGCTTTTCTAAGGGCTACCGAGGGTAAACAGAACATATTAATTGGAGATCTAAATATTTGTCTGGACCCTATTCTAGATAAGATGAGGTCCAAGGTGGCAAAAATGACTCTGGCCTTTAAGAAAGAATTAAATTTAATAGACATATAGAGGTAGAGGAACCCAAAGGCTAATGACTACTTTTACTAGAAGACCCATGAATCTCATACCAGAATTGATTATTTTCTGATGTCTGTCTGGTTGGAAGGCAGAGTGCTTGAGTTGGAATATTTAGCAAGTCTTGTATCAGACCACTCCCTGTTGACCTTGCAAATAACAATGCCTGAAAAACAGGCAAATGCTTATAGGTGGTGCCTGAATGCTACACTGTTGAATAATTCGGACTTTTGTACTTTTATAAGGGTTAGGGGTCAAATTGCTCTGTTTTGTGGAACAAATTGCCCCTCAACTAATTATTTTTTTCAATTTGGGATGCATGAAAGGCCTATCTAAGGGGGCAAATATAAAGAAAATAGTTGACTGAGGTGGAAACATTGGAACAAGAGATCACAAAACTGGAGAAAGAATATCAGAACTTGGGATCGAATGAGAAATATCAGGAATTGGAAAATAAGAAACTAAATACAACACTCTGCAATCATACAAAGTGGAAAAAAATGCTCTTGCAAGCCAAGCAAAGATATTATGAACTAGGTGAAAAAACACACATTAATTTGGCATGGCAACTGAGAGCAGAGGAAACTTCAAGAATGATTAATGTGGTTTAGTCGGGCCAGACTCAGTAACATACAATCTAAAAGAAATAAATGACGCCTCTAAAATTTTTTAAGAGGTATTGTATAAATCCAAGGTCCCAAGAAACTTAAATAAAATTGAGGAGTTTTTGGCAGGGTTTGAGTTGCTGAGATTGGCACAGAGGACCAGACGTAATTAGATGCCCCATTTTCCAGTGAGGAAATTAAACTGGCCGTGGGAACATTACAAGCAATCAAGTCTCTGAGAGGGGATGGCTTCCCCACTGAATTCAAAAATGTATTGATACTGTTGTTAATGGGTATATTGAACCAGGCAGTGCTACAGCTATCTTAGTGGTGACACCTATAAAGATCAGGGACCTGTTGAAGCCATCCTCATAAAGGCCCATCACACTATTAACTACAGATTACAAAATAATAGCCAAATCACTGGCTAATAGGTTGGGTAGGTACCTTCCTGATCAAGTTGGCTTCATCAGGAAGAGACACTCTCCTAACAACTTGAACAGACTATTTATACCAGGGATGGCCAAACCTGCTTAGCATAAGAGCTGTATACCATAAACTTCAGATATCTGAGAGCTGTAGCAATCACGCGATCGCAAGCCACACCCACTAACACTAACATTAGCCCCTTTCAGGTGGCCATAATACCTGAATGTAAAGCCACCTAAAATACCTAAATGCGGCTGTTGGGAGGCCACCTGAAAGCGGAGAACACAGCGCTGAGGTGTACTTGCTCAGCCCACCTCAGGGAGGTATATTCTCTCTCTCTCTCTCCCTCTCTCTCTCTCTCTCTTTCTCTCTCTCTGTCATTCTCTGTCTCACCTCTCTCTCTCTCTCTCTCTCTTTCTCTCTCTCTCTCTCTCTCAGACTGGCTATATTGAAATGTTTTGCTTGTCTGATTTGTTGTATTGTGACTGAGTGTGAAGCGGCATACGTGTGTGCCGGTGAGTTGGTTAAGTGGTAGCAGAAGCAGGCACCTGCTGCCTACTGCCATACTAGCCTGCAAATGCTCGAACTCATCTGATCTCGGAAGCTAAGCAGGCTCATGTCTGGTCAGTACTTGAATGGTAGACTGTCTGGGAATATCAAGTGCCATAGGCTTTTGGCTCTCACCACCCACCCATTTTTCTTTCTTTGTATTTCTCTCTCTCACTCTTTCTTACTTTCTTTCTTTCTCTTCCTTTCATTCCTTCATTCATTCATTCTCTTTCAATCCTCCTCATTCTTTCACTCATTCTGCCTCATTCTATCTGTTTCTCTCTCACTTATTTTCATGCTCTCTCACTTTCTTTCTCTCACTCACTCTTTCTCAATTTTATATCTGTCACACTCTCTCTTTACTTTTCTCTCTCTCACTCTCTGTCACTTTCTCTCTCTCTCTCTCTATCTCTGTCCCTGTCGCTCTCTGTCTCACTTCTCTCTCTCTCTCTCTCTTTCTCTCTATCTCTGTCCCTGTCGCTCTCTCTCTCTCTCTCTCTCTCTCTCTCTCTCTCTCTCTCTCTCTCTCTCTCTCACACTCAGACTGGCTATATTGAAATGTTTTGCTTGTATTATTTGTTGTATTGTGCCTGAGTGTGAAACGGCATACATGTATGCCAGTGAGTTGGTTAAGTGGTGGCAGAAGCAGGCACCTGCTGCCTACAGCCAAACTAGCCTAAAAACGCCCAATCTCGTCTGATCTCAGAAGCTTAGCAGGCTCAGGCCTGGTCAGTACTTGGATGGGAGACTGCCTGAGGATACCAGGTGCCATAGGCTTTTGGCTCTCACCACTCACCCATTTTTCTTTCTTTCTATCTCTCTCTCTCTCTCTCTCTCTCTCTGTCTCTCTCTCTCTTTCTCTCACTTTATTTCTTTCTTTCTCTTCCTTTCATTCCTTCATTCTCTTACAGTCCTTCTCATTCTTTCACTCACTCTGCTTCATTCTATTTCTTTCTCTCTCACTTATTTTCACACACTCTTACTTTCTTTCTCTCACTCACTCTCTATTTTATATTTGTCACACTCTCTCTCTTTATTCATTATATAAACAATGTTATTCTATTATTCGTATGACAATCAGGCAGCGACCTAACTCCCCGAGCCTGACAACCCCCCTGCCCGCTGCCCGGCGACCCAACTCCCCTCTGCCTGTCAGCTCTCCGGTGCAGGACTACAGGGCTGGGACAGCCATCACGGGAGGTTGCCTACCACTGGTACAATTTTGGTGGGGAAAGTATTTTCCAATCCTTGCAAATCATCCATTTTCAAAATGCTGATACGCTGCAGATAGTGAAGAAGCACTGTTTCAAAGGGAGCAATTTTGCAAGATGTTTTTCTAATCAAGTCTACACACCAAGCATTCCGCCAGACACCTGAAAGCAGCAAGGCAAAGCGGCTAGCAGCTTTCAGGTGCCTAGCAGCAGGAAGGTTGTTGACAGTCAGCTGGCAACCCGGTAACAGCCATCCTCCCCGCTGTGGTCTCCTACCCTCCCCACTGCGGACACCTACCCTCCCGCGAGCCACACATTACATGTCAAAGAGCCGCATGTGACTCAAGAGCCACGGTTTGGCCACCCCTGATTTATACCTTTGGCACAAGCAAATTTGATCCAAGTATAATAGTTTCGCTACATGCAGAAAAGGCCTTTGATCAGCTAGAATGGCCTTTTTTGTTTAAAGTTTTGGAAAACTTGGAAAGGTACAAACATTTTTTAATTGGATAAAAACACTGTATGACAAACTATGGGCAAAAGTCAGTATGAATGGACAAATATCACCAACATTTCTCCTCAGTGGTTGCAGCAGGCAGGACGATCCTCTGTCTTCAGGGCTGTTTGTCTTATCAATTGAACCATTGGCTGAGACCATCAGGAAATATCCAGTAATAAAGTTATTCACCGTGGGTCAGTGCGAGCACAAGATTAATCTAATGGTAGATGACGTGTTGTCATACCTGACGGACCAGGCCGGGTCTTTGCCAAAGTTGCTCACCACACTGGAGAACTATGGTACAATATCGGGCTATAAAGCCAACTTAGGAAAAAGCAAGATCATGCCACTGAATAAATTTGACCATGAAGAATATCAAAGAAACAGTCATACCTAGGAAACAAGATTGATAGTAACCTGTAAAATTTATATTAACTCAACTACCCTCCTATATTGGAGAAGATTGAAGGTGACTTAATGAGATGGAGGGATCTGCCCATCACCTTGATAGGAAGGGTTAATTACATAAAGATGAAAGTGATGCCAGGACTCCAAACCTCTTCCAGTCTCTGCCAATTCCATTGCTACAATCTTTTTTTTAAGGCGCTGAATAATAGCATAAGGAAATCTATCTGGAATGGGGAAAGTACCCAAATAGCCCTGAAAAAATTGACATGGGACTACAGCTTGGGGGGGGGGGGGGGTTTAAGGTTGCTTGATTTTTAAAAATATTGTCTAGCAGTTTAGTAGAGGTTCCTTGCATCTTTCTTTGAGGAGGGGGAACCACCCACTTGGGTGTAAATGGGATTGCATGCAATGGGGGAAGAGGATGGTGAAGGATTTCATATACAAATGGGATGCCAAATTAATAGCAAAAAAATGGATAACCCCAAACATCTAATTCAAATTTGGCATAAGATCAATGAGGGTATTGGAGAGAAAGTGGGAATATCATCAAAGGTGCCACTGACATAAAATAAATTGATGCCCATGAACATGGGCAATAAAATCCTGGAGATTTGGCATCGACGGGGGATCCAACATATTTGAGAACTGCTATGAGGGAAGACAGCTTATGTCCTTTTAGCTGCTAAAGAGTAAATATGATTTTCTTTATGGGATATTTCATTTAAGTTCATTTCTAAAGAATAGGTGGACCCCTACAATGACCCAGCCTACAACTAACAAGGTGGAAGGGTTGCTTTGACTGGGAAACACACCCAAATTTATTTCAAGAATGTACTCTTTACTCCAAGGTGAAAGCCTTGGGGCTCATAGATCAAGAGAGAGATGGGAGTCAGACCTGGACATAACAATTTGACAAAAGATGTTGGTCGATTGGTGTAGAGACAGTGAGACAACAGTTATTAATTCTAGATACAGACTGATTCAATACCACTTTCTACTCCAGCTCTACCTCACACCACAAAAGATTTGCAAGGCAAAACCAGAGGTTCCGGAGACATGCTTCAGGTGTGGAGTGGAGCAGGGAACATTCGTTCATGCAACCTGGTCCTGCACAAAGGTAACCCCATTTTGGCAGGATTTGGTCATCGTTCTAACCAGAATAACGAAGGTAACTTTCCCACCGGATCCATTGTTGTATCTGCTGGGGAACCCTATGGACATAAGCTACAAATTAACCAAATTCAATTTGTATTTGTTTCTTTGTCCATAGCAAAAAAAATGCATAGCGATGACCTGGAAGTCCCACTCCCCTCTTATTATCAGTAAGTGGATTACGAGATGCATAGCTGTATTCCCATGGGAAACAAAAATCAGGTATAATCTTAGAAACTGACGCAGCACGTTTGTTAAAATATGGCAGCCATATCTGATATATGCAGGAGCATAGCTGTAGCCACACCCCGATAAAAAGACTTAGAGATTTACATGACATCACATCACATACTACCCTGAGATTCTTTTTTCTGCAGGCCAGGCAAAATTACCACTTATAGATAGTGCAACAAAAAAAGTACATGATGGATTAATAAAAGTAAATATATAAGGAGGTGGCTCCACAGCCTCTATGGACACTTTCTGGAAGCACCAACACCACATCCAGCCTCCCTCTTTCTTTTTCTCTCCTTTTTTCCCCCTTTCTTTTCATTTTCTCTGTCTTTTCCTTATTTTTTTTGGGGGGGGGGTGGAATGGGAGGGGTAGAAACATCCTATGTACGTAGATTGCTGGGAGATGCTGATATATTCTGTAAAAGTCAGTGATGTTATCTCCTTGTTTATTGATGGAAAATAAAATTGTTTTACAAGTCGCAAGTGCTACCTCTTTCATATTAGTTGCAGATAAAGACTATCCCAAACAAGAGAGTCGAGTAATCTGCATTTGACTTTCAATGCTAATACCATCTCCAAATCCACAGGATTGAGATTGAACCAGCCGCTTACAAGAACTACCAGAACTGGACAGAGGTGAGATAACCTGATATGTGAGATGAATTTCAACACCACATGCCCAATCCATCATCCACAATGCATGCACTATAATGGAACCATCTCTATTTGCCTGGGTAAGTGAACTGAAGAATGTCTATTCAATTAAGGGAAAAGCAGACTATGTTAATGGCAACAGGAAAATTCTTTTTCTTTGGCTTGACTTCGCGGACGAAGATTTATGGAGGGGTAATGTCCACGTCAGCTGCAGGCTCGTTTGTTGCTGACAAGTCCGATGGGGGACAGGCAGACACGGTTGCAGCGGTTGCAAGGGAAAATTGGTGGGTTGGGGTTGGGTTTGGAAAATGAATCCTTTGTCTAATCACTGCCACACAGGAACCATTGGAATGGATTTCTTTTTTTCTCAAGGTGCCTCTGACTTTAAGCTCTAGAGAAAGGCACATGATGAAATCAGATGAAGGCGGCTGGGCGAGGGTTAACACCAAGAATGAACACCAGTATTGACATTAAGGTTGATGAATTTGTTACTCTGTTGCAATGATTAGATAATTATTATCGTAAATACTGCAGTTCATTACAATGATCAACTTACAGACAATCTGTGCAATTTATTTTACATTTTATTGATACAATTCACTACCATTTATTAGTACAGTAGATACAGCAGATCATGAATGCAATCCACACATCTCATTAATTTAACATCAAGTGTGATTCTTTTTAATCTAACTCCTTACTTATGTATTATCCAGGCATGATTCCTGCTCTACCATTTGTAGTAATTTGAAATAATCTCTCCAAATTAAGTGATCAAAATTTTTTGATAAGTTTCAAGCTTCACTTTTAACCCTGTTAAACCTTTGTATCCATATAAATATTTCAGAACCAACCATCACAAGTAAAAGTTTTAAGATATGATATCCAGCTTGTCATGTGTCACAGCACTCCCTCCAAAATCTGATTGAATTAAAGCTGGATACAGGCACCAGGGTCTAATGCAACCTAAAAGTTAGGACAGATCACCCACTGTCTTAATGATTATCCTTTTCAATTGGTAATTCTCTATGGTCTAACTGGTAGACTTACAATTGTACTTTGTCACATATGCCAAGATAGTAAAAAGCTTTGTTTTGCAAGAAATTAAAGCAAATATTCATAATTAATAGTTGAATAATAAAATTAAAATGCTTGGTGCAATTTGTCAGTAAGTCAGAGGCTAGGGTATCATTCCAAAGACAATGTGCAAAATTCCACTACTGTCTTGATATCAATTTAAATATCAAAGCTTCCACCACAACTGTCAAACAAGACTGTATAAAGCCTCCTTCAATTACCATCTCTCTCCCAGCTGATGAATGCTTATCAGTCTGGTAAAATGTATGTAAAGTCTGGACTTGGGTGCATCATTTTCTCATGACTGCAAAGGATATGGCAATGTTGGGTTTACATGAACAGATTGGAACAATTTTTATTATCAAGATTAAACAGTTTTTAGTTTTGTCATCAGATACCATATAAAAGATCAAGTCATTCCTTGATGAATTATCTTGATCAGAACAAATTCATTGTTACATGTGGGTCACAGAAACAAACAAATTGTTCAAGCATTTCATTTTTATTAATATTGCTTTTGTTCTTTTAACAAATGCCTTAGCTTTTCTAATTCAGATTTCAGATTTATTGTCAGAGAACATACATGACATCACATATTACCCTGAGATTCTTTTTCCTGCAGGCCAGGCAAAATTACCACTTATAGATAGTGCAAAAAAAAAGTACATGATGTAAACATATAAACAAATGTAAACAACTGACAAGGCAGCCTTCAACAGTGAGGCTTTGGCAAGACAGCCTTCATTGGGTCAGCGGTGAGGCTTTGGCAGGGCAGTGTTTGGTAGGTCAGTGGTGAGGCTTCACTGGGGCAGCCTTTGGCGGGTCGGTGGTGAGGCTTCAGTGGAGCAACCTTCGCCGGGTCAGCAGTGAGGCTTTGGCGGGACAACCTTTGGCAGGTCGGCCTTTAGATTGATATCTCGGATCGATATTAGGAGTACGTAATGGAGTCAGCTAGGGCATTGGATTGCTCCAGTTGCAGGATGTGGGTAAATCTGGAACAGCACAATTATCCCTGAGGACTACATCTGCAAAAGGTGCATGCAGCTGCAGCTCCTGACAAACCGAGTTAGGGAACGGGAGCTGGATGAACTCTGGATCAGTCGAGAGGCAGAGAGGGTGAAAGAGAGGAGTTTCAGGGAGACAGTCACCCACAAGAGTCAGGAGGCAGCTAGTCGGGTCTCTGTCAGGAGAGGGAAGGGGAATAAACAGAGTGAGCAGAGCATCCCTATGATGTTCCCATCAACAATAAGTATACTGTTTTGGATACTGTTGGTGGAGATGACTTATCATGGACAAGATGTAGTGGTCACATCTCTGAGATGAGGGTCCAGTAAGAAAGGAGGGAAAAAAGGAGAGCAGTAGTGTTAGGGAATTGGTTAGTTGGGGGACAGATAACAGGTTCTGTGGGAGAGATGAGAATCCCATATGGTCTGTTGCCTCACTGCTGCCAGGGTCCGTGATAGCTTGGATTCTGTTCTTGGTATTCTCAGGAGGGAAGGTGAGCAGCCAGATGTCGTGGTCCATATAGGAAAGATGAGGAGCTCCTGCAAAAAGAGTTTAGGAAGTTAGGTGCAAAGTTAAAGGACAAGAGCTCCAGGGTTACAATCTCAGGAGTTCTGCCTGTGCCAAGAGCTAGTGAGGCTAGAAATAGGAAGTCAATGCAACTAAATATATGGCTAACGAGATGGTGCAGGTGAGAGGGCTTCAAGTTTCTGGACAATTGGGCTCCGTCCAGGGAAAGTGGGACCTGTCCTGACGTGACAGTTTGGACATGAACTGGAGGGGGGACTAACATCCTAGCAGGTTTGCTAGTGCTGCTCGGGGGGGTGGGGGGGGGGGGTTAAACTAGATTAGCAGGGAGATGGCAAGCAGAGTGTTAAAGTTGATAGTGAGTGGAGGAGGATAATCAGAAAACAGGTGGTACATGATAGAAATGTTCTCAGGAGTATTTATTTCAATGCAAGGAGCATTGTTGGAAAGGCAGATGAGCTACGGGCATGGATTGGTACGTGGGATTAGAACATTATTGCTATTAGTGAGACTTGGCTGTAGGAGGGACAGGACTGTCAGCTCAATGTTCCAGGTTTTCATTGTTTCAGACATTATAGAGGGGGATGGATGAAAGGAGGAGGAGTGGCCTTGCTAGTCAGGGAAAGTATCACAGATGTGCTTAGACAGTACAGCCCAGAGGGCTCGTCTACAGAAGCCATATAGGTGGAGCTGAGGAAAGGGGAAGGTGTGACAACACTGTTAGAGTTGCATTGTAGACCGCCCAAAAGTCAGAGAGAATTGGAGGAGCAAATCTGTAGAGAGAGCAGAACGATATAAGAAACAGAAAGCTGTGATAGTTATAGATTTTAACTTTCCAAATATTCACTGGGACTTCCATATTGTAAAAGGGTTGGATGGCTTAGAGTTTCTCAAATGTGTTCAGGAAAGTATACTAAATCAATATATAGAGGAACCAACGAGAGAGGATGCAATATTTGATCTCCTATTAAGGAACCAGACAGGTTACTCCCTACTACCCCCCTCCCACCTATCCCACCCTTACCCCTTCGGAGCTTATTTAAAAAAAAACAGAATAACATCAAATTATAGCAGGTTGTTGGGTGGTATGCCAACCTTTTACATCACATATACAGTTTTTACTTAACATGTAAACCCATACATTTCAAATACAGACTCCACATCTTGTTAAAAAAAGAATAATTGTTTTGTAAATTATACATTATTTTCTCTAAGTAGATACATGACTGCATTTCGTTGTGCCATCTTTGTACATGCAGTTCAAGATAATTTTTCCATGTTACAGCTATACACTTTCTGGCCATCGCCAAACTTAACCGAATAAATGCAATTTGAGGTTTCTCCAAACGTAAATTTGCTGTAATTATAATCATATATCCCAATAAACATATCCATGGATTCATATACAAGTCTATTTGGAACAAATCTCGCAAAAATTTAATAAATCTTTCCCAAAAAGGTTTAACCTTTTGTTTTGTAAAACTCTTAAATAATTTTTTTTTAATTAAAAAAAAAGGAACCAGACAGGTCAGGTGACAGAAGTATATGTAGGCAAAATTTGGTTTCGTTAATTATGGAGAAGGATAGGTCTGGTCCTCGAGTTGAGATTCTAAATTGGAGAAAGGCCAATTTGTGGAAATGAGAAGGATCAAGGAAGAGTGGATTGGGATAAGTTGTTTTTTTGCAAGGATGTGTTCAGTAAGTAGAAGGCCTTTAAAGGTGAAATTTTGAGAGTGCAGGGTTTGCATGTTCTTGTCAGGATTAAAGGATATTTTCAAGGATATTAGCAATATGGTAAAGAGGAAAAGAGAGATATAGCAAGTATAGGCAACAAAGAGAAAATGAGCTACTAGAAGAGTATAGAAAATTAAGAAAATACAAGAGTGAAATCAGGAAGGCTAAAAGAAGACATGAAGTTGCTATGTCAGATGATGTAAAGGTAAACCAGAAGGGTTTCTACAAGTATATTAAGAGTAAAAGGTCCCCTAGAAGATCAAAGTGGTTGTCTACGTTTGGAGCCTAATGAGATGGGGGAGAGCCTAAACAGTTTTATTGCATCAGTATTTATTCAGGAAACTGGCCTTGTTTATAAGGAAGGAAGGGAAACAAGCAGTAGTGGTATGGAGCACATAGAAATTAAAGAGGAGGAGGTGCTTGCTGACCTGTAGTGATAAATCCTCCAGGCCTGACATGATATTCCCTCAGACATTGAGGGAGACTAGTTTAGAAATTGTAGGGGCCCTAGCAGAAATATTTAAAATGTCCTTAGCAATGGCTGAGGTGCCAAAGAATGGAAGGGTAGCTCATGTTGTTCCATTGTTTGAAAAAGGCTCCAAAAGTAAACCAGGAAATTACATGCCGGTGAGCCTGTAAATTATTGGAGGGGGCTCTGAGAGATTAGATATACAAGTATTTGGACAGCATGGGGCATTGTGCATGGCAGGTCATATTTAATGAATCTTATATAGTTTTTTTAGGAGGTTACCAAGAAAGTAGTTGAAAGACGACTATGGATGTTGTCTGCCTGGACATAAGTAAGGCCTTTGACAAGGTCACACATGGGAGGTTAGTTCAAAAAGTTCAGACACTCGGTATCCATGGAGAGGTTGTAAAATGGAATTGAAATTGGCTGAAAGGGAGAAGACAGAGAGTGGTAGTGGATGATTGCTTCTCAGAATGGAAGCCTGTGTTTAGTGGTGAGCCTCAGGGGTCGTTGCAGAGACCATTGCTCTTTGTTGTCTCTATCAATGATCTGGAGGATAATGTGGGAAACTGGATCAGAAATTTTGCTGATAACACTAAGATTGGAGGCATTGTGAACAGCAAGGAAGTTTTTCAAAGCTTGCAAATGGATCTGGACCAAGTGGAAAAATTGGCTGAAAAGTTGCAGATGGAATTTAATGCAGACAAGTATGAGGTCTTGGATTTTGGAAGGTCAAACCAAAAAAGGATGTTCACAGTGAATGGTAGGGCATTGATGAGTGCAGAGGAACAAAGGGATCTGGAAATACAGATACATAATTCCCTGGAAGTGCTATCATAGATAGACAGGGTTGTCAAGAAAGCTTTTGGCATCTTGGCCTTCATAAATCAAAGTATTGAAGACAGGAGTTGGGATGTTATGGTAAAGGTTGTATAAGATATTGTTGAGGCCAAATTTGGTATTGTGTGAAGTTCTGGTCATCAAACTGCAGGAAGAATATCAGTAAGATCAAATGAGTGCAGAGAAGATTTACTAGGATGTTGTCGGGTCTTCAGGAGTTGAGTTTCAGGGAAAGATTAAAAGGTTAGGACTTTATTCCTTGGAGTGTATAAGAAAGAAGGGAAATTTGATAGAGGTTTACACAGTTATGAGGGAAATAGAGTAAATGCAAGTAGGCTCTTTCCACTTAGATTAGGAGAAGTAAATATGAGAGGACATGGCTTTAAGGGGAAAGGTTTAGGGGGAACTTCTTCACTCAGAAAGTGGTGGGAGTTCAGATGAAGATACCATCTGACATAATTGTGGGCTCACTCTTATGTTTTAAGAATAAAGTGGATAGATACATGGATGTGAGAGGTCTGGAGGGTTATGGAATGGTGCAGGTCAGTGGGATTAGCAGAATTATGTTTTGGCACAGACTAGAAGAGCTAAATGGCCTGTTTTTTGTGGTGTAGTTTTCTAAGGATCAATATAGGGAGGTAAAAAAAAAGCAATAAAGTGAAAAAGTAGGAGTCTTTAAATGAGTTCCTGATTGAGTTTGCTGTCGACGAGACTGATGGTGGAGGAGTAACAGCTGTTTCTGAACCTGGTGGTGCGAGCACTTATACCTCTTTCCTGATAGTAGCAGCAGGTGGTGTGCTGCTTGATGTTGATGGTTGCTGCTGCTCTCCGACATCAGTGTTCCCCATCGATATCCTCAATGTTAGGAATGAGTTTGCCTGTGACGTTCTGGGGTGCGTCCACTCCCTTTTGTGGGACTTTACATTCGGAGGTATTGGTATCCCATTATCAGACCATGATGCAGCTGGTCAGCACACATTCAACCACACATCTGCAGGAAATTGCCAGGGTTTCCAATGTTATACCAAACCTCAGCAAATCCTGATGAAGTAGAAGTGATGATGTTCTTTCTTTACGGATCCATTAGTGGGTTGGCTTCAGGAAACATCTTCCAAGATAGTCATTCCCAAGAACTCCTCTCCACTCTAATCTCCCGATGATTACTGAATCGTACACCTCTGGTTTTCTCTTCCTGAAGTCAACAATCAGCCGCTTGGTTTTGGTGACATTGAGTATGAGGTTGTTGGTGCCCCTTTCGGCCAAGTTTTCAATCTCTTCCCTGTATGCTGACTGACTCATCACCTCTTTTTATACATGGGATCCTTCTACCTTCTACCATGGGATCATCAGCAAATTTGTAGATGGTGTTGTCATATCAAGCCACACAGTCATAGGTGTAAAGCAAGTAGAGCAGGGCACCAAGTACACAGGCTGTGGTGCTCCAGTGCTAATGGAGATTGTGGTGGAGATGTTCTTCCTGACTGACTGTGGTCTGTAGGTGAGTTAATCAAGGATCCAATTAGACAGTTGGGTGTTGACTCCCAGGGCTTGGAGTTTGCTGATCAGTTTTGAAGGAATGATGGTGTTAAATGCCAAACTGTTGTTAATAAAGAGCGAATGCATCTTTGCTCTCCAGGTGTTCCAGGGCTTTGTGTAAAGCCAGTGAGAAAGCATCTGCAGCAGACCTATTGCTACGAAGGGCAAAGTGGAATGTATCCATGTCACCGCTCAGGCAGGAACTAATATGCTTCAACACCAGCTTTTCAAAGCAATTCATCCCTGTAGATGTACCACTGGTCGATGGTCATTGAGGCAGGTTACCACATTCTTCTTGGGCATTAGTACAATTGATGCCTGATTGAAACAGGTGGGTACCACACACTGTCGGAGTGAGATGCTGAAGATATCCATGAACTGCATTGTCAATATTAAAAAAACATGAATTAACAATATATTATTGTGAATGTTGACAGCAGCTATGAAAATATCATAATTAGGGTCAGATTCAATCCTTCTCC
This sequence comes from Narcine bancroftii, assembly GCF_036971445.1. Classification (NCBI taxonomy): domain Eukaryota; kingdom Metazoa; phylum Chordata; class Chondrichthyes; order Torpediniformes; family Narcinidae; genus Narcine; species Narcine bancroftii. Next base: position 36,399,891 of record NC_091469.1, read on the forward strand.
ATTACTAACTAAATGCCTGGATGATTAAATATTTCTTCTTTTTCACTATACTATGAGAATTTATTTCAACAACATATAAATAAGAATAGATATTACTAAGGTGGCTCTATGACAATCTAGAATTCAGATTTGCCAATTTCATTGTGCAGTATGTGCAATTGATGGAAATAATTTGATACTACTGAGATTAATTTAATATCTTCATGTCTGCTTGATTTGATACCAAATCCCTCTATCAGAACTTTAATGGATTGTTCATCCCCTGACTTTCTCATCAATCAATTTATTTTTAGAGGGTTTTTTTTTCCATTCAAAATTCAGTTAAAAATAGTAGATATATTACATTCTGGGTCCTGCATTCTTCTCTCCAATAACAATTTTAAACATCACAAGGCCAGAATCTGCTCTTCCAACCTAAAGTCTCACAAAGGGATCTGTGGTGATATTTTCAGTCAGACCAAATATTCTGGGATCAGGAGCAAGCTACAGAAGAAAACCACTCAGTGAAGTTTTAATAAAAAGGGCTTCCCTGGATTCAAGCCTAGTAGGATGATTCGGATAAATAAGAGCACCATTTCCTAAACTCCAGGTTTTCTTGTTCAAGCCACATCAGATGGGAACAAGTTTAACTTAAATTGTAAATTGAGCATGGTAACAGGCCCTTCCAGGCCACAAGCCCATGTCACCCAAACATCTAATTTAAACTACAACTCCCATTCATTTTGAAAGGTGGGAGGAAACTGTATAATCTGGAGAAAATCCACATAGACACAGGGAGAACATGCAAACTTCTTATAGATAGCACTGGATTCGAACCTGGGTCGCTGGCACTGTAATAGCGTTGCCTTAACCACTACACTAACAGTACTGCCTACAATTACTTCCTATATCTTTTGACTTATTTGAGAGTCTTGTATAATCTGCCCATTTAAAACTGTTCTCTTTACCTTCATTTCCACATAAGTATGATGTCAGATGGTCAAGGTCCCACAAGGGAGAAAATAAATCTCTTGGGTTCAGAGAGCAACTTCACTGCTGTTGATGTAGGGCTTATTCAGTACCTTGGAGATCCTTAAGATAATGGAATGTATCGACAATTTTTAGCTTAATAAAATATGATCCCTATCAGGTTTAATGTGAAAATACAGCATTCCAGAGACTGAAGTGAAAAAAAATGTATTTATGTAGCGCCTTTCACATCCCTTGCAGAATGTCCTCTGACATACTTTTGAAAAAGCAACAACCAATTTTCAGAAAGATAACTACCACAACAGCTCTCCAATAATCTCCAGATAATTGACATTCATGAAAGTAATTGAGATAAAAATGTGTCCCATATTGCTCTTTAAAACCGTTTTCTATCAATCCCAGAGAGCAATTCAAATCTTGGTTTAATATTTCCTTTGAAACACAGCATCTTTTATGATACAAGCCTCCATCAGCACTTTCCTGAGCTTAATCATTTGAGTCCAAATCACAAGAATGAGCCTTTAATCTCAATCTTCTTGCACAAACACATGTTTTGGAATCATGGTGGTCAGGATGGGGGTGGGGGGAGGGGTCGTGGAAGAAACATGAGAAAGCAATAGTGATCAGGGATCCAATTATTAGGGGGTGAGACAGGCAAAACTGTGATCATAGATATGAATGCAGGATGGTATGGTACGCTTTGATGGTAGGTTCAAGAATGTAATTGAACAGATACAGTGCATCCTGAAGGGAGAAAGATTTTTTAAAAAATTAGACATACAGCACAGTAATAGTCCATTTTGGTCCAAAAGCTCATGCCACCCAATTTACACCCAATTAATCTACACCTCTGGTACGTTTCGAACGATGGGAGGAAACCGGAGCCCCTGGGGAAAACCCCACACAGGCACAGGGAGAACGTACAAACAGACAGCGCAGGATTTGAACCCCGGTCCCAATCACCAGCTCTGAAAAGACATTGTGATAACTGCTACGCCAACCATGCCATCCTTGTGATCTACACCCATCCCAACGGCATACATAAATAGAACAATAAACCACAGGCAGTGTTTAATGAGGTATGAAAGAAGTTTAAAAACTAGGCCTTTAAAGATAATCATCCCTGGACTACAAAGAAACAGTGCAGAAACAGGACCTTTGACCCATCAGTTTTCATGATTAATAACCGATATACACTAATAAACATGAATTCTATTTTAATATCTATACATCCCCATCAGCTCCTCCCAGATTCTACAATTCACCTACACATTCGGAGCAACTTACATTGGCCAATTAACCTGTCAATCAACATTTCTTTAGGTTACGAGAGTACATGGACAAACACAACTAGAAAGATAAAGTTCAAATTTCTTGTCAGTGTACATATATGAGATCAAACAACCCTGAGATCCTTTTACCTACAAAGTAAGAGTACTTAAATGAGTCTCTGATTGAGTTTGTTTCTTTAGAAGTCTGATGGAGAAGGGGTGAACCAGGTGGTACGAGTCTTGTGGCACGTATACCTCTTTCCTGAGGGTAGCAGTGACAGCAAAGCATGTCGTTGGTGGTGTGGATCCTTGATGATTGCTGCTGCTCTCCAATGGCTGCTATTCTTGACGGTAGAGAGAGTTTTGCCTGTGATGTACTGGGCTATGTCCACTGCCTTTTGCAGGGCTTTCTGCTCAGAGGCATTAGAGCCCAATACCAGACTTTGATGAAACCATTCAGCAGACTTACCCCGACAAATCTGTAGATGTTTACTTAGGTTTCCAATGTCATACCAAACCTCCACAAACTCCTGAGGAAGTGTTTTCTTCATGATGACCAGGAAATTTCAACTGAGATAGCGAATCCTGGGAATTTAAATTTGCTCACCTTATCTAATCTCCAAATGATCACTGGATCATGCACCTCTGGTTTTCCCTTCCTAAAGTCCACAATCAGCTCCTTTGTTTTGATCAGATTGAATGTTCCTTTTTAATCACTGCTGTGCTATCATCAGGAAATTTGTAAATGATGTTGTTGTACTGAGCCATGCGGTTGTAAGTATAAAGTGAGCAGAGTCGTGGGCTAAGTACACAGCCCTGTGGTGCTCTGATACTGCTGGTGATGTTCTTTCCAATCTACACTGGTTGGGATCTGGAGGTGAGGATATCTAGAATCTAATTACACAGTGGGTATTGAGGCTCAGGTTAAGGAGTTTGCTGATCAATTTTGAGGGGTTGATGGTGTTAAATTCAAACTGTAGTCAATAAAGAGCATCCTGATGTATGGATTTTTGCTGTCCAGATGTTCCAGGATTGTGCGTAGAGCCAGTGAGCATCTGCCAAAGATCTGTTGCTGTGGAAGGCAAATTGGAATAGATCCATGTTGCCACTCAGACCGGAGCTGATATGCTTTAATACCAGCCTCCCAAAACTTTTCATCACTGTGATTGCAGTGGCAACTCCCCGCTGCTTGACAGCCCCCCACCCAGCTACCTGACAACCCCCCGCCTCACTGGGGAGGGTAGGTCAGCAGGGGCGGCCGACGTGGGACATCAGGGGGCGGCCGGTGCAGGCTGTAACAGCCAGCTGGCCGTTCCGGCACCTCACTGGGCGCTTCGGTCTTTGGGGCTGCTCTCTGTGGCTCAAAACGTGGCATAACAGTGGCTATCTTTCCTACCCATAATCCCCCATGCAGCTGAAACTGTTCTGGGAAACACAGAGCAGTTAACCCTGCATGGGGGATTATGGGTAGGGAAGACCACCATTGATTGGTGGTGCTGTGGCACCAGTCGCTCTGCCTCTATCAGATCCGGAAATCTGGATGGAGCAGCCTTTTAGGGGTGCTGTCTGAAAGGTGAGTTCTTAGTTTTCAATCCACTCCTGTCACTGTCCTCAAAGGTGGAGGGTTCACCTGAAATGGCCTTTTGAGAGCAATGGGTGCATCTCAACAGGAAAGGGACAAAAGTTTATGCTGTGGGGGATGGTTTAAACTAGTTTGGCAAGACAAAGGAACCTGAGAGTAGAATGTGAAGGGAGAAGAGCTGAGTGCAGAGAGAATTTAGAAAGCAAAAGGCAAATATGCAGGGCAATGTCTATGAGAATGTATCTGGAATGACCAAGATGTACAAGCATTATAGAACATGAATAAATCAATGTTAAAGCCAAAGGAAAAAAAATCCATAATAAATTAATAAAGCCCATGATGAAGTTAAAGTAAATATTTTACTGGAATCAGTGAAAATGGAGATTATATAATTAACTGATAACAAAGCATTTGGGAGTATGTACAGAATGTGGAAATGTGGTTAGTCAACCATAGACGAAGGTAAATGTGTAGGAGAATGATGTTGTGGTAATAATGGAGAATTGGCTCCAAAAAAAAATCAAGTCTGGGTGTTAAATATTCCTGGATACAATGTGTTCAAAAAGACAGGGAAGGAAAGAAAGGAGAAGTAGCATTGTGATTGAAGAGAATATTTCAGTGGGAGAGAAAAGAGGGTTAAAGAATCTGTTAAAGAATCTCCTCAGCACATGGAAGAAATATAGGAAGAAATAATGAAGGAAGATTACAGAGAAGAGCAAAAACTCTTGAATGGTTATTCTGGGAGACTTTGTGTAAAAATATAAACTGGGGTAGATGAAGAGTTCTGACTAGAATAATTTTCGAGAACACTTTATTTCTAGTCCGAGGATGGGGATTGCTAGATCTGATTTTAGGGAATGAAGCGGATTAAGAGCACAAAGCTTTCGTAGAGGAACAATTAGGAGAAAGTTGTCCAAATACCTTTAGATTTAGATTGGTGAACTACCATAAGTTATATTAATGACAGAGGTGCACCAAAGAAAAGGTACAAGGACTGCCTAAAGAAATCTCTTGGTGCCTGCCACATTGACCACAGCCAGTGGGCTGATATCGCCTCTTGGCGCCTCACAGTTTGGCGGGCAGCAACCTCCTTTGAAGAAGACCGCAGAGCCCACCTCACTGACAAAAGGCAAAGGAGGAAAAACCCAACACCCAACACCAACCAACCAATTTTCCCCTGCAACCGCTGCAACCGTGTCTGCCTGTCCCGCATCGGACTTGTCAGCCACAAACAAGCCTGCAGCTGACGTGGACATTTACCCCCTCCATAAATCTTCGTCCACGAAGCCAAGCCAAAGAAAAGAAGAAGAACACAAAGACAGGATGAATCCATTCGATTCAAAATAGAGCCCCGTGTAGTTTCAGAAAAAAAGCTGTTGAAACTCCTGTTCCCGTTGTTTTTTTTTAAATTCTGTCTAGGGAACTATACCTAGAATTTAGAAGTAATTCATAAAGACCAGATATCACCCTCCTCCCTTTATAATTAGGCTGAAAATTATAACTCATCCCTATCATATTAGGTTCCAGGTCTTCAGGGAGCATCAAACTTAAAGAATTTAAAAATCTCCTATCCTGTAGATAATGGTGTCTAGATATTGTAAATTTGGTGGATATTTGTTGAAAAGAGGCAAGATTTTGATCAGTAAAAATATCTAAAGAAGATTGGATACCTAAATTTGACCAAGGTTGGTCTTGAACCGACGGTAAAAAAAAAATTACCTAAAATATGAATAAGTAATAAGAACCTCAAAATGTTTCCCAAATTGAAACCAGATTCTCAAATGTATGTCTAACAACAAAATTGTCAGTTAGTTTGTTAAAATCGCGCTTCCTGTCAAGGTACAAAAAGTACAGCGAAACCACAAAGTACAAAACGCAGATTTTATTGAGTCATGCCAACAAAAATGAACAATATTAGAGGCAGGTAGACAAAGCCACCTCACAAATATTGTTGAATCTTATTCAAAGAATCCAGTTGAGGGGTACAATATTTAAGGACCATTCTAGCATACAAATTAGAGTTAACTTTTTGAAAATATTGTTACAAGTTAAGGTATTACAGTCAGAATTTGCACATTTCTAAAGACAGGAAAATGGTTGAATGCCAATTGGCTTTTTACATGTACACGTTATAATTAACAGATATAAATTTGTACCATATACAATGGAAGCAGTTTGGAAAGTTGCTTGGAGTGATTACTGTGCCTTAGTTTCAGTGGTGCTTTTAAGTTACAGCACTCGGGTAGCCCTCCTGGGACCCAGGTGCAATTAGTGGGGCAAAGTTGCCTCCAGCATCTTTTAAGCTGAGGGGGGATAGCCCCAGTAAATTGCCAACCCAGCAATTTAAGGGGGATCCCATCCCCGCAATGATGCAGCAAATGATGCGTCAAGCAAACTAGTCTCCCCAGTTCCCCCCCCACCAGCTGTCACTCTCCCTCCCACTGTCAATCATGCTCCCCCCCCAACCTGCGGCAGCCGACACCTCTGCCCCCGTGGCAGTGACCCCTTTCCTCTCTCCTCCATGGCAGCAACCCTTCTCCTGCTGATCGTGCCACACCCCCACACCCCCCTCACGGCAGCAACCTCTCACTACCCCCCCCCCCCAACCACCTCAGGCCCTGCTAGCGACCCATCTCTCCCCCGATCATTGCAGACTCTTCAGCCAGAGTTTCCCTGTGATGCCAGCATGCAAGCGCTGACATCACAGGAGTAACTAGGTCAGCCATTTTGCTTTTCAAGCTGCCAATCGACGCATCCTGGGTAAATTTAACTGTGTTCCCTGACTATCTCCGAGGTAGAGCAGGGACCTGGTTGACTTTGGACATCACTGACCAGATTGGACCCTTTCAAGCTGCCTTGTGAGTGGGGTGCTAATGGGGAAAATTGCCTGGTTAACCCCATTTTACAAGGCAGTTTGAAAGCACCTACTCATTCATTAATACTTGGAAATGCCATTTCCACCCTAAACAGAGAGCCATCTATACCAACAACAAGGAGAGAAGCCTTGGTCTCATAGGCGCCTTCAGTGTGGCTGTGCACATTCTGCAGCTTTTAACAGCTAGATCGTGTCTGACAAGTAGTGGAATCAATCAGCCACGTTTGGCCGGCAAGCTAATTTATCAATGGGAATCCATTTGACAAGTAATATAACTGGTCGGCAAGGCATTTAGCGTCTTTGTTCTTCAGACATTATAAAGCCCGGGGATACAGTGATTGCTTTTGATATTATCAGGGCATAAAAGATCATCAAGTTTAATTTTCTGTCTGGAATGTTTCTTGGCTTAAAACTCATCTTTCCCTTCCAGCCTGTTCTCTGGAAATCTGTGACTTTACTTCAGTTACAGAGGAAAATTTGTATTGGTTTTCTCATAATTGATATTTCTAGATATCCTATAAACTCAAATTTCCACAAGTTTGGAGGTCAGAAAAGGTAAAAAGTGCTCCAGTATCCAAGGAAGGGAATATTTATCTTTCTTCTTAAAATATTTTTATCAACTTTAACATTTGAGCATACGTAATAAATGACAATTACATAATAAATCAATTGTATACAAGTAAATACATACAGAAGGAGAAAAAATAGGTGGTTAATAAATTATGCAAAACTAGATTAATAGCTACTTGTATTAACTCAATCTAGCGATAAAGATAATGCATGCAACCCTGTCAGACCCAGGGTGTGTCACGTGATGTGGTAGAGTCAGCATGTGGAAATCTGACTCTCCTGGGAATTAGTAAAAAAAAGTGCTAATTAGGTAAAGTGCAATTAACTAAAACTATTAAAAAACTGCTTTACAACCTCTATACAACATTCGAACTATGTCACCTAAAAGAGGAAAAATCATCGCGAACACAGATGGAACAACGACAAGATAAAGAATAAAGGCCTACCGTCTCCATGGATCCAGGATCTGAGGTGAGGGTTCATCCCATAGTGAGTTCCACCACCATCTCTACAGGGTGATAGGATCGAGAAAGAAGACGTTGAACTGTGCATGTATTGAAAGATGCACATGTGCAGACCAAAAGAACCCCGCAATGTTGCTGGAACCAGCAGTGCTGGCTCTGATACATAGCAGATGCTGTATCATGAACAGGAGGAGATCTCTCTGACAGATTCGCAGGCCAATGACAAAAAAATAGGAGGAAGATCATGAAGAAGAGATGACAAGACAGACAAAAGTTCTCAAAGACAAAGGTTGGAAAATGAAAGCATTATAAGAGGAAGAATGCACCAATACCAAGCTACAGAAAGAAATTAGAGAAATAAAAATAAATATGAAAAAAAATCAGATGACAGAATGAAGAAATATTTTGCCATTGTTCAGAAATCGCAAAACAAATTGGATGAGGATGATGAGAATTAAGACTATGGAAGCCGGTATGGAAGATGTACAGGAAAGAATGGTGAGAGTGGAGAACAATACTGATGCATGGGCCATTAGAATGAAGCAACTCTGGGGAAAGGTTGATCTACTAGAGAATTTTAGTAGAAGAAATAATATTAAAATAGTTGGCCTTAAAGAAGGTGATGATGCGATATGTTTTTTCAGCGCTAAACTCCGAATGTCCTGGGAGCTGATAAATTTGACAATGTTATTGAAATTGAAAGGGCACAGAGACCTCAGACCATGACCTCCTCCAGATCTGAAGCCAGGATTTGTGCACTTATAAATATCTTGGGTATCAAGATAGAGAAAAAGTGTTGGCTCTAGCAGCGCGAAAGAACGACAAGGTCCATTGGAATTTCATGGAGTGAAGATAATCTTCTATCCTGATATGTTTGGATTTGCTGAAGTGGAGGAAAGCATTTAACACTGAAACACATGGCAGAAGGGATATCAGTTTATCCTGCACTATCCAGCTACTCTTACAAAGAGGACAGAACAGATTTTTTACAGATTATATTTGAGCATAAGAATTTGTTGAAACTCTACTAGTTAGGCCTCAAGAAGACACTTTAAAATGTTCTGATTTATATAAAGCAGTTTTTTTTTCCATTTTCTTTTTTGTATAGATGAGATTGATGATGGTAAACATCCCAGGGTAAGGGCGGGGTGGGGGAGGGTAGAGGTTTTGTGGACTAACTTCTATCGACTCATGTGTGTATTTGTGGCAATAGCCATAACCCATAAAATGGAGGGGGGGTGTGGTAATGTTATATATTCAACAAAATTAATTATTTTTTATGTTTTTCTCTTATATTTTTGAATATTTTATTGGTTGTAATATTAATTTATTTATGTATAAATTTATCTTTCCTTTTCTACTTAGACTATGGAGAGGAGTGACCCTTAACAAGGTGTACATTGAATATTGGCATATTCGGGGAGGTGCACAGAGAAAGAGGAAGGGGCAAAGTCACTGGCCTTGTATTAAAGTAAATATAAATGAATAATTTACTGAACTTTCTTAGTTTTAATGTTAACAGGCTGAATAAACATGTAAAGAGGAAGAATGTATTGACACATATTAAAAAAAATGAACGGAGATGTAGCTTTCTATAACAAGAGACTAATTTAACTGAAGTGGAATATCAGAAATTAAGAGACTTAGTGGGACATGTCACAGTCTCCTCATTTAATTCAAAGCCAAGGGGAGTAGCAAATTTGATAGACACTTCCAGTCATTACAAAAAATACAGTGATACATTGTCAATTTTTTTTCAGAATTTTGGACTTTTTTGAATATATATGCATCAATTGTGAATAATGAAAAATTTATAGACCTAGTAAACACATGGTCCAAATTGTGCTCTACATTGGAAGACTATAGGGAGATCTCCGGATATAAGATCAATTGGAACAAGAACAAAATTATGCCACTTACGGGGGGAGATTATAGCCAATGTCAAGAGAATAGTTACCTAAAATGGCTGCAAAATGGGATTAAATATCTAAGAGTCAATATAGATAATAACCTAAATAATATGTCCAAACTAAATGATACCCCCTCGCTGGGAAAAATCAAAGGGACCTAAACAGGTGGATGCGCCTGCCCATAACATTAATGGGCAGGGTCAAATATGTTAAAATGAATTTGTTGCCAAGACTTCAGTATCTCTTTCAGACACTGCCCATGGCATTTCCCTTGGTTTATTTTTTCAAACCCTGCTCTCACAAGTAAGTTTTTCTTTGGAACGGGAAGGTAGCCAGGGTTTCTATGGAAAAAAATTAGCTGGGATTATAGTCTGGGTGGATTGCGAATGCTGGACTTCAAAAAATATTATTGGACAGCCCAGTCGAGATACATCTCCTCACTCTTTGGGGGTGGAGATGCATCATCCTGAGCACAAATTGGTCTGCACTTGGTGGGTGGGAAGGTGGCAGAGGATTTTATTCATAAATTGGATGCATTCGGAAGAATTGGCAGACGAACCCCCCCCACCCCGCCTCAAAATAGAACAAGCAAAAATAAAATGTAACCAGCTCAGGTACAATAAGCTTTCTTCCAAATCTTGATTAACTTAATCATCATCAATTCCGGTATCAATTAACAATTAACTGTCCAGTTTCAATCTCTTGCTTCCCATTCTGAACGAGAACAATCTGTTGTGGGAACTTTTCCTGATCTTGCCTCTGCTTATTATCAGGTAGAGAATTAGCAAAAGTGAGAGCTTCGGCATCATCGTTAAAAAACTGAGTTTGATAATCCCCATAAAAAAACTTTTAACACAGCAGGATAACGAAAAGCAAACTTATAACCCTTCTTCCACAAAACAGCTGAATTAAATTCTTTACAGCTTGGCTCAAATCAGCATTAAAAAAATATTATTCTTAACAAGTAAAGGGCCCTGGTTACTTCTAGTATTCTGTACTGTAAGTCTTAATATCAATTCTCTATCCTGGAAACACAGACATCAAATCAGAATGGTCATGGCGCTTGACCCGGAAGTGGTTTCCTTCTTATTGCTCGATGAGCTCTGTCCAATTCCAAACCATTCAGAAAGTAAACTATTCCCAAAACTTCAGGAATCCACTTCTGAAAGAACTGAGCTGGATCCGGACCTTCGAGAACTTCCAGAAGACCAACAATTTTAACATTATTCCTCAGACTCTGATTTTCCAAAACATCGATCTTTTTCAACAAATCATTTTACTGGATCTCCCAACCAGTGAACAAATCCTCCATCTGTCCAATCTTTTCTTTACACAAGCCCACATCATCTTTGCAGTCAATAAATGCATCTTCAATCTTCTTAAATTTATCTTGAACCTTATCCACTGCTTTCAAACACTTAGTAACATTCATTTTAATAGAAGACATTTCACCCTTCATTTCAGCCAATTGTTCCTTCACAACTGAAAACCCTTGGCTCACTTGCATAGCCAAATTCTTCACTTGCTTAGATAAATCAGACAAAGCAGAATCTGAATGAGAAGGGTCAGACATAAGCTTAAAAGTCTGCCTCATCACAGGCCTAGCCTTAAATATGAATGTTTCTTCTTCTACAAGTTGCTGCTCCACTTCTTCCATTCCAGCGACGTCCTCCTCCTCCATCGAAACGAGGGTCGGCACGACCCAACTACGGGTGCAGACCCCCCCCACCCCCTGAGTCACTGGACTGAGGGATGTCGGGACCCCCTGCAGCCTGGGACATTTCAAAAGCAGCGCAATTGATCCTCTTGGTCTGGAGATCAATGTCAGTCGCTGGCACCATCTTGCACAGCAGTTCACGAGGTCGGCACCGGCATGGAGTACACCCTACCAGTAGATTGATGCTGTGGTTGGGTCTGTCCTATACTGAAACAAATTATCTGTATTTGGAATAACATTAAGAATAATGTTATCAATAACATTAGGAATAAAAGTGGGGCTGTCTCCAAAATCACCCCTGAATCCAAACTGATTTATATCACTGACGGTAGGTAACAAGATCCTGGACACCTGGCATCAAAATGGCATCAGGTGTATAGAGGACTGTTAAGAGCATGGGCAGCTACTGTCATTTAAACAAGTTAGGCAGAAATACAATTTGTCTAATAAGATATTCCACTGCTACCTTCAGATAAGATCTTTTCACAGGACCAATTAGGTCCAATCAAGATCCTACCAAAGTGCATGATCTGAAGGGGGAACATGGTGTATTTCCTGCTCCAAGCGGAAGGACCTAAACAAGGTCTTTATAAATCAAGACAGAGGTGAGAGTTGGACTAAGAAATATTGATTGATTAGTGATGCTGGTCTGACCTGTGTCGGGCCGGCATGATTGCAGCCATCAAAACGCGGTACAGGCTGGTGCAATACAATTTTTTGCACCAGTTGTACCTGATGCTACAAAAGATTAATAGATCTAAGACAAAAATATCAGACCAATGTTTTAGATATGGCATTGAGACAGGAACCTTTGTGCATGCGACCTGGATATATACTAAGATGAAGCCTTTCTGGGTAGAACTAGGCAAAGTCCTAGGGAAAATCATAGGTAAGGAATTCCCACAGGACTCAGAGCACAGACATAATGGACTTAAGACTTAAAATGAAGCTGTCCAAATTCCAAATTCAATTTGTAATGATCGCATTGGCAGTGGCCAGGAAGTGCATAGTGGTTACCTGGAAGTCTGATTCTTGTCTGAGTATCGCACAGTGGAGCAAGGAAATGTAAGCCTGTGTTCCCCTGGAGAAAATTACCTATAACTTAAGGGGAAGGCACAATACTTTCCAAAAAATTTGGCAACCACATTCAACCTCCAAAGAAGTACGGTTGTAAAGAGGATTGCTGCACCTCATTGCCCTGCCTACCCTGCTTCCTCCTCAACTCTGAGTGGGAGGGGAGGGGAGGGACAAGGGATCAGTCTCATTCCAGCCAGGAAAAGTCAGGAAAAAAATATCGGCCTGAACCCAGGCTGCTGAGCTGTGTCAGACCTACAACCTTCTGATATGATTTAGTCCTTTGTTGCAAGTCTTTTTAAAGTCTTATATATTTTTTTTATTATTAGTTAAGCGTTAAGTGTTAGATGTCAAGGGAATGGCGGGGGGTAGGGGGGAGGGGAGAAGGGACTCGGTAGAGGAACCTGTATAGAATAGTTATGGATAAGTAGTAGTTGGTGCTGATTTGTAATCACTGACAATGACTTTTTAATAATTGTTTATTTTTCACACTGTGAACCATATCAACCAAAATATGTACAAATGTATCTCATTAAATTTACACAGTGGTCTTTTCTCCCTTTTCCCCCCACCTTCCCTTCCTCCCCTCTACCCATCCCCCTCCAATACCCATAAATATTCAACATATACAATAAAACCATAAAATAATATTTTCACACAAAGGAAAATAAACAAGAAAAATGTGTCATCTATTTATTACACACTGAATCTAGACAAAAGGCAAAGGAGGAAAAACCCAACACCCAACCCCAACCAACCAATTTTCCCTTGCAACCGCTGCAATCGTGTCTGCCTGTCCCGCATCGGACTGGTCAGCCACAAACGAGCCTGCAGCTGACGTGGACTTTTTACCCCCTCCATAAATCTTCGTCCGCGAAGCCAAGCCAAAGAAAAGAATCTAGTCATTTTGTCTTATCATTTTCATTCTCATTTTAGGGGATGGAGGTCCTAGGCAAGCTCTCTCTGATATGTTCCATGCATGGTTCCGAAATTTGTCCAAACATTGTGACATTATTTTTTAAATTATATGTTATTTTTTTCCAATGGAATACATTTATTCATTTCCATGTACCATTGTTGTATACTCATGCTCTCTTCCATTTTCCAAGTTCACATTATATATTTTTTTGCTATCGCTAAGGCTATCATAATGAATCATTTTTGCACTTTATCCAATTTGAGGCCTAATTCTCTACTTTTTATGTTACTTTAAAGAAATATCTCTGTTTTTTTTTGGTATGTTATTTTTTGTAATTTTATTTCATATCTGATTTAATTCTTCCCAAAATGTATTTACTTTCATACATGCCCAAGTTGGATGTAATGTTGTTTCCATTTCCTTTCAATGAAAACATCTATCCGATAATGTTGAATCCCATTTTTAAAATTTTTGAGGAGTGATACATACCCTGTGTAACCAATTATACTGTATCATGCATAACCTTGTGTTTATTGTATTCTTCATAGTTCCAGAATATAACTTTTCCCATACTTCATTTTTTACCTTTATGTTTAGATCCTTTTCCCACTTCTGCTTAAGTTTATAGTTTATTTCATCATTTTCCTTATCTTGCAACTTAATGTACATGATGGTTATAAATCTTTTGATTATCATTGTGTCTGTAATCACGTATTCAAAGCTGCTTCCTTCAGGTAATCTCAAGCTGTTTCCCAATTTATCCTTTAAATAAGCTTTCAATTGATGATATGATGTTATTCCATATTTGTACTTTAACTGTTCAAATGTTAATAATTTTTTTCCCCAAAAAACAGTTTTCTATTCTTTTGATTCCTTTTCTCTCCCATTCTCTAAAGGAAAGGGGATTAGCAGATTTTGCGTCAATAGTAATTTTGGTATTTGATAATTTGTTATTCTCCTTTCTAAGTGGATCTTCTTCCGTGTATTAAGTAAATGATGCAGTACTGGTGAGTTTTTATATTGCATCAGCTTTTCATCCCACTTATAAAGTATATGTTCTGGTACCTTTTTGCCTATTTTATCTAGTTCTATCTTAGTCCAGTCTGGTTTTTCCCTTGTCTGGTAAAAATCTGATAAATACCTCAATTGTGCGGCTCGATAATAATTTCTAAAATTTGGTATCTGTAAACCATCTTGATTATACCTCTCTGCTAATTTATCTAACGCTACTCTTGGATTCCTCCCTTTCCACAAGAATTTCCTTATTATTCTCTTTAGTTCCTTAAAGAATTTTTCTGTTAAGGGAATTGGTAAAGTTTGAAATAAGCATTGTATCCTTGGGAACACGTTCATTTTAATGCAGTTCATTTTACCCTCCCTATCAATGTTAGCGGTAATTATTTCCATTGTTCTAAGTCTTCCTGGAATTTCTTTATTAGTGGCTGATAATTTAGTTTGTACAAGTTGTGGTGATATGTAATTACACCACTAGGTCACCAGGGATCATCCCAGTGATCTTGTATATAAAGCAGTCCAGAACTACAGACTAGCCTTCCAGGTTTGTCTTGCAGTGAGACAAGACCTCTTAGTGTACATATTAGTTTATTAAAGCTGTCTTATACTCACACTGCTGTTGTGGTTATTGTCAGTGCACAAGTGGCTTAAGTTATTATCTAACATGATCCCTAGGTATCGGATTGCTTGTGCTTGCCATTTAAATGGTGATTCTTTTTAAAATTCTGTATAATCTGCGTTACTCATTGGCATCACTTCACTTTTATTTGCATTGATCTTGTACCCCAATATTTCTCCATTCTTCCTTCAATTTCTTATGTAATTCTTTCACTAATACCTCTGGTTCTGTTAGGTATACTATGATGTCATCGGAAAATAAGCTGATTTTATACTCCTCCTTTATTGTTATCCCTTTTATTTTATTTTCTATTCTTATCAGTTCTGCCAAAGGTTCTATTGCTAAGGTGAACAATGAGGGGGATAGTGGACATCCCTGTCTAGTTGACCTACTTAATTTAAATTGGTTCAATACATATCCATTTACTGTTACCTTCGCCCATGGTCCATTATACAATGCTTTAATCCAATTTATATATTTTTCTAGTTGATTGAATTTCTGTAATACTTTAAATAAGTAATTCCACTCTACTCTGTCAAAGGCTTTTTGGCCGACTAGAGCAACAGCCACTGTTGGTTTCTTATTTCCTTGAACTGCGTGAATTAGATTGATAAGTTTGCAGACATTGTCTGCTGTTCATCTTTTCTTAATAAATCCAGTTTGATCTTGTTTAACTACTTTAGGTACACAATCAGCCAATTTGTTTGCAAATAATGTCACTATTATCTTATAGTCTGAGTTAAGTAGAGATATTGGTCTATATGATGCTGGTATTAATTATTGCTGTCTTACATGAATCTGGCAAGTTTTGTGTTTCTTCTATCTGGTTCATTACTTCCAGGAGAGGAGGAATTAACTTTTTAAATGTTTTATAAAATTCTATTGGAAATTCATCCTCTCCTGGTGTTTTATTGTTCGGTAGCTTTTTTAATATATCCTGTATTTCCTCTATTTCAAATGGTTTTATTAGTTTATTTTGTTCCTCTTCTTTCAATTTTGGCAGTTCAATTTTAGCTAAAAATTCTGCTATTTTATCATCTTTCCCCTCATTCTCAGTTTGATACATTTGTTCATAAAATTCCTTAAAATTTTCATTAATCTCTGTTGGATTATATGTAATTTGTTTGATGCCAGTATCATTCTTTTAGCTTGTTCTGTTTTAATTTGCCAAGCTAATATTTTATGTGTTTTTTCTCCCAGTTTGTAATACTTTTGCTTTGTTTTCATTATGTTCTTCTCCATTTTGTACTTTTGTAATGTTTCGTATTTAATTTTTTTGTCCGCCAGTTCTCTCCTTTTCGTTTTATCATCCCTTTTTACTAATTTCTTTTCTGTACTTACTATCCAACTGCTCTATTTCCCTATTGTAATCCTTTTTCATCTTAGTCACATAACTTATTATCTGCCCTCAAATGAAGGCTTTCATTGCGTCCCATAATATAAATTTGTCTTTCACTGATCCTGTGTTTATTTCAAAATATGTTTTAATTTGGCATTCAATAAACTCTCTAAATTCCTGTCTTTTAAGTAGCATGAGTTTAACCTCCATCTATATGTTCTTGGTGGGATGTCCTCCAGTTTTATTGCTAATAATAGGGGTGAATGATCTGAGAGTAGTCTAGCTTTATATTCAGTTTTCCTAATTCTCCCTTGAATATGGGCTGACAACAAAAACATATCAATCCTTGAGTAAGTTTTGTGCCTACTCAAATAATATGAAAATTCTTTCTTTCTTTGGTGTTGCCTCCTTCATATATCCATAAGTTTCATTTCCTGCATTGATTTAACCATAAATTTGGCTACTTTATTATTTTTTACTTGTCTTTTGTCCAGTTTTATCTAACATTGGGTCAAAACTAAGGTTAAAATCCCCTCCTATCAATATATTTCCTTGTGTGTCTGTAATCTTCAAAAAAATATCCTGCATAAACTTTTGATCCTCCTCGTTAGGTGCGTATATATTGAGCAAATTCCAAAATTATGAGTATATCTGACACTTTATCATTGCATACCTCCTGCCGGATCTATTATTTCCTCCTCTATTTTGATTGGTGCATTTTTGTTAACTAGTATGGCTACACCTCCAGGTTTTGAATTATAGGATGCTGCTATTACGTGTCCTACCCAGTCTCTCTTTAGTTTGTTATGTTCCACTTCAGTTAGATGCATTTCCTGCACAAATGCTATATCTATTTTTTCCTTCTTCAATAAATTTAGTAGCCTCTTCCTTTTAATTTGGATATGTATTCCATTAACATACCATTAATGTCATATAGTTCAACATGGCCATCTTGTATCTTGCATACATCTCTTTTCAACTTCTTTGCCACCTCCAACCCCCTTTTCCCCATTTTCATCTCTTAGTTTTCTCTTATTACACATCACATTTAAGACATAAAGTACCCCCGCAGTTCCCACATCCACTAATATCATAACCCCAAAAGTTCCTCCCCCCCTCTCTGAGTTGCCCCATACCCCTTGCCGGGAAACCACAATTCCTTTTCATTTAGGTTGCAATCTTGTTTGCAGCGTCAACTGATTTTGCAGTGACAGTTATTCCCCCTCCACGCAGCCCTCTCCAGAAAACACTTTAAAAAAAATCACATGACAAAGCTCTCTCTTTTTTCCCTTACTCGCTTCCTTCCGTTCTCTTTTCCCTCTTTAGTTCTTTACATATACATTATTTTTACATCTTTATATATACTTTATCGCCGTTCTTCATTCTTGTTACATCTCTTCATCTCTTCTCCTGTCCTGCAAATGTTCTGTGAATTCTTGCACTTTCTCTAGATCTGAGAACAGTCTGTTTTGCTCCCCGGGTATAAATATTTTAAGCACGGTTGGATGTCTTTTTTTTGAAGACTTTATTTAAAATTTTATAATATGAATACAATAGAGAATTACATTTAAAGAAAAATTTAAAAAAAATTAAAATGGTATGATTACAATATTACATCAGAAAACTACACAAAATAACCCCCCCGTTAATTGTAACACAATATTAGTAATCTAACTTAAAATTAGTCCAGCCCTCCCCCAAAATAAAGAGTGAAGAGTTAATAAAATTAACATTATATATGAAAAAAAACCCACTTACAAAAAAAGAGATAAAACTTAACCTAAAAAAAATTCTAACAACAAAATTTTTTTTTAATCAATACTAAAATATCACGCTTAAACATATATTTAAATCAAACTTAAATGCATATAATTAGCAAACGGAGTCCACTTTAACTTATAAAAAGACATCCTATCCTGAATTGAAAAAGATATCCTTTCCATAGTCAAACAAAATTTCATCTCCAAATACCACTTATCTAAAGTTAATATATTTTTATCTTTCCAAGTAAGTGCTATACATTTCTTAGCCACGATTAAAGCTAAATAGATAAAGGAAATCTGATAATCCTCTAAACCTAAATCAATTAATGATTGCATGTTCCCTAATAAAAATATATTTGGATCTAATACAAAATGAATATTATATAAACTGTTAAAAATAGATTGAATACCTTTCCAAAACTGTTGCAATCGATCACAAAGCCAAACAGTATGCAAAAAAGTATTGGCCGTCTGATCACATCGAAAACAAGAATCCAACTTACTAAGACCATTTTTTAAAATTTCTCCGGCGTTAAATATAGCAGATGAATAAAATTATAATTAATCATCGCTAGTCTAGCGTTAATTAATTTCCGAATACTATTCTGACAAATTTCCGTCCAAGCTTCTTCAGCTATTTTATGTCCTAAATCTTTTTCCCATTTCAACTTATCTTTATCCCAGTCTTTTTTACTATCAATTTCTTGTAAAATACAATAAAAATCAGATATATATCCCTTTTTTGGTATTGAAAGTACATATTCTTCAAAACTAGATTCAGGTAATAAAATCATATGTCGACCACATAACTGTTTTACAAAAGATCTTCATTAATAATATACAAATATAGGATTTCCACTTATACCATATTTCCTTTGTAATTCGTCAAAGGAACAAAAACAACCCTCAGAAAAACAATCAGATAAATTTTTTATTCCCTTCTTTTCCCATTGTATCAAAGTGGCATTGGAGTCCGTAAAAGGAACAAGTTGATTATTATATAATGGCAATCTTCCAGAATATATATTTTTAAGTCCCAATTTTTTAAGTTTACTTGTCCATAAATTCAATAAATGTTTCAATATTGGCACATTGTATGTTCGTAGTAAATTTTTATTCCATCGAAACAAAAACTCATGAGGAAGTTTTTCTAAAATAACTGCCATTTCCATCTTTACCCTACTAGGTGGGTCGTCCATATTCATTAATGCACTAAGAAATTTAAATTGAGCTGCTTCGTAATAATGCTGAAAATTCGGTAATCTTAAACCTCCAAATTGAAAATCCCACATCAATTTTCTCATTGCTACTCTCGGAAATGTTCCCTTCCATAAGAATTCTCTAATCGCTTTATACAAGTCCTTAAAAAAACTTTTTTTTTTTAAATAAGGAATTGATTGAAACAGATATTGTATTCTAGGAAAAATATTCATTTTTATGGTATTAATCCTCCCTAGTAAACCCAAAGGTAGATCCCTCCACCTAATCAAATCTAATTTAATCCTTTTTATTAAAGGAAGATAATTAATTGAGTATAATTCTTGAAATTTCGTATTAACATTAATTCCTAAATATTTAATTTGTGTAGTCCACTTCAAATTTGTAATATTTTTATACACTAAATAATCATCTTTACAAATTGGCAAAATTTCACTTTTAGGCCAATTTACTTTATAACCAGATAATTGGACATAAATTTCTAAACATTCTTGAATTGCAGGTAAAGAAGTATCCGGATCAACCAAATATAATAAAACATCATCAGCAAATAAATTAATCTTGTATTCCTCATTCAGAACTCTCATACCTTTAACATTTTCATTTTGACGTATTAATTGTGCTAAAGGTTCAATAACTATAGCAAATAAAGCAGGTGACAACGGACATCCTTGTCTAGTAGATCTTGTCAAACTAAAAGATTCTGAAATTTGGCCATTAACAGCAATTCTAGCCTTCGGGCTATTATATAAAGCCTTTATCAATCCAATAAATGAAGAACCAAAACTAAATTTCTCAAGTACTTTGAACAGAAACTTCCATTCCACTCTATCAAAAGCCTTTTCTGCATCCAATGAAACCACTATTGGATAATTTAACTGAAATTTAGATTTATTTATCAAGGTTATTAACCGTAAAATATTATCTGAAGCATACCTATTTTTTATAAATCCCGTTTGATCACCATGTATAATTTTGGGCAGATATTGAGCTAATCTATTAGCCATAACTTTAGCTACAATTTTATAATCTACATTTAACAACGATATTGGTCTATAAGAAGAAACCTGTAAAGGGTCTTTATCTTTTTTTGGTATAACCATAATTATTGCATTAGAACAAGACTCAGGTAATTGAAAAGTATTATAAGTTTGTTGTAATACATCCTTATAAATAGAAGATACATCAGCA
This sequence comes from Narcine bancroftii, assembly GCF_036971445.1. Taxonomy (NCBI): domain Eukaryota; kingdom Metazoa; phylum Chordata; class Chondrichthyes; order Torpediniformes; family Narcinidae; genus Narcine; species Narcine bancroftii. The sequence continues at coordinate 36,420,386 of NC_091469.1, forward strand.
TAAAATTTTTTTATAAAACTCTATAGAAAACCCATCTTCACCAGGTGCCTTTCCATTCGGCATATCTCTTATTGTCATTTCTATTTCATCGTCTGTAAAAGGTTTATTTAACTCTTGTCTATCTTCTTGATTCAATTGTGGCAAATTAATATTTTTCAAGAAAGAATCTATTGCGTCTCCAGTTACATCTTTACATTCTGAAGTATACAATTGTTTATAGAAATTACAAAATTCCTCATTAATCTCCTTTTGATTAAAAGTAATACCTGATTTCTTTCTAATCGCTGGTACAATCCTAGATAATTGTTCCTTTTTTAATTGCCATGACAAAACTTTATGAGCTTTCTCACCCCATTCATAAAACTTATGCTTAGTTTGATTCATTAAACATTCAAACCGATATGTTTCTAATTCATTATATTTAAATTTTAAATTAGTTAACTGATTCTTTTGCGTTTCGGTAGCATGTTTTTGAAATTCTTTTTCAGTAGCAGTTAGCTTTTTCTCTAAGTCTTCAATCTCTTTAATTCTCTCCTTCTTTACTTTAGAGGCATAACTGATAATTTGGCCTCGCAAAAAAGCTTTCATTGCATCCCATAAAACAAAATGACTAGAAACAGAATTACAGTTAATACCAATAAAAATTGCAATTTGCTGTTTTAAAAAACTAATAAATTCTGTTTTTTGCAATAGCATAGTATTAAATCTCCATCTTGAAGCTTTCTGAACATCTTGTGAACTCAAATATTCTAATAATAGTAATGAATGATCCAAAACCAATCTAGCCTTATACTCCACAGATGTAACCCTATCCTGCAAATGTGCTGATATTAAAAAATAATCAATTCTAGAAAAAGAATTATGTCGCGAGGAATAAAAAGAAAAATCTTTCTCTATAGGATTAACTCTTCGCCAAATATCAATTAAATTGAAATCTGCCATCATATTAGTCACACGGTTGGATGTCTTAATATGAATTTGTAACCTTTTTCCATAAAGTTGATTTCACTGTATTAAATTCCTTCCTCCTCTTTAAGAGTTCAAAACTTATGTCAGGGTAAAAAAATATTTTTTGACCCTTATATTCCAATGGTTTATTATCTTCACTAATTTTATTCCTTGACCTTTCCAGTATATATTCTCTTGTTGTATATCTCAAAAATTTTACTAAGATGGAGCTTGGTTTTTGATGTGCCTGTGGTTTCAGAGCTAATGCTTTGTGTGCCCTTTCTATTTCAATTTCTTCCTGCATTTCTGTCATTCCCAGGACCTTTGGGGTCCATCCTTTTATAAATTCCTTCATGTTTGTGCCTTCTTCACCCTCCTTCAGGCCCACTATTTTTATGTTGTTTCGCCTACTATAATTTTCAACATATCAATTTTCTGAGATAACAACACTTGTGTGTCTCTTTAATTTTTTTGTCACTTTCTTTCAATTTTTCTCTTAAGTCATTCACTTCCATTTCTACAGCCGTTTCCTGCTCTTCCACACCCTCTACTCTTTTCCCTATTTCTGTCATTTCCAGTTCTAACCTTTGCATTTTATCTCCTGTTCTTTTCATTTTTCTTTTAATTGCATTAAGCTCTAATGATAACCATTCTTTTAGTGATCTCATTTGTTCTTCAAAAAATACTTTATCTATATTCTGTTCATCAGTTTTACCTTCTATTTCTCTGTGAAGATCTTGGTCTTCTTCTTCTTCTGTGTCTGTATTGGTGTTTGTGTCTTCTTCTCTTCTTTTTGTCTGTGTCTCTTCTGTTTTTCCTGATGAGCTGCTCGTATCTCTTTGTCGGGCCTCTTCTTGCTAGGCCCCTTGTTGCTGGTCCTCCTCTCTTGGGCTGTTCATCTGTTGTGCTTCTTGACATTGGTCTTCTTGTTGATCTTCCCTCTATCTTCCATGTCTATTTCGCTGCACCCTCTTCTGTTGTCTTCCTTATCCTCCAACTGAGAGCCCTAGTGTCGGGCCTCTCTCAGCTGCTCGGTCTGTGACAGCCCGCTCCTCTGCTGAGCCCCCCTCCCGCCAGTGTCCTCTTTCTCCTCTGATTGCACATGCGCGACTCCTCGCGCATGCACCGTTGCACAGTTTTGTTTGGCTCTGAGAGCCATTTATGTAGTGTACCAGCTGGTGGGTCATGATTCTGTAGGGCAGGTACTGACCTTGAGGGTTGGGTGCTCCTCGTCACCACAGCATCCTGTTCCTTCCTGCAGGTAAGGCCTTCTTCCTTCTTCTCTGGTGACTTTTTTTCCAGCTGTTCTTACTTTCTCCTTCTTGGAAGCCATCTTCTTTTTCTTCTCTGTATCTTTATCTTCTATTTCTTGTGCTCTATTGCTGTTAAGCTTTGCTTTTTCCTAACTCTTTTTCCTATTTTCCTGGAGAGAGCTGGTTTTCCCGACCGGCCACTACTCCATCACGTGACTCCTCCGACAATGACAATGTTGAAAACTGTTTGAGTTCAAGACCAGAAAATTACAATTTTTTTTTTAAATTATAGAAACCTTTTTTTAACATAGCAGGAGCACATCAGAATATTTTAATATGTGGGGATTTTAATTTTTGTCTAGATCCAGTTTTCGATAGATCATCCAGTACAGTAATAAGAGCAAAGGCAGCAAAGACAACTTCAGCACTAATGAAGGATTTGAACTTAATAGACACGTGGAGAAGAATTCATCCAAAGGTTAGGGATTATTTTTTTTATTCAAATTGACACGATTCTTATGCGAAGGGGGCACAGACTTATTTTTAATGTCAGCACATCTTCAAGATAGAACTCATTAAGTTGATTATAAAGCAAGGTTTCTATCTGACCATTCACCGTTACTAATGACTAGAAAATGGTAGATAAAGAACAATCTACTTATAGATGGAGACTTAATGTTATTAAAATGGTCAGATTTTTGTGATTTTGTTTGAAGGCAAATTCAGTTTTTGTTTAAGACTAATTCTAATTTGGTTAATGATAAGTTTATTTTATGGGATGCAATGAAGGCTTACTTAAGGGGACAAATTATGTTACACTTCTAAAATTAAGGATTATATGAAAGAAATGGATTTTTTTTAAAGAGATAACATTTAGAAAAGGATTTACAAAGATGGGTATCAGAGGAAAAACATTGGAGACTTATAATTAAGAAACTTCATTATAGTTCATTACAAACATATAGAATGGAGAATGCCATAATGAGAACTAAGCAGAGATATTGAGTTGGAATAAGTGGGCCAACTGGTTTGATATGGAATGCTTCACAATCACATGTAGTTACCTTTGCCTCCCTTATCACTAGAAGGGCCATATTAATGAGATAGAAAGATGCTGTCCTTCCCACTCGTACTCAATGGTTGTCTGATATGATAGCATGTCTGATTTTGGAAAAAAAATTAAATGTTCCACTACTGAAATGAATGTAAATTTTGTTTCTTTATGGGGTTCTTTTCTCAATTATTTTCAAAATTTGTAACATTAACTATTTTCTGGTTTATGACCCCATTAATTACCTTTTTTTTTTAAATTATCAGTCGTGATCTCAGAATCAGAAAATTCGATGTTTAGCGGCAGTATTATAATGCAAGCATTCATATTATATCCATCTCACAACATTACCATAAAAAATAACACAGTAAGGCAGTTACTTTGGTTCATTGATTATTCAGGAATCTGATGGCAGTGGGGAAGAAGCTGTCTTTGTGCCACTGAGTGCTCATCTTTAGGCTCCTGTACCTTTTTCCCCGATGGTAGCAGAGCGAAGGGGGCATAGCCTGTGTGGTGGAGATCTTTGAGGATAGAGGCTGCTTTTTTAAGACACCGCATCAAGTGGATGTCCTTGATGGAGTGAAGTCTGGTGCCTGTGATGTTGCAGGCTGAGTTAACAACCCTCTGGAGTTTATTCTTGTCCTGAGAGTTGGCGTCTCCGTACCAGGCAGTGATGCAACCAGCCAGAATACTCTTCACGGTACACCTATAGAAGTTTATGAGAATTTTTGATTACAGATCTAATCTCCTCAGACGCCTCACAAAGTATAGCCACTGGCGAGCCTTCTTTGTGATTGCACCAACATGGAGGCTCCATGACAGATCGTCAGAGGTTATGACACCCAGGAATTTGAAGTTCTTGACCCACTCCACTGCTAAGTACACAATGAGGACTGTGTTGTGTTCCCATGACTGCCTCCTGATGTTCACCATCATCTCCTTGGTTTTGTTGATGTTGAGCACAAGATTGTTATCATTACACCATTCAACGAGCTAATCTATCTCCCTCCTGTACGCTTCCTCATTGCCATTTGTGATTCTGCCAACAACTGTGTTGCCATCGGCAAACTTGTAGATAACACTGGAATTATGCCTGGCCTCAGAGATGGGTGCATAATGAATAGAACTGTGGGATAAGCATGCGTTTTTGAGGTGTCCCTGTGTTGATCATCAGTGAGGAGATGTTGGTTCCAATTCGTACTGACTGTAGTCTTCCTCAGAATAAGTGATACAGTAAAAATACAAGTAAATACATAATATTTTACCCTATATAATCTCCCACTCCCAACCCTAACCCACCCACCCATCCTGAACCACCTCTAAACTACCCCAAAAGAAAGAAAAAAAAGAGAATAGAAGAGATCAACCTACATAACAAGCTTCAACTATTGCCATGATTTAGGGCAACCCCAACAACTTGGAAAAAAACTATTACAAATTCAGTCCCATACATCTCATATACAGGCACTAAACTTTAACAAAGATAGAATAATTGTTATGTAAATTATACATGATCTTTTGCAATGGAAAGACCTCATTTCCAAATGCCACCATTGAATACTCAAATCAGTCTAATTTTTCCAAGTAATTGCTAAACATTTTTGAGCCACAGCAAATGCCAATGAGATTTATCTAATTTGAATTCCAAACTCAATTTCTTAATATAGCCCAATATAAATACCATAGGATCAAGCAAAATTTTAAATTTAAATAGAACATCTAAAAGTTCCTTAATTCTATTCCAGAAAGGTTTCACTGTTTCACATAACCAAGTCAAATGCAAGAAAGAACCAACTTGTTTATGGTACCTAAAACATAAATCAGAAGAAATAAACTTATATTTCCTTAACTTCTCAAGAGTTAAATATAACTGGTAAATAAAGTTATAATGAACCAGTCCATACCTTACATTTACAATTTTAGTCATTCTGTCCTCACATAAAGTCATCCAATCATCATGAGAAATAGACATGAACAAATCTTTTTCCAATTTTAATTTAGATTTATGAACATCTGGCTGAAGCATTTTATTCTGTAATAAAGCATACATCTCAGATACAAATCCTCTCTTTCCACCTTCAGTAAACTTTCAAATTTAGACTGCCTAAGTAACTGTAACGTATGCTCAAAATTATCCAACAATAAAGCTCTAACTTGATAATAAGTAAACAATGTATTCGAAGAAATTTCATAGTTCTCTTTCATTCTTTGGAATTAAATAAAATACCCAGCCTCATAACAATCCTCTACCAATATAATTCCTTTCTGTTCCCACAATTTCAAATGTTGATTATTAGTGTAAAAGGAAAAAGCGTATTTTGAAATAAAGAAGTTTTAGCCAAGATTTTACCTTCAGTACTTATCATTTCATAGGGACTCGTTAAAAGTGGGATCTTATAGAACGATCTCTTTATTAAATGTAGATTATAAAATTGTTGCCAAGGTTCTAGCTAATAGATTAGCTAAATATTTATCAGATTTGGTTAATGTAGACCAGGCGGGTTTTATTAAAAATCAGTATTCAGCAGACAATATTGTGAAGTTGATTTCTTTAATTAATATTTCTCGGGAGCAATTCGACCAACCTATGGTAATTGCCCTTGATGCAGAAAAGGCCTTTGACAGAGTGGAGTGGAGTTTTTTTGTTTAAAGTGTTGGAGAAGTTTAAATTTGGGCCTCTTTTTATTGGCTGGATTAAGGCTTTATCTAGAAACCCTATGGCTAGAGTTGTGACAAATGGACAGGTATCTTCTTTTGCGTTATCTAGATTGACTAGACAGGGCTGTCCTTTGTCACCAGCTCTATTTGCGTTGGTCATTGAACCTTAATTAACTTTGGCTCAGTTGATTAAACAAGATAGTAATATTAAGGGTATTACGGTGACAGCAGATGAGTATGAAATACATTTATTTGCAGATGATGTTTTGATATATTTAGCACAACCTATGCAATCTTTGGGGAGTCTGCATGTTAGACTGGAGCAATTTGGTGAATTATAGGGATAGAAGATTAATTGGGATAAGAGTGAAATTATGGCCTCTGGCTGATGTGGATTATTTGTCTTGTAGGCATATTGTGAGATTTAAGTGGTCTGATCGAATTAAGTATTTAGGAATTATAATAGATAGTATGAATTGAATTATTTACCTTTGTTGTCTAAAATTAAATATGATTTAAATTGGTGAAAAGATTAACCAATTACATTAATAGGACATGTTAATTATGTGAAAATGAATGTCTTTCCCCATATTCAATATCTTTTTCAGTCTATTCCTTGTAGGATTCCCCAAAATTTTAAAAAATATTTGAATGCTTTGGTGAGGACATTTTTGTGGAAAGGTAAAATGGCGAGGGTGTCATTGCAGAAATTGACTTGGAAATATGCTTTAGGAGGACTTCAACTTCCTCATTTTCAGAATTATTATGAATCAGCGCAGTGAAAATTTATTAATAGGATGTTTGAAGTGGATAAACCTTTGGTATGGGCTAATATTGAATTATCTCAGATTGATGAGAAGAGGATGGATCAGTTTATTTATAAATAGAATTCTCAGCTTTTACAGAGTTATAATTTACCAGTGTTGAAGCATTTAATGGAATTATGGACTAAGAAGAATGAAATTATAGGTACTGAAGGCAAAATCTCGCGGACTGTGGTCTTCTGATGAGAAAGTCAAAGATCCAGTTGCATTGGGGTGGTGGGGGGGGGGTGCTTTTTGACCAACACTGAGGAATAATGGTATTGAAGGCTGAGCTGCATTCGATGAAGAGCAGTCGTATGTATGAATTGCTGTTTTTGAGGTGATCCAGAGCTGAGTGGAGAGACAGTGATATTGCATCTGCTGTCGAGTGATTGTGATGGTAGGTGAATTGCAGCAGGTCCAGATCTTTGCTCAGGAACTTGTTAATTCTGGCCATACCAGGCTCTCAAAGCATTTATCACAGTCAAAGTTAGTGTTACTGGTGGCAATTGTTGAGGCAGCTCACACTACTCTTCTTGGGTACCGTGATGATTGATGCATTTTGAAGCAGATGGGATCCTCTGACTGTAGCAATGAGAGGTTGAAAATGTCCATGAACACTCCAGCTAGTTGGTTGGCGCAGATTATCAGCCCCCTGCCAGACACGCCATCAAGACCTAACACATTCCGAGGGTTCACTCTCTTGAATGATGCTCTGATGTCTCCCTCAGAGACAGATATCACAGGGTCCTCAGCCTTTTCAGGGATCCCAGTAGGACATGTCTGTCCGTGTTTAGCTAATAGCCTCTGTAGAGTTAGATAAGTAGAATAGTAGTCAGTGGTTTTTTTTTTATTCCTCCCATCCCCACTCCTTTATTTAAAGGAAACATTGGTTGCAATATCATCTATTATTCTATAAGATTTGTCAATATTCAATTTTATTCTCATGTACTGTACCTGTGTAACATTTATATGATGAAACAAATAAAAATATGGAAAGGGAGATTTAGATTGGCAAAGAAGAAAGGAGTAATCCAAGGTTTAAAAAAAATTAATTGGAGAAGTGCTAATTTCAATTGAATGAGAATGGTCTTGTCCAAGAAAATTGAAACCAGAATTTAACAGTCAAAACTGTGTCATAAGAGAAAAAGGTGGTTCAGATAAACATATTAAGACATATTCTGTCAGGGAGGAAAGGAAGAACAAATTTAGATCACCTTGGATGTTACCAAATACAGAGAAGAAGATAAATCAAGTACAGATTATGGATGACAAAGATTATGTTGTAAATATCAGAGAGAACTGGGTTGATTACAAAAGAACCACAGGGGAAATGCAAATTAAAATAAAGAGTGCATGAAAAAAGGTTAGCTGTCAACATAACCGAGAATTCAAAATTGTTCTGTAGACAAAAAAAAATAGCTGGAGGGTAGTACATAGAGCACAGGGGTACATTAAGAGAAAAATGGGTACTTGTGCATGGATGCTGAAGGCAATGTTAAAGTACTGAATGAGAAATTTGCACTTATTTTCACTAGGGAAGAGGATGCATTGACATTAATAGTGGATGGATTAAGGAGGATGATTTGTAATATATGGCATGAAGGTATTAGAAAGGTTTGCTAAACTTTTAATAGCCCAAGACCAACAATCATGTGGTTCATGTAATTACCACTCAAGTGGTCTTTAAAGCCATTCAAATATACCAAATCTCAACTATCTTCCTGTAGCAGCCTACAATGGTTCATATTACAGTCTTCTTCAGCAGTTTGAGGACCTGGTGGCAAATGCTGGCCTACATCACATGAGTTTTCATTCACCTCATCTTTCCAGTCCATCACAGGACCTTTCTGCCAGATCAGGCAAACTTGTGGCAACCAAATGACAAATCATACATTTGCAAAGGTCAGCATCTCCTTCAACCGGTTTATCTCTTTTATCTCCATGAATTTCTTGGGTATTATAAGCCCGAGCAGTAGGGGTTAGCTTTGAAGCCAGAAACTATTCATACAAATTGACTTATCAATGGGATTGATATGCAATGATGTTGCTTGACTGAAACATCACAACAGATATTTGGACATTAACATTCTTATACATCTTAGACTGCAGTTTAGCTGCACCATTAATGAAACAAATGCAATGAATTACTGCCAATCTCTAGAGCCACTTATCTCTATTCCTTTGCTTATCTGATTCAACTGGAAAGGATATAGATTTTATAACTTGAAAAGATTTAGATCCGATGGATCATATATCTGCAGATCATATAGATATAGAGTTCATAGCTCTCTTTAATACACCTTCAAGAATTCCTTTGCTCCAGCATCCCAGAGCAAAGGAAGTCAAAAACATCATCTTCAGTTTCCATTAGGATGAAAGCATGGGCACAGGTGTCTGGCGCCTCATTGCCACACTATTGGAACCACTTGTTTCTGCTTATCCTCTTCTATTACTTAACAGCACAGGCCCATTAATGCTTCAAGGGGGTATAGGGAGATTAGGTTCAAAATATTTTCTTTCCTCTGGGGATGAGAGAGATATAGTGAGTGAATGCTGAGTCAAACAACACTTTAGTTATACAGAGTCCTGTCCAAGTAATATTCATTTAGAAACAAAACCAATCTCAAAACTATCAAAGAATCAGATGTCAGCTGTCTTTAAGTGTTCCACTTTAAATGTTTGAGCATGCATGTCTAAAGGATAGAAAATATGTGTGACTGGATATTTGCATGAGGGCAGGTGAATGAGCAGCAGTAATGCATTCAGCATTCAAACATACCAGTGTTTCTGTGTGGGACCATCTTACATTGTTTAAAGAGTTTTGTTCTTAAATATAGTGGCATAACGTCACTATTAACCAATGTAATCTTAACAACAAATAAGAAATTCTGTGCCTCTAACATTAGTTCACCTTTTGCTTCTCGAAGGTAAACCATGGATCATGAGACACAATTAGCTGAGCCACATAATTACCAAATTTACATTTTCATTCTGCCCACAGCTAAAGAAAAATAGAAAGAAGTTTCACCTTGAAAGCTATGGATTATTTTTATTGATGCCCTTAGGTACAAGCTCCAGTTATTCTTATTTGCCTTTGCGACCGATGTAAGAAAATGTTTCAAATTATAAAATCAAGTAAGCAACATTGTTATTTGCAGACAAACTTACCACTGTTCTCTAGGACAATCCACTTTTATCTACAGGATTAATCATTGTGTGCAAGATTCAGGGAAAACTACCATCAAAAAGTGTGATGACATTTGGCTTAATTTGCACAAACCGATTCTTATTAATTACTTTCTTTCCTGCACTATTGTTACCCTTCATGACTGGAATATCTCTTTGGCTTGGCTTCGCGGACGAAGATTTATGGAGGGGGTAAATGATATCATTGCAATTTTTGGGGAACTACTCTCTTGAGCAATGAATCCACAAGTGGAAATATTTATTTTCTTTAAAAATCTGTATTCTTGTTTTCAAAATCTTATCTGGGCTTGATTGTCTGTAATCCATTCCAGCAATATACCTCTCTAAGATATCCATACCCAACCTACTCTCTCTTTACCATTCCCATAGAAAAGCACAGAAATAGGCCCTTTGGCTCATCTAGTCCATACTGAATCATTTATTACTCTTAGAACCATAACCTGCGACCAGACTCAATGACTGGGATTAAGAATGATTGGGAACTTCATTATAATTTTTTACATCAGTTATGTATTACACACCAGAAATTGAATAGATGTGGAGAAGATATTGGATAGATGTGGAGAAGATATTGGAAACTCTATTCATTACACATGATCTTGTTTAAAAATTAAACCTTTTAGGATCTCCATTAGTACGTTTTTATGACAGGTTATGGGTGTGTTTTTCCGTTAAATCCTGAATTATTGTTGATGGGAAATTTAGAGAATGTAACTCCTAAATTATCTCTATCAGATTTGCAATTGAAATTTGTTAAATTAGCTTTGGTAATAGCAAGGAAATGTATTGCTGTTACTTGGAAATCAGATGTTTCATTAATATTAGGAAGATGGCATACAGAGATTCAAAGTTGTATTCCATTAGAAAATATTACATATAATCTGAAGGGTAAATATTATGTATTTTTACAGATTTGGACCCTGTATGCTCCAACAATGTGATTAAAATTATAAATACTTCCTTTGAGTCCTCCAGTCCGGTGAAGTCTTCCCTTAAAAATTAGTAACTTTTTTTTAGAAAAATGTTTTTTTTTAATCTTTGAGCATCTTCTGAAGAAATCCAATTCACTATATAACTATGTTATTAGATATGTATATATATTATATATATATATTAGTAGGGATCAGAGTGGGAGGTAGGGATTAGTTGGGGTTCATATGGGTTTTTTCATTATTTTGTTTTTTTTCCTTTTTTTCTATATTAATTAATATATATTTCTAAGTTTTGTAACAATGTGATTTATGATTTTATTAATTTGATTGGAATATGATTTAAACATATCATTTTCCATCCAAGATTGGTTTTCCACTCTTAACTTGATTAAAGAATCCTAATGTTGTGCACAACATTGTTTGTTACAATTTAAGGTGGTACATAGGAAACACATGTCTAAAATCAAATTATCTTGTTTTTACGCAGATGATGATCCACTACGGAATAAGTGCAAAATCTTTGAAACCTCTGATTCATGTGTTTTGGGAATGCCCTAATTTAGAAAAAAAATTTGACAGATATTTTTCAGACTTTATCAAAGATTCTAAAAATAAAATTAGAGCCACACCCTCTCTGTGCTTTGTTTGTTTTTTTTTCTCGAGAAGACTTCAACTCAAGATAGAATTTTAGCTTTACCTCATTGATAGCTAGACAAACAATTTTAATGAAATAGAAAGATGACATTCCACCTACTCATACACAGTGGTTACATGATGTAATTTCCGATTTAAGTTTGGAGAAAATTAGATACAGCAATAAACATATAAAGTTTGAATTTAACAAGACACAGGGCCCATTCATAGAATACTATCATGATCGGAATATTTAAGAAGTCTGGATGCTCCGGAGACTCTCTGTCAGATGTCTGAAGGTTGCTATTAGATCCATAGGCCTCACAATTTTACGTTAACCTTGCTTAGAGGGAGAGGTTAGATTAGTCAGAGGACTTTTGTTTTTTTTTTATCTTTTCTAGATTAATTGGCTAAATATGGGTTTAAATATGGTTGACACGAATCATATCATTAATTATGATAGAATTTACCATTTATTTATATAAAGGGATGTTTAATTTTGTCTCATCTATTTTATATCCAGAACTATATTGGAATATATTATGAGAAAGGGATAAACTGTTAATTACCATATTTATAGAATTTGATGTCTTAAAGAAACAGGTCAAATAAACAATTATGGATAGGTTTTTGATAAACAATATTTATTTAATTTGTGATATGTATATGATATGATCAGTTGTTTGTTATATTAGAGGGCTTTGTATTTAGGAATTTATATGTTAAACTCATTAAAAACAAAATTAAAAAGAAATGAGATCTGCACCTGGACCATGGCCCTCTATACCTCTCCCATCCATGTACCTACCAACTTTCTGTTAAATGTCAAAATCAAATCCACCACTTCCACTGGCAGTTTTGATCCACACCTTCACCACCCTCTGATTGTTGGAGAGGTTCTCCCAAAATGTTCTCTTTAAGCATTTTGACTTTAACCCATGTTCTCTGGTTCTTGTCTCACCCAGCCTCAGTGGAAAAACTCTATTTGCATTTAAACTATAAGCCTCATAATTTTGTATACCTCTATCAAATCTTCCCTCATTCTCCAATGCTCCAGGGAATAAAGTCCTAACCTGTTTAACCTTTCAGTACGAGTCAGCTTTTCATTGCTACTTCCAAATTTTTTCTGCATTCTTTCAACTTTATTTACATCTTTTCTGAAGGTAGGCGACCAAAGCTGCACCACAAAAGCTCCAAATTTGGCCTCACCAATGTCTTTTATTGTTCCATTAATGGTGGCTCCCTGATCTCATCTTCATCTCTCATGGAGGACCTTAACCATAATTTAAAAATCTGCTCCAGCACCTCGACTAGAATACAGTTCCAACTTTCATCTGCGGACTGATGATTCCTTAAGTTCCATAAACTCATCACCATCCAATGCAGGACTGGCCCATCAGTCAATGTAGATCTTAGTTTGGAAACCAAACATTTGTCTTGGGGTTTTTAAATAGGTGGTTATGAATGATGACAAATGAAATTGGACCAAACAAAAACACACAAAGAAAAGGCAAAGTCCACATAAAAATGACAGCTGCTGTACCTCAGGAGATGAAGTAACTCAGGTAATGGGAATATAAGCATTTAGGAAGACAATTAGCAATAAACTCAAAGATGCATTTAGGCATTCATTACTGACATTTTCAGCTGAAAACATCAATCCTCGGATCCCATTCATAAAATACTCTTGATGACCCAAGCATTTTATCACTTGTCCTAATATCACTGTAGTAGCCCTGTCAAAATGTTCATTGCCATCATTACTGAAGCACCTTATAATTCACAAGATGCAAAACAATGAACGATTATTGATGCTGTTAATATGTATATATAAATTTAATTAATTAATTAATATTTCAATAGCTTGAATTTTTTTTAAAATTATTTTCACGACCATTTATAAAATGTTAACCACAAACTTACTGTCACGATGTGTTGAAAGAATCAAGACATCTGGTATTCTTGGTGCTATGCCCTCTCTTCTTTCACCATAACTAATATCTTGGCCCAATTTTAGCACTAATTCTTACAGCCTTGTGAGATATGTCGAAGCACTCCATTCCTGTTCTGTCGAATGTCATCAGTTCCTCGCTTCTCTTCACATGCCATCAATTCTTCCCCACTTGCAGGATCAGAATTAATCTGTGAGACAATGGATTCATCTACTGAGACTTTATTTAGGCTGTGAGCTTCTTCAGATATACAAACATATGCAAATAAATACATTACATATATTGAACAATGTCAATGCTGCTCTTTAGAATGTGCATAATAAAGCTAATTAATGTGCAGTTTGCTTAGGAGTGGATTTGTATGCAGCTACACCAGAAGCTGTTAAAGTAGACCTCACATGCTCTGATACAAGCATGAATACAGCTGCAAAGTGTAAAAGCTCTATTACAGCAAGAAATACAGCCACAAGCTGCTATCTAACTACAAAGGAGACTACCATGTAGCTTATAAAATCACAGTTTATAGTTTCTAATCTCTAGTTTCTGGAACCTTTGAACAGACTGCTTCATACAAGTAGATATTCTTAAACTCCTTAAATTCTCTCGGATTTTGTCAATTAGTGTCACACCACTCCACCGAATAAGGAGCTTCTCATCAGCTCCCAAGCTGATAACAGAAAAAAAGGAATGCTGCCTGAAAATGCAGCCCTTTTCCCTGCCAGCCACCACCTTAAAACTTCCAGTTACCATTTTAAAGCTTAGTTACCATTTTAAACTTACATTTTATTATATTCTAAAATCTATCCTATCAAAGCTGGGAAGAAGTTGAAGGTTTGCTCATCCAGTGAACTGTGACGAACATAACCAGATACATCTGCAAGAAATGATTCCTCAAGTGGATATTGACAAATATGCATGGCCCCTTTCATTTAGAACATTAAAAGGAACAAAGTTATTAAATTAATGCACACTCTTTGAAAACTCAAAATCAAGCAGTTGAAAGGGGAAAAGTCAAAGATAGCTGATGAACCTTTATAATCTGTCTATTCTGGTTAACTCTTATGTTGTGATTGACACTTCTTTGTAAACCCATAATAAAAATGCTGGAGAAACTCCGCAGTCTTGCAGCACCAACCTGTTATATCTGGACCATATAACCGATGATTCAGGTCTGAGCCTTTTCTCAAGATATTTTTTTTCACCCATACAAACATGGAAAGGGCAGATATAATTCAGGAAGTTTTGGGAGTGTACGTTGTGTGCTGGTGCCATCTAGTGGCCAAGCATCACAATGCCAAAAACGACCTTGATGAAGAGGATATGCAGGATAAACCATGGAAGAGTTCAGAATCAATCATGAATGTTTTCCAGTCAATAGATGAAAGCATGCGCCCTGCAAAATGACAAATTAGAGAGATTTTTGCTCTTATTTAGGGGTAACTATTGGCACGCACAACTGGATGGCAAGTTTGGTTACAATTCAATCTATCAATTTGCTGGCGACACCACTATTACAGGCCTAATAACAGCTAGCAATGAGTCAGAATATTAGATGGAGATCAAGAATCTGGTTTTGTGGTACCAGAAAAAATATCTTGCTCTCAGTGTCAGCAAGACTAGGAGTTTATTGTGCATTTCAGAAAGGGGAGGGGGAGCAGGCAAGAGACCACAGACCAGTCTTTATTGATGGGTTGGGAGTAGAGAATGTTAGTACCTTCAAATTCCTGTGTGTTCAAATATTGGAGGAGCTCTGCTGGAGTCAGCACATTGAGACAACCATGAAGAAGGTACACTAATCCTCAACCTTTTAAGAAGTCTGAGGAGATCTGGCATGTTGTTGAATACCTTGAATTTCTGAAGCATGGTGTGGAAATTTCTTAAGTATACTGACATGTTTGGAAACTTGATTTCTCAGAAATGCAGAGAGAAGAAGTGGCAAACCTAGCCCAGTTTATCTCGGACACTGACCTCCTGTCAACTAAAATACATTTACATGAGACACTTCCTTAAGAAGGCAGTCAACATCAGAAAGAATTCTCATCACTCTTCTCACTGTTACTTTCAGGTAGAAGGTGCAGAAGCCTGAAGTCCAGCACCCCTAGATTGTTGAAACTCCCTGCACTACCCTAACCATAAACTACTGTGTGACTACACTATTGGAACAATTTATTTTTGTTGCACCAACTACAAATGTGGATACTTATTTATCCATCCTATTATATTTAATATTTTTTTTTCAGTCTTGTCATATTATGTTAAATTGAATATTCCTTTGCAGTTGCCAGTTGGTATATCTTCTGCATCTATGTATGTTTGGCTACATCTATTAAGAATTTTGCTTCTTCTACAAATACAGTGCCCCCCCACCCCATTATGTTAAGGACAAATATACTTTTCTTCCTAATTTAACCCTGTTCTCCACAATTTTAAATATATAATTTAAAAAATCACGCAATTAAAGTGCACATTCCAGATTTTATTCTAGGTTAATTGTATACATTTTGGCGTGACCATGTAGAAATTACAGTACCTTTTATACATGGTCACCTCATTTCAGGGGACCATTATGTTTGGGACATTTGGCTTCACAGGTGTTTGTGATGTGAGAGAGCTAGGCTTTGCTTCTAAGCTTTTTATCACCTTTGGAGTCTGTAGTTGCCATTTTTCAACACGAGGACCAAAGTTGTGCTAATGAAAGTCAAAGGTGTCATTATGAAGCGGAAAAACAAGAATAAATCAGTAAGAGGCATCACCCAAACCTTAGGATGACCAAAATCAACAGTTTGGAACATCATTAAGAAGAAAGAGCGTACTGGTGAGCTCAGGAATCTAAAGGTACTGGTATTCCAAGGAAGATCTCCACTGCTGATGACAGAAGAATTCTCATCATATTGAAGAAAAATCCTCAAACAGATCAGAAACACTCTTCAGGATGCAGATGTGGCTATGTCAACATCCACTGTCTGCAGAAGACTTCATGAACAGAAACACCCGAGTACTCACAAGCACCTGTGAAGCCAAATATTATGATACCCTGAAATGAGGGGACTATGTACAAAGAGTGGTGTAGTTCTACATGGTCAAACCAAAATGTATACAAATAATCTTGAATAAAATCTGGAATGAGCACTTTAATTACAAGTTTAAAGCACAGGGGAAAATAAAGGAAAAAGTTTATATTCCCAAACATTATAGAGGATACCGTATGTACTTATGCAATGATAATAAACTCTTCCCATCATCATCAAGAAAAATAAAGCATTCTGCAGAGGAGGTCCACTGAACCAAGGAAATATTTGGATCTAGGTTTGGAGACAGAAAGAGGTAAAGTGAGCAAGTGCCCACTGACTTCCACCGCTGTCTCCCAAGCAGGACTATGACATCCAGCACATTCAGCGGGTGAGAGCATCTGTGGAAAGAGCTGACATTTCAGGTCCAAAACCCTTCATTAAAACTGGATAGGTGAAAAAGCAAGCGGACTAATATTACAGAGAGTGCCAGAAGAGATCAAAGAGGATATCTGTGAGAGGGTGCAGGTCAAAGTTAATCATTATGTTAAAAGACTGTCAGATGGAAAGAGAAACAAGCAAGTTATAAATCTATTGCCAGAGAACCCTAACAATATACAAAAAAAAAATTGTCTTGAAGTACATAAACAAGAACAAATCATGCAAACTGAATTACATAGCCCCCAATATGGGATACAGGAATTATGGTGTGACTAATTCACAGTCAAGGCAGCCCATATTCAACAAAGTGGATGCACAAATTATAATCCAGCCACTCCAATCTAGACATTACAGTTTGGCAATCTAATTCCCAATAAGTCAGTAAATCCATAAATTACAATCCTGATTCGTAACCCTAAATATTTTGAGACAATTTTATTGATGTGGACATTCAATCTATTTTAATCTTTTTTCATATAATTTAATTTTTTTTTGTTTTATTTGGATTCTGAATTCCATTAATATTTAAATCAATTATATCTTGTTCACAAAACCATTTAGTATTAATTGTTTACATCAGTTTATCATTTTTAACAAATACCAATTAGAGTCGTCATGAGGGGGAACAAGGGCTTGAGAGTATAGTTTAAGATTAGCTAAAGTTTGTGGATGCTGGTGAATGACTAAGAGAAGGGTGCATAATTGAAAAGGGATCTGATAAAATGACTGATAACAATTTCTGAAACAAAGACGTGATGAAAGGCTTCTTATCTTTTTGAGGGATAGTACCTGCAATGGCAGGTAGAAAATTTTGAAACTCAGGACAAGAGTTGAACAGAACACCAAAACTTCAAATAGTTTAGTTCAGCCTAGATTATTCAATGATTGTCTGTGTGTTGAAAAGGTAAGTATGTCTTTTTGATATATTTTGTCCAATTTTAATAACTTTCCCACATTTTAATGTTTTTAAATACATTTGGCATTTTCATTTACTTAAATGCTTATTTTTATTTATCTGTTCTAAAGAAGAAAAGCAAAAATAAAGTTTATGGTATTAAACAAAGTTTGGAAATGTGGAGTAAAAAAACGACGAAAGAACAGTTGAACTGTTGTTTTGTCATTTGGAGGCCTATACAGGTACACAATCCTTTATCTGGAACCCTTGGAGGACAGTGTGTTCCAAGTTTCAGATTTTTACTGATTTCAGAACAAAATCCAGCTGCCTCAGATTTAAGCCCACCTGAACTCTGCTGCCGTATCCATCCCCTTCGAGTTATGCTGACGTCTCTCTCTGCCTGAGTCGCACTGACGTCCCTCTCTCCTCCCCCCGACCAACCAAGTCGCATTGCCGTCTCTACCCCCCGCCCACCCATGTCGCGCTGCCGTCTCTCCTCCCCACCCACGTCGCACTGCCGTCTCTCCTCCCCACCCACCTGAGTCACACTGCCGTCCCTCTCTCTTCCCCTGCCCACCCGAGTCACGCTACCATCTCTACCCCCCCGCCCACCAAAATC
This sequence comes from Narcine bancroftii, assembly GCF_036971445.1. Taxonomy (NCBI): domain Eukaryota; kingdom Metazoa; phylum Chordata; class Chondrichthyes; order Torpediniformes; family Narcinidae; genus Narcine; species Narcine bancroftii. Next base: position 36,438,789 of record NC_091469.1, read on the forward strand.
ATGCTGCTCTCTCTACAACCCCAGCCCACCTGAGTCACACTGCCGTCTCTCTTTCCTCCCCCCCCCCCCCCCCACCCGAGTCACGCTGCTATCTCTCTCCCTCCGCTGTACCAGCACCAGGGAAAAAAATGCCGGTATTTAGAGCTTTCTGGATTTTAGATGTCCGGATAAAGGATTGTGTACCTGTACTGCGGACAGTGTGAGGAAAGTTACCTTTTAAGCATACACCCATGACCCAGAAGTTAAAAAAGAAAGAAAATCTGTAGACACCATGGTTGAAGTAAAAACACAAATCTGGAGAAACTCAGCAGGTCAAGCCATGTCCTTTCTATAGCAAAGGTAAAAATACATAACTGTTGTTACAGGTTTGAGCCCTTTGTTGTGTAAAGGACACGACTTGATCAATAACCTGGACTTCAGTTTACAGGGCATCAAATTAAAATATGCAGATGACAAAACTTTAGGCAGCATTTCCACAGGAACAGATTTTGGGACAATTTAGGCAGATCGGTAAAATGACCATTAGAATATTTAACATAGAAAGGTTAGACCCAGTATAGTAGAATGGAAACAGAAAATAGGTCACTGGAAAAAGCAGTGCAGCCAGAGATGGCAAGTCAAGGCTCTTAGAGAAAAAGGTGAGGGTGCTTAATCTTTATTAAAAGTACAAAGTACAAAGGTAAGTTATGACAGAGTTTAATTAAGTACTGTTCCCACAGGTGGCATGAACAATGTTTGGGAGAAGCAAGTACAGTCACAAATATAATGTGGAAGATGTCACACTGATTAATATAAAAAAGGACCAGCTTTCAAACTGTTTTCAAATGTAAACTCCTACAATCAGTAATCAGAGTTGAAATTAGAAAATCAGAAACAGAATTTATTGTCATGAACAAGTCATGAAATTCATTGTCAATCAGCTACATAAACAAATAGCGCCAACTGTGAAGAGAGAAAATCACTAATTCACAGCAGAACGTGACTCATAGGGCTACATTAATTAGAGTCATGGGGAGATAAAATAATGAAAAAAATAATCTCTGCCTATCAAGTCCATGACATTAATCATAATTTATTCTCTCCAGATCTTCAACTCCTCCCAGATACCAACACACATTTACAGACTGAGGGCAATTTGTAGGCCAATTCAATGACCTATCTGAACATCTCAAGGATGTGGGAGGAAATCAGAACACCCCATCACAAGGAGAACGTACTAACTCCAGACAGCAGCCAAAGTCAGGACTGAGCCTGGGCCCCTAGTGCTGCATGTCATTAGGTGTGCCCCTGTACATCAAACTGGGCATCAGACATTTTGAGCGAAGATATTTTGCACCTTTGTGTTGAAATTCAGGGAAAGTTCCAGACTTGCTATTTTTAGCACATAAAACATGAACACAGGCAAACACTGTACACGCAGTTAATTAATAATTGGGTTACCTTTGTACTTAGAGAATCAGACTTCAGAATACTTTGATAAAAGAAGTAGATTTTTATTATCTCAGTATTTTGTTTCTCAGAAAAGTTTTAAATAATGATTTGAACCAATTTGTCCCAATAAAGATCTTTGAATATTCAGATTTGGTCTTGTCAGTGGTGCCACCACTTCAATATGTACTTCGATAAAACATTTATCCACTATGTTAAAAAAAACTTGAAAGATTTCGACCTGAAAAATTGACAGTTCCCTTTCCATCCACTAATTCTGCTGTATCCTTTGAGTTACTCCATTAGATTGCTTTTTTGTCTTAAATTCCAGCATCTTCTGGCTCCCATTTAATGATGTAACTATTGAAACTTTATTTAATCACTTACTGTTATCATTGAGCTTTACAGTGTTAAAAACTCAATGTTTCTTCAGTTCAGAGGTTCTACTAAGATTCCCCCCAACAGGGCTCCCTTACATGTCTCTTTATGCCGAATAAAGACTTGCTACTTCTGTAGATGTTGTCTCCATGTGGCTTATTCAAAGTCACAACAGGCTCCATAATTTAGAAAAGTAAGCAAGAACTTAGCAAAAGTGCATGCAGATTTGATACACACGAGAACTTGGCTAAAAGCAGAGGGCGGGGTTGTTCTCCTTAGAAAAGAGATCTGGCATAATTGCATAGATTTTGATAAAGTAAGCAAGCAGAAATGGTTTTGCTTATGAATGCAGACAAGCAGCAGCACAAAGACAGCATCCAAGGTCAGGACTGAATGTGGCTCTCTGACACTGTGGGGCAGCCACTCTACTATCTGTGCTGTCAAAGTGCAACATACACCCATTTTCCCCCTTTCTTTTCATCTTAAAAAAAAGTTTCCCTTTAATTTTTTTAATCCACCAAACATATAAACTTTTTCCCCCTCTCCACAAATGCTGCCAGACCAATAGTTCTCAACTTTACTTCAGATTTGGAACATACAGAGTATTTTGCATTTGTCGTTTCACCTCTGTGTCTGATTGCATCCAGACTGCTAGCTTAAGGAAGGCAACCTACTTGAAATGAGAGTGGAACAGAAGGGCAAATATCTTCACGCTGAATTCTGACAGAGACACCGGTTCATAATTCAGATCCAAGAAAGTACTGAAAATCCGCACCCAGCCAGCAAATCTGTGGAGAACAAATCCTTTTGCATTTTGGAATGATAATCTTTCACTTCAAAAATTATCAAAACCATTCTTTCTCTTTCTGTAGATAATGACTGACCAGGTGAATATTCCCTTTTTTTTGTTCAAGTAAAAATATTTAAAAAAACTTGACTTTAGACAGATATTGGAATCAAAAAATTAAAATTAAAAATACAGCAAATACTTAGTTGGTCAGGTGCATCTGTGGGAGGAGAAGCAAAGCGAAGACAGAAGACACTGCCGGAGGATCCCTGTTAGCTCCATTTTTCTTTCCACAGATGCTGAGTATTTCCAGCATTTTCTGCTTTTATTTTTAAACATGCTGGGGGGAAAACTTACCACTGTACAACAGTTGTAAAGTTGTAAACAGCTGTATATCTGCGTTGCTTTCATTTGATTCAGGACCTGTCCTCACCCTTGATTGATTTTGCTTGGCAATTTGAGGCTCTCTGGAGTAGCCTTTATTCCCGCCCAATTTTTAACCATTTGCCAGAAATAAATGCCAAAAATAAATTGGTGAAAAGTGCCAAAATTACAACTTACTGCTCTATTTGTTCCTATTCATTCCTCCAGCAGAGATGAATTCTATAATTTCTGACAGTAAGACACATTTTGGCAAGTGCAACAGTCTAATCAAGTCACTAAATGCCTCACAGCTTCAGTCAAAATTGCTTCTTGATGTTAGGGATCAGCCGAGTGAAGTTACTACCTGCCATCAATGCACATTACTGCCAAGATCCCCACTGGCTTTGATCACATGGTCTCCTATTTTATCACTTTATGCTATTAATGTTTATGCATTAATCTAGTTGGTCAAGCAATTTAAAAAAAAACTGTGCTTGTTTGAGTGGCTGTAACTAGGGAAGAGCATCTACACAAATTCACGATGAAGGACTCAGGCCTGAAATGTTTGCCTTTTACTTCCTGTGGAAGTTGCATTACCTGCTGAGTTTCTCCAGCATTTTTGTGTATTGCATGAAAGCCTCCTAATTACTTACTCATATTCTATATTTTCTTAAAACTTAAATAAAATAAAACTACTTACTCATATCTTTTGAAGATGGTGATATGGAAAATTCAATGGGAGTCTTTCTAAATCTTTGGGGCTTCACTCCTCTTTATCGCTGCAATCTTTTCCCACTCGACACCGCCATTGACACCATCCAGTTACCAAAGCTCTACCTTCTTTAAGAAAACAAACCTCTGAACAAAAGTTTAGTCTTTGTTTCCTTGACAATTTTGTCCAAACTTTTTTCTTAATTTTTCTGGAAAAAAGTTGCTCGACATTGTCATATATTCCAAATTAGAATAGGCAACAAATCCACTTTCCTATATCTTGAAAAAAAATAGACCATTTTCTCCCCATTGTTGCCCTTCCATTAAATAGATGCATGACTGACATTTTTTCCTCAGTGCCACTTTCCTGCCCTAATCTCATATCCCTCAATTCCCCAAGATCTACAACTCTATTCATCTCGGTCTTGAATATTCTCGATGACCAAGCCTTCACGGTCTTTTAGGTGGAGAAATTTCTTTTCATCTTAATCCTGGATATGGACAACATATCCCATTATTCCTTATCTATTCTGTAGTCAAGTGGTTCTCAACCTTTTTCTTTTCACTCATATACCACTTTAAGTAATCCTGAGGCCATCAGTGCTTTATGATTGCTTAAGGTGGTATGTGGGTGTGAAGGGAAGGTTGAGAATCACTGCTCTAGACCCAATTGTTACTGAAATATTTTGCTTGAAAAGAAATTGTCATTGGCCCATTTCCTTTGGAGTTATGAAACCATGCACAGAACAAATCAATTAGGTACAATGAAAAAAGTGGTTTTCAAACTTTTTCCTTCCACTCACATACCACCATAAGCAATCCCTTACTAATCACAGAGCACTTATGGCATAGAAAATACTTAAAGTGGCATGTGAGTGGAAAAAAAAAGGTTGAGAACCACTGTTGTTGTCTGGTGTTCATTGTGGTTCATTGGGAGTTGGTGATCCTTCTGACCACTAGAGGCCATTGAGAAGGAAGGTCCCTCCTCGGGTTAGATGAACAAAATGGATGTAACCCACAAGGTCATGAGTTAGTAATAAAATACAAGTAATGCAAAAGAACCCAAGATTCTTTAACACAATAGAAGAAACATCACATGGTACCAAGTGTGGGTATCAGTCAGAGACACTGTGAATTGGACTGGGAATGTTGACCACGAGTGGCAATTGTTCAAACAATTCATGCTGTATCTCTTACAGCATTGGACTCGATAGCAAACTGGATGCATGGAAGATTGCACTGCCTCTTACTGTGGTGGGACCTCAAGCATTAGAGGTTTTCATCACGTTTTGGTGAGGCAGATGATCAGGGCAAGTTTGACAAGTTATTGAGATGTTTGGTGGACACTTTATTTTCATACGCGTTTTGCTCAAGTGCACAGCTGCAGGCAGAGAACATTGATACCTTTTTTAATGGCCTTGAAATTGAAAGCAATAACATGCAATTTTGGATTACTGTAAGATGCAATGATCTGTGATCAAATTATGTTTGGAACTGTTGACAAGAAAGTGAGAGAGGTTGCTATGAGAGACAGAGCTTACCTTAGCTGGAGCTATGAGGATATGCCATTCCCGTGAATTAGCTCTACAGCACGCAAAAAAGTTTGGTGAGTGTGCAAGTGCTGGTGAAAATGAAGGCACAGCCATTACCGCAGTTTCTAGACGCACACATTATCAGAGAATGAGACAGAGAGACATCCAATTGTAAATGATGTGGCACATATCACGCACCAAAATAATGCCCAGCCTATGGAAAAGTCTGTAACAAGTGCAAAGGACAGAATCACTATGCAAAACAATGTTTTTCCAAAGGGAAACAAAACAGAAGTGAAAATGTGTACACTAGAGAAGAAACTGCCTTCAGTAATACATTCTTCATGTGCATGGTAGGGCAGGAAGGTTTCAAACCAACAGGCACTGAACAGTCAAGCGTGAACAGAGTTGAGCAGGATAGGTGGACTGTATCATTGCATGCTAATGGAGTAGATATTTCTTTCAAACTGGACATATGGGAAAAGGCCAATTTGATCTGTGAGTGCAACACCAGGGCAATGAAGATAAAGTTACACATCCATCCAAATTCTGTTCAGCTCAAGGCCCACAATGGACGGCACATTGATATGAAAGGTGCATGTAGACTGAAGAAGAAAGTTAAAGGTAAAGAGCACCACTCATGTTTGCAGTAGTCCCAGATGAACATGAGTCACTGCTTGGTGACAAAGCATGTGAAAACTTAGGACTGGTCAAGTCGTATTAACAGCCCCAATGCACAGAACACCATCGAGGAAATAATGGATCAATTTCCAGACATTTTCAAGGGGTTTGGAGTTCTACCATTCACCTATAAGATACAGTTAAAGGAGAATGTAAAGCCAGCAGTGCTTGCCACAAGGTGGGTTCCAGTGCCACTAAAAGACAAGCTCAAGCATGAACTCGACCAAATGACTCACTAGGGTTCATAAATAAAGTGGAGGAGCCTACAGAATGTCAGCACGGTTGGCTTAGTGGATAGCACTCCTTTACAGCGCCAGCAATCGGGACCGGGGTCCAAATCCTGCACTGTTTATAAGGAAGTTTGTATGTTCTCCCTGTGACTGCGTGGATTTTCCCAGGAGGCTCTGGTTTCCTCCCACCATTCAAAACATTCTGGGGATGTAGGTTAATTTGGTGTAAGTTGGGCAGCACTGACTCGTGGACCAAAATGGCCAGTATATATAAATTTAAATTTTAAAAATGGGTGAATTCAATGGTGTGTGTCAAAAAGAAGAATGGTAACCCATGCTTGTGCATGGACCCAAAAGACTTGAATGCCAATATAAAGAGAGAATATTATCAGATTTCAACCAGGTATGAAATTACAAGTAAGATGGCTGGTGCAAAGTTTTTCACCAATTGGATGCATCTCAGGGCTTCTGGCAATTAAAACTGCATGAAGATAGCACAAAATATTGTATATTCAATACACTATTGGTCCAGTACTTAGGTTTAAGGATGCCTTTTGGAACTTCCTCAGCTCATGAAGTGTTCTACAAGACAATAGAGCACATCACAAAACACATGGATGACATGATCCTTTGGGGATCCACAAATGAGCAACACGAGAGGCTCAGCAAAGGGCTACAACGAACCTAGAAGTATGGATTAAAGTTAAACAGAGCAAAATGCAAGTTTGGTGTGAAGAAAATCACCTTTCTGGAAAATAAGTTGTCAGAGGCAGGTGTGGAGACAAACAAGAGCAATCTCAAAGCAATTCTTGAGGTGCACAGACTAAAAGGGCATATTGAGATGCTTGGAATGACCAATTTCATTATTAAATTCACACTAAACCTGTCTTCCAAAACAACGCCTGCAAGCTCACACCAAGACACAAGAGCAACTCGTCCGTGAACTACTCTTTGCAGATAATTCTGCTTTAGTTGCCCATTCTGAGCCAGCTCTTCAGCGCTTGACGTCCTGTTTTGCGGGAACTGCCAAAATGTTTGGCCTGGAAGTCAGCCTGAAGAAAACTGAGTCCTCCATCAGCCAGCTCCCCACCATGACTACCAGCCCCCTCACATCTCAATCGGGCACACAAAACTCAAAACGGTCAACCAGTTTACCTATCTCGGCTGCACCATTTCATCGGATGCAAGGATCGACAACGAGATAGACAACAGACTCGCCAAGGCAAATAGTGCCTTTGGAAGACTACACAAAAGAGTCTGGAAAAACAACCAACTGAAAAACCTCACAAAGATTAGCGTATACAGAGCTGTCGTCATACCCACACTCCTGTTCGGCTCTGAAACATGGATCCTCTACCGGCATCACCTACGGCTCCTAGAACGCTTCCACCAGCGCTTTCTCCGCTCCATCCTCAACATCCATTGGAGTGCTTTCATCCCTAACGTCGAAGTACTCGAGATGGCAGAGGTCGACAGCATCGAGTCCACGCTGCTGAAGATCCAACTGCGCTGGGTAGGTCACATCTCCAGAATGGAGGCCATCGCCTTCCCAAGATCGTGTTATATGGTGAGCTCTCCACTGGCCACCGAGACAGGTGCACCAAAGAAGAGGTACAAGGACTGCCTAAAGAAATCTCTTGGTGCCTGCCACATTGACCACCGCCAGTGGGCTGATTTCACCTCCAACCATGCATCTTGGCGCTTCACAGTTCGGCGGGCTGCAACCTCCTTTGAAGAAGACCGCAGAGCCCACCTCACTGACAAAAGACAAAGGAGGAAAAACCCAACCCCCAAACCCAACCAACCAATTTTCCCTTGCAACTGCTGCAACCGTGTCTGCCTGTCCCGCATCAGACTTGTCAGCAACAAACGAGCCTGCAGCTGACGTGGACATTACCCCTCCATAAATCTTCGTCCGCGAAGCCAAGCCAAAGAGAAGACAGGACAAATGTGAATTCAAGTGGACAGACACCATGAGGAAGAATGAGGATGACTGAAGACCATTCCAACTACAGAACAGGTGGTGTTGGCATTCGTTGACCCATCCAGAAGGATGAAATTATCTATGGATGCTTCAAAAGATGGAATAGGTGCCATACTACTTCAGGCTGTGGGAGAAGATTGGAGGCCAGTTGCATACAAGGACAATGATCACATCTGAATGTCAATATGTACAGATCGAGAAAGAGTGCCTAGGTCTGGTCATGGACTCGAAAAATTCTTCAGCTATGAGTATGATCTACCAACATTCATGGTGGAGACAGATCACATTATTAATCGCCATTATCAAGAAAAACCTCAGTGAGTCTACAACCCCTCATGCCCTGCTGCTGATCATAAGTGCTGCCATCTTGGACACATACCCCCGCGGTCATAGAACTTTTAAATAAAACTACCTTCGGCTCTTTTAGCAGGTTATTTAAAGACAATGCGAAGCTGACCGCAATCGGACTGGGTGATTGGACCCCTCGGGAGTGCCGTTGGTGCTCCCTGCAGGTCAACACTAATGGCAGTGCTGCCTTTAAAGCAGCATCGCCATTTTCTTTATTTTATTTTGTCTGCTACAACAATGACTGCATTGGTACCACCTCCTGCAACTGTGTCAAACTTGAAAATTTTATAAAATTCCCCTGAAATCCACCCTGGCCTTAAATTTACCTGGACTGTTACTGACACCTCATCCCCCATTCCATTATCTGTCTGCCTCCATCTCAGGGGACAAACCATCCACTGATATCTATAGCTGCTTTTCAGGTGCATTCTCTGCCAAGAATGCGCCTGCAGAAGCGGATTCAGACCTGTGGAATGGTTGTTCAGGTGGCAGCACTGAAAGTGCAGCGCTGGCCACCTGAAAAGGACAGCTGAATGGGAGGAGCCTCAGAGCACACTCCGGCCCCTGACCCTTTGGCCTGTTAGGGTTGGGGTGGCCGGCGCGGGCTGTCAGAGCTGGGGCAGCTGGCGCGAGCTGTCCCCAATCTAATCCCACTGCCCCATTCTCTCCCCATAGCCCTGTGTTGGTCCCCACACTGATCCCACTTCCCCACTCTCTCCCCATAGCCCTGTGTCGGCCCCCACACTGATCCTCCTGCCTCATGCTCTCCCCACAGCCCTGTATCAGTCCTCACACTGTTCCCACTGGCCCACGCTCTCCCCACTGCCCCGTGTCAGTCCCCATGCTGATCCCACTGCTCTGCCTGCGCCGGCCCACCCCAGTGCTGACAACCCACGCCAGCCGCCTCAGTGCTGACAGCCCCCGCCGGCCGCCCAGTGTGGGAACTGATACAGGGCTGTGGGGAGAGAGCGGAGAAGTGGGATCAGTGTGGGGACTGACACGGGGCTATGGGAAGAGCACGGGACAGTGGAATCAGTGTGGGGACAGCACGTGCCAGCCACCCCAGCACTGACAGTCCATCGTGGCTGCCCCACAGTGTGGGGACTGATACAGGGTTGTGGGAAGAGCATGGGGCAGTGGGATCAGTGTGGGGACCGACACAGGGCTGTGGGGAGAGAGTGGGGAAGTGGGATCAGTCAGACCGCGCCGGCCACCCCAGCCCTGATGTCCTGTGCTGGGGTCAGGGGCAGCAAGGAGGGGGATTGTCAGACACTCGCCAGCTGATTGTTATCTCCTTAGCAGCCACTTTCAGCCGGCGATTATCCCTCCCGGAGGAGGGTGACCAAGTGCGATTCGCAGGCGCCTCCTACACTTTCAGGAGGTCTCCCGACAGTGGCATAGAGGTTAAATATGCAGCTTTACATTGGGGTATTTTGACCACCTCAAAGTGCCTTATGACAAACCCACTGACTCTCATAGCTCTCTGGATTATATGTCTTCCCATGCTATTCCTTTCTCAGAATTCTCCACTGCATTTGTTCTGCAGATTAGCTCTTCTGCGCCAGGACATCCAAAATGTAAACTTCCCTTTTGCTGTCATTGATAAACTCCACACCTGTATCTTCTTCACTTTTCAGACTTCTGCCCTCAACATCCTTAACTCCCAGATAGAATAAGGACAGAACAACCTTAACAGCCTCCACATCCCACTTATTAACCTCTGGCACTTTTGCCAACTTCAGCATGATCTCACTACCAGCCACATCTTACCCACTCCACTCTATCCCCTTTCCACGAAGACTCCCTAGTTTGCTCTTCCCATTATAACTGTGGAAAGTGCAAAATGCTACACCTGCTCTCTTGCCTTTGTCCAAGGCCAAAAACAGAACTTCTAGGTGAAGCAGAGCTTTACATACACCTCATTAACTTAACCTACTGCATTCACTGTACCTGCTTTTGCATCCTTTTATGCTGATGAGACCAGAGATTTGGTGTCCCCCTTGGCTGAACCTCTATGCTCCATCTGTGGGTTTGAACTTGACGTTCCTGCTAACTCTCCCACCTATTCCGGGAGTAACGTGTCTGCTCTTAACCTCATCTGTTATCTGGCGTGGGAGGAGTGGGTGTGCAGGTGTGGGCTTGAGGAAAAGCACATCATTTTCCTCCTGGACAGCCTTAAACCTAATGGCATGAACGTTAGCTTTATAACTTTAGGTAACCGTCATCCTCATCTGAATTCACTGCTTCAGTTTATTTACCAATTCTTGTACTTTTATTCCCCTCTAACTTCCCCTCACCCCCTCTCTTCCCCAAGGTAGAGGGAGGTTTCTCCCTCTACTTGTCTCTCCACATCCCACGCTTTCTGTTCTAGGCTTTTTCACTGCTGGACTTCTTCCCCAGCTTTATATGTAATTTTATCTTTTTTTAATCTTAGTCTTGATAGATGATTAGACCAGAAACCTTGACTGATCATTTCAATTCATGAATGCTGTCTCAGCTACAATTCTTCCAGCAACTCTTTGCCTGTGTAAGACTCCAAAATCTGCAGCTTTTTCCCCATAGAAATAATATATGGCTAGGTTTAATTTTTTTTTTAAATTTAGACAACAGGCCCTTTTAGCCCACGAGCCTATGCCAACCCCACCCCCCCCCCCCAAGCCCGCCTGGTATGTTTTGAATGGTGGGAGGAAAATGGATGGCATGGACAATGGGCTGAAGGGCCTGTTTCCATTCTGTATGGCTGTAGATGTCACTGTGAATCCAAAGACTGACGATGAAGCTACAATGTTTTGAATTTTGAATTGATGTATACACCAGTGAAAGTTATTGTGTTGGCTGACGCGCCATCCAAGGCAACGACACAGAGTGAAGCACTCAATAAGAGTTCCACGAAGACAGTTGTGAATCTCCACGTGATTCTGATCACTGAATCTCTGACATGAAATCCAAGCAGATTGTAGCTGAAACAGAAAAAGGACACTTCTACATATCATCAAGAATCTGAATGAAGGATAGCCTAGAGATGAATGTCAGCCATACTACGTCATCAAAGCTGAGTTGAGTGTTGTCAATGGGCTTCTACTCAGAGCAGAATTATTATTCCTCAATCACTGTGACAAGAGATGCTGAAAAGGCTGCAGGAGGGGCACCAGGGAATGGAAAAATGCAAGAGGAGGGTCAGAACTGCTGTTTATTGGCCAGGGATAAATGCTGAATGTTCTCAAGCTGTGAAACTTTTCTGAAACATCACACAAAGCAGCCAAAGGAACCCATGACCATAACTGACTTACCGGTGAAGCCATGGCAGAAAGTTGGGACTGATCTGTTCCACATGGAAGGAAATAATTACCTGCTGGTTATTGACTATCTATCGAAGCAGCCTGAGATGGTGCTGCGTCACAACATATCTACTGCCTATGTGATCATATACAGGAAGTCGATTTTTGCAAGACATTGAATTACTCAAATTATCTAGTGACAATGCACCATGCTATAGTTGTAGAGAATTCCAGAACTTTGCAGAAGAGTATGATTTTTGACATGCGACTTCAAGTCCTTTGCATCCCCAGTCAAACAGTGAAGCAGAGAAAGGAGCTCATGTAGTTAAACAGCTGCTCAAGAAAGCACAAGACAGTGGCTCAGATCCTTACCTAGCTCTGATGAGTTACCGAGCTTCTCTATAAACATGGCCTTTCACTTGCTGAGCTCCTGATGGGATGTAGACTACACATCACACTTCCCAACTCTGCAGACCCAAACAAGAAGAGAGATGTCAAACAGAAACAAAAACGTCTGCAAAGGAGATAAAAACCAAACCATGATAAGTCAGCAAGAGGCTTAGGCCCATTGGCACAACACGACACATTGAGACTCGGTGATTCCAACATCTGGGACAAGGTGGTCACTGTACTGGAGGAAGTAAATCCAAGGACTTACACTGTCAGAACAGAGGAGGGTCAAATACTGAGGAGGAATAGAGTCTGCAGAAAATGCATGTGATGCTGCAAGAACAGACAAAGGCAGAAGATCCAGCCTGCACAGCATCAGAGGAAACACCACCAGGGCTTGACAGTGGTGAACCAGTGCATCTGTATTCAGAACATCCGTATGCATTATTGAAGCATCTGACAGGTTGAATCTCGAAAAGAAAAAGAACTGCACACTTAAAAAGTCTGTGCTGTTTGTGTTTATGTTTGTTTTTAACCTTTAATTGAAATTAATACTAATTTACCATGTAATGTAGCAAGATTCAACATCTTAAGGAAAGGGGATGTGGAGATTGGGAGTTGATGATCCTCCTGACCACTAGAGGGCATCAGAGACAGAGGGTCCCACCTCGGGTTAGATGCACAAAATGGATGTGTCCCACGAGGCTGTGAGTTGATAATAAAATATGTAATAAAAAGAACCCAAGTTTCTTATCCAAATAGAAGAAACATCACATTCATGTGCTTTCCTTTGGTGGTGTAAGTTCATTTGGCTTCATGACAAAGATGGCTAGCACTCATTTATGAAGCTAATATAGACTGTTGTCATTCAAGGCAATAACTATTTGGAGTTAAACAAGTCTGTATAGACTGTGCTTGTAGTTTACACAAAAATGCTGGAGAAACTCAGCAAATCACATCATATTCTTTGTCTAGCAAAGATAACAATAACCATTTCAGGCTGGATCCCTTCAACAAGGGATGAGAAAAAAAGCAGACAGGTGCCTGAATAAAATGATTGGGGGGATGGGGGGTTGGGCACACAGGGAGATGGTTACAGGCAGATATGGGTGGGAAAGAACAAGAGAAAAATGGTGATAAATGATAGGGTACGGGATAGTTCTCTGAATGGGAAAGGAGACATTGGGATAAGGAAGAGAGAGAAAGGAGAGTGATTTATTGGAAATGAGGTAGATGTTAATGCCATCCAGTTGGAGAATGCCTATACTGAATATTAGGTGCTGCTCCTCCATTTTATGGGTGGTTTTGGTTTAACAGTACCTGAGAACATGGATAGACATGTCAGCATGGGAGCAGGGTGCAGAATTGAAATAGTTTGCCACAGTGAGATCCCTGTCATTGATGTGGACAGAGCTAAGGTACTCAACTAAATGATATCCCAGTCTGCGTCCAGTCATTCCAATGTAGAGAAGGCCACAATGGGTGCACTGGATATGGTAGATGACCCCTGTAAATTCACAAGTGAAGTGTTGCTTCAGTTAACAGGACTATTTGAGTCTTCAAATGGTGATGAGGGAGGTGGTATGGCACTTCCTGCAGTCACAGGGAATGTCCCAAAAGGGTGATTAATGGGAAGGGATGAGTGGATGAGGTAGTCACAGAGGGTGGGTGCCTGCAGAAGGCAGAGAGGGAAAGATCTGTCTGGTGGTGGGATAATGTTGAAGGTGACGGAAATTGCAGAGGATATGTTAGATGGGGAGCCTGGTAGGATGGAAGGTGAGGACAAGGGGAATCCTGTCCTTGTTGAGTCTAGGAGCAGATGGAGCCAGCGAGATGTGTGGAAAATGGAGGTGATGCCAGTAACGGCTGAGTCAATGGTGTTAGAGAGGAGCCCTGTTTTTGAAGGAGCACAGCTCAGATGATCTGGAATAGAAGACTTCATCCTGAGAGAAGATGCGATGGAGACAGAGGAATTGAAAGGAATAGAATCCTTACAGGGCAAGTTACAGGGGGATTCTGCAGAAGTTGTGATTGTATTGAAGTACACAAGAGTGCTGGAGAAACTCAACAGGCCATGCAGCATCTATAGGAAGTAAAGATAACCAACATTTTGAGCCTGAGCGCTTTGCACACACCATGTGTGCAAAAAGTAACCAGGTGTCTGAATAAAAAGATAGGGAGAGGAAAAGAAGGGGCAGGGGGAGGAGTACATGCTGGTAAGCAAGCGTTTATGTGGATATAGGTGGGAGGGCAGAAGATTAAAAAAAAGGTGAGGTGATTGGGGAAGGGGGTAGCTGTTTGAATGGAGAGACAAGGGATTGGGGAGCTAGAGGAAAGGAGAGAAGGGAATAGGGAGAGAGACAAAGAAGGGGCCTAATAGAAATTGGAGAAGATTATGTTAAAGCCATCTGGTTGGAGAGGGCATTCTTGACCTCATTGACTAAAAATTATATCCCAGTTGGTTGGCTTTCTGCAATAGGAGAGAGTTATCCAGCTCTGAAACCAGCCCTTTATCCCAACTTGTCCAAGCTAACCAAGTTGCCAATCCAAGCTAGTCCTATTTGACTGCATCTGGTCTGTGTCAGCCTAATACCACAGTACAGGACTTTCAGTCCACAATGTAATGCTAACTCATGTAAACCTTGTCCATAACAATCTAATGCAAGAAACAGAGGGTTATGGTGCAAAGTAGGGAAGAAATAGATTGTTGTACAATGCCTCCAGAACCATCCTTAGCAAAGCAATCCAGGCACCCACTACACTCTTTAAAAAAAACCTTTCCTCTGACATCTCCCCTAAAGATTCCTCCACTCATCTTAAATAGATATCCTCTGGTATTTGCTATTGTCACCCCAGCACAAAGGTACTGGATGTCCATCCTATCTTAGCCCCTGATAATCTTGTATACCTCTCTCAAATCACTGCTCACTTTTGCTGCTCCAGAGAAAATCTTCTCTGCAACCTCTGTGTAGCTTCTACATCTTTTCTGTAAAGAGGTAACCAGAACTGGATGCAATATCTTTCTGAACTTTTCCTACCCATGGATGTCTAAATGCCTTTTAAGAGTTGTAATTGTTACCTGCATTTACCATTTTCTCTGGCAGTTATACCTACAAAAGTTTTCCCTTGGGCCCGGTTTAAACATATCCCCTCTCATTTTAGATTCCCCTATCCTTTCAGACTGTAACAATTTACCTTATCTATGCCCCTCATGATTTTACAAGCCTTTATAACATTACAACTCAGCCTCTAAACTTCCAGGGAAAAACATTCTTAATAACTAAAGTCCTCCAGCCCCAGTAACATCCCTGTGAATCCTTTCTTGCTCAATGAAATCTTTCATATAGCCAGATGAACAGACCTGAGCATAATACGCCAAATGTAGTTTCACTAGTATGCATAGTTGCAACATCCCTACTCCTGTACTCAATGCCCTGACTGATGAAAGCTTATGTGCCAATTACTTCTTCATCACTCTGTCCACCTGTGTCATGAGTTTCAGGAACTATGCGCCTTTACCCCTATAGCTCTCTCTTCTACAACTCTCTCCAGTGCTCTACTGTTTTGGCATTAATACCCTCCTGATTAAACTACCAAATGCAACACCTTGTACCTGTCCAAGTTAAATTCCATCAGCCATTTCTTGGTCCACTGCCGAGATCATCTAAATCCTTTTGACAAGGACATTTTATGATAAAATATATTTTCCCAATTAGTTCTTTGTATCCATTGTGATCCTTAGACATCAGTTCTATCCTCTTTGAATCACTTTGCTGAGTTATTTTTTTCATCATGTGATTTTAGTATAAACAGGTTATTTGGTCATAGGGAATCAACTTCAGCCAAATCTCCTTTCCTTTTCTAGTACCTGTCAATTCACTGTGATCTGAAGAAAAAGCCTCAGCTGTTCTCTATCTTTCTGAGAAGAGCAGTTCTATTATTATTATAATACTGTAGTCCCAGCAGGATGCTAACTCAGCAGTCCATTAAAGAGAATGGACTCTCCCATATGCCTCTGGAAGAACCGAGATTCCCATGTTTTAATATTATTTAATTTGTTAAATTGATTTATATTAAATTTGAAAAGCTTTTATTATCACTTAGTGCTACGTAAGACAATGGTGCTATCCAGAAGCCAAATGTGTTAAATTAAAATTAAATACATTTTTTTTGTAATTCACAAATTTAAATATTATTGAAAAATTATACAAGGTTGATAATTACAATCATTTTGATAATCCAGATTTTAAGTGCCATCTATATGGAGTTTGCATGATCTCCCTGTGACTGCACAAGTTTCTCTAGGTGCTCCATTCTCCTTGTCATCCCAAAGATGTGCAGTGTATAGATGAAAGGCAAAATATTCAGGGAATAACGGGTGGGGAGGGAGCAAAAGGGAGTTAATAGCAATGTGATAAATATACAAGGATCAATGCAGGATAAGTATAAATAGGTGGCAATGACTTGATTGGTCGAAGGGCCAGTTTCTGATCTCTTGAATATGTTCTAAATAAAACTACATAACATTTAAACGCAAAGAAAGAAAACCCAAGAAATTCTGCACAGCAAGCAAAAAGTTCTTCCCAGCTTTACCACCTTAATTCAGAAAAATCAAATTTACCAGAACAAATCAAACCAAACCAAATTCAGATGAGATATTCTACTCATTGATCATTTATGCATTGATCTAACAAACATTTCTTTCTTTCAAAAATTATATTTTTTTTTGCTCTGTAGTTTTGGTGTTCCTTTAAAAAAATAAGATGGCAAAACAGTATCAGATGTTTATTGCATGTGTTATAAACCAATTGCTACATTTTATCAACAGACTGAACTACATAATAAAGTTAACATACAAAGTTTGAAGATATAAACAGGTTTTTAATCTGAATAACAAGACGTATGATGAGGGAAAAGAAATTAGTGAAATGGAATTAATCTAACACAATACAATCTGAGCAGTACATCTAGTCACAAAACTTAATGGTATTTAATAAAAACGTAAGATAAGGTATCTTTGAAGTTATACAACTAATCCCAAAGATTATACTGTCACAATTTTCTTTTGCTACACAGCCAAGGCTTCCTCATAGTTTATATATTTAAACAGAAACACAAGGAAAAATGACTTGCAAAAATTCCAAGAAAATGCATAATGCAACTTGCTGCTGATTGAAGGGGAAAACCAGTATTTGTGGAGATATACACTTGAATATAAAAATATTATGCAGGAAAAGAAAATACCATATATTTCAGTGTATAAGTCATGTATTGAAACCCTCAAAAAAAATTAGAGGTCAACTTATACAAAAATGAGATCTTAAATTCAAGTAAAATAAAAACTGATGTAGATTCGGCATATTAGACAGCCCTGGAAGCATCTCTTCACCGCTGATGCTCCCCACCACTGGGCATCGCCATAACAGCCCCAGACGTTTTACAATTGTAGAGCACGAGGTCCCCGCTCCTGCTCAGGAGCCGACAAGTAGCCATGGTTCCAGCACCAAGCAAATTTGGGCAGTGAGGCAATTTCTTCAATGTGGATGGCACTGCACCCAAAGTTGAGAATGGAGACACTGACTCCGATGCAGTGGATCCAGCACTGTTTGGCATCTTTCTGGCCAGAGGCAAAGGTTTTTTTTAAAACCTTTTTTTTTTAAACTTGCCTGCATAATTTGCAGATTTTTTACTTGGTGATTGGGTTGTGGCAGGAAAGCTGGACATCAGTCTCTGGCACGTTCCTTGCAGAAAATTTGGGGGGGGGGGGGGGGGTGGGGAGAGGAGGCATCAATTTGTATGCCTAATATATAAAAAATCATGAGGCTGAAAAAGGGGACTCTATTTATCTGAAGGTTGACTTGTAATGCTGAACTATACAGTAAGCACCTGAACTCAATAATAGAGCTGCTGGTGAGTTAACATTTGCAGGCTGAAGTAAGAGAATAGAAACTTGTTAGAGACCCTGTCTTGTGTAACTTTGACGCATTTCTGCACATTATGGATTTACGTTTAAGTCTTTCAGTTCCGTTTATAACTCCCAGCATATAGATAATTTTAAAGTTTAAAAAAAAGCTGGGAATTTGAAACAAAAATCACATGCTGGAGAGGCTCAACAGTCAGCAATTTTGGAGAGAGTAACGGCAGCAAGCTAGGTTCAATTACCTACCTTCAGAACAGGAGAGAAAATAGACCAGTGAAACCAAACAGATTGAGTGACTGATTTGCAGATCATATTTTGTTTCGTTCTGAAATGTCAACCTAAGCTTTTGATTGCTTACGACTTCAATTCTCTACTCCATCCTTTCTTAAAGATCAGCCTGCTCCACAGAAGCTCAGTGTAAACTCAAGGAAGAAGCACTTCGAGAAACCTCAGTGAAGGCACGTTACCAGTTTCTTCACTCAACACTGAATTCAACAATTTCACATTCTCGGACAATCCAGTTTTGTTTTGCGTGTTCCAGCACTTGTCTTTTTTCCTTCATCTGGCAATTTAAGATTTCACTTCCCCAAGATACAACTTTCTTTTATTCATAATCCCTAATCTTCTATGTTCAGATCGTTTCACCACCAGCTTTGTCATTAAAATTCCTGATTTTAATCCTATCACAACCTTCCCTTTAATTTTGTATATAAACATATGAAAAATGTTTTCTATTTCTGATAGAGGATTATTAACTGGATTTTTTTTTATTTTTATAGATGTTCTGAGTGCATTAAATATTGTTTTTGAGAGTAGTTGCCTTTGCTATTCTTTAAAATATGTCCCTACCCATCCCACCTCACTTCCTTTCACAAACATATTTGGATATACTGTACAAGCGATCTTTTATAATGGTAATGATCTGACTGGTTCAAAATGGAAATATGGGAGAGAAAATCTTAACTTGATATACTGATACCATTCTAAGCCATCAGACACTTACTTCTATCTGACTAAACTTCCTGCCCTGCATCCTGTCAGTACTCCATTCCAATCTCAGTTTCTCCAAATCCATCTTATCCATTCTGATACTGTGATGTTGGTGAAGATCACATTTATATTGTGTAGCAGCTCTCATTGCCCAGCTTAATGACATTTTCCTATAGCTGGGCAAAGAGAAAAGATTCTTAAGGATATGAGCATGACTGGAGGATTTAAGCTGCAAGGAAAGGCTACATAAGCTTGGCCATTTTTCCCTGGAACATAGGAGGCGGAGGGTTAGCCTTATAGAGGAATACAAAATCAAGAGGGAATAGTTAAGGTGAATGGTCAGTCTTTTCCCCAGGGGTAAAGGAATCCAAAGCAGATTAAAGTAAGGAGGAAAAGCAACCTGAAGGGCAAGTTTTTATATAATATATATATATAATATATATATATATATATATATACACACAGCCAATGGTGTCTGTATAGAATGAGCTCCCAGAAGAAAATTGAGGGTTACAATTACACCATTAAAAAAAAAGAAATTTAAATGGATAGGAAAGGTTTGAGGGAGATTTGGGCCAAATGCATGCAAATGGGACCAGTCTAGATAGATAGGTGGGGCCTCTGGGTTTGTTTCCATGCTGTAGAGCAATAGAGCATTGGGACTCTCAGTTCATATTTTAAACCCAAACATTGAGGATAATTTCTCATTTCACACAAAAAAACTAGGAACACAGATTTTAAAAGAAACATGTGAAAAGCTAAAATAGACCATTATAATTTTGGGTGCCAGTGAAATATATGTAATTTAGTGTAAAAAAGTCGAAGTAATGTTGAATTTGTACACTGCACCAGCTGGAAAAAGGCATCAGGTCCAAACTCTGACATAAATTTTTTTTTTTAGTTCTTTTCACTGTAATTTGTCATTCTAAGTTAATCTGGCTATGTTGAACAATTTAGAAAAGACTTCTTCCTTTCAGCCAAACTTGAACATGTGGCTGATTAATTACATTGAATAACAGCAATCTGATAATATCCAATGGATAAAAACACATCTCAAAGATTCAGAATGTACATTCTTTGGAATTTTGTCCTCTCTCTATTTTATAACCACTTCCAAATGTACTACTGGTTTAAGGAATATAACATTGAACCCTGAAACTGAAATAATTTGCCCACCAAACAATATACAGTAGAACTTTCTTTGTAACAGCATCTTGCTGATTCGGGACCAATCACTGAACTGGACTAGTGAGGTTCATTTAATTAAAAGCTCTCTGTTAAACCAAGGTATGGTTCTTATTACTTCATGATAGCAGAATGCCAATAATACTGATAAGCACTCCAGATCAAGTTGATACCACTTCGTAAAACAATCTAAAACTTGAAACTTTCTAAAAGTAATACCCCACATATTGTATACCATGAAGAAAAACAAATCATGTTCACTAAAGAAAAACTAATTCAAGCCAAAAGCTTAAATCTTTGGCTTGAATCAAGAAACAAAGTAACCCCACATACAGTAAAAGTCCAAATATCCAGATGGCAGTAATCCAGACCACCAAAACTCTCAAACATTTTTTAATTCAGCGGGCTTTTGTGTGCTTGTGAGTGCGTAAGCGCTATAGATGCACAGAAGTCACAGAAATGAACGAATTTTTTTTTTGTATTTTATATGCAAACAAAGTTTCATTAATAAAATATCAAAATTTACCTGTTCATCTCTTCTTTATTCTCCTTAAATTTGAATTTTAAAAGTAATGACTGAGAATCCAAAAATCCAGACCAACCCAATCCCTGAGCAGTCCAGATTTTAGGTCTTTTACTGTATTTCCTAAATTTAAAGAAGCAAATTTGTGATGAATTTCATCTTACCAAAATTTTTTCTCTGTGGTCAACTCCAAGAGTTAACTCATCATTAGCTTATATTTACTGGGTATAAACCAGACTATAATGAAGTGGAAATGGCAGTGCCTACAACCCTCCACTCATGGCTGTTTTCAAACCAGACTTTGTAGCTTCCTTTACTAACATAGTATTTTACATTTGTCTACAAAATGTGAATACAAACATAATTTAATCATAACAAAATGGCAGTAAACTTTTCAATGTAGTTTCTAAATCTATAGTGTGCATGGACAAAGACATGCTAATTATAAAAGTTAATAAAAACTAGAAAATCAACTCGGAGGTCACAACCTGCATGATGCCATAGTTGACAAAAAGAGTTTTATATGTAACAGTTAATTGTTTTCAGTAACTTCAACAAATAGTCCTATTTGCTTCTTTTAATTAATCCTCAAGCTTTCTTCTGAAAAGTATTTAGTGTGAAGTCAGTTGTTCCATTAATATAGCTTACTTTAAGCTTGAATGATGTTAAATGTTGGGCTGTTTTATTGGGCTGAACTCCAAAACAACAATTCTACCCTCTTCTCACAGAGTAACAGCACACTGTATAAAGTTTAAAAAGATAAAGCAGCTTGCAATTTCAGCTAACGTGGCTATCTGTGAACTGTATTCAGCGAAGAAGTTCCTGGTGTTTTAAGGTCCATCACTAAAATAAGAAAATACAACTTGGATAATTCATAATATATGACAATTAAATCAAAATGTAAATCAATTTAATTAAAAAAAAAATTACCAGTAATTTCCATGGGTAGAATAAAACCCTAGGGGATGAATACATTAAATGCATCTATCCAACAAAATTAATAATGGCTTCAGGGAAGATCATATTGACAGACCCAACACAAAATGAAAAGAAATGAAATAATTAACCAAGTAAAACTTTCTAGTTGTGAGAAGGCTTAACGAAGTACAAGGTGCCAAAACTCTTACTTGCAACACTGGAAATACCAATCTAACAGCACTGCTAAAGATTGAGAAGCTCTTACTAAATGTTTTGGAGCTACACAGCTTCCCACAAAATAATTAACTTTTAGGTAATACCAAAACTGTGTTTTTATATTGGTTTTGCAATGGTTCATAACATAATAGAATAGAAACTAAAAACAGACATTTCAGACACTTTTCACACAGACCTGTAGAGAACGTGGAGCGGAGTCGCAGTGCTTCCACAATGTCCAACTGCCGAGTCCTACTGATGTATGCTCCATACAGGCTTTAAACAGGTGGTTTTATTTAAAAATCCTGCATCTGTGGGGTCTGCGCCCAAGATGGCAGTGCCTATTATCGGCAGCAGCCACAAGGGGTTGTAGATTTAAGGGAAGCAAAGGACTGTCACAGGGCACCAGAAAACATGGAGACTACCCCCTCCCCTACCCCCACTGAGAAGGAGAGCAGAGATGACCCACAGGACAGTGACCATGGCAAACCAGTGAGGGACTTGGAGGTTGAAGAACACATAGGAGGTAGGTTGTAGGTAGCTCAAGGCGAGGAACTCATGCAGACTGTGGGCTGCTGGCAACTGCAGTTGAGAGATTAACACCGGGCTATGGAGTGGTGGAGACTGGCTGAAGAGGTACCAGGTATTGGAACTTGGATGTGAGAAGGATCCAGCGCTAAAGGATTACTGATCACATCAGGGGTTCGGATCTGGAGCTCAGGCTGCTGATAGTTTGGACTGGAGTCTGTGTGGCTTCAGGGTCTGCAGGAGCACTGGAGGCATATCCATTGATACACAGTGAGTCTGAGGGGACTCTTTGCTTCTCTTTGATTGTAAGAGGCACTTCAGGCAATTTGTGCTGATGGCAAATTTGTCTGCCTTATAGCAGACGCAAAGAATTTTGTGTAATATTGCACTGTCTTTATTACATGACAATAAATTGAATCTAGAGATCTTGCGCATCAATTATGCATTAAACAATTACAAGCTGCATAAATTACTTTATGGTATGGAGATATTTTAGAGAAAAAATCAGCTATTTAATTGTTAAGACTAGCATTATCTTTTGTTTCTACTACAATAATCTGTCAACATGCAAGACCATTATGCAGATTACTTTTTAAAGCAGTTCATTACTTAGGAAAAAAGTCTCTCCTGTCATAGGTATTCAAAGGTTTTATAGACAGCAAAGGCATAAACACTACACCTTATTTTGAACAAAAATCCAATTTTAGATATTTGACACAGTATTCAAAATAGGCATGTGGCAATAATTAAATTTCAAATTCACAGAGATCTCACAATGCATTTTCTAAAAGTGATAAAAAGAATTTATGGGCATCACATTTTCCCTCGGGCCTGTCTACTGGAGGAATTAACTCTCTGAATGAAGAGTGATATGTAGCTTTCGAAGGATGCATATATGTTTTTGATCAAAAAGACATGAACTTCCTCAGTAAACTTCTATATGCTGATGTTGGAAGAATAAGTGGAAACATATTAAGTGCCTAAAAATGTAAAGATAATGGAATTTAGCATTTTTTTTTAAAGTTGAT
Source organism: Narcine bancroftii (assembly GCF_036971445.1). NCBI lineage: Eukaryota > Metazoa > Chordata > Chondrichthyes > Torpediniformes > Narcinidae > Narcine > Narcine bancroftii. Next base: position 36,462,207 of record NC_091469.1, read on the forward strand.
GCTCAAACACAGTTTGCAGTTCAGTGTAAATTGTATAAATATGGGGAACATGATTTAAGTTTTACTTTTCATGCCTACATATAATTACCTTCTGTCTAGACAGCTGACCATCTCTTGCACCCTCTTCACAAGCTTTTCATTCTGCTGAGGGTTATTGTCTATGATACTGTGCAGTTTTGTCATATAGGAATCAACTGTGTCCAGTGTCACACTTTCTCCACTTCCTAAGGATTTAGAAAAAAAGAAAAATTAATGTATTGCTTTTTTGTTTCCTGAAAAACATGCTTGGTATAGCTTTTCTCAACGGTTTTCCAGCCTTCCTGTATCTTTTGCTATGAATAAAATTTTAGCATTCAACAATTGGTTTGAAATTTAAATTGATGATCGCATTTGGTTAAAAAGTAAAGCTATCACAAGATTACAAAAGTAAAAACACGACGCTGGAGAAACTCAGCAGGTCAAACAGTGTCCTTTATATAGCAAAGATAAAGATACAGCCCTTCATCAAGGTATAAGCAAAATGAAGGTAGACATCCAAACAAAATGGTGGGGGGGGTAGGGGCAGGGGGAGAACCACTGTCCCACAGCTAGGAGGTAATAGGTGGATGAGGGAGGGAGGGCACACCAACAAACAAGGGGAGGAGTGGAGAGCTGGAGGAAAGAAGGGATGGGGGAGAATGGGGAGAAGGCTAGCAAAAAATGGAGGTCAATGTTCATGCCATCAGGTTGGAGAGTGCCCAGATGGAAAATAAGGTGCTGCTCCCCCAATTACGTTTTACTCACAAGATCACAAAACTAGCATTTGACATGTTTAATACGTGATTCATTTGCTGAAATGAATTTGCCTTGTGAACTGACCATTTGTTTTTGATAGATTCAGTGTACTAATTCTAATCTATCTGATCAAGGCAAACCTAATTCAAGTTAGAATAATTTGTAAATTATGACAAAATATGTCCTGTACCTACAAACCATGACAGTTGTTCTCTTGACAATGATTTTAATGTACAAGTATTCAACGATACTTGTTTTCAGAAAAATAGGCATCTCAGTGGCTATCCAATTATGGTTAACCGAGCAATCGAATAACCATTATACATGCTTGGTCATTTGTAACAAGCTCCAAAAGGCATTCAAGTACTTAATTTTTGTAAGGAAAATTGAACAAAAATAGCTACGAGTACCAGTATTGTGCATTTGTGGAGAGAAAAATAACATTAAAATTTATGTTTGGTGACCCTTTCTAAGAATTTACAAAAAAAATTAGTAAACAGTTTTTAAAGTGACAAAGAGAAGGCAGAGAGGAGGAGGGATGGAATCAAAGAGAATCTTTGTGTTAGGGTAGAGACCAAGAAAAACCAAATGACACAACCTATTGATGGTGTGGCTGAGAAGGCAATGAAGGGTTGTTCATTGCAGTTGATCTCCCTGAAGATGCAAGAAGATCAGGCATAAAAAGATACAGCAAGAAAACAAGCAAGTCAATGCCTGCCAGCTGTGAAGCACATATTTTTATCAGTCCAACTCTAATACCATTTTATTCCCCTCCCCAACATTCCCATTAATTTTGCTTGGCTTTTACCATTCACCCAGTGTGATCAAAACTGGGCAGGAGAAGTGTACACCATTTCCACCTGAAACCTCATGATCCAGGATACCCTTTATTATGCTAGTCCATATTTAAATGAGGAGATCAACCCTAATACAAAGGGAGCAGTACCAGGCATATCTAAAAGTGCCACGATGCCAGCCTAGTGAAACTGCAGTACAAGAATACACCAGTATGCAACAGGAAAAACAGCATGAAATACCCAGAGCTAAGTGATCATCAAAACAACAGCTCAGACTGAAGTTCTGCAGTTGAGCCACATGGAGTTGGAAGGTGGTACACAATTAACTAGTTGACTAACGAGGGGTTGTCTGCGTTCCTTCCCATCCTCGACATGTTGAATTATAGAACAGAAGTGCCAACACAAGGCAGAAGCATGAATGGACAATCCATCTCATCTTCCTCCCAAGATGCCCACCAAGAAACCAGTCTGCAGTCAATTTTATTCACTCTACATCAAAGAATGGTGAGGATACAAAACCAAAAGCTTTTGGAAAAGACACACACCAGCTGATTACTGTGGAGTTGCTTAGTCCAGAATAGCGGTGCCTTGAGCCAATTTTTTCCAACAGTGATAACAACGGCACCCACTTGACAATTGCCCAAATTGATAATGCCATTGAATGGCACTACCAAGTCTTCCACCAGCCATATCATGGGAGTCAACATGACCAAAAGCACAGCCAGACCAACTGCATTTCAACTGATTCATCAGACACCTTAAAGCCTTTCCACCATCTAGAAGGCATGTCAGGAGCATGATGGAATATTTCCACTTGCCTGTGTGAGGGAGTTGCAACAACATTGAGAGAGCTTTAGACACCATGTAGGAAAAAGCAGCCTGCTTGACTGTCACACTTCCCCCAGTAATACACACTTCCTTGTGTGTACAAATGACAATGCTCCGTTTACTCCAAAACACCTTTTAAAACCTGCCACCTTTTACGAGAGGACAAATTCAGCACCTCAAAAATCACACATTCCCTGACATGGAAATGATCTTAAATCATCACTGGGTATAAACCCTGGAACTCCTTACCTAGCAGTGCTTGGGAAATATATTCATAAAAAGGACTGCAACTTACCACATCTCAAGAACAGGTAACAAAACCAGATCTTACTAACATTGCCCCAATCCCGAAAATGAATAAATGAAAATGGACAACATTAGAAGAAGACACTCTCATTTCCATTACACAAACCAACTCTTCAAAATTTTTCTGAATTTGTCCGTTATGATCTGTCCTTTGTCAGTCCATATTAATTACAATTTGACCAGACAAAATTTGAGTCAATTCTAGCACCATAATAAATCAATATTATACAGAATATTCTGGGTTATCCAGTTTCTCTGTCCTTTCTTCAATAATTATACACATCAATTTTAATGCCAATTTAGTGGAAATTATCTCAGAAACTGCACTAGATTTCTAACATTTTGCATGGTTAAACAAAAAGCCTCCAACCCTTTTTAAAAGTTAAATTGTAAGCAAAGATTGCTGGTGGAGAATCCTACAAGGACTAGGTTAATCTTGGGATAAATAAGAGGATGGCAATATTAAAAGGAACTTCAGCATTTACTTTTAGCAGTTTACAAGCAATTGCTAATTTCCTTCCTACTCACATTTTCCAATGGAATAAATGGAAACTCACTCCTTTACTTTATGCTTGCAAATATCAAGCCTAGAAGAACAATTTTGTGGCTGTTCTCAGTTAAAAATTATATTAAATGTTGCTTTCTTGAAACTGGTAATGAAAACCATAATTTGAAAACTCTCCATAAATAATTAAGCGAGTAGATGATCAGCCATGAATGTGATGAATACTGCAGGAGGCATGAGTCAAATGGCCTACTCTTACCCTCTTTCTGTTTACTTCAACTATTTCTAAAGATTTTCAATTTCAGGTGCTGGGACAGTTCCTCAGGACAGGTTTTCAAATCATCTAAAACATCTTGAATTTAATAAAGATCATGTTTCACAAAGTGTAAAACTGCTTTCCAAATCAACAGCACTAATTAGGAGAATCACTCAGAATAATCATGAGCGTGGCTCTTGCTGATCATTGCAAGAATTTGCCTAAATCTGCGAACACATGGCACCTTTATAGTGCTGGAGGGACAAGCCCAGGTCATTAGCAGGAGCCTATGCCTCAGTGCCAGGAAGGTTAATCGAATTCCAATAGCCCAAGGCCAAGTACAGGCAAGCCGGAGAATCCAGTCGAGGTCATTTATATGGGTCCAACGACAAGATGTGCACTAATGGGTGGGGCGGAACCATGCCTTGATTGGCAGCTGGTGTGTTCTCTGACTAGATAGGGGGCAGTGCTGTCACATGACAGCCACAACCCTTCCCAAAACACCCTCCACCATTAGACTCCTAAACAACAAACTCAATCAGGGACTCATTTAAGGAGTCTTACTTGTGCACTTTTATTGATTGCTTTTTTTCCCTCCTCTCTATATAGCACATTTGTTTATTTGTTTACATGTGTACATTGTGTATGTCTTTTTTGCATTACCAATAGTGGTAATTCTGCCTGGCCCGCAGGAAAAAGAATCTCAGGGTTTTATGTAATGTCATGTAGGTACTCTGACAATAAATCTGAATAATTTTAATGGATAGCTAAATAGGCATGGAGAACCAATTCCCCCCCCCCTCCCCCCTTCTATTTCTTTTATTTCATTCAGGAAATAGTGACCATCATGGATATGACTCCCATGACAAACAACTTTGCTCTAGTTTAATTACAGAATGTTGATAATTAGCTTTACCCCATCAACATTTTCATTGCTCGTCTTACATTATTCCATTACAACAAAACTTCTTCAATTGAGAACATTAATAAGAAGGCAACAAGCAAAATGTTCTGATGAGATCTGGGACCTCACCAGTACCAATGACATTCTTGTCACTCCAGCTGTCTCTAAGCTGCCCTGATCCTGGTTGTTGTGCTGGTAATCAGAGTCCAAGCACAAGACTGTGCTGTGGACCAGGCTGGGAGTAATAGAACAGTCCAGTTCCCAGACATCCCTCAAACTGTATGGTAGCAGGTCCTTGCAGCATATAAGCCCGTACCATCCAAATATACCAATTGACATACACACCCTGTAATGTTTTTGGAGAGTGGGAGGAAACCTAAACGGACATGGGGAGAACATACAAGCTCCTTACAGAGAGCAACAGATTCAAACTAAGGTTGCTGGCACTGCAATAGTGTTGTGACAGCCTTTCTGGCTGTCCCAGTTGTGGAAGGTCTACGCCATTGATTTAGGTTCCCACTACATCTTAGTTTCCTTGCAACAAGATTCAATTTCTTTCTTTGTCTCAAGCTGAACCAGATTTGGAATTGAGCAAACCCTTTGAATAAATATGGATTCCATATACTCCATAAAGCACCCTTTATATCCCACCACAAATCATCTGCTGTCAAACCCTCACCTTTGCATCTATTTAAGTTTTACTAGATTATGTCCCATTAAAGTGCCTTGAGAGGCGATTGGTTAAAGATGCTATTGAATTACACATTTCTGTCCTCAGGTTATGAACGTCCGAATTATGAACAACTCGTACTTACAAATGGACATGCACATTGTGCGCATTCTACCCCCAATTGGTGCACATGCATAATGTTAACTTATGAACGCTAAATAAGAACCATAAATACCTGTTCCACCTTACTTACAAATTTGGCTTAATGGAACTCGTTCATAACCTGGGGACTGCCTGTAACATATTTGCAAAATATTCTTATTTTCATAATTAAGCTATACAATCAGGAAAGTATAGACTGGTATCCAGAATTCAAGCAACTGGCAGCCTCAAGCACCCAGCAAAAAAAAGAGGAAAATAATTTTTAAAAATTAAAATAAATAAGAATAAAGTAATACGTTAAAAAAAATGCAAGTTTAAAAGTGTAAAAGTAAATGTTCTCTAAAGCAACACCTTTGGTGAAGATGGGTGCAAACATTCACCCACCAGAGTGGCTTGGTTGTGTTTTGTTCATAGCATGTTTGAATAAAGTTGTGTGAAACAGCAAAATGGCATTGGCAAAGATGAAGTGCTGGTTGATAGTTGCTCGCCATTGGGGTGACTCTCAAAGTCTCTCCTTATCCTAACTTAGCAAGAGTCGCCCCGGTTAGAGGCTTTATCTCTAAACTTGGGGGAGTGAATTATCTATAATATTATTGTTCATCTTTCAGGCGGTTCTATGGAGGGGAGGAACCTGCCAATGCAGCAACGGTAAAATATTTTCAAAGAATGTAACTGAAAATAAAGTAAAATGCTTCAAGGTTTATATATTCATGCAAGTGAAGTTTAACTACAGCTTAGTATTTTTGTCTTTTAAACTGTTTATTTTTAAAACAGGTGTATTAGATATTGTAAGAGTGTCTCAAGCAACCGGAAAATACACTTATCCGGCATCTATCAATGCCCCTAGGTGGCAGATATTAGCGGGTATACTGTATTTCTTTATTTCCTTTGTTTTGCAATATCAAAGGCCCCCATGGAGTAAAATCATAGAACATAGCACAGCAACAGGCATTACGACCCATAATTGTGGTGAACAACATGATGCCAAACTAAATGAAATTCCTGCTGCTTGTATAGAATACTTATCCCTCTATTCCCTGCATATTATTATGTTTATTCAAAAGCATCTTAAATGCTGTGATCATGTCTACTTCACCAGGGAGCTACCAATGTGTTTAAAAACAAAAATCTGCTAATTTCTTTAAGCTTCCACCCCCAACTCACCTTAAATGAACGTTCTGCAGTATTTGACTTTTTTTTTTGATCTTGGGTAAAGGATTTGTAATGTCTACCCTATCTGTGCCTGTCATAATTTTATGAACATCTATCAGGTCTTCCCTCAGCCTCTGATGCTCCACAGAAAACAACTTTGCCTGACCTCTTGAGTAGAGGGTGGTGAATCTGTGGAATTGGTTGCCAAGACAGCTGTGTAGGCCAAGTCATTGGGTGTATTTAACCAGAGGTTGATAGGTTCATCATTAGTAAGGGTGTCAAAGATTATGAGAAGACAGGAGAATGGGGTTGAAAAGAAAAACACCTCAGCCATTTGAATGGCGAGACAGACTTGATCTACTGAATTGCTTAATTCTGCTCTAGGGTCTTATGGTTTTATAGTTCACACCCTCTAATTCAGGCAGCTTCCTGATAAATTTCTTCTTTAGCCCTTTCCAAAACCTTATCATCCTTCCTGCAATACGAAGCATTGCACATTGTACTCTGAATGCAGCTTAACCAAAGTCTGTGATGATTTAAAGTCTTTTTATCCTGCTTGTTGTAGTTAGGTCTAGTTTTGCATTACTCCAAATAAATGTTTATGGACTTCAGTTTGTGTTTAGCAATTCAAAGTCTACTCCAGTTCACTATGAATTATTCAATTCTTATTTGAATCAGATGTTTAATCTTATGTAACGGAAACAAATGGAAAATTCATGGCTATATGCAGAAATTAAAATCTACATCATGAGCTCAATACAAGCAGAACATTTGTATATTAAAAATGACAACGAACAAGTTTGTCAACTTGATGATTGTGTCCTGCAAGAAGAAACTGTTTAAATCTCAGTATTTTTACGTTATCGGATTTCCTTTTCAAAGTACCAAAGTACTTGTATCACCCACACACAATCATATGCTTTAAACAAATCCTTTCTCTGTACAGGTTTTGATTTACTATACTGTCAGGCACATGAATTGTGGCATTTAATTAAAAAAGGTTTTCTGTTCCTGAACTCACATTTCTACGTATTAAACAAAACCAACTACTACATCAAACGAGGTCACTGAATTTCCAGTTACCAATCATAGACTGAAAATGTGTGATGGCTGGATGGGTAATTTGACTTTAACAACATATTCGTCTGACCTGGTAGTGAGACATCAATGAAAGTAGTTGTTAACATTTGCCGTAAATTGTCGAGATGTTTGTGTAGATTTGCATTTTGGTTCTGTTCTTCAGTGAGCTCCTCCTCTAGTTTCTCTTTCGCACTTCTCATGTTATCAATGTGCTTTTGCAAGACTGCATTTTGCTCTTCATATTCGATATTAGTCTTTCGTAACTTCCTCAACTCTGCTTCTCGAGCTGTAAAATATTGTTTAAAAAAATACAGCATTTTTCATTTGCTTTTCAAGGTATGCTTTCCTTAACATTGAAGAGTCTCAAAAATAAAAGCATAGAGAGAAAAGTACATTTTCCCAAATACCTCCCTTCTGTTTGCAAGTGTGAGAAGAACAATTTAATTTTTTTTTTTAAGAACAAAGATATTTTATCAGGGAGTTCTGATGAAATGTCATTGAGCAAAATTAGCACTTCCAATATCTTGTATTTTCATTTGACATTATGATCACAACTGGCTAGTCATTTGCTGAGATGTATAGGAAAAAAAATGTCCAGGATTACGATGTGTGAGAACTTGATTATTAATTCTGCATAATAGAAATGAATTGAAAATGCATGGCTACATCCAAAATTGAGAAATTCCCAATCATCATCTTAAGATAGATTTTTTAATAAAAAGAAACATTATTTATTCTGTGGCTCAGAGGCTTATTTTCCACATTCGCCCACCTCCGCTCTTAGTTGACAGTCTCTTTCACACTTTCCTGACCAGCTCAATGCAATCTTCAAGTGACTTTTCATCTCACTTCTCTGTACAGTTTGAAATGGACAGTTATTGACATGTTTGGTTCTCTTACTGGGGTAGATAGTGTCTGGATTGTAATGCCAGGTGGCCCTGGTTCATCAAACCTTATTTGTGACAGTAGGATTTTAAGCCAGGCTTTTAGCTGGGAATGTTTATATCTTCTTGAAACCAACAGATCTTTTGTTTATTTTGAATGTCCACAATTTTTTTCCCCCTTTTAAATTATTCTCCAATGGTCCTTTTCCTGTTCTTCTGCAATTACTTTGACATGATTTCACCCACTTGCATGTCTTCCTGCTTCATTTATTATCACTGTCGTCACTTTGAACAGCTTTAATATAAATGATCAGTTGCGGGGCATTCAATCCATTAATTTTCCATCCCCATGATACCGATCACCTACTTTATCTGATTATTTTTCAACTCAGCAAAAAGGTTGCTTCAATTTCAGACAATAGATAATAAGCATATCTTGATGGTGTTATATTTATTAGGTTTATTTTTTGTTTATACCTTTGTTAATTATACAATACCAAAGTTCGTCGTTTTGATCAGCATATTAAGTAGCCTTTGTTCATTTGCCATAAGCACTGTGTGATTTAAGATAAAGGCGCATCAGTAGCTTCTTTGTTTTACATCTGCTTAATTTTTTTAAACATTCCATATTTCATGCAAATAATTTTCATTAGCTAATATTTCCAGTACAATGGTAATTCTTAATTACCAACAACTCTCCCGTAGCATCTAACCCATCAGTTTCATAATAATATCTCAATGAATCTTCATGGAACATGTCATAAATGCATTTTAATTGTTAGAATTATATTTGCAAACAGCTCAAACAAATGAAATTTCAACAATTTATAGCACCCTCTAAGTCATTTAAAATATTGTTCAACGGCACAATAACCATTTGATGCATCAAGACCACTAGGCACATCATGCTCTTTTGGAATTCCTCATAATTAAGGACATCTTACAGATACACATCGTACTTCTTTATGTGATTTGCGAGGATACTATTTCGATAAATAAAGAGCTGTATCCATACATCTTACAGAAATCTTGCATCATGTTTTCACAGACTTGCATTTGTCCACAGCTTCCCTATTGCCTTAAGATTCAAACCAAGACATTGAAATTCTTTCATTGCCTTAATATATTCAGGATCACAAATCTTCTCTGTCCTATATCTATGCCTTATTTCCACCTCTGTTCCTCTTAAATTAAGCTCCTACTGTGATTCCAAAATTCACAGACACTTCAGCCATTGAAATCCAGTTCTATATCCTAATTCCATCACTCAACTTCCAAATCTCCAGCTTCCATTCAGTGTTTAAAACCATCCTTAAAGTGCACCTTTTTTTTTTCCACCCTATTCCCTTTGCTCGGTACCTATTATGCTAAAATGTTATTACATTTTTACGGAACATCGATATAAATTCAACATTGGGTGTTTTGGATCAAATATTTAACCATAAAATTATTGTTAATTCCCTACCTTTGTTATGGTCAAGAAATTCTTCAGTAAATATTGGAATATTGAACAGAGACATTTTCCCGTGCTGATCGTTGTTCTTCTAAGAAAATAAAATAGTAGACAGAGTAAAGGACGAGTGTCTTTTAAAAAAAAAGCCTATAAAATGTACTGAATTTTCTTGATTTGTTCAGCTAAGAAAAACTAAACAAAAGCCTAAATCACTTTATGTTTTTTGTTTCATATACTTCTGGTGCAATAACATCTGGTAAAAGGAGGCTTCAACTGCAGTACAGTTGTTTTCGCTTACTTCATGATCACTGATGGTCTCTATATTCACACCCTTTATGAAACATTACAATTTTATCTATTAACAAAGACACCTAGATATGCCTGTTTGGACCATTCCTCTCTGGCTCTGTGATATAGAGCCACTAGGCTTTCATGCACGCATGGTCAATTGTTATGCATTCCATAGAAACAACTGCTGTGCACACAGCTAACATAATTAAGAAAGCTGAAGACTGATTTTAATGCAAACAAAATATTCAACTATAATGAAGAGGTTTTAGATAAAGCTGAACTTTTTTGAAAATAATCCCACTGTGCCATTTATTTTAATACTGAGTAGCATTTCAGATGCTCTTACCTCAGTATGCATGCCATTTGACAACGAGTGAGTGGTTTCTAAAAAGAAAGCAGAGAATAATTAATTGAGAAAAACAGAGTTGTGGAAAAGCACTAATCAGTAAAATTTCCACCTGCGTCTTACTGTACCTTAGTTTTATTTTCTTTGCAATCTGACGTGCAATGAAAAGATACAAATCGATAAACATCTAATTTTAGTTTTCCACTAATAATCCAATTCTTAAACTAAGTAAATATTTTGTAGCGAGCACACTGTATTAATTATGTGAAATAACAGGCCTACCTTTCCTTAGCTTCTTTTCCTGGGTTGCAATTTTGCTCATTTTGTACGCTTCAGTTCGCTGATATTCCTGCAGTTCTTTTAAGTATTGTTGCTTTGCCCGTTCAGCTTCATCAAGATAGCACTTAAAAAGGAATAATTCACATCCTTAAACATAAATGATGGAAGGGGAATCATAAGTAATTCATTCGTTTGAAGGGCACATGATTACGCAGACCAACATTCAAGAAAGATGAATCATCTCAAAATAATGGCTCAGATTTTGCAGTCGGCAGCAAGCTCTGCTCGCTCACTGCTAAACCCAATAAAAAATTGCAATTACCTTGAGCATTCCTTCCAGCGCATACATAGAAAAACACTGGAAGATTCTTCTTCAGTGAGGTCTTGTGCATTGTAGTATTATTCAGATTTAAAAGGGGCATCACATGGGATAAACAAAACTAGCCCCTTCAGAAAAAAGAATATTGACAGTGGTCAAACTTAACTATAACTGCGAAACTTGAATCTTCTAAACACCCCAAAATGTTCCTAAATATTTCAGAAACAATACATTTGGTAATATTTAAAAGTTTGAAAACATGGTTTAAATTGAGCATGGCCATGGTAGGTGAGTTTAAAGGAAGTGCAGGAACTGGGTTGAAAGGAGCAGAGTGAGATCCAGAGGCAATCCTGGATGTGCCCAATGCCAGCAGAGTGAGTACATAACAGGGCTATAAATCCAAATTCCTGGATTAACAATCCAGAGAATTGAAATCAGCAGCTGTGAAATTTAAACGCAGATAATTTTGAAAAAATATTAAGTAATCTTAGTGACGATCAGTACAAAATCTAAGTTGTCAGTTCAAAAATATCCATCCAGAGAGAAATCTGCCACCCTGTATAGTCTGACTGACATACAATTCCACACCATGAAAAGGCACAGTAAACTGTTTTGTTCGCTGCTGTGTTCAAATCAGCAGGTGTATAGGAACACCACCAGCTGTGGATTCCTCACCACTCAATTTTTTTTTAAATGGATCCTTTGCTGCTGGATTACTAGCCCTGTATTTCACTGAATATTGGAAAGCCCCACTCAATGGCACTGTTGGAGCACCTTCACAAGGAGTGCAGTTGTTCAAGAAATCTGCTCACCCCATCTTCTCAAAGACAAATAAGAATGGGCATTACATGCAGGTCTTGCAAACAACACCATGATTTCCCCCCCCCCATCAAAAAAAGAATTAAATAAAAAGGGAAGAAATGGTACCAACAATTGACTAAATGAAGTAGTGATCTGGGTGTATTCGGGCAGCTCAGGCTCATGGGCCAGAAGGGACTGTTACCATGCTCTACCTCTCATTTTTTTTTTTTAAATTAAGGTTAGATTAGGGGAAAATATCAATTTTTAAAAATAAGTCTGGCATGACAATTATATTTATCTGCTGCACCATCTTCATTAACTCACTTGGTTAGTTGAACAAAATAACTTGTTGGGATTAATAGAGACACAATGCCTGACAGGCTTTCCGATATTTATTGTAATAAACAGATTATGGAAGACACCAAACCTGTTTGTCTTCAGGAGGGAGTTTGCTCCATTCACTACCCAACATCTTGGTGATTTCTGGAAAAGGTAAATCTGGTTGCTGTGCCCGTAACTGTTCACGGCGTTCATTCAAAAATCGCATATACCCTGTCAGTGGAGCTTTTGGTCCATTGGGTAAACTCTTTTTGCGCTTTTTTCCCTTCGGCCAGCCTCGTTTCTTGGTCACATGCTGTTGATACAAATATAAAAAAACAGCTGAACAGCCAGCATAAAATTTGAAATCAAATACTTACAGAACTGGGATATGACTCAAACTTTCAATAAAATCATACCTATTAACAGCACATTTTCAAATATTTCAACAAAAGCATGGTAATAATAACAAGGCTGACAGGCCTTCATTATATATTTTTACCCACATTGATAATATTAATCATACAAAGGCTGGCAATTTGCCTAGTACTACTGTCCCAGTAGCTGTTCAAGCTCCATTCTCAGAACATCTCAAAAGAGTGAGTGAAAACACTGTGCCAAACTTTTAAATCCCTGTCACAGCCTAAAATAATTTACAATTTCTGTACTCCACTTGCTTAACATTCACAACAGAGAAAAAATGTCCAAAAACTTCCCAGCATTAAATTAAGGGAAAGGATTTTTAAAATATTCCATTGAATTCATAATAGTGCCATTTAAAGCCATCAAGACTCTCTGAAATATAAACTCCACGTAAAAAAAAAACTGATAGAACGATGAGTTCTCTCTGCATCATTTCAAAACAAGCAACACAAGTTTTTAACTTTACAATACGGTGGAAAATAAATCCTGGCTGTTTAAATGAACCAGTGTATCATATACACATGGTAATACATTATGGCTCAAGTCTCTCATTAAACCCTGGGACCTTAGCCATCATGCTTGTTCACTTAAGATTTAAAACTAAACAATCACATGACTCAGTTGATAAATCAAGGGATGGACAGGGAGAATTGTCTCCATTAGGGTCTCTTCCTGCATCAAAGAGAATGCAGAGGTAAATTCACATAATTTGAGGAGGATTAATATAAATGAATTCCCTTGCCTACGTTAATTTGTATCCCTATACGCCCGATCATTCAAGTACCATTCAAAAAGCTTCATATTGTCTATCAATGTTTCTGGCAGCTTATTCCAGATTTTAATTATTCGTTGAGTATAAAAATTACCCTTTGTATCTCCTTTAAACCATCTCATTCGCACCTTAACCAATGGTCCCTAGTTTTCGTCACCCCGTCCATGAGAAACAGATCTAGTTTCTCCATTCTTCAAAGTCTTCTTTGTGAATCTTTTCTCCACCCACTCTAGCTTAAACATGTCCTTCCTGTAGTAGTGTTCAGAACTGCACATAATGCTCCAAAGGCCACCTCACTAATATTGTGTACACCTGCAATGTGATATCCCAACCCTTGTATTCAATGTCTCAGCCAATGAAGACATTCATACAATATGCATACCCGCATTCCCATTTTTCAGGGAAATTATGTATACCAATGTCTCTCTGCTCAATAATGCTCCACATGGCCCTTCCATTCACTCTACATGTCCTGCCCTGGCTTAACTTCCCAAAATTCATTATTTCTCACTTGTCCAAGTTAAATTTTATCTGCCATTCATTTGTTCAACCTATCCTTCCCCCAAAACCCAACCTGTATCTGTTATTGTTCTCTTCCCTCACCCATCAATGCACCTACCCACATGGGTTTCTTTCTACTTGGTCTAAGCACCCACTTCTCCTCCTCCCCCACCCAATACCTCTCTCCTCCACATTACCTACCTTACCCTTTCTCAATTCACCCTCTCACTTTATTGCACTGGCTATCTTTCCCCTATAATCACAATCTTGATGCAGGGGCTCAACGTGAAACACTGAACATTTCATTTGCCTCCACAGAAGCTGTCTAACCCACTGAGTTCATAGAATAATGGAATATAGCTGCAGGATTTCCACACCATCGAGAAAATGTATATGGAACGTTGCCATCGGAGAGCAGCAGCAATCCATACCACCCAGGATATGTCCCGTTCTTGCTGCTGCCATCTGGAAAAGAGATACAAGCACCACAAGACTCGTACTACCAGGTTCTGGAACAGTTCTTACCCCTCCACCATGAGACTAAACAACATTCAGAGACTCAATTAAGAACTCTTTCTTTCCACATTATTATTGAATATTTTTGTTCTACATAGAACACTACAGCACAGTACAGGCCCTTCAGCCCTCGATGTTGTGCTAACCCATATATTTCTTTAAAAAAAAGTACAGTACAACACCGATCATCCAAAATCAGATTCTCCAAAATCCTCAGTTATCTGAAAAATATTTAAAATTTCGGATAAACGAGGATATCCAAAATCCTAATTTATCCAAAATTTTTTCGGAGCCGAACTGACCAGGGACTTTGGGTTCCCAGTGGCGGTAGCAGCAGCCCTGACAGCGGGAACCTCAAGCTCTCGGGTAAGAGCGGGACCATCAGGCTCCCAGCATGAGCAGGGCCTCATTGGGGAGATGTCAGAGATCGGTGGTAGCCACCATTTTTTTTGGTGAGAATTAAACATTATTTTTAATGCTTGAAAAGCCTTTCCTCATTGTTTGTTGTTGTTTAAACACTGCTACAAGTGATTTGCTACTGCTACTGGTCTGTTTTTTTTTTAAATGACCAGTTCCCCCAAAAAAAACATTTATCCGAAATGGGCTTGGTTCTGACCATTTTGGAAAATCGGAGTTGTACTGTACTTTTGAGTTTCGTATCACTAATGCTTTTCTAGACTTTGACTTTCCAAACCACGTACCTCCCCTCCCCCACATTATATACATGCGTGCTATACGAGAATTTTTTTTTACATGTTGAAAGAACGTGCAGAATTGAATTGAATTGATAGCTGGCGTGGGAAAGTCACACCTGCAATTTATAGCAAGCATGGGAATGTTATAGTGAGCATGGGAATGTAACAGCAGCATTGAAAGAACTTGCACGATTTATAGCGGGCATTGTAAAGTTGAACCGACAATTTATAATGAGTGTGGGAATGTTATAGCTGCATTGAAAGAACACATACAATTTTGATTTTGGGAATATTCTCTTGGCTTGAGTGCCATGGTATTCCGAGAAAGAGGATATGCTGGCTAGAGCAATGCACCCTAATTGCCCAGACTTGTCCCCTGATTTGAGACATTAGGATAATTCTGCCCTATGGCATCAATTTAATCATCCTCATTTCATCAAATTGAACCATAAAATTCTCAATTACACACTATTTTTAACAAGATAGGCTTTAAAGGCTTTTTAAAATCATGACAATTACAAAAATAAATTCTGGGACTTTTGAAAAGTTTAAAAATGATTGGGAAAGAGAACTCAACCTTCATATTTCTAATGAAAATTGGAATAAAATTCTGCGACTGGTAAACTCTTCTTCTCTATGAGCAAAACATTCACTAATACAGTTTAAAGTTGTTCATAGAGCTCATATATCTAAAGATAAACTCCATCGCTTTTATTCTCATATCGATCCTATATGTGATAAATGTCAACTGGAAATAGCTTCCCTTACACATAAGTTTTGGTCCTGTCCCTCTTTACAGAATTATTGGAAGGAAATTTTTTCCATTATATCTACTGTTTTGAATATTGATTTACAACCACATCCCATTACTGCAATTTTTGGATTACCTATGATAGATTTGACTTATTTATCTCTTCCTGCAGATCGTATGATTGCTTTCTTACACTAATGGCTAGAAGATCTATACTATTGAATTGGAAAGAGGTTAATCCTCCCAGTGTTTTCCAATGGTTTACCCAAACTATACTATGTTTAAACTTAGAGAAAATTAGAAACTCTGTCTATGAATCCCCTTCTAAGTTTGAGTTAACCTGGCGACCATTTATTCAATATTTTCATTTGTGGTGAGTTGATCTGGCTCTGTTTTCTTTCTATAATTATGTATGATAATTGGGCTGTAAGATGAGATCGGAGTGATCGGCGTGGTTTAGCTATATCTGTAGGTTTTTTTTTTAAGTTTTTTTTAAAGTTTTTTTTAATTCAGATTTGTTTTTTCTTCTTTTTTGGGTTTTTTTTTCTCTTTTTTCATATATTGTTATTAATTATATCTTTTTTTTAGAGATAGTTCACACCCTAAACTGATCTAATTTTTTTTTTATGATATATTTTTATTCTGTCTCTCTCTTTGGCTTGGCTTCGCGGACGAAGATTTATGGAAGGGGTAAAAAGTCCACGTCAGCTGCAGGCTCGTTTGTGGCTGACAAGTCCGATGCGGGACAGGCAGACACGATTGCAGCGGTTGCAGGGGAAAATTGGTTGGTTGGGGTTGGGTGTTGGGTTTTTCCTCCTTTGCCTTTTGTCAGTGAGGTGGGCTCTGCGGTCTTCTTCAAAGGAGGTTGCTGCCCGCCAAACTGTGAGGCGCCAAGATGCACGGTTTGAGGCGTTATCAGCCCACTGGCGGTGGTCAATGTGGCAGGCACCAAGAGATTTCTTTAGGCAGTCCTTGTACCTTTTCTTTGGTGCACCTCTGTCACGGTGGCCAGTGGAGAGCTCGCCATATAACACGATCTTGGGAAGGCGATGGTCCTCCATTCTGGAGACATGACCCATCCAGCGCAGCTGGATCTTCAGCAGCGTGGACTCGATGCTGTCGACCTCTGCCATCTCGAGTACTTCGACGTTAGGGATGTAAGCGCTCCAATGGATGTTGAGGATGGATCGGAGACAACGCTGGTGGAAGCGTTCTAGGAGCCGTAGGTGGTGCCGGTAGAGGACCCATGATTCGGAGCCGAACAGGAGTGTGGGTATGACAACGGCTCTGTATACACTTATCTTTGTGAGGTTTTTCAGTAGGTTGTTTTTCCAGACTCTTTTGTGTAGTCTTCCAAAGGCGCTATTTGCCTTGGCGAGTCTGTTGTCTATCTCATTGTCGATCCTTGCATCTGATGAAATGGTGCAGCCGAGATAGGTAAACTGGTTGACCGTTTTGAGTTTTGTGTGCCCGATGGAGATGTGGGGGGGCTGGTAGTCATGGTGGGGAGCTGGCTGATGGAGGACCTCAGTTTTCTTCAGGCTGACTTCCAGGCCAAACATTTTGGCAGTTTCCGCAAAGCAGGACGTCAAGCGCTGTAATATTATTGTTTAATATCTCTGTATTAATTCATTACTCACTATGTATTTTTTATATCTCTTTGAACTGTATGTGTTTATAAATTATAATAATAATAAAAAGATTGAAAAAGAAAACAAGAAAATCATGACAGGATTGAAATCCTGCTTAATTCTGAAGTCCGTCTTCAATCTATTTACAGTACAACACCAATTATGAAATCAGATTCTCCGAAATCCTCATTTATCAAAAAAAAATTAAATTTCAGATAAATGAGGATATCCAAAACAAATCAGAAATCCTCATTTATCCAAAAATTTTTCAGAACTGAGCTGACCAAGGACCTCAGGCTGCCGACAGCAGGAGCCTTGGGCTCGCGGTAGCAGGAGAGGGAACCTCAGGCTTACGAGGGCTCGGTAGGGAGGTGTCGATGATCAGCGACGGCCAGTATTCTTTTGGTGAAAATTAAACACTATTTTAATGCTTAAAAAGCTTTCCCTTGTTTGTTTTTTTTTAAAAAAAAACACTGTTACATGTGATTTGCCGTTGCTACTGGGCTATTTTTTTAAAAATGACCAGTTCTCTGAAAAAAATTTATTCAACATAGGCCCAACCATCTCAGATAATTGGAGTTGTACTGTTATTAGGCTATTTCGTGCAAAGCCTCCGTCTGGAGGCTCGTATAAGCGCGGAGGGAAAAATATAAACGACTGTCACGGAGCATCCTAAAAGACTGCTCTTACGTCACATTCTTTTTTTTAAAGCTTTATTTAAGATTTTATAACATGAATAAAATAGAAGATTATATTTAAAAAGAATAAAAGTAAGATAATAAAATTACAGTACCACATTGGTAAACTAAATAAACTAACCCCCCCCATAATTATTGCACAACATTAATAACCTAACTTAAAATTAGTCTAACCCCCCCCAAAATAAACAGTGAAGAGTTAATAAAGTGAACAATATTATATATAAGAAAAAAAAGCCCACTTACAAAACAAAAGATAAAACATAACAAGTAAAGATACTAACAAAAAAAAGTTATCAATACTAAAATATCACACTTAAAAACATATTTAAAGCAAACTTAAATGCATATATTTAACAAACGCAGTCTACTTTAACCTATAAAAAGACATCCTATCCTGAATTGAAAAAGATATCCTTTCCATGGTCAAACAGGATTTCATCTCCAAATGCCACCTATCTAAATGTAATATATTTCTGTCTTTCCAAGTAAGTGCTATACATTTCTTGGCCACAGCTAAAGCTAAATAGATAAAGGAAATCTGATAATCCTTTAAACCTAAATCAATTAGTGATTGCATATTCCCTAATAAAAATATATCAGGATCTAATACAAGACAGGTATTATATAAACTATTAAGTATAGATTGAATACCTTTCCAAAACTGGTGCAATCGATCACAAAGCCAGACATTGTGCAAAAAAGTATTAGCCGTCTGGTCACAACGAAAACAGCAATCCAACTTACTAAGACCAAATTTTTTAAATTTTTCTGGTGTTAAATATAATTGATGTATAAAATTATAATTAATCATTGCTAATCTAGCATTAATCAATTTCCGAATACTATTCTGGCAAATTTCCATCCAGGCTTCTTCAGCTATTGTAAAACCTAAATCTTTTTCCCATTTCAACTTATCTTTTACTTTCAGTTTCTTGTAAAATACAATACAAATCAGATATATATCCCTTTGTTGGTATTGAAAGTACATATTCCTCAAAATTAGAATCAGGCAGTAAGATCATATGTCGACCACATATCTGTTTTACAAAAGATCTTAATTGATAATACACAAATACAGAATTTCCACTAATACCAAATTTCCTTTGTAATTCATCAAAGGAACAAAAATGTCCTTCAATAAAACAATCAGATAAATTTTTTATTCCTTTCCTTTCCCATTGTTTCAAGGTGATATTGGAGACTGTAAAAGGAACAAGTTGATTATTATACAATGGCAATCGTCCAGACCATTTATTTTTGAGCCCCAATTTGTTAAGTTTACTTGTCCATAGATTCAATAAATGCTTCAATATTGGTACATCATAAGTTCGTAATAAATTTTTATTTCATCGAAACAAAAACTCATGAGGAAATTTTTCTAAAATAACCGCCATTTCTACCTTTGCCCAACTGGGCGGATCATCCATATTCATTAATGCACTAAGAAATTTAAATTGAGCTGCTTCATAATAATGCTGAAAATTTGGTAATCTTATACCTCCAAATTGGAAATCCCACATCAACTTTCTCATTGCTAACCTCGGAAATTTTCCCTTCCATAAGAAGTCTCTAATTGCTTTATATAAATCCTTAAAAAAACTTTTGTTTAAAAAATAAGGAATAAGGGGGCATGGCAAGATGGCGTAAGGAACAGACGTGCCTTCCAGTCCTCTCCTGACTCTGAGTTATTGTTTTGTTTATAAGTGCCCGTTAAAATTCTTTAAAAAGTCTATAAATAGTAAGAAGTGCTGAATTAATAGCTAATGGTACATTTGCTAAAAAAAAGTAAAAGAAAACGCCAACAGATCATTAAAAAATTACATTTCCCGAAATTATCTGAGCCTACCTGTTTACAAGAAGCCAGGACTCAGCGTGCAATGGATCCAGGAGAAGAAGTGCAGGATTCGGCATTGGAACTTCGTTCTGTACCGGTAGGGCTCTTTAAAGATGATGTCCGGCAGCCTTTGGAACAAAGGGCTGGCCAGGCGCGTGTATTTCAAACAACGTCCGCTGTGAGCGCTGTCACTGAGAGTTTGACAGCTGAATCAGCTAGGACGCCACCAGCTGGAGAGTTAAAGAGCCGACCTCCGATTGATATAGCGGTGGCGCTGTGAAATGCACCACCAGTTATGATGGTTTCCCCAGGTTTAGATATAATGAAGGCTTTTGATGAGATATGGCTTAAAGATAACCCTGACCATCAGCCTCCTGATATTGCTGAGGGGGCTGTGGCAGGGGTTTCTACACGGAGCCATACTGCAAGAAAAGCTGCTAAACCAAGGGAAGGGACAGAAGATCCTTTGGTCTCTCAGAAACAGCAGGATCCTACTATGTCTGAATCTACTTTTGCTGATATGCTTATCAAGAATCTTGAATTTAAGTTATATTCTTCAATGAAACAGCTAGGTAATTCTATGACCCAGGTCTATTCCAAGCTTAATACATTGGTGGATATTAACACTCAACAGATGGCTGACTATGGAGCTTTTAAACTTGAAACTAATGAAAGACTTGATATGTGTGATCAAGGTTTAGTCGACGTACAAGATCAATTGCAAGATGTAAACAAAACAATTGAAACATTGCAGATTCAGAATAAAAATTTAGCAAAAAAGGTTGATTATTTGGAGAATCAATCTAGACGGAACAACGTAAAAATTGTTGGTTTGCCAGAAGACATAGAAGGGCCAGATCCAAGAAATTTTTTTACTGAATGGATTCCACGAGTGTTAGGACAAGACAAGTTCCCCAAAGGTTTAATATTGGAACGTGCTCATAGAGCTTTGGGAAGGAAACCTTTTTCAGGACAGAATCCAAGACCTGTTCTGGTCCGTTGTTTAAACTACTGTGATAGAGAGACAATTTTACGTGTGGCTATTAGAAACGCACAGCAAAATAGATCTCCTTTGATGGTTCAGAACAATCGTGTTTTTTTTATCCAGATCTGAGTCAACAAAATTATGTTTCAACGACGTGAATTTAATTCCGTGAAAGAGTTGTTGTGGAAAAAACATTTAGGTATCCTGTGGTATTGAAGATTTTTCAGGATGGATATCAGCCAAAGTTTTTTGATAATCCTAAAGAAGCTATGGACTTTTGCTCAATCTTTACCAATTACGCAATTTCAGGAACGACGTAGTCCTCCACGGTCTCCAAAGAGAGTGGAGATACAAGATGGGAATCAGATTTCAAGAAGAAATGGAAGCAATGGTGGTCGAAGTGGCAAAGTTGATTAAAAAAAACCAAATCTTTTACTTTTTTTTGGAGAAGATTTCAGATAATGATGATAGTTTAATACGAAATGGGAGTTGGGAGAGGGAACTGGGTGGGCACTATTTTCCAGAAGTCATCAGCTACGTGTGAGTTATCTCACACCCAGTACTTTGTGGGAGTTACCGCATTGTGCGGTTTAAACAGGAGGAGGTAGTTGACCTCTTGCCTGATTTTTTTTCCTTAATTTTTGGGTTAAGGAGTTAAGTTTTTTTTCTATTACTTTTTTTTAAATAAATATTTTTTTCTTATCTTTTTGTTTTTGATTGTAGTTTTAAGAGGGAATAAGGGGAGGGGTGTTTCCTTTTTTTTCGGGGGGGTTTCTTTTTTTTCTCTTTTTTTTTCATTGAGTTGTTGTAAGGAATGTCTAAATTGAAGTTTGCTTCTTTTAATGTCCAGGGTTTAAATAATCCAATAGGATTATTTAAAATTTAAATATAATGAATTACAAACTTATCGGTTTGAATGTTTAATGAACCGAACTAAACGTAAGTTTTATGAATGGGGTGAGAAAGCCCATAAAGTTTTGTCATGGCAGTTAAAAAAGGAACAATTATCCAGGATTATACCAGCAAGTGTAAGAAAGTACTTGCTTACTTAAAAAAAATTAAAAGTTAATGTGGCTTTTTTGCAGGAAACTCATTTAACAGATAAGGAACATTTGAAACTCAAATGTGAATGGGTTGGACAAGTTTTTTATTCTTCATTTAATTCAAAGGCAAAAGGAGTGGCAATTTTGGTGCACAAGAATTTACCATTTCAGTTACAGAATGAAGAGAAAAATGGTGGAAGATTATTAAAATTGAACTGTACAATCTTTAATGAGGCATGGACTTTGCTTGATGTTTATGCTCCGAATGTTGAGGATACAGCTTTTGTTGTGGATACGTCTTTATTACTTGGACAATCAAATTCTAATGTGATGATTGGGGGAGATTTAAACGCGGTTTTGGAGCCTTTATTGGACAAGTATCCAAGAGTAATTAAGAAATCTAAGATGGCAGTTCAAGTAACTAATATGATGTCAGATTTGAATTTAGTTGATATTTGGCGAAGATTTAATACTAAAGAGAAAGATTTTTCTTTTTATTCTTCACGTCATAATTCTTTTTCTAGAATTGATTATTTTTTAATTTCAACACATTTGCAGGATAGGGTTATATCGGTGGATTACAAGGCAAGACCGGTTTCGGACCATTCTTTATTATTATTAGAATATCAGAGTTCACAAGATGTTCAGAGAGCTCCAAGATGGAGATTTAATACTATGTTATTACAAAAACCAGAATTTATTAGTTATTTAAAACAACAAGTTGAAGTTTTTATTAGTAATAATATTAATTCTGTTTCTAGTCATTTTGTTTTATGGGATGCAATGAAAGCTTTTTTACGAGGTCAAATTATTAGTTATGTTTCTAAAGTAAAGAGAGAATTAAAGAGATTGAAGATTTAGAGAAAAAGATAACTGCTACTGAAAAAGAATTGCAAAAAAGCACTACTGAAATGCAAAAGAATCAGTTAACTAATTTAAAATTTAAATATAATGAATTACAAACTTATCGGTTTGAATGTTTAATGAACCGAACTAAACATAAGTTTTATGAATGGGGTGAGAAAGCCCATAAAGTTTTGTCATGGCAGTTAAAAAAGGAACAATTATCCAGGATTATACCAGCAATTAGAAAGAAATCGGGTATTACTTTTAGCCAAAAGGAAATTAATGAGGAATTTTTTAATTTCTATAAAAAATTATATACTTCGGAATGTAAAGATGTAACTGAAGATGTTATAGATTCTTTTTTGAAAAATATTAAATTGCCACAATTGAATCAAGAAGACAGACAAGAGTTAGATAAATCCTTTACAGAAAATGAAATAGAAATGGCGATAAGAGATATGCCAAATGGAAAAGCACCTGGTGAAGATGGGTTTTCTATAGAGTTTTATAAAACTTTTTATGCTGATATATCTCTTATTTATAAGGATGTATTACAACAAATTTATAATACTTTTCAATTACCCGAGTCTTGCTCTAATGCAATAATTACAGTTATACCAAAAAAAGATAAAGATCCTTTACAGGTTTCTTCTTATAGACCAATATCGCTGTTAAATGTAGATTATAAAATTGTAGCTAAAGTTATGGCTAATCGATTAGCTCAATATTTGCCTAAAATAATACATAGTGACCAAACGGGATTTATAAAAAATAGATATGCGTCAGATAACATTTTGCGTTTAATAACTTTGATAAACAAATCTAAATCTCAGATGAATTATCCAATAGTGGTTTCATTGGATGCAGAGAAGGCTTTTGATAGAGTGGAATGGAAGTTTTTGTTTAAAGTACTTGAGAAATTTTGTTTTGGTTCTTCATTTATTGGATTGATAAAGGCTTTATATAATAGTCCGAAGGCTAGAATTGCTGTCAATGGGCGGATTTCAGAATCTTTTAATTTAACAAGGTCTAGTAGAAAAGGATGCCGATTGTCGCCTGCTTTATTCGCTATAGTTATTGAACCTTTGGCACAATTAATACGCCAAAATGAAAATGTTAAAGGTATGAGAGTTTTGAATGAGGAATATAAGATTAATTTATTTGCTGATGATGTTTTATTATACTTGGTGGATCCGGGTATTTCTTTACCAGCAATTCAAGAATGTTTAGAAAATTATGGTCAATTATCTGGTTATAAAGTAAATTGGGCCAAAAGTGAAATTCTACCAATTTGTAAAGATGATTATTCAATATATAAAAGTATTACCAATTTGAAGTGGACTACACAAATTAAATATTTAGGAATTAATGTTAATACGGAATTTCAAGATTTATATTCAATTAATTATCTTCCTTTAATAAAAAGGATTAAATTAGATTTGATTAGGTGGAAGGATTTACCTTTGGGTTTATTAGGGAGGATTATTAAGGAGGAAAAACCCAACACCCAACCCCAACCAACCAATTTTCCCCTGCAACCGCTGCAACCGTGTCTGCCTGTCCCGCATCGGACTTGTCAGCCACAATCGAGCCTGCAGCTGACGTGGACTTTTACCCCCTCCATAAATCTTCATCCGCAAAGCCAAGCCAAAGAAGAATACTATAAAAATGAATATCTTTCCTCGAATACAATATTTGTTTCAATCAATTTCTTACGTCACATTCATGTTGAGCGGCACTTTGTAGCACCCTCCGGAGCTGTAGCATCACCCGTCTTAAATACGCAGCAGAGCAATGGTCGTCTTCTTTACCCATAATGCCCATGCAGCTGGAACTGTTATAGGAAACAGAGCAGTTCCAGCTGCGTAGGGTTTATGGGTAGGGATGGCGGCTATTTTGCTCTGCTGCGTTTTGAGCCACAGATGAACAGCCCCAAGGCTGCCCCTGTCCTGACGCCCCCCCACTGGCCACCCCTGCCCTGACGGCCCCTGCTGGCCCCCCCACCCTGTCAGCCCCTGCTGGCCCCCCTGCCTTGATGGCCCCTGTGCTGATGGCTCCTGTCGGCCTTCTCCTGACCTGATGGCCCCTGCCCTGACAGCTCCCATTGGTTCCCCCCCCGACCTGATGGCTCATGCCCTGATAGCTCCTGCCGGCCCCTGCCCTGATGACCCTCGCTGGTTCCCCCCCACCCTGATACCCCGCATCAGCACCCCCTGCCCTAATGGCTCCCACCGGCCCCCCTGCCCTGACAGTTCCCGCCACCCCCCCCACCCAACTGCTCCCGCCGACTGCCCCTGCCCTGAGGGAGCCATGGAAGGAGAGGTGCAAGTGGAGCTGCAGCTGGACACACTTTCTGCAAATGGAGTCATCAAGGACACCTAACATCTCCCTGATCTACATTTCGCAGGAGCTATTAATTCTACATCTGAAGCTATTATTGGGTTAAAAGGACAAATTTAAATCTGAAATTGGGTGGAAACTGTGAGAAAAATATGTAAAAGAGTTCTCAACTGAAAACACAGATGCAATGATACAAATAATCCCATCATGTTGAAAGCCTCCAATGTTATAATTTGTGTATTCCTTGTGCTTTCAAAAACATATTAAATTAGGCAAATGGTTAAGAGTAAAAGTGCTTACACATCAGAAAAATGATTGATAAATAGAAGCATCAAGTCAAAAGCCATCATATACTCCAATTAAATCTGAACAATGAAGGTCAGCAAAAGTGAGAGGAGTGTTCTGTGAAAGTCATGGATTTGTTATCAACTGGAGAGGTGCTTCATAGTTTCCTGAAGCACTTAAGGAATCTACACTAAGGAAACAGTAACCTTGTCCTGATCTTTGTGGCTGTCAACTAAATTATGTTTTTTCTTTGCCCAAATGAAACTAGTAAGTACTCACTAACGAAACACATTTCTGAGCATTGAGCATAAAAGCTGGCAAATAAGGTGAATTTCAAATGATAGCACTACTTACTTCATTTTTCTTCTCAATGTGCTTTTCATTTTTCTGTGATCCATTGTACATATTATGACCTTTCGATGTTTGACTTCCATCCTGTTTTACACCATGAGGTGATCGTGGAGCTCCAGAGCATCTATAAAGGCAATGCAAATGAAGTATTATATGATTCACATTCAATAATCGAAACAGACATTGTCACAGAAAGAAATGGATGCAGTGTGAAAATTGAATAGAGACCACAATAAATGAGAAACATTGTTTGTGGGAATTCAATAATCAAATACTAAAGGAACGCATTAAACCTTATTGAACATAATAATGAAGACAAGAAGAAATTCATGTACAGTATTCATTTTAGCACATACAAATTATTAAAAACACAAAGTATCCATATGCAGTATTTTTATTTTTATGATATCATCTTTTTATAGCCAATACCAAAAGTGAACTTTAGTGACTATGCAGTGATTATTGGCCAAAAATAAATATTTAGGAAACTGTTCGACTTCTGTTGTTGCTTCTCATGTTAATAATATCATACCTGCTCCCAAACCAAGCCACTTCTTTAAAAGTTAGAGTTTGAAATTCTGATGCGAAATATGTACAGTAACATCAAATAACAGGCAGATTTTCTGAATTATTATTATCGTATCCATCATGTTTTCAATTCATGCTTTTTTGGAGGTTAAAAAGTTGTATAATGAATTAACCTGTGAATGAGGTGAGTTTAAAGGGAGTGCAGGGCCTCATTGAGTTTAAAGGGAACATGGGCTGCAAATGTTGCTGGATATCAAGATTTCCGAAAAGCAAATTGCATTTTGATAAAGAAAATAACAACCACCAAGTGACAAATTGAATTTTCACTAATTTTTTTTTGAATAATAACATTCAAATGCTTACAAGGCACCAAAATGTTCGATAAATACTATCAGAAAGCAAAACAAAACCAGACAAATATGTACTTCACAGGAAACTCATTTTAAAAGAGGTCAACTATTCAAAAATGTCATTTTCTGAATTGATCAGTTTGTGATAACTTTCACCATGTTGGAAGCTAATATATTAACGAATGCACTATTCAAGTAAATGGCCTGATAATTTACATTAACAACTAAGTTTTTCATTACTATGCAAGAAAACACCTTAAGATTTAATCAGGCAACTACATAGATTCCTATAGAAAGGATGACAAAGTTTGCTTAAATAAGGAAAATAGGTTGCGAGTTCATTGAAAATGCTGTAAACCGATCTAAACAATTATATACAACTGATGAACTAGGGTGCAAGATTTCAAAAGTAATTTTTGATATTTCCAGGCTAAAAATTAAACCTACCCAGAGTCTGGTGCACAATCCATCACTGGCAAACATGCGCCTGATGAAGTCAAAGAGCCAAGTTAACACAAAGGACCTGGATGGAGAATTATAAAAGAAGCTACATTAATACCTCAAAGCTAAGGTTCCTCACAATTTCAGGTTTCAATACAAAATAAAATCAAGTATACAAGAACAAACTACTAGAATTTTATTATATTCAACAAGTGGATCCTTCTATGTCAGTACAGTCTGACCAAATATCTCACTAATCCATGAGAGCAAATTACACTACTGGGCATCATTTAAAAAAAAAATACAAAATTTAAAACTATAATACAAGTGTTCATTGGGTTTCAGGGAAAATATTTACATCCATGGCAGCTTTCTTTGCTATGGCACTGTCTCTCTTAACTGGTTTGAAACTAGATATAGTTAAACAATGTGATGATGAGAAAAACAACATGCTCACAAGGAAAGAATTTAAAGTGAATGACTGTCCAACAAAACTGAATTTGCAAAAACGTATTCTCTTAACAATTGTCAAATTGTTTGCCAGCTGGGTTTACCTGCTGAGGTGTACTCCACAACCAGAGCCAAATATACTCTGAATCCACTGAGTGTACGCACTGCACAGTGCACTAAGGTCACTGCCAGGTGTACCTGCAAGGGTGTAAAATATGGCAGAACAGTCTTGACTGATACAGATCACACTATATCAACAGTTGAGTGAACCAGCTGTGGTGCACTGTAAAGTCACACCAGGTGTACACTATACCCACAGCCAATTGAGAGTAACTGCCTGGAGCACACTCGCAGCAAGTGCACCTGCTGCAGAACACGCTACCTCAAAGGCAGAGTCTAGATCCCACAATGTACAGTATAGCCTCAGTTGAGTATACCTGCCACATTTTACTCTCAGGCCAAAACCAGTGTTAATGCCATGATAAACACTTCTACCACTGCCAAATGTACCTTCTTCACTGCACATACAGCCAGTCATCTTTGCTGTGATGTACTACATGACAGCGTACCAGTAGTGGTTCACACTAAAGCCAGCACTCTGTGTGCCAGTTGCAATGCATACAAGAGTCACTATAGAACACATTATCACTAAGGCTGAGTGCAGTGCGCACCTCAGACCAGCCATTCTGATGCTTGATACACCAACTGACAATTACACTGTGAACATTTGCTCTGTGCCCAAAGCTGGTGCATCTTCTTTGATATACATTTACCTTCAGCAGGGTCTACAGGCCATCCTACACGACATTCAGACTGAGAAGTGCCTATCACTGTGCACAAAACCACAGCTGGCTGCAACCGCCTCGACCTACCGTACACCCGCAGCTTGGTGTAACCGCCTTGACCTACCGTACACCCGCAGCTGGCTGTAACCACCTCGACCTACCGTATACCCGCAGCTAGGTGTAACCGCCTCGACCTACCGTACACCCACAGCTGGGTGTAACCGCCTCGACCTACCGTACACCCGCAGCTAGGTGTAACCGCCTCGACCTACTGTACACCCACAGCTGGGTGTAACCGCCTCGACCTACCGTACACCCGCAGCTGGCTGTAACCACCTCGACCTACCGTACACCCGCAGCTAGGTGTAACCGCCTCGACCTACCGTACACCCGCAGCTGGGTGTAACCACCTCGACCTACCGTACACCCGCAGCTGGCTGTAACCACCTCGACCTACAGTACACCCGCAGCTGGGTGTAACCACCTCAACCTACAGTACACCCACAGCTGGGTGTAACCACCTCGAACTACTGTACACCCGCAGCTGGCTGCAACCGCCTCGACCTACCGTACACCCGCAGCTGGGTGTAACCACCTCGACCTACCGTACACCCACAGCTGGGTGTAACCACCTCAACCTACCGTACACCCACAGCTGGCTGCAACCGCCTCGACCTACCGTACACCCGCAGCTAGGTGTAACTGCCTCGACCTACCGTACACCCACAGCTGGCTGCAACCGTCTCGACCTACCGTACACCCACAGCTGGGTGTAACCACCTCAACCTACCGTACACCCACAGCTGGCTGCAATCGCCTCGACCTACCGTACTCCCACAGCTGGGTGTAACCACCTCAACCTACCATACACCCACAGCTGGCTGCAACCGCCTCGACCTACCGTACACCCACAGCTGGGTGTAACCACCTCAACCTACCGTACACCCACAGCTGGCTGCAACTGCCTAGACCTACCGTACACCCACAGCTGGGTGTAACCACCTCGACCTACCGTACACCCGCAGCTAGGTGTAACTGCCTCGACCTACCGTACACCCGCAGCTAGGTGTAACCGCCTCGACCTACCGTACACCCGAAGCTAGGTGTAACCACCTCAACCTACCGTACACCCACAGCTGGCTGCAACCGCCTCGACCTACCGTACACCCGCAGCTAGGTGTAACCGCCTCGACCCACCATACACCCGCAGCTGGGTGTAACCGCCTCGATCTACTGAATACCCGCAGCTGGGTGTAACCACCTCGACGTACAGTACACCCGCAGCTGGGTGTAACCGCCTCGATCTACTGAATACCCGCAGCTGGGTGTAACCACCTCGACGTACAGTGCACCCGCACTGGATGTACATGACACCACTGCCAGGTGTACCTGCTGAGATATACACGACACCACAGATGGGTATAACCACCTCAACATACCGCCTCATAATTATGAGCTCTCACACGACACATTTAGCTTGTTTAGTTCCATTGGCGTAAGTTTTGAAATTGTTGAGTGAAATGGAGGAATTGCCGAACTTCCTCAGTATTCTCAAAGTTAAGGCATTGACATGTTTGGTTCACCTTCAGATCAAGATGATTGGTTCAGGTCATCTCATTGGAAATGCTTACTTCCAGGAACTTTAAGCTAACAGCTTTTTGCATTTCAGCATCATTAAAGAGGTCAGAGGTGTGGTTTCTAGCCCCTGACCTGAAGTGTATGAAAAACTCTTTTGTCTTTCTGACAGAGAAGGAGAGGGGTATGGAAATTATCTTGGCATCATGCTATAAGATTCTTAATCTCCCTTTCATCATTATTTAATATTCAACCCGATTCTGGCACTTGTCAGCAAATTTGAAAATAGAATTGGAATGGTACTTGGCTGAACAGACATGGAAATGGATGGAGTAGAGGCTGAGTGCACATTCCTGATGAGTGGTGATGTGTGATCATGGAGATGTTGCTGCATATCTCCATACTCTGTTAGACAAAGTCAAGAATACAAATGCAAAGGAAGATGATGAATCTTGAATTTTGGGGAAGAGTTAACTGGGTGCTTTTGTATTGAAGGTAGGCCTGCTCTCCACTGGCCACCGAGACAGAGGGGCACCAAAGAAGAGGTACAAGGACTGCCTAAAGAAATCTCTTGGTGCCTGCCACATTGACCACCGCCAGTGGGCTGATATCGCCTCAAACCGTGCATCTTGGCGCCTCACAGTTCGGCGGGCAGCAACCTCCTTTGAAGAAGACCGCAGAGCCCACCTCACTGACAAAAGACAAAGGAAGAAAAACCCAACACCCAACCCCAACCAACCAATTTTCCCTTGCAACCGCTGCAACCGTGTCTGCCTGTCCCGCGTCAGACTTGTCAGCCACAAACGAACCTGGAAGCTGACGTGGACATTACCTCTGCATAAATCTTCATCCGCGAAGCCAAGCCAAAGAAAAAAAAGGCCTGCAATCAATAAATTGTGCTCTGACATGGATGTTCTCAGTATCCAGGTGTTTCAAGGCAGAGGTGAGGGTCAGAAAGACATCATCTGCCATGAACCTCTTTGGACAACTGACAAATTGAAGTCCATGATATTGTCATGGGGCTCCAACCTGTTGCAGTACTAATTCATGGCTTTGCTTCGCCAATCATCTTGAAAAGGTTGTACTTGGATTTCTTGCAGAGGGACAGGTCTCCTGACTTGCATGTCTCCCTCCTGGCCTTGATTTCACAGTTATCCATGGTTTCCATTTGGGGAATTCCTTTATTGTTTGCACTTTTCTACACACTTGCCATTGAAGTAGTTAACAACTGTGGTATATTAATCGAGGATGCTCAATGAATCGTTCAATGCACCAGTTTACCGTCTTAAAGCAGTCATGTCAGATCATCAGACCACTGTTGAAAGATTTTCACCACTGGGCACACCTAACTCCACTACTGCACACGTAGTTAGTGATCTAACTTGAAGTGAAAGCAGGTAGATACACAGATTGAACTGAAAAAGAGCACTCTTGGTAAGCTCAATTGAAATCCCTGGCTATTATGAACACAAAGCCACCTGTACTGAATCGCAGCCCCTTATACACAATCACAGCACAATTCAGCAGCCAAAGTGCACGTTACAAACTCAGCCACATATACGGTACCATGTACCAGTCCCAGGGTGTACCGCAACAATAGCACCGTGCACCAGCCCCGGCCGAGGGGGGGAACGGACCCGCGGCGCCCAGCACCAGCCCCGGGAGGGAGCTGTTCTCCCGCTGCACCCCCTCCCCCCCCACCCCGGGCTCTGTTTGCCGGCGTCACTCCCACGTGTGTTGTTCGCCGATCCTCACCTAGCACCGGCCACTTTCCAGTGCCTGCCGGAACGCTACCGCTCACCCACCGTTCGCATCCAGAGGCACCCGTAAATCCAAACGCCACTCCGCTTCCACTGCCGGGTCACAGGGGAGGGGTCACCAGGCAACAAACACGCGGGAGATGGGAGTGCAGCGCCTCCGCTGGCGGGAGGAATCCATCGCGAGTCGGCCAGTTCACCCCGCGAGCGCTCGCTCTGCCCGCCTGGGTTCCGGGACGATCGACAGCCCAGGGCCCGGATAGCGAACTCCTGCTCGAGGCCTGCACGGAATATACAAGTTACTGGGCGTTTCAGGCAAAATTTGTGGAGGTGGAAGCAGGGATAATCGTGTTTTTTTTTGCAAAAGTTAGAGACAACGTAAGTTTTCCAGCTGCGTGAAAGCGCTCAGTTGAGGAGAAGGTGAGCCTTTAGAAATGCTTGGCCCCAGTCATTGGAAAGCAGGTGAACAGATTTCTGGATCTGAAGACAATGCAGGAAAATGGCCGTGAGTTGAAAGATAACCCATGATTTAATCACGGATAGAACAGGTTCAAATGGCCTGATGCTTCTGTCTTTAGGATTAAATGTGACAGCATAGAAACATTCTTTTGACCAAGTTCACACCAACATAAAGTAGCCAATAACACTAAAGCTACAATTCCCTTTAAATTCTACCATCCATCTATATGCTCAGGACAATTTAGTGGCCAATAACTAAACCACATTTCTTTGGCATTTGACAGGAAAGCAGAATACCATCTAGGCAACGACAAACTATGCCAGTGTTCAAACTGCAGACAGCATTACAGGGTATGTAGAGCTTGTGATAGTACAGATTCTATCACCAGTGTTTATATGTACAAATGTACAGATGGTAGTGTAGGATGTGTCCCGCATCGGACTTGTCAGCCACAAACGAGCCTGCAGCTGACGTGGACATTACCCCTCCATAAATCTTCGTTGGCGGAGCCAAGCCAAAGAGTGTAGGATGACTGTGATTGGCTGAGAGTGTAACCACACCTACTGGTAGGTCTTAAAGGATTACTCCAAGCCCGACCAGGTCATTCTGGACTGGTCGACCTACTTGTGATATGCTCCAATCTTTTCGTTAATAAAAGCCTTGGTTTGGATCAACAAGTCTTTGGTTCTTTTGACGCGCATGACAATTTTATTAACTAAAAATAAATATTGAAGGGATGGAGCATATGCTACGGCTTGAACACCTCGACATCGACCCACAGTCAGCTACAGCCTCGAATGACTTTAAGCACTGGGTGAGGTGCTTCGAAACATACTTACGGCTCTCTGATCCTGCCGTGATAGAGGACAGCTATCGACTACTAATATTGATAACTATGGTGTCCCCGAGAGCCTACCAGAGTGTCCAGGACACGACCACTTATGCCGCAGCCATGAAGGTGCTGAAAGGGCTCTACGAGCGACCAGTGAACAGGGTCTGTGCTCGGCACAAACTTGCTACAAGGAGGCTAAAGCCCGGTGAGTCCCGTAAAGCTTATATTCAGGTACTAAGGGCAATGAGCAGGAACTGTGCCTGCACAGATAGAACTGCTGCGGAGACCACAGATGATCTCATTCGGGATGCCTACATGGCCGGGGTTCGATTGAATGAGGTGAGGCAACACCTGCTAGAGCACGGGGAAGAAAACCTAGAGAACGTGATCCAGATCGCAGAGACGATGGAGGCTGCGGTCTTAAGTATGGACATGTACTCTCGGGGCTGGACCCCACACTCTGATGTAAGTAGGATGCCCTCCCTCTACCCTACTACTGCCACTACACTGCTGACCAGAGACCTGCCGCTGCCGACCGGGGAGCCGCAGCCTCCGACCAGGGACATGTCGCTGCCGACCAGAGACCCGCCGCCGCTGCCACTGCCGACCGGGGACACGCCGACGCTGCCAACCGGGGACACGCCGACGCTGCCGACCCGGTACCCGCCGACGCTGCCGACTGGGGACCCGCCACCACTGACCGTCCCACCACTGACGACAAGCAGCGACCCCCAACACTTACCTTTGGCTTCAGGCAGCAATACCATCTCCTCGACACTGTTTTTTCAGGCCCCACTGTTTGCGTGATGTCATCACGCACACGTTGCGTGACGTCATCACGCAGGTCTCCACTGTCTACATTACAAGTCTTTGCGTCATTAACCCTCGACCAGGACATCCCCCAGCCCCTCACAAAAGCAATAGAAGTGATTAAAGTGCATAGACACTATACCACTTGCTTATTTGACTCTGGGTTAACTGACAGTTTTATTCACTCGGACCTGGCCCACCATTGAGGACTGGCTATT
Source organism: Narcine bancroftii (assembly GCF_036971445.1). Lineage (NCBI taxonomy): Eukaryota > Metazoa > Chordata > Chondrichthyes > Torpediniformes > Narcinidae > Narcine > Narcine bancroftii. The sequence continues at coordinate 36,496,212 of NC_091469.1, forward strand.
CTCCCCACTACACAGAGAATTTCATTGGCGACCGGATCGCTCTCGACTGGGGTAAAGGGGTACTGCATGGCGACCCTGAAAGTTCAGGGCATCATGTTCACAGACTTCAAACTATTAGTCCTTCCCCAATTGTGCACCCCTGCTCTGCTGGGACTGGATTTTCGGTGCCAAATCCAAACCATTTCCCTGCACTTTGGGGGGCCTCATGCTCCGCTCTCTGTCTGTAACCACTCAACCCCGGGAACCTCCTGCCAGCAGCAGCCCGAGCCACCCGCCCCCACGCCCCGGGGCCTCACCTGTAGTCTCTCTACCCTCTGAGATGCTCAGCCTGCACTTTTCGCAAATCTCACTCCTGGCTGGAAGCCTGTGGCCACCAAAAGCCGGCAATATAGTTCAGAACACAGGAAATTTATCACAAATGAAGTGCGCAGACTGCTGGATGAGGGCATTATCGAACCTAGCTCAAGTCCATGGAGGGCTGAGGTAGTAGTTGTTACAAACGGGGAGAAGCCGTGAATGGTGGTTGACTACAGCCAGACAATTGACCACTTCACACTCCTGGATGCATACCCCCTTCCACGGATCACGGATGTGGTGAATCAGATCGCCCAATACCATGTATTTTCCACCATTGATTTACATTCGGCCTATCATCAGCTCCCGATCCGCCGAGAAGACCCACTTTTCATGGCCTTCGAGGCGAATGGGCGGCTGTATCAATTCCTCAGGGTACCCTTTGGGGTCACAAATGGTGTCGCGGTCTTCCAGCAGGAAATGGACCGGATGGTGGACCAGAACAGGCTGACTGCTACTTTACCGTATCTGGAGAATGTCACCATCTGAGCCCATTTCACGGAGGATCATGATGCCAACCTTGAGAAATTTTTTTCAGACTGCAACTTGGCTGCACTTGACCTAGAATTTCGACAAGTGTGTCTTCCGGACCACTCGGCTCACAATTCTGGGTTGTGTGATGGAGAACAGGGTGGTCATGCCGGATCCTGACTGCATGCGTCCCCTCATGGACTTGTCCCCCCCCCAACACCCAGAAGGCACTCAAAGGCTGCCTGGGTTTTTTCTCTTACGATGCCCAATGGGTTTCACACTATGCTGACAAGGCACTGCCACTCATCAAGACCACCTTCTTCCCCCTGTGAAATGAAGCCAAAGCGGCCTTCGACCACATCAAATCGGACATCGCTGCTGCAACGCTGCATGCCATCGACGAGTCCATTCTGTTCCAAGTCGAAAGCGATGCGTCTGACTTTGCACTGGCTGCCACTTTGAACCAGGCCGGCCGGCCGGTAGCCTTCTTCTCCAGAACCCTCCAGGGTCCTGAGAGTCGACACTCCTCTGTCGAGAAGGAGGCCCAGGCCATAGTCGGGGCAGTACGTCGTTGGAGACACTACCTCACTGGCAGGCGCTTTACGCTGCTGACCGACCAACGCGCGGTCTCCTTCATGTTTAGCAATTCCCAGCGAAGTAAGATCAAGAATGACAAAATCACCAGGTGGAGAATCGAGCTCTCCACCTTTAATTATGACATACTGTATTAGCCAGGTAAACTCAACAACCTGCCAGATGCACTCTCCAGGGGGACTTGCACCAACATGGAACTGGACAGGCTACAGAAACTCCACGAGGAGCTCTGTCATCCAGGGGTTACTAGGTTCGCGCACTTTGTCAAATCTCGCAACCTGCCCTACACGGTTGAGGAAATTCGCTCCATGACCCGGGCCTGCCCAGTGTGCGCTGAGTACAAGCCCCACTTCTTCCATCTGGAGAACACCCACATCATCAAAGCCACCCGCCCCTTTGAGCGTCTCAGCGTAGACTTCAAAAGGCCCCTACAATTGACCAACCATAACACCTACATCCTATGGTCATCGACATGTACTTCCGCTTCCTGTTCGCTGTGCCCTTCTCGGACATGACTGCTTCCTCAGTTATAGAGGCCCTGCACAGCATTTTTGCCATCTTCGGGTACCCCAGTTACATCCACAGTGACAGGGGGTCCTCATTTATGAGCGCGGAGCTGCGGCAGTACCTTCTGGAGCATGGTATTGCTTCAAGCAGGACCACCAGCTATAACCCACGCGGTAATGGGCAAGTTGAAAGAGAGAATGCCACCGTCTAGAAAGCAGTTACACTTGCCCTCCGGTCCAAAGGTCTCCCCACCTCTTGCTGGCAGGATGTGCTCACTAGTGCCCTACACTCCATCCACTCCCTCCTATGCACCGCAACCAATGCATGAAAGAATGTTCTCCTTCCCAAGGAAATCTGAGTCGGGTACGACTATACGGGCATGGCTCACGGTTCCTGGTCCAATTCTTTTATGACGCCATGTCCGGTACTCTTAAGAACGACCCCTTGGTTGACCGAGTGACTCTGCTCCATGCGAACCCGCATTATACCTACGTTGAGTACCCAGAAGGATGGGAGGACACAGTCTCGGTAAGGGACCTAGCCCAAGCCGGATCTGACGCAGCAGTGCCTTTAACCCCACCTCCCCGTAATCCTCCCCCAGGTCACGTGCTTGAACAGAGGTACCAGCAATACCCCACCAGCTCAGGCCAGACTGTTGACAATGGCGTTGGGGAATTGAGTGAAGCAGTGGCCATTCCCTACAGGCCTGCCGGCGACATGACTCTGGCGACCCCTATCCTGGCACCATGGCGGTCACACCGGATGGTCAGACCCGCTGACCAGTACAACCCCTAACCTCCATTCACCCTGGGGTCGGTTCTCAAAGAAGGGGTGAATGTGATAGTACAGATTCTATCACCAATGTGTATATGTACATATGTACAGATGGTAGTGTAGGATGACTGTGATTGGCTGAGAGTGTAGCCACACCTACTGGCAGGTCTTAAAGGATTGCTCCTAGCCAGACCAGGTCATTCTGGACTGGTCGACCTACTTGTGATATGCTCCAGTCTTTTAGTTAATAAAAGCCTTGGTTTGGATCAACAAGTCTTTGGTTCTTTTGGCGCGCATTACAGAGCTATAATGCAGCAGCACCACTTACTGCCCGACTGTGCTGGAAGAACTCAAAGCATAAGATTGCTCAGTCTTTAGCATGCATTGGCTAATTTCAATACAGAAAATAGTGCACCAAATATACACTATATTGAAAGAAGTGCAAGTGCACGACTGTTTTACGAAGAATTATTTGGGTCCTAGGATGGTAAGAAGGGACAAGGTGTTGCATCTCCTTTGATTGAATGGCAAACTACCACAAGAAAGACAGAGGTTGGTGGAAATGGGAGAGCTGCCAGAGAATCGTAATGAGAACATTGAAAGGGAAAGGGTGTGGAAGATAATTCTAGTGATGGAATCTCATTGAAGATGGTGTAGCGAACAAAGACACAATAGTCAGTGTGAGCCAGTTTAATTGATTTTACTGGAACACCCCTTTCTCCCAAAGTTGTGTAAGGAGAGCTGTGGGTGGTTCTTCCTATCTTTGGGCCGGTGCAACTAATTCACCCAGGACCGTAAGTGGGGCTCTATAAATGAGTTCGGAGGAGGATGAGGCCAAATCTTCTTTTGGCACCGTGTGGATTCCCAGTAGCACCCATGGCAATTCATCAGTTCAAGCCATCAGAGGAATTTTCAGTTGGCGGTGAAATCTCTTGACAAGGCCATTGGACTGTGGGTGGTAGGCCGTGGTGTGATGTAATTGGGTGGCAAGGAGCTAGGATAGTGCTGACCATAGTGTCGAGGTGAACTGTGCCCCCTTCTCCAAAGTTTTGTCCATTGGCAGCTTGAAACGGGCTATCCAATAAGTGATGAGAGCCCTGACGCAGGATGTCCGAGAGTGGATGTGTCTGAGAATGGTATCGCGTCTGGCCATCTGGTAAACCTGTCAACTATGGTGAACAGGTACATGGCACATCTGGAGATCAGCAGGGGACCAACGATGTCGATGTGCAAGTGGTCGAAACGCCTGTCTGTTGGGGGAAAGCACTGGAGCAGGGCTTTGACATGTCTCTGAATCTTGGAGGTCTGGCAGCATACACAATTTCTGGCCCAGTGGCTGACCTGTTTACGCATAAACTTGTCGGTGACCAACTGCGTCATAGCACGTATGGATGGGTACACTAAGCCATGAATGGCGTCAAACACACAGTGCCTCCAGTCCACCAGTAAAATGGGTCTTGGCTGTAAGGTGGAAATGTCGCAGAGTGGTGTAGCTCCGGAAGGTCCAAACCTCATTGTCCTCCAGTTTGAGCCCTGAAATGGAGGTATAATAGGGCAGTATCTCAGCTTCTTGTAGCTGTGCTGCTGCCAGAGCAGTGTAGCTGATTGATTGAATGGACGTATGGGAGAGTGCTTCTGCCACGAGATTGCCCTTGCCTGCAATGTGCCTGATGGCAGTGGTGTATTCTGAGATATAGGAGAGATGTCTCTATTATCTTGCGGACCAGGGATCTGATTTAGCACAAGCGAATGTCAGGGGCTTGTAGTCCATGAAAAAGATGAAATCCCTCCCTTCCAGGAAGTACCAGAAATATTGGATGGCAAGGTCGAATGCACTGTATTTCTAGCCCAGTGGCCTCAACTGCTGATGTTCCCTTTGTCTTATACATCATTCTCTCCAATTTACATGTAATATAAAACATAGTTTTAATGAATGGTATTTGAATTTGAAATTGGCCTTTTTTCTCTCCTTTTACCTTCACCCTCTTTTTCTCCTGAAGCCAGTGAACATTTTCTTCATTTTACTGTCATGAAAGAAAGGGTTGTTGTCCTAACACCATGACACCAAGCTCCCTATCTCTTTCCTGTGCTCTGTCTTGTCATTGTTTAAGATCTAGCCGATTGCAGTGATGTCATCTGCAAACTTGTAAAAAGAGAGCAGTATTTGACCATGCCGTCATGAATGCTAGGGAGTATAGAATGGGAATTATGTGGAGCATCGATGTTAAAGGTGATTGTGAAGTAAGACCAATCTTCGGTCCTTGCATTCTGCAGGTCAGGAAGTCAAGGATGCAGTTGCAATGGGGATGCTGAGATCTTGGTGATGAGTTTGGAGATGAATATCTCAGGAGTCTGAGATAGATTTTCTTAGTATCAGTGTTCCAGGGCTGAGTGTAGGTCCAGAGGGATGACATCTCCCATGAACCCTTTGCAGCATTAGGTGAATTGTAGTGCATCAAAGCTGCCTGGAAGGCTAGAATATAAGTGAGCAATGACCAAACATCGAGGGACATTGTCTCATTTTCCATTGGCACTGGCATGGTAAAAATTTGGAACTCCCTTTTGCAAACTGAAATTGATTCCAGGTTGTTGTGAGACAGGATTTTTCCACCAGAATTCACAACAGGTATTGAGAAATATTGTCATAAGGACTTAGGTCACTAATTTACCGTGATCCCATCAAATGGAAGATTGGCTTAAGGCAGTGGTTTTCAAACTGCTCCTTTAAACTCACATTCCACTTTAAGCAGTCAATAGACAATAGATAATAGGAGCTGGAGTAGGCCATTTGGCCCGTCAGGCCAGCACCGCCATTTTAGATCATGGCTGATCATTACCATCAGTACCCCTTTCCAGCCTTATCCCCATAACCCTTAACTCCGTTACCCACAAGAGTCTTATCTAACTCTCTTTTGAACATAGTCACCGAATTCGCCATAAATGCTTTGTGATTGGTAAGGGATTAGTTAAGATGCAATATGAATGGGATAAAAACGTTGAGAACCACTGCTCTAGACCCAATTGTTACTGAAATATTTTGCTTGAGAAAAATTGTCATTGGCCCATTTCCTTCAGAGTTATGAAACCGTTTACGTAACGAATCAATTAGGTGCGATTAAAACAGTGGTTTTTCAAAGTTTTTGCTTCCTCTCACATACAATCCCTTACTTGATTAAGCAATCCCTTACTAATCACCGAGCACTGATGGTAGAATGTGAGTTTAGGGAGGCAGTTTGAAAACTACTGTTTTAAGGAGAATCATTTGTTGCCTTGATCAGTAATTATCATTTATTATCAAATTAATTTCAGTGAAACTTGGTTGGATACACTTTGAGAATGAACATGAGTCAGGAGCGGACATAAAGATCTAGAGTCAGATGAAGAACTTCAGAATAAAGGTGAAACATTTTAGTTCTTCACAGAGTCTTTGCAGTTTCCTAGAATTCCAGCAGGTGGCATCTGGTGATTAGTTCTTGCATCCATAACATACAAAATACAGCAGTCAAACTCATCATATGAGAGCATGTTAAATAGATTAAAGCATGGATTATTTGAGGCTATTTCCCATCCATATATTTGCTGAGTAACTGAAGCTGGAATTATGCAATAACAATAAGGCAAAACCACAGTTTCATTTGCCGCCTTTGTTCACTCATTAAGGAAGTTTTTTCTGGTTATTTGTTGTATTAGAATCCAGGCCGATCTAGGATCCTGCTATATTTTCTATCTATTGAAGTGTTTCTTTTAAGGTTCACTGTCAAATATCTCTCAACACAGAGATGTCACAGGATACTATTCAAATTTTTCATTTTTCTGCAGTCTTTAAAAGTATCATTTCAGATTTATTGTCAGAGTACATACATGATATACATCATATACAACCCTGAGATACTTTTTCCTATGGGTGAGACAGAATTACCACTTATTGGTAGTGCAAAAAAAAAACTGTACACAGCTTACACATGTCAACAAATAAATAATTGTAAACAGATAATGAAGTTGAACAAACGGACTGCAATACAGAGAGAATTTTTAAAAAAGCAATAAAGTGCACAAATAAAAATCTTTAAATGAGTCCCTGAATGAATTTGTTGTTGAGGAGTTTGATGGAAGATAGGTAGCAGTTGTTGCTGAACCTGATGGTGCGAGTCCTGTGGCACCTATACATCTTTCAGGTGGTGTGGATCCCTGATGACTGCTGCTGCTCTCCGATGGCAGCGTTTCCTGTTGATGTTCATGATAGTGGAGAGGGTTTTGCTGTGATGTCCAGGGTTGCGTCCACTACCTTTTGGATGGCTTTACTCTCAGGGGTATTGTTGCCCCTATACCGGACCGTGATACAGCCAGTCAACAAACTTTCCACCACCCATCTGTTTGCTGTCGTTTTTGGTGTCATACCAATCTCCCCAAACTCCTGAGGAAGCAGAGACACTGACATTTTTTTTGCACAATGCCATTAATGTGTTCCAGCTAGTGACTCCCAAGAACCTAAATTTGGTCACCTTCTCCATCTCTGATTCCCCAATGATTACTGGATGGTGTTATTGTTGTACTGAGCCATACAGTCATAAGTATAAAGTGAGTAGAGTAGGGGGCTAAGAATGCAGTCCTGAGGTGCTCTGGTACTGATCCAGATTATGGAGGAGATGTTCTTACCATTCCTCACTGACTGTGGTCTTTTGGTGAGGAAATCCATTGATCCAATTAACAGTGAGGTGTTGAATCCCAGGTCTTGGAATTTGCTGATCAGTTTTGAGGGGATGATGGTGTTAAATCCCAAACTGTCGTTGATAAAGAGCATCCTGATGAATGCATCTTAGCTGTCCAGGTGTTCCAGAGCTTGATGTAGAGCAAGTGAGATGGCATCCATCATAGACCTGTTGCTATAATAGGCGAATTGGAATGTATCCATGTCACCACTCAGACAGGAGCTGATATGTTTCAACACCAGCCTTTCAAAACACTTCATCATTGTTGATGTAAGTTGATGCTACTGGTCGATAGTCATTAAGGCAGATTACTGCACTCTTCTTGGGCATTGATTGATACCTGTTTGAAACAGGTGAGTACTGTGTTATTATGCGTGTCAATAAGAACTACATTTACCAGCATGCAATACACATGGTTGGCTGGAAACCAGAAAGGATGTATATGGCGGGAGTCACGAGCATTATCAGTTATTGTCGGTTGAAGACAGTTGGAAATCATTGAAGAAGGTGGAAGCAATGCAAGGAAAACAAAGTTGGTTAATTGATAAACCCATGTTGTTGTTCTTCTTGAAAGAACAAGTATAACAGGTACCATGTCCTGCCGGAGTGAGATGTTGAAGATATTGTTAGGCTGGTCAGCACAGATTTTTAATACTCAGCCATATTGTCCAACCAGGCTGGATGCTTTCCTCGGATTCACTCTCCTGAAGGCAGTTCATCCACAGACACAGACAGAATGAGGTCTTCAGGGGACTTGGGGGTGCAGAGGGTGGTTCTTTGCTATTAGTGTGGTTAAATTGGGCATAGAAGGCATTGAGTTCCTCTGGGAATGAAGCTTTGCCATCTCCAACTGCACCAGATTTGGTTTTGTAGCAGTTTATGGCACCTAGGCCCTGCCACAGCTGTTGGATGTCCTTCATGGTTTCCATTTTCATGCAGAATCTCCATTTTGCCCAGGAGATGGCTTTTTATAGGTCATACCTACTCCTGTATTGATTTGGATCTCTGGACTTCAATGTCTGTGATCTTGCTCTCAGCAGGTCCCGGATTTCATTCTTCATCCAGGACCTCTAGTTGGGGAAAACACAGAACCATTTGGTGGGGACATACTCATCCACAGTCAAGTCATGTCTCCTTTATTTGTTGTTCATACCATGAGATAGTGTTTCTCCAGGACCACAGAGCAGATATACATAAATATAAGTTAAAAAAGAAGTTAAATATTAAGATGTGTTCAATAAAAGTCCATGGTACACTATCCACATATGTTCTGGGAATTCAGGAGCCTAATGGCTTGGGGGAAAAATTCTGTTGGTCAACCTGAACGTAAAGGCCCCAGTGCTGCGGTACCTCCTACCAGATGGCAGAAGGGAGAAAAGTTTACATGAAGGGTGTGTGAAGTCCTTCACAATGTTTATTGCTTTCTGCGTGCATCGTGTGTGGTTGATAAAGTCTGTGACAGGCCTGGTGTAATCATTCAAATCGTCAGCTGAGTCCTTAAACACTGCCCAATCCATGGACTTGTGGAAGTCCTATAACTGTTTTTCAGCCTCCTGTGACTACCTTCTAGCTGTCCTGATCTCTGGAGGCTCTCTTTTTAGGCTCTGTCTGTATGAAAGCAGAAGGAGCACAGCCAGATGATACAACTTGCCAAAATGTGGTGTTAGGAAAGAACGGTAGGCCTTCCTTATCTTAATGTAGCAGTGATTGAGTAGGCTGGGACCCCTGGTACAGCAGATTACATGCTAGCAGTAGATAGGCAGGGTTTTCTTGACATGGGCCTGGTTAAAGTTGCTGACGAAGACTTGTACTGCATTGGTCTGGCCTGTCGCTTGTTTACTGACCACATCGTGCAGTGCCTGTTTGTAATCAGCATCAGGGGCGATATAAACTCCAGTGAGAATCACTGATGTGAACTCTTGAGATAGATGGAAGGGTCGGCATTTAATTGAGATTTGCTCCAAGGCAGTAGACAGGAGGTCAACATAAGTCCAATGTCCGTGCACCACCCAGTATTAACGAAAAAGCACATTGTGCCCCATCTCTCTTTGCTAGAATCAGAGTTTTGATCCAATCTTATGGTGAAAGTGTCTGGTTGGATCTCTGTTGGATTTAGATTTATCTAATTCTGATAAAGCAGCTTGCTCTCAGGTCATTAATTTTACTCTCCAGCGACTGGATATTCGCCATCAATATGGAGGGTAAGGGAGTCTCAGACCCATATGCTTCGGTCATGTTTGGATCCCAGCCCTCACTGTTCTTAACTGTTCTGGTTTGGTACTTTTAAAAATTAGATATTGAAGACTATTTCATTTCACAGAAGCAAGAGATCGATGGGAACTTGACAAAAGATTTTTCTCCAGAGGCATGATCCCGAAGAACCGGAGACTGAAGAATAATCAACAGGGTTCCTTTGTTTAAGAAGTGCAGTAAGGAAAACCAAGAAATTATTGTCGGTGATCCTTACACCACTAGTCAGAGAATTTTTGGAGGATATTCTTAGGAATGACATTTCAACACCACTTGAAAAGTATGGACAATAGGGATGGTCAGAATAACTTTGTGCAAGGGAGGTCTTGAATTTTAAATTTGATATAGTTTTTTTTGAGGAGGTGACAAAGATGATTGAGAACAGTAGGTCAATTGATGTCATCCATGGATTTTGACAAACTCCCTAAAGACAGGCTGATTCAGAGGACATGGTCTACATCGAGCCCTGGAAGACTGGATTTTAAATTGGTTTGGCCATTGAAGACAGAGGGTAGTGGCGGAGGGACCAAAGGTGTTCTGCAGAGATCCATGCTGGGTCCTTATTATTCATAGCACTGCCAATTTTTGTGTTGTCTTCTAATCTGCATATTTGTCCAGACCATTTACGCACAGCATATATCACGAACAAGGGAAAATAGTTGAAGCAGATACAATAGCAACATTTAAGAAGGATTTAGACAGGCACATGAACAGGCAGGTGAAAGAGGGATTATAGACCATGTACAGACAATTGGGATTGATAATACTAAGGATTGATAATGGGTATATTGTCACATTTCTGAATACAATGGACAGAAGCACCTAAATTCTTACTTGCTGTAGCCAAGCAAGTACATAAGATATGCCAACTACAATAGTGTGCATAGAGTTATCCCAGTATGGAAAAAGATAATAAATATTTTTAAAAATCAATAAATAAATAAATGTTCACAGTTACAGTTAGTTCAAGAAAAGATGGTATTAAAATTGTGGAGACAGCCTTACAGGTGATGGTTTAAATCGGCATCATGGCTGAAAGGCTTATTCCTATGCTGTCCTGTTCTATGTTCACAGCATCCAACAAATTTACAGGAAAATATGTCTTTGGTCTTAAAACTGTGCCTAAACATCAAATTCTTATTATTGTGATTCCTTAACATTTAACACAAAATTGATCAACTCAATGATTTAAACAATGTATTTGTTTTCCTTGAATTCTTATTGGCTGATGTGACAGTGGGCCAGGAGCACATCATGTAGCATGTCCCATTAACTGGGCGGCACAGTTGGCGATCTGGACTGGACCTGGGTTCGAATCCCGCGCTATCTATAAGGACCTTTTACATTCTCCCCGTGTCTGCGTGGGTTTTCTGTGGGGTCTCTGTTTCGTCCCACCCTTTAAATAGAAACTACAGTAAAAGTCCAAAAATCTGGATTCTCAAACCTTTTTAAATTTAGCAGGCTTTGCATGCATGCATGTGTAAGGGCCAAAGATGCACAGTGGCAACAAGCAACCATACTTCATACAGGTAATCTTATCAAATAAATTCTTTTGTTTACTGAATATTTCTTTCACAATGTTCATGTTAAAACCTAATTTCAAGTGTTACATGCTCATTTTTGCAATGAAAAGGATTTTTGTTTACAGTTTTGTCAAGTATTGACTTATTTTCCTTTAAAATTCCTCATTTTGATAATTCAAACATGTTGTATTTGCTAATGAATAAACTATCAAAATTGACCTGTTTTCTTCTTTATTCCTTTTTAAATTTGACTTTTAAAAGTACTGTCTGAGAATCCAAAAATTCCAAAAATCCAGTCTGACCCAATGCCTAAGAAGTCTGGATATTAGAACTTTTACTGTATGTGATAAGAAGTACCTGCAAGAAAGAATGGAGTGGAACGACAGGGCAGATACAGCCTTAATCAAAGATTTTCTTCTTGAAGGATACTTTGGGCTCTGGCTTATATTTTCGGCAAGAGTGGATGAATACAGTTACAAATGATACATCTTTACTGAAAATTAAATACAGGTCTCCTCATAGCAGTGGTTTGTGTAACTGCTTCCTGTTCAATATAAGTATTGCAAAACAGCTGTAACACAATTTAGAATTAAAAAGAATGACTTATGTTAGGGCAATTTAAATGATAAGTCGAAATAATCCTGCTAATGAACATTGAAACAGAGAATGTGTCGTCCAGGAGCTTTGGTCATAAGGGGATTTGCAGTTAGTTTGAATCAATTCAGAGTTTCTGACAAAAGTCATATCAATAATTACAGCAAGAGATGCTTCCACTGTTGACCTGTAATTCAAACAGCTGGTTTTATTTGGGCAGTGATGTTTTTATTAAGACTTGGATTAAGACTATAAGACCATAAGATATAGGAGTAGAGGTAGGCTATTCGCCCCATTGAGTTTTCTCCACCATACCATCAGGAGCTGATCCATTTTCCCCACTCAGCCCACCTCCCCTGCCTTCTCCCCATAACCTTTGATACCCTGACTATTCATATACTTATCAATCTCTTCCTGAAAAACACCCAATGATCTGGCCTCCACAGCAACCCATGATGGCAAATCACCAGTCTCTGGCTAAGGAAATTCCTCCACATCGCTGTTGTAAATGGGTACCCTTCAATCCTGAAATTTTTTCAGGTGGGCCAGAATGGAGTGAAGCAACAAGGCTATAGCATCGTCCATGGAGTGATTTCTTCTATAGGCAAATTGAAATGGGTCCAACTTCTCTGGGAGATATGCTTCGATGCATTTCATCACAAGACACTTGAAGCATTTTATAATGGTGGAGGTCAGTGCCATTGGATGGTTGTCATTGAGCCCTGTTACTGTCGCCATCTTTGGTACCATAATGATGGTGGCTGTCCTGAACCCGGCGGGAACAATGGACGGCTCTAGTGAGATGTTGAAAATATCCGTGAAGACCGCCATCAATTGGTCTGCACAATCCTTCAGTACCCGACTAGGTAGGTAATCAGGTTCACTTTGGCTAGAGTTCTCTTCACCTCAGCTGCGGCTATGCAGGGGAGCCCATTCATCAGGGTGACATGGAGCTTTCTTTGATGTCATGCTGTTCCCTTCATCAAACTATGCATAGAAGATGTTCCGTTTGTCTGGAAGAGAAGCGTCATTGACCTTAATTTGCAAGTCAATTTCTGACCTGTTATAGTCTTGATCCCTTGCCACATGCACCTCGTATCACTGGTGTCTCACAGCTGTCTGTGGATCATCTGTCCGTACCCTTGCTTTGCCTTCTGGATTGCATAGGAGAGTTCAGCCCTGGCTGATCTCAGTGCATCCTAGCCCCTGTCCTGAAGACAGCATCTTGAGCTCTGAGAAGGGCCCGAACCTCTGCATCTAACCATGTTTCCTGGTTATTCCTGGTGGTGAAGCATTTGATCTCAATGGCATCCTCAATGGAGTAGCCAGACGCTATGACCTCGTGTACTCCTCTATGTTTACATGACCATTGCTGCCTCCATGACCATGGTCTCAAAGCAGTCTTGCAGCACTGTGCCCCAACCCCCATCCTATTCTTCTTGTGAACTGACTTAGTTTGCTTTGCCAGCAGTCTGTATGCCAGGGTTAGCAGGACGGATATCTGATCCAGGTAACTAAGGTGGGATATTCCCACTCCAATGCCAGCACATCCTTTTCTTAAATAAGGAGCCTAAAATTGTGCCCTGTGCTCCAAGTAAGGCTTTGCCGGTCCCTTATAAAGCCTAAACATCACATCCCTATTCTTATATCCTGTTCCTCTTACTATGAATGTTAGCATTGCATTCACGTTCTTCACCACTCAACCTGGAAGTTAACCTTTATGGTATCCTGCACAAGGCCTCCCTTTGCACCTCTGAATTTTGAATTTTCTCCCCATCCAAATAATAGTCTGCCCTTTTATTTCTTCTACAAAAGTGCATGACTCTACACTTTCCAACATTTCATCTCATTTGCCACTTCATTGCACATTCTCCTAATCTAAGTTTCTCTGCAGCCTTTCTGTTTCCTCCTCACTACCTTCCTCTCCAGTTATATTTGTACCTTCTGCAAACTCAGCTACAAAGCCATTTATACCATAATCTAAATCATTAACATTCAGCGTAAAAAGGAATGGCCTGAACACTGAGCACTAGCTAACCAGAGCAGGATCCCTTTATCCCCACTCTCTGTTTCCTGCTGATCAGCCAATACTCTGCCCATGCTAGACTCTTTCCTGTAACTCCATGGGCTCTCAGCTTGTTAAGCATTGTCATGACCAGCACCTTGTCATAGACCTTTTATTTGACACTCCAAATATACAACATCCACAGCATGTCCTTTGTTTAGCCTGCTTGTGATTTCCACAAAAAATTGCAGTAGGTTTGACAGGCAAGATTTTCCCTCGAGGAAGCCATGCTGACTTCGGCCCATCTTGTCAAGCTCCTCCAGGCATTCCATAATCTCATCTCTGACAATCGACTCCAACAACTTCCCATCCACTGATGTTAGGCTGACAGATAGATCTATCATTTCCTTTCTGTTGCTTCCCTCCCTTTTTAAATAGCGGACTGATATTTGCAATTTTCTAGTTCTGCTGAACCATGCCAGAATTTATTGATTCTCAGAAGATCATTATTAATACTTCCTTCAGAACCTGAGAGTGGATTCCATCTGGCCCGGGAGACTTTCGACCCTTAGACCTTTCAGCTTCCCAAGCACCTTCTCTTTGGTGGTCATAACTGCACTAGCCTCTTCCCTGACACCCTTGAAATTCTGGTATACAGCTAATGTCTTCTATAGTGAAGAGTAGAGTAATGCAAAATGTGTATTCAGTTCCTCTGCCCTCCCCTTGCCTCCAATTACAATTTCTTCAGTGTAATTTTCTATTGGTCCTACTGTAAATCTCTAACCTCTTTTTTACTCTTAACATGGTTTTTAAAAGTTTTTAGTATCCTTTTGAGATTATTTGCTAGCTTCCTTTCAAAGTTCATATCTTCCTTCCAAATGATCTTCTTAGTTGGCTTCTGTAAGCTTTTAAAACCCCAATCCTTTATCTTCCCACGAATTCTCACTGCATGCCCATTCTTTTGCTTTTACTTTGGCTTTGACTTCTCTTGTCAGCCATAGTTGTATCATTTTTTCATATATATATTTGTTTTTGGGGATATACCTGTCCTGCACTTTCATTATTTCTCACAGACATTGCTGCTCTGCTCTCCTCCCTGCTAGTGTGCCTTTCCAATGAACTTCTGCCAGTTCTTTCTTAATAATTCTGTAGTCTCCTTTATTCCACCAACATACTGTGACATTTAATTTTAGCTTCTCCCTCCCAAACTGTAGGGCGAATTCTATCATATTTTGAGCACTGCCTCCCAAGAGTTCTCTTACCTTCAGCTCCCTTATCAACTGATTCAATACACAATAGCCAATCCAGTTTTACCATTTCCCTGGTCAGCTGAGCCACAAGCCATCTTGAAGGCATTCTATAAATTCTTTCTCTTGGGATCCAGTGCCAACCTGTTTTTTCCCAATCAACCTTTATATTGAAATTCCCCATTACTATTGTAACATTGCCTTTATCCCTCTGTAGTTTGAACGCCACATCTTGGCTTATTTTGGGAGGCCTGCATGCAGCTCCACCTTACAGTTTCTTCTTTCTATCCACAAGAATTCTAAATTTTCTGATCTCTCTAAAGATTGAATTCCATTTTTAACCAGCAGAACCATCCCACCCCCTCTGCCTATCTTCCTGTCCTTCCAATATGCTGTGTATCCGCTGATATTTAGTTCCCAGCTGTGGTCATCTTTCAGCCACAACTCAGCAATCGCCACAAGATCATACATGCCAACTTCCAGTTGTGCTACTAGATCATCACCTTTATTTTTATAAGGCGGGCATTTAAATACAAGACCTTCAGTGCTGTATTCCAAAGTACCCCAAGTTAAATCCTTAATCTTACACTACACTTTTTCCCTATTAATTGCCTTTCATTCCTCACAATCTCACTGCACAGTGTATCTACTTGTGTATCTCATGCTTAATTCACTACCATCTCATTCTGGTTCCCATCCCCCTTCTAAACCAGTTTAAACTCTCCAAACAGTTCTAGCAAACCTACGCTCCAGGATATTACTCCCCATCCTGCTCAGATGCAAGCTGTCCTTTTAGTACCAGTCATAACTTCCCCTGAAGAGATTCCAATGATCCATGAATCTGAACCTCTCCTCCCTGCACCAACTCTTCAGCCACACATTCATCTGCCATAACTTCTTATTCCTGCCCTTACTGGCAAATGACACAGACAGAAATCCTGAGATTAAAAACCCTTGAGGTCCTGTTTTTTAGCTTCCTACCTGAGTCCCTAGATTCCCTTTTCAGGACCTCATCCCTTTTTCTGATCTATGCCATTGGTCCCAAAGTGGACCATAACATCTGGCTGCTCACCCGCCGGCTTGAGAATGCTGAGGGCTTTTTCTGAGATGTTCCTGATCCTGGCATCTGGGAAGCAACATGTCACCCAGGAGTCTCGATCTTGTTCACAGAACTTCCTATCTATTCCCTGAACTATTAAATCACCAATTATTATCGCTCTCTGTGCTGACTGACTATTTCCCTTTCCTCTCCTAAGAGTAACCCAGTTACTGCAACTGTCTCCTTATAGCTTCTGTCTATTATCCCCTCTGCCACCCAGATGATCTGCAGTTCTTTCTTTCTTTTTCAACCTTCTTTATTAACATTTCATAGTATACATAGCATAAGGAGAGTAGAAATAACGCAATTAAAATGGTATGTCCAAGTCTACATTGTATAAGTATCATATATAAATTCCAAAGTGGAAATGTGACTTATTATAAATAATTCTCCTTATAAAGAAAACAGAGTTAAAGAAATAATTATATATAAAAAGCCCCAACTAATCTACTAAAAAAAACATATAATAGAAGAATAAAAAAACAACTGAGGAGCCTATCCCGAGGATCTGTCAAATAGTTTAAAACATAGCTCCGGCCCACACCTACAGATAACAAAAGGCAAGAATTATATTACATATGGAAAGGATTAATTCATATATCCCATGAAATAAATCAAAAAATGGCTTCCATGTTTCTTGAAATTTAGTAGTTGTATCTGATTTTTTTCAAGATTTAAGAAAGACATAACATGAGAAAACCATTGAAATAAGGTAGGAGAATCAGAGACTTTCCATTTAAGTAAAATGGCTCTTCGAGCTAATAGCTATATCTCGATATGTAAAAGTAGGTAAACTACCTACACCTGTAATTCCAAAAAGAGCAGTTAAGGGGTTAAGTTGTAATTGAATAACCAGCATCATTGATAGAGTTTTAAAAATACCTTACCAAATTTTTTTCTAACACGGGATGTGACCAAAGTATATGAGTCAATGAAGCCACCTCAATATTGCATCTAACATAAGTAGAGCTCATATTAGGAAAGATGCGAGCTAGTTTATCTTTAAACATATAAGCTCTATGAACTCTTTAAACTGTATTAAAGAATGATGAGGGGGGGGTGTGGCAAGATGGCGTAGGGAGCGGACGTGCATTCCCGGTCTCCCCCAGGCAGTTATATAAATACCCGTTTTAAGAATATTTATTTTCTGTTAAAAGTCTTTGTTTTGTTTATCAATTGTTTTTAGTTTAAAATGGCAACAAAGATTAAGGAAAATAGAGTTCAAATACAGAACAAAACTACACTCTCCGACTTTGGAAGAAACTCGGCCTACTTGCCCAGACAGAACCACGGAGTCAAGGCTGGAATTTTCTTAAGAACGGAGCTCATTAATTGGACTGTCGGATAAGCTGGCCTTGGACACCCCTCTGAAAGATGTTTAAAATGGCAACAAAGATTAAGGAAAATAGAGTTCAAATACAGAACAAAACTACACTCTCCGACTTTGGAAGAAACTCGGCCTACTTGCCCAGACAGAACCATGGAGTCAAGGCTGGAATTTTCTTAAGAACGGAGCTCATTAATTTATTATCTGTGAGTATGCATACATTGCAAACAGATTTTAATAGTTTTGAAAAGGTTTTTTTTAAACTAAACAACAAGATCAGTTTAATATTGAGAAAATTGGAAAAAACGGAAACTTTATTATTAAATTTGGAAATTCAGTAGAAAGAAACTATGAACAAGATTGATGATTTATAAAATTAAAGTCGAAGGAGCAATGTCCAAGAAGAGTTAAAAATTTTGAATAAGTTTTTCTTGAAAATAAACAATAATTTCAACTTAACATTGAGAAGATTGACAAAGTGGAAAATTTGGTATTAAATTGGAAAACACAGAAGAAAGAACTTATGAATAACATTGGTGCTTTAGAAGATCAAGACCGAAGGAATTATGTTCAAGAAAATTTTAAAAGATTTGAAAAAAACTTTTTTTTTGAAAGTAAGCTACAAATTCAATTTGAGACTGAGAAGAATGGAAGATTCAGTGTTGAACTGGGATGTTCAGAGGTGTTTTAATTCAGTGGATGAAATTCAGGAAGACTTGAAAAAAAAATTTAAAAAAAACTTTTATTGATTGTAAACAATGTTTAACTCAGTGTTGGGAGGGTGGAAAGGGTGCAAAATTTAATATCAAGTTTGGATTTTCAAAAAAAGAGTTTATGAATAAGATTGGTTAAATTGATGGACCGGGGTTTTATGGATATAAGAAATGATGATTTTTCGGTTTATACATGTATTTTGTCTGCCTGGGGATGGGGGGGGGGGAGGGAGTGGTACTTCTGCTCCCGAAAGTCATATGCCACTTGTGGTTTATACCACACCCATTTGGGTTTTTGGGAATTAACCACCACAAGGTGGTTTCCTAAGGGGTTAGGGGAGGTGGCGGGGGGGGGGGGGGTGAAAATTTGAAAATTATTTAGTATCTATTATGTAATATTATACTAAGTCAATTTGAAATGAATGTATGGAGATACTATAAATAAATTTTTTTAAAAAATGAATGATGAGCACAAAGTGAAGAAGTATTAATTAGTCTAGTGATTCTTCCCCATGTTTCAGGAGATAATGTTAGTTGAAGTTCCAATTCCTATGTTTGTCGAATTTTACCCTTAGGGACTGATCTCAAATTTAATATAAGAGTATAAATAGTACAAATTGAACCTTTCAGAAAGGCGTTTCACTGGAACAAAGTGTCAAGTAAATCTGGTTGTTGTAATGTTAGATAATTAGACATCACCATATTCAGAAAATTTCTAATCTGTAGATATCTAAAAAATACATGTATAGTAAATTTTATTTGGTAGAAAGTTGTTCAAAAGACATCAAACCACGGAAAAAATCTACAAAAGAGATAATTCCTTTAATCTTCCAGATAAGAAAGGTTTGGTCAAGAGTAGATGGTGTAAAAAATAATTAAGATATATAATATTAGGCATGGGAAAAAAAATTTAGTCCAAAAAAACCTTTGAAATTGAAACCAAATATGTAATGAATATTTAATTATTGGGTTGAAAATATACTTACTGATCTTAGATAGTCTAAAAGGGAATGCCGGTCCTAAAAAAAAGCTAAGGAATAAATCTGGTCAGATTTCATTCCAAATCTACCCAGAGTGGACGATTAAATTTATCAAAGTAATAAATTCAAATATTAACTGCCCGTTAGTAAAATCTCAAATTCAGTAAGGCCATACCACCATCTATCTTAGGTTTCTGTAAGTGAAGCTTATTCAATCTGGCCCCCTTACCATTCCAAATATGAGATGAAATCTTAAAATCAATATTATCAAAATAAGATATCAGAATAAAAATTGGCACAGCTTGAAATAGGTATAAAAATGTCAGGAATATTATCATCTGAACAGCAGTAATATGACCAACCAAAGACAAATTCACAACCACAGGAACCTCCCAGTGGCCAACGATTTCAATTCTGGGTCATACTCCCATGCTCACATGTCTGTCCATGGCCTTGTATACTTTCCAACCCTGACCACCCGCAGATTGGAGGAACAACACATCATTTTCTGGCTGGCACCCTCCAGCCACATGGCATGAACATTGACTTTACTGCTTTCCATTAAACCTGCTTGCCTTTTCTTCCCTCTCCTGTCCTTCCAGTTCTTCCACCCACACAACCCTACCATTCCCCCTCCCCCTCATTGCTGCTGTCCCCTCCCTCCTTTCTCCACCTATCATCTCCTGCCTTACAGCACCCCCCTTTCCCCCTCTTACCCTTTTGTTCAGCGTTTGCTGGCATCTTTTCATACTTTGATGAAGGGCTCAAGCCCGAAACATCAGTTACGTATCTTTGCCTTTGCTACATCTTGTGTTTTTACTCCAACACGGTGACAACAGAATTTTGAGTTTTACATCTAGTAGAAGATTGCTTCACAAAATCTAATAAGGAAAAAATTTTACATGTCCTAGTGATTTTAACACCTAAATAAGTAAAATGCCCTTTAAAAATCTTGATCAGGTGAGTTTATTAGGAATAATTCATCTTTATGAAAATTTAGTTTATATCCAGAAAAACTCCCAAAATCCAGTAGTAAAGAGATAATCGCAGGGATAGAATTAGCAGGATCTGAAATATAGACTATAACATTATCTGCATATAGAGAGACTTTATGTACTTCATCTCCTCTACTAATACCTTAAATTATGGAGTGCAATTGCAAGAGCTTCTAATGCCAGATTAAAAAGTAAAGGGTTGAGGGCACAGCTTTGTCTAGGACCTTGAAACAATTTGAGTAGGGACTAGAAGTCTCCAAGCTGTGATTGTTATATGGTTATATGGTTAACAACTGTAGTTGGTTTAAAATAAAGTAACTTAATCCAGAAATTAAATCCAGAACCAAAATTGAACCTTTCCAAAATTTCAAACAAGTATTTCCATTCAACTCTATCAAAAGTTTTCTCCACATTTAATGACACTACACATTCAGAAATCTTAGATGAAGCAGAATAAATTATATTAATTAGTCTTCGAACATTAAAACATGAGTATTGCTGTTTAATTACTGCAGTTTTATCTTTCACAATAATCTGAGGAAGAATATTTTCTAATCTATTTGCTAACATTTAGAAAGAATTTTTGAATATTTTATTTAAATCAACACATAATTATAACAAATAATATCAAATCACAATATTATAGTTTTTTTTCAAATATATATTGATAATATAAAAAAGAAAAGAAAGAAAAAAATCTAAGATACTAACACTAAAAACTAAAAAACTTTAAAAAATCCTTAAACCCCTCCCCCCCAAACTAAACTAATCCCAATAACTAAAATCTAAATATAAAATACATAATAACATAATAATTTGGATGAGTTAGATGACACTCAAGGATCCCAAAAATAATTTTTTTCCAGAAATTATTACTTATTTCTTAACCTACCTAAATACTTAATTCCCCCTCTAATACTAAGAGCAGGTGTGTGTAATGTATATTTAAAATGAGAAAAGTTCTTTGGATCACAGTCCAATCTCACTGGTTGCAGGCAATTCATGTACTGTGCAAAGAAGTTAGCATTAACAAAGTTCACCAGTCTTTGGTGCTTAACAGGCAAATGGTTACTACTCAGGAGGGTTCTTGCTGGTTTTCAGTGAGAGATTCCTTTTCCAGGACATCCGCAACCAATTCCTTCTCAATCAGTCTTGCTGACAAAACTTACCCCTTTCAGGGTTCTCCAGATGATCCTCTTTCTTTCAGATCACCTTTCACACTGCCCATCTTCTCCTTTGACCAGGCAGCCATCCAAAGTTTGCCAGTTTATCCTTTTGGAACTGATTTCTGTCTCCTCTCTTTCTGTTTCACACCCTCCCTCTCTCAGAGCAAAACAGTTCTCCACTGCCTTCAAAGATCACATGCTCTCCCAGGCAAGCTGCCATCAATACTTTGTTGCCTTTTGCAAAAAGCATTCTGCAAAAGTCCTGCAAGTATTCTGTGTTTTAAAATGTGTGTGTGCAAGCTGCTCTAACAATTCCTCCCAAACCACCTCTACATACTCTGTCACACCAGCAACCCTAGATTTGGGAGAGTGGAGAATGGAAACACAGCACTGCTGTGTTTCAACTACCCATTCCTACTACTGGCGGCTCCGTACAGGCTTTAAACGTCCTGTTAAAGGAGCCGACAGTGTTTGTAAGTAAATTCCTCCAACAGCAGAGGTCTTTGTCCAAGGCAGTGGTGTCTGTGTTCAGCAGCGGCCACAAGGGGCTGCAAACTCCAGGGAGCAGCAGACCAGCAGAGGGCAGCAGAAACAGGGAGAACAGTTGACCCTACAGGATAGTGACCATGGCTGCAGACCAGCAAGGGGCTCAGTGACTGGGCGACCTGTAAAGGCTACGTGTGACTTGTGGTCAGGAGACACATGGACAGAGGGCTGCTGGACACCTGGCATTAAAATATTTTTTTTTTAATTTCTAATTTTTTAAAAATTTAGGCAGGCCACCACCCCAGTGCCCTTGCCACTGCCATCTTTCTCGCTGCCTCTCCGCTATGTCCGTCCCCCTCCCTGGCCCTTCAGTCAGCAGCACTCCCATAGTGGATCGATATCATGACCAAGCCCACCTATAGCCTGGTAGCATCCTGGGGTCCTTCTTTGGATTCAGCATCTTGACCATCATGATACTGCTCCCGGCAGGCTGGTTCCTCGCTAACATTGAGAGCTTCAACAAGCAGGAGTGACGATCCGTCGCCCAGGAGTGGAACCTGAGACAGTCTCCTCTCACGCACTCTGCTCAACCGTCTCAACCATGAATTTCATCAACCGACATTTGTCCTGCGGCCCTCTTACAAGTAGATTGTTTCTGAATGCAATGTTAATGTGGCACGATCAGTAACCACAAGCCAACACAAAGCGAATGATTAAAGGCTTTAATATCCAGAAACATCAGTCACATCTCTACATGCTGCTGACCCAGATCCAAGGCTGGTATGGAGAGCGGAGACTAGGGCTATCAGCCTTTATTGGGTATCTACAGGGTGAAGTTACAGGGTCAGAGCCAGGCCAGCCTGTACAGTCTAGTGAGGTCACAAATGCACTACCATGTTCCACCACAGTTAAATGCTTCCTTTGCTGAACGGATGTTCATTAAAAGAAATATAAAAGTCTGAATAAAAAAATAAGGCATACAGCATGTTAACAGGCCCTTCCTGCTATGATCCGTGCCACCCATATTCCCCAATTAACCTACGACCCTATGTTTTGAAGGGTAGGAGGAAAATGAAGCACTTGAAGAAAACCCACGCAGACAGCGCCGGATTTGAACCCAGGACCCTGGTGCTGTCATAACATTGCACTAACCGTTATGATAATCAGTTTGTAATTCAAAGTTGAGCTATCTTTTAGCTATCAGGTTGCCATTTGTGTCAACAACTGCAAAATTGGGGGGGGGGGGGCATGGCAAGATGGCGTAGAGTCTAGACGTGTAATCTCGACCTTTCTGGCCAGACTTATAAGAACCCATTTTTAACTTTTTGTTTTTAAGTTTAAACTTTTTTAAAACTTAGTTTTTAAACAGTTATGGCCATTAATGGTAAAATGTTATGGCCATTAATGGTAAAAAGGTTAAACTTCAAGTGCAGAAGAAATTACATTTTCGGAATGTTGAAGATTTAAAGCCTAAAAAGCCTGCTACAGCTTCAGATTTATTGCCTGTGGGAGCTGGAAAAAAATGACTACTACTCACCAGGAGAAGGATATCGCTGGAATTACTCGTTCTCAAGAGGAAGGTGCGTGTTCCCAAGAAAAGGATTCTGATTCTGGCAGCCTGCTAACTTTAACAGAAAGAGCTTGTAGGAAAATGACTCCATTGTTTGAAACTACTCAGGCTGTACTCTAACCTGAAGACCTTAATCTTGTTCGTGAGTTCTTGAAACAACTGCGAGTTGTGGGGTGAGATCAGCATCAACCCCCTGAGGGGGCCGGGGTACCGTCGCTGGGAGTTCAAACTCACAGTAAATTTGTTAAAAAATCTGTTAAAATGCCTGCTGTTGAGCTGCAGCAGGAACTGCAGTTATCTAGTTCTGACACTACGTTAAAGAAAACAGGGTTGAGTCTTTCTGAATTATAACTTAACCTGTTAAGTGCTGTTACTCAGCCAATTATGCAAGAGTTGGCTCAAATGAAAGATGGTATGAGGTCAGAATTCACTACAGTTAATGCATGTGTGGAAGTATTTTCTGAAGATTAAAAAAAAAATTTCAGTCTGCTTTTTTGGAATGTAAACAGGAAGTGGCCTCTAATACAGAAAAAGTGATGGAGGTGGAAAAAATCCATTAAAGAATTGCGAGAACGTGAGAAGGAGTTAGAGAGGAAAGTAGATTATTTGGAGAATCAAAGTAGAAGGAACAATGTGAAGATTGTTGGTTTGCCGGAAGGTATGGAAGAACAAGATCCTCTTCATTTTTTTACAGAATGGATCCCAAAAATATTGGGGCAAGAATTTTTCTCTGAAGGCTTGGTATTAGAAAGAGCTCATAGAGCCTTAAGAAGAAGACCTCTGCCTGGTCAATCACCGAGGCCTGTGATAATTCAATGCTTGAATTATTTGGACAGAGAAACAATACTTCGTCTAGCAGTGCAAAATGCGAGACAACGACAAGCTCTGTTAATAATTCAGAATTGTAGAGTTTTTTTTAATCCCGATTTGAGTCAAGAGGTTATTCAGCGTCGGCGTCGATTTAATCTATTTAAAGAAGTTTTGTGGCGTAAAGGCTATAAGTCTACTTTTCACTATCCGGCAGTGTTGAAGGTGTTTTGTGGAGACTTTCAATCTCAGTTTTTTGAGAATGAGCGTGAAGCAATGATTTTTGTTGATTCGTTGCCAAATGTATGAGGACTAAGACATAGTCCACCATTGTCTCCTAAAGAAAAAGCTGGTTGTTCTGGAAATGGAAGAAATGGTAGAAATGGAAATGGAAAGAGTCTAACTTCTGAAATGGGGTCACCGAGTTTGGAATCTCTTGGATGAATAGAAGAACTTTCTTATTCTTACTTTATTTTTATGTTATTATGATATTTTGTTGTTATTCTTTGTTTGGCTGGCAAGGGAGAGATTTGCTCTATGTTCTATTAGTCATCAGTCACTGGAGGGTGATCCACACCCAAGATTGGTTTAGGGATTAATACCTTTTGGTAGTATTTTTTGGGTTTTTTTTTAACTTTATCTTTTTTTCTTTTTTCTCATTTTTATTTTATTTAGTCTTTAATTTTTGGTTTCTTTTTCTCCCATTAGAGGGCCTATTTACATTGTTTTGTGTTTTTATATATAGATATTATTAGTTTTTAGTAGATATGTCAAAGTTAAGGTTTGCTACTTTTAATGTTCGAGGTTTAAATACTTCAATTTTTGTTTAGATGAAATGTAAATTTATTACAGCAACATAATGTGCCTATATTAAAACATTTAATGAACTTATGGACAAAGAAAAAGAAAATGATAGGTTTTAGTGGTGAATTGTTGGCCTTGACTCCGTTGTATAATAATTAACTTATTTCTTTCTCAATACATAATCGGTTTATTATATTGGAGATTTAAAGGTGTGGAAAATTTGGGAGATTGTTTTAAAGAAGGTAAATTTTTATCTTTCGATCAGATGAGGGACAGATAAGGTATTGATAAGAATAATTTGTTTCTTTATTATCAAATTCGATCTTTGGTAAAGCATGTGTTTGGTAGAGATATGAATTTACCTGAAATGACTAAATTTGAGACTTTTCTTATGAAGGTCCCCCAGAGAAGGGTTATATTTCAGTTATGTATCAAATGTTACAGGATATAAATTTCAATTTGCTTTTGTATATTTAGCATTATCTGTAGCGAAGAAATGTATTGCTGGTACGTGGAAAGATACAAATATGATTGATATTAATAGATGGCATAATGAGATGAAATATTGTTTAATAATGGAAAAATCATATATGTTTTGCGTGATAATTATAGTTTTTTTTATTAATAAGTGGTTGTTATATTCAGAATATTTACATTTTGATTTACATTGATTAGATTTTAATATTTATACTTAATTTTTCTTTTTTTTTCTCTTTTTATGGCTCTCCTTAGGAGAGTTGGCAGAAAGGGGGGGTTCTTTTTCTCTTTTTCTTTTTTTTTCTTTCTTTTTTCTTTTATATATATAAAATATATCGTTCATTTTTAGTTTATTGTTATGTATGTTACTTATTATCTGTATTTTGAACGAATAAATAAAGTTTAAAAAAAAACAACTGCAAAATTGAATATTTTCAGATGTAAATTGAATTTCCTTTAACTGAGCAAATTTCAGCTCTCTGGAATAGTCAATTCTTGGAATAACAAAGATAACAAAGAGGATTTTGGCCATAAAACAAAGTGGAAGCCGGCATTCTGAATGATTGTACAGAATTGCTATCTAAATCTCTGCTCAGGATTAAAAATGACACCAATGACCTTATTCATCAGCTTATGATTATAAAACTCTCAGGGGAGAGAGAGCCAGCCTAAATCAAGCACATGCCTGAAATCCTGTATGTATATGGCCCTGCTTGGCAATATTCATAGTATGTTGGAAAGGGCATTTCCGTTGTGCATAGTTTAATCAAGTGTGGCTGTAACTTTCTTTCTATAATCATAAATAGTTATATGTCAAGTGGTTATACCTTATAATCTCATTTGCACAATGTTAGAACTAAATTGATTTAGTTAGTTTTTATATTAAAGCATCTAAAATCTACTATAAATAAACATTCTGCAAATATACTCCACCAGCAAAATGCAACTGCAATCACTTTTATTTATATAGCCATTTTAATATGTCAGAGTTAGGTATTATATTATAGTCAGACATTCAGCTGATATATATATTATTTTTATGTTTGCAACAGCTGGTAAATCATTTTTTAAATTTCTATCGATAGAATCACTCATTGGTTTTCTTTCTTCCAGTCTGTGCTATCATAAGGGAAATATTGTACTTAGTCATGATTGTATCTAACCTTCACTTCCTGAAATAAAGCTGATTCCAGAGGGTAACAATCATCAGTGGTTTGAATGCAATCAACTAGTGTCCGATCAATATGGTCCTGTCAACAGAAAGAGCTGCATCAATAGCAATTACATTTATGGACCAGCAGTCTAGTAAAATAGCTGAACACATTGCACACCTCTGATAGCCAAAATAATTTGACAGAAAGATGAAGATGCAGGATGCCAAAAGTATGGGTAAAGAATGGTGTCATCAAGGAAAACAGAAAGGTACGGAGGTTCATGGATCATGGTTATGTTTTTTGAGGTAGTGAGGGTTGGGGCCGTGGGATAGTATGAAAACAAGGATGAAAATTTTAAATATGAGATATAGAATTTAACACTGGAGTGGTGGTAACAGATGATAGGAACTGAATACCATATAACCATATAACCACTTACAGCACAGAACAGGCCAATTCGGCCCTACTAGTCCATGCCGTAACAAACCCCCACCCTCCTAGTCCCACTGACCAGCACCTGGTCCATACCCCTCCAGTCCTCTCCTATCCATGTAACTATCTAGTATTTCCTTAAATGTAACCAATGATCCCGCCTCGACCACGTCTGTCGGAAGCTCATTCCACATCCCCACTACCCTTTGCGTAAAGAAATTTCCCCTCATGTTCCCCTTTTAATTTTCACCCTTCAATCTTAAACCATGCCCTCTAGTTTGAATCTCCTTCACTCTTAATTGAAAAAGCCTATCCACGTTTACTCTGCCTGTCCCTTTTAAAATCTTAAACACCTCTATCAAGTCCCCTCTCAATCTTCTACGCTCCAGAGAAAAAAGCCCCAGTCTGCACAACCTTTCCCTGTAACTCAAACCTTGAAATCCTGTCAACATTCTCGTGAACCTTCTCTGCACTTTCTCTATTTTGTTTATATCTTTCCTATAATTTGGTGACCAAAACTGTACACAGTACTCCAAATTTGGCCTCACCAATGCCTTGTACAATTTCATCAATGATTAGTCTTGATATAAATGGAATTACGCTTATAAACAAGTGTTTCCTTGCATCACCACATTTCTGCACAATATCCATGTCCTTTGCAAAACATAATCTGCTGGAGGAATTCAATGGGAGAAAAATAATGGTCGATGTTTTGGGCCACAACCCTTCACCAAGACTGGGAGTGTGGAGAATAGAAGCTTGTGAAGAGAGGACAGCTTGGGAGGGAGGACAGGGGCCCATGTGAGATTGGTGCATTTGGAAGAGGAGAAGCATGATGGACAGAGGGAATCAATTGGCAAGTGCCAAATAAAAGGAAAAAAAAACAAGGGTCAGGTAGAGGAAGATGAGTTATAGAGGACAGAGTAGGTGAAAAGAAGACAAAGGCTACCAGTGCTTGAATCTGATAAGAAGAGGTGAAACTCACTCAGAAAACAGAAACTATCAAGATCTAAATATTATCTCCAGCTGCAATGTTAATATCTGGGTGAATAACTGCTCATGTAGGTAAAGATGCCAACACATTGTCTTTTGGAACACTGCCCTGTAACAAATTATACCAGTATTACTGATACAAAATAAAACATCCAAGTGGTTTTCATTTGTGTTGGAGTCCAAAATGTGAAACTGCAAATATGAGATTGTAACTAATAAATCCATTAAAAATTTAAGGAAAATATTACTTCTTCACTCAGACAGTACTGAAAATGCCAGGTATACACTCGATATTGGGTCAATGCTCTCCAAAGTTTTGAAAGATGAGAGATGAAAAAAGTTTTTTTTAACAAAATTTCACAGAATATTGCCTGTGTTATGTTTCCCCGGAAGAGGAGTCCCAAACCAGGGCTAACTATCTCAAAGTAAGGATCAAAGAATTCTAGAGATGAGAAAAAAATTTGTTCTCCCCAGTTTATGGAAAGCTTTAGAATTCTCTATCCATGAAGGACATGGATATTCAAAGCACAGATCAATTAAATTTGTGCCTCTCCATGGTCACATTAATCTGGGGGCTACACATGTCCCTGAACTTGTACTTAAGGCACTCAGGGTTCTTCCTGGACTCAGCGGGTTGAATCATGCAGTCCCCTTCACAAACCTCTTCAGCATAAACAAATGCCCTCTCCCTTTCAATGGCCTCTGGGCTGGCGAAATTCAGCAAAATATATGCTTTTATATGAGTTGACTTGTCCCCATGCATACAACTATAAAAATATCATATTCTTGCTCAAATTTTTGCTGCTGTTCACCTACATTGCCATCAAAGATGAGTGGGTCCGGGCATTTGAAGCCATCTGCCATAATGGTGGCCAAAAACGTGGCAGAGGTTTACTTGCATCAACTGTGATTGGTGGCTTCAAGCTTGGGTTCCTGTCAATCCCACTTCTGACACCATGTTTACAATTGTGCTTTGCAATGAAGAGACTTGAAGCCAGTACTTTAAAAACAACCAAGAATTTTATTAAAGAAATACAAATGCCATATACCGCAGGAGAGTCTGGAAGAGTTCCTGCTCCCAGGCAGCACTAGATTCAATTGACATGCGACACTGCTGATCCTGCACCTGCACAATGCACAGGCGCAAGTACGATGGCCCCAATGTGATTCTAACGGGGCAAGAACAGCCTATTCTGGTGGCTGATAACAATCAGGAAATCCTTTGTTTTCCTACTTCACTCTTAGAATGGACAGCCTAGTCCCTCTTTCTTTATTTTTTTTTGATTAGTTCGAGGGGATTTTGTAATTATTTTTTTTCTCTATCATTTTTCTTTTGATTTTACCAGAGGAGAAGAAATTTACTGATAATATATATTTGTTAAATACTAATACCTGTATGTTATTTTTCTTATACACTTATAAATACATGAATGTAATCTAACTCTCCTCTTATATATATGTTTGATATAACTCAATAAACAGATTGAAAAAGAAAGGAAAATTCAATGTTCATACCATTAGGCTGTAGATTGCCCAGGTAGGATTCGAGGTATTGTTATTCTAGTTTACATTGTGCCTTACTCTGGCTATGGAGAAGACCAAGAATGGATAGGTCAGTATGAGAACAGAAAGGTGAGCTGAATGGTATGTAAAGGAGTCTGGAGGCAGAGTTATGGGGAGAGTTTTGGCAAATGTTATTTATTTATTTATCTCTGGAACATCGAAGGTGAAGGAAAGAACTGATCGAATATTATGAAAGGAATACATAGGTAGACAGTCAGAATCTTTTTTCAGTGCGAAATTATACATACGATAGAACATGCATTTACAATGAGGGAGCAGAAGAGTTTAAAGGAGATGCATAGGACAAGTTTTTAAACAGAATAGGAGGTGCCTGGAATATGCTGCCAGAGGTACTGGTTAAAGCACATAGGATATTAGCATTTAAGAGCTGACAGATATGTGGATATGCAGTAAATAGAGTGATGCACATGATGTACAAACAACAGTTTTAATTTAATTTGGCATCATGTTCAATGGAGACATTGTGGGCTGAAGGAATCTGTGTCTGTGCCTGTTCTGTGTTCCATAATTTTAAAGGGAAATTTACTTGAAGTTTAAAATTATGAAGGATTTTAATTAAAGGATAATGAAGAACCTTTTTGAAGGTACTGTTTAAGAAAT
The DNA here is from genome assembly GCF_036971445.1 of Narcine bancroftii. Classification (NCBI taxonomy): domain Eukaryota; kingdom Metazoa; phylum Chordata; class Chondrichthyes; order Torpediniformes; family Narcinidae; genus Narcine; species Narcine bancroftii. The sequence goes on from NC_091469.1 coordinate 36,526,427, forward strand.
GATAAATAGAGGGTACAGACAGAAAAAAAAAGATGTGATCGTTTTTTTTAACCACCCGGATAGATTTGTTCTACAGTCTACTGATTAAAAGAGTGGTGGGGAGTTGAATAAATATGTGGAAGAGAAAATTGCCAGACCATAGTGAAAGAACAGAGATGTAAAACTAATTACCTACAGTACTAGGACAGAATTGTAGTTTGTGCTATCAGATACCTACAACAGATGAGCTGCCTGAGGTACAGCAACACATAACAGTTTCAGGTTTTATCTTATTTCACTGATATAAATGCAAGCACATAATCAATTGTGTAAAGAAGCCAGAAATATTGAATGTCAAGGAAAAATAATTTGGTTTTCTTTCCGGCAGATGCTGCTGTTTAAGCTGTAAGTAATGTTATACTACATAACTTACTGTAGAGGAAAAACACAATCAGATATAACTAGTGAACATATTTTTCCCCAGGGATATTATTAACCGAGTGGTCTAATTTATTGAATATCCATGGCAACACTGCAATTATTGCGTGAGCTGGAATAAAACAAAACGTTTAGATGCACTAATCTAGATGAACAAAGGAAGCTGAAAAAATATCATCTTAAATGAATAAGTTCTACCACATGATTAAAACACAGTATTTTCTTGAGGGAAGCAGCAGGTCTGAAGATTACACAATTCCTTTTACATCCTTAACCCCACACGATTTGGGGAGGCTTACTGAAGGGAAAGGCCACTTGGTCTCATGATAGATCAACCACATAGAACAATCAAATTTAAGTTTATTTGACTCATTTTCTCTAGTACAGTAAGAAGGGTTCTTCTGCAAGCAGATAAACAGGTAATCTCTAACATGTATATAGCCATGTACAGAGCACAATTTACAGAGTATAGGATTACAATAAAAAAAGATCAATTAGCAACAAGCAAGGGGACTGTTATAGGTGAATGGCAAGAAAATTTCAAGAAATGGCATTCTCCATTTACTGTGCACACTTCAAGTAATTGGACTGTGCATGTCAGGTTAAGGAGTAGTGTCTGTCTTAATGGAGAATAGATAAACTGGTAAAGAATTCCATTGTGTGAGGGGGGAAGATTTTAAATATAGTTTCATGGTGCATTGGCCCACCCGGGATAAGCTATTAATCTGTTAAAATTAGCAATAAAAAAACATTGGAAACAAGAGACTTTTGAAAGGCCGTGGCTTTGCATGGTCCAGTTCCTCACATGATCCCCCATAATAAAAAAAAATCATTCTCAGCTGAGGAAACAATGCCTTCTGAGGAAGTGAATTCCACTCATTTATAACTCTCTGAATTACAAGTTTTCCTTCATCAGTGCCTTCATTTGTTGATCCCTCTTCCCATCCACCATTTTATCACAAAACTCTATCCTTATTAGCCCTTCCAACTTCCTGCCTTTTGTTCCAAATATGTATATTTTCCATTTATGTACGAGCTCCATAATCTTGAGTTTAACAATTAAGATAAATACAGTTTTTCCTATTTTTCTCACTTTTTTTTTGACTATCATTCTTCTACAACTCTGCATTATCTCGCTATTTGTCTCTAATCTTTTGGGTAGCCCTGACATTTTTTTCATTCTGAAATTAATTTACAATGTCAGAATTAGTACCCAGGAACAAAAGATGGATCATATGTTCCAGATAGTTTGTGGTGACATTTATGTTTCTTACTAGTTTCTTCAGTTTCCACCACCCCTACCATAACTTACCAGCATATCTTTCTATTCCAAATGACCTTGTGCCTCCAAATACACTAAAAATTTGTCTGGTTCCCTTTTAAAGCATTTAATCTATTTGTAGTTAGAATGTTGGCCTGACTACCACTCCTGTGTTTTGTCCTTTGTGTCTTCCTGAATAAAAAGGAATGGATTAATTTGTTACCAGTGCACCTGCTGGTGAATTCATCACCAAATCCATTGCTGGAGCTGTGCTGGTGAAAAGGACCAGATGCAACTTGCATGTACCTCACATCTTCTAAAATCAATGGTCCATGAATGGATTTGTAATAATAGAGTGCAAGCTAGTATAAATATTGCATTATAAATGTTTCATAGTTTGCTTTATGTTGTTAAGGAGAGTGTGCTGAAACATGGACTGAACAGAAATTAAATATTAATTGCTGCCTAAGCAAAACCACAAGACATTTATTAAAAAAAAATCTTGGAAACACAAATTCTAAACCCAATATGTGATATCTTGTGGCAATTATCTGTTCACAGCATATTCCTGTTAATTGCATCTTGCTATTTTTTTTTAAAAAACACTAAGTTTGTCCAGTCATGTATTAATCTGTTCATTATCTAAAATGTAGTTTTTCATGTTTATATTATTGCTAACTATGTTTTGATAGAATGTTAAAAATAAAATGGTCAGGGCAAAAATCATATTGCTTTATGAAAAAGTGGAAAAACAAACTTAAAAATAATTAGCATACAGCAGTTAACATAGCGGTGTTACAATGCCAGTGACCCGGGTTTGAATCCAGCACTGTCTGTGAGGAGTTGGTAAGTTCTCCCCGTGTCTGCATGGGTTTCCACCAGGTGCTCCCACCCTTCAAATCATTTGCGGTTCTAGGTTAATTGGGTTGCACAGGCTTGTGGGCCAGAAGGGCCTGTTGGCGTGCTGTATATCTACATTTAAAAAAAGTTAAAAACAATTAAATCAAAATCTAATTGGAATGACCTTAGTACTTTCATAGAAGAACTGATTTTGCATTGCATGCTGACTAAAGCTTAATTATAGACAATGCCCAGAGGTATATGATCAGAATAACAAATGTAGGGTAAGATGACTTAGTCTTGCAAGACTGGACAAAGTTATTCTCAAAATGGCAAGGATAGGTAATGTGAAATAATTCAGGTTTTGGAAACATGAAATAAAAACAGCAAGTGCTGAAATTAATCGGCCAATCTGGCAGCATCCGGGGAGAGCGGAAGAGAGTTAACCTATTGCTGCCATGCACTAAGCTACATGGTTATTTTATAAGTTAGCACAACACAATTTCACCACCAGTGACCCAGTTTTGAATCTGATGCTGCTTGTAAGGAGTGAGAACGTTTTCCCTGTGACCACATATGCTGCTGCTCAGGTTTCCTCCCACCCACCAAAAATGAAAGGGGTTTGGGGGTTAATAGGATTGGGTGACATGGATTTTGATGGCTGGAATCGACTTCTAATGTATTATAAGTAAATAAACAAACAAACAGATAACTAGATGGATGGATGGATTGATAGATAGATAGATAGATAGAGAGAGAGAGAAAGAAAGAAAGAATGTTTCACAGCCTGTCACTGGAACCTGTACACATTTCTGCATACTTCAGCTGTTCAACTGCACTTCATCAGATGTTAGAGCAAGGACAGACACCCTTTACGGTTTACATTGTAAAAATAAACACGGAAGATACTGGAAATCTAAAATAAATAAAACAGAAAATGGTGGAAATACTCTGCATGTCAGGACACATTTGTAGAAAGACAAAGAGCTGACGATTCAGATCAATGACCCTTACTCAGAATATCCGCTGTGAGCTTTTGTTTGCCCTTGTGGCCATAATTTTCATGTCGTTGTTCCAATTAAGTTTCTAGGGAACTTGATGAAGGCATTGAAAATCAAGAGGTGAGTCAAGTCTGTTCATGGGGTTGTCATTGTGTGATTCTTTGGTGAATGATACTTGCCACTTGTCAGCTCAATGGGTAAAATTATTTATCTGGATATAAATATATGATAAAAAAAACATGAATAAATCTTGCCTATAGAACAATTTCAATATATTTTCTTCTATTTCATATTTGGAAAATACACAATTATCCTATTTGCAAGGTCTCTTCCCCACTCTGCTATTCCATTATTCATTGATGAAGCATGTTCTGCTTAGATTGATCTTCAGGTCACACTGTCAAGTTAATTTAGATTGCATTTTTTGAGGCAGTTGGCAGGTGAGAACTAGATGGTTGAAAGATCATGGCTCATTTCAGTTTATTTTAAACAATATTTGACACCTGTCAGCAAGAGTCATATTTAGTGAATCTTAAGACAGAAATGAATTCTAACATATTGTTATGATGGACTTTTAATTGATTTGGCATTAGATATGTCACCTCAGATTACATACCAAGGCACATAATTTCTTGAAACATTTAAAAGGTCTTTGCCAAGCCACACTTTATTTCTGTATAGAAATGAGTAAAATCATTATATCATTGAAATATTCTTTACCGTTAACAAACTCTACACACACACACACACACACACACACACACACACACACACACACACACACACACACACACACACAATATCTAAGTGTTGGTTTTATTTTATTTTACAAAATATGATGCCTTTTCGTTGAGTCCAGTTAATTCAAGCAACAAAATCCAATTTGCTAAAAACTAAGAAAGGCACAGAATGAAAGGAGCACAAAAATTACTGGGTGATTTAATAGTAATTATTTCAAAAATATTTCAGTTATGTTTCAGTATTTATATGTCACTAGCAATGCCAGCATTTATTGCCCATCCTAAATGCCCTTGAGGAGGTGATGGTAAATTGTCTTATTAGATTGCTGCAGTCCTTCTGGTGGATGTTCTCCCTCAGTGCTGCCACTTAGGGAACTCCAGGAATTATACCAAAGTTAATGGCATATCTCCAAGAAAAGATGATGTGTGATTTGGAGGGTTAGGATTCCCATGTACTTGTTACCATTGTTCGAGTGTAACTGAGGTAACAGGAGGTATCACATTTCCCCGTGACTTCTGTGAAAAAATACTTTATAAATTTTCCCACCATGTCAGAAATGTTTGGCATTAGTTAGTAAGGCATTACTTTAGGTGGTATGTGAGTGAAAATAAAAAGGTTGAGAAGCATTGGTCAAGTAGTTGTTCAAAATGGCAGCGACCTCTCATGTTGGGACTAAGAAGTGCAATGTACATAAAGTGCAATTTATTTTTATAGACTATGTTCTAACATGCCATAACCCATTTTACTTTAAAAATTCACCCTGTGCCACTTAAAAATGGGCAATGAGCCACAGTTGGCCCAGAGGCTATAGTTTGGCCATCCTTGGTTTGCTGTATTTATGTATGGATTGATTTGCTGGATAGCAGGCAAAACAAACCTTTTCACTGCACCTGTGTACATGTGGCAATAAACTTGAACTTTACTTGAACTGTGATTTTGGGGAATCACAGAGCTCAGTGCCCCAATCTAACTTCCTGTTACATATTACTACAAGACCTCTGCACTCTCACTACTGAATTGCTGACCTCATTTGATGCAGCAGGTAAACTGATGAGCCTTGGAAGAAAGAACAGCTTTGGTCGCATTCCCCTACATAGTAGAGTTGAATATTCTCTTGCAAGTTATTCAGAAAAGTTTGTGAGGAGAATTAGAACAAATCATCTAAATCGAAGGACTCACTTCCATTGATAGGTGATTGGAAATTTCAGGCAATTCTCTGAGAGGATTTACCTTGAATGAAAGGAAAAGTCACAAATTGGGTATTGCTAATGCTCAATTGTCCATCTTAAATATCTGAGGTTGTTCAAAATGCTGATCCAACATATACAGTCAAGGTCAACCCAGACACCTATCTATCTGACATGTGTTGGCCAAAGTATCTCAATGATAACTCACTGTAAGATAATAAAGCACTGCTTGCCAGGATTGGATGATTTGTCATCCTACCTTACCTTGCCTACCTTACATGAATCTGCTGAGATTGCACCTGGAGTATCCTGCTCCGGTCCTCATTTATAAAAAGGAGCATTTGCATTGGGTGCAGTGAAGGGAAGCACTTGTAGGTTCCTGGGATGAAGCAGCTAATGTATAAAGAGGAATTGTGCTCATTGAACATTGTGTACTGAACAATGAGTGGTAATTTTATTGATAAATGTGATTCTGAGAAGTGGATGCTGAAATATTGTTTCCCCCATTGGAGATATGAAGAATGAAAGGTCAGTTTCAGGGTAACTGTTTGGTCATTCCAGATGGCATCAGGAAGTTTGTTTTCCCTTGGAGAATAATCTTTGGAATGGTGTACACCAGAGAACTGTGGAGACAGTCATTGAATATATTCAAGGCTGGAATTGACAGATATTTGAACTGCAAGATGTACATAGAGAGAACAGAAAAGTTAAGGGAAGACTAATGATCTAACTGAGTGGTGCATTGGGGGCTAAATGATCTATGCTGTAACAACATTGATTTATAACTGCTTAAAAACAAATAAAGAATACACTCACTCATTCCTTCCAGCACACCATGAAAATGAGTTTCTTTATTAAACTCTATACACAAAAATACATTCATTTTCTTCCAAAACACCACCCAGCCAAACATCTCTGACCTTCTCATTGGATCACTGCCACACGAGTAATCGTGACGCTATCACTCTGCTCCTCCCACTCAGCCTCCAAGCCAGGCAATGAGGCAACTGATTGGAATTGTCCCACTACGTAATGATCTGGAGCGCTGTCAGTACGATAGTGCAAGTCAGCCGATGCATGGTCCGACTGGCAAGGGTCCTCTGGTTGCAACACCGGCTCGTAGATTATAATCCAGACCATCATAAAATAGCAAAATCTGAATTTGATCACATGCAAGAGGTGGGCATAGTCTGTAGATCTGTCAGCTGCTGGACTTCATCGTTGCATATGGTTCCAAATAAATCTCCTGGGGAAGTGGTAACCTTGTGGTAATGATCATGCTCTGAATTCTATGGTGCCTGACTGATACAACATCCCTAATTAACAAGATTTCTCAGCAAACCTCTATGGCAAACATACATTTTCAAAAATAGATCAAGCACCTGCTTACTATCAGATTTCATTTGAGTCTTCAAGTGTCGTGAAGATGGCAGTGATTACCCCTTTTGCCACGTTCGAGGAGCAGAGTGAAAGATCACGATCACTCGTGTGGCAGTGATCCGATGAGAAGATCAGAGGGACTTGGCTGGGAAACTTTGGGAAAAAAGGGAGTGTATTGTTGTATCAAGAGTTAAATAAAGATAGTATGAGTTATCTTGACACTATCACTTTGTTTCTCCTGCAATGCTTATGGACTCATTCTATGGCATAATTTTGAAAATGATTTTTCTGTTCAGTCTAATAGTGGAGTCTGCCATCACTTTTATTGTCAGTCTGTGAAATTCTGTACACAAAGCCTCAGATGGCATTAAATACCACTGAGTCCTTTTAAATAAACAATGATTTATTTTTACTTTAATACTTAGCATGGGATATTTTCACAGGGGATGTTGATATTGAACTGGGATTGAACTGTGAATTTTTTGAAATGCAGAGAATAAACCATCAGTTGACCCTGTACACCCAGGCCTCGTTTCCTCAATATTTCATTTGATGGCCGACAGTTAAATTAATGAACTCTTCAGTCCAATTATCCCTGGATCTTAGATCAGTTGGCCAAAGGATGATTTATAGCTGGAGATATTTCAAGCATGGAACTGAAATCACTCCTACCATCCTTAATTTTAAAATATCTTCACACCTCAGCTTCTTGGCTGTATAAAAAGTAAATGTTTTCCTCAACTGCATCAGGTTCCAGTGACACTTCACCTTCCCATTCTTGGTGCTTGAATCTGTACATTTGATTTATTAAGTGATGGGATTTGAAATACAACTCTGGATGTGTTAATAGTAGGCCCTTTCGCACTTGTGTCCCACTAAATCAGCCATTCAGTGTCCTGAGATAGGAATAGTGGTTTGGCTTTTCACACTTGACCACTCTTAACTGGGACACTGCCCGTGTTCACATTTGCAAGGGAACCATCCCTGGAGTTAGGACTGTTCTACCTTCTACCAGTAATATCATGACGCATCAAATGATGGTGGACCTGCTCTAAATTCTGATCAATGTATTATGATCTTATATTCAAACAATATTAATCATGTCTAATTTTAACATAATAAAGCTTTATGTACAGTCCCTGTTGTTGTGCCAACCTATATAAACCTTTATAAGGGACCATGGGAAAGTGCTAACAATAAATAGCAATAGTAGACAATTTTTAAACAGTGTGGGAAAGTTGGTAGTGCTCTAGCGCACAATGTAGCAATACTGTGGGATAAAGCGATGCCAGGCCTGTGCGCTAGAGCACTATCGGCTTTCCCGCGCTGTTTAAAAATTGTCCGCTATTGCTATTTATTTCCTCTCTCTCCCGCTGCAACTTTCCTACAGCAATGTATATACCTTCATTTTAATATTTTCTTCCTTCACGTTTCTGCAATCATGCAAAAACTTGGGCCATTTCTATCCCAGAATGCAATTGCTCATTCTATAATTGCATGATTGCAACGCTGGCGTTTTCAGGAGTCGAGGCAGTTTATCCCCGTTATGAGATGATGTCATCTCATGCCGGTGTTGAGAAGATTTGGCTTTCACACGAGACCCTTTTTAGGCCAATTAGCCATTAATTCCTGGGACCACTTGCAAGTGTGAAACTCTTGCCAGGCAGATAGCATGTTTGAAAGTGTTATTTTGCCTTCTGTAATTTATGATAACCTACATCAAACCTGGCTGGAAGTTGGAAGATTTTTGTAACTAGATAAGGTTATTGTGTACATGGGATTGCCAACACTAATTGGACTTATTCCTCGTAGAATTATTGCATGACTTTTTGCCTCCAATCAATTGACCCAGAGCCTCTTCCTCAAATAATTCTATAGCTTACAAATAGATCTACATGGAAATTTATCTTTTTATTGTCCTATGATTATTTCTTTGAATAATGGAGACAAGAATTGTACAGCACAGAAATGAGCTCTTTAGCTCGTCACATTCAGTCTGACCTCTTTGCTCATCTATAATCATCTCAGTTGTATTAGCACTGTATCCATTTTGAGAAATGTTAAACATAGATTCATAGAGTCAGAAAGAAGCCCTTCAGCCCACCAAGACTATGCCAACCATCAACCACCAATTAATATTACCACAAACCCCCTTTAAAAGATGTTCCTTTCGGCTTAAACCTATATCTTCTTAATTTTGATACCCATGTAAATCAGTTGCTATATTTATTCGTCTTTAGGAACCACAAAGGCAGAAATTAGAGAATTTGATGTTAATACCATCTGGTCTCTCTTTCTCTATCCCTCTGTCTTCTTTCCTCCAGCTCCCACCTGCCTGCTTTTTGTTCATGTCTTGATGAAGGACTCAGGGCTGAAGCATTGGTTATATCTCTTTGTTTCCTATAGACACTGCATGACCTGTTGAGTTTCTCCAGCACTTAGGTGTATTACACTGCGATCACAGCATCTGCAGACTTCCCTGTTTAACTACATGCAATATAAGTAATTCTTTGAACCTCCCAATGAGCGGTACCTTGCTTAAATAACCCCAGCCTCCACATAAAATACATTTTTCTACAATTATTTCCATTCTGCAGGTGTGTAGTGTTCTGTGCTGATCAATCTGATATATATTGTGCCGATAAACATTTCCATCTGCATTGCTCCATTGTGAGTGAAGGCACAGCTTTTGATGCAATTATTCTAGTAATTTTGTGGATCTAGCAAGTACCTGGCAATTCTGATGCACAAGATGTCTTGGCATTTATCTCAAAAACTGGGATTTGTTTATCCCTTTGAGTGAATGTGGGGGCTGCTTCTTTTCCCTTGCAACCACCGACACCATCATTCATTGCTTCTGTCTTGGTGTGCTGTGCAGTGTGACAATCTCATATGTTTGCAATGCAACAAGCTGTCACATAATGCATGAAATGGAACAATGCAGTTGTTGGATTTGCACTTCTAAACCACCTTAACCCCATTTCACATTGAATGATGATCAACTCTGGGTACCAGAAAGAGTATTAGCATCGAATCCAACCACGTTTTCATCCAGCAGAAATAGAGGCTATCCTGCTTCTCAACATTAGAATTTGAGGCACTATTGGTGAATACTTGACGCTATTATCCTTTTTGAAAAATTGACAGTTTGTCCCATAAAATGTACCAAGGAATGATGCTGTGGTGTAACTTGTGGCAGTGTTAGATTGTGTGTTTCCTCAGTCATCTCTATCCCAAGGGACTGGCTTAGAAGATTATTTTTCTACACTTCAGCATTTTTTGTGTTAAGGAACTGGCTGAGCCATCATTTATCTGCAGCTATTAAAAGAAGGGTGTTAAAAGATATGAGACTATTTGATGGATTTTACTGAATCATAAAAGCCTCTTTGCAGAGTCAAACACATTCATCAGAATGATGAAGTGCAAAGGAGGCAACTATTTTGCAGAGCACCTGTCCTCTGTCCACAGTAGAACCATAGAACCACAAAACATTACAGCGCAGAAAACAGGCCCATCAGCCCTTCTAGTCTGGCCTAAACTTTTATTCTGCCTAGTCCCACTGACCTGCACCCAGTTCATCGCCCTCCACACACCTCCCATCCATGTACCTGTCCAAATTCTTTTTAATTTTAAAATTGAGCCAACATTCACCACTTCAGCAGGCACTTTGCTCCACACTCCCACTACTCACTGTGTGAAGAAGTTCCTCCCTCAACCTTTTCCCTTTCACCTTTAACCCATTTCCTCTGGTTTGTACCTCACCTAACCTCAGTGGAAAAATCCTACTTGCAGTTGTATACCTCTACCAATTCCCCCTCATTGTAAATAAAGTCCCAACCTGTTTAATCTTTCCCTGTAATTCAGTTGCGGAAGTCACGGCAACATCCAAGTGTGGCGTGGATAAAAGCTCACATTTGACTGGAGGGAGAACAAATGCTTTTATTAGCTTACAACACAGATAGGGTTCATGAATAGGCTTCAGAGGGGTTCTGGGTTTAGTTGGGAAACCAGAGTTATATATGGACGCCATAGGGTGGTGGAGGGGAGCCAGGAGGCGGGACCAGTCGTCAGTATAGCATACTTCTAGTGAATCCCAGTTCATTACATTCACCCCTTCCTTCAGAAATAAGGGTCTGTGGATGAAGAGAACAAGGATCAGAAGTTGGTAATAGACACAGAAGAGAAATATTTATAATACTATTTACAGATTTAGGCTGTCCTGGGTGTGATAGTACAGATTCTATCACCAATGTATAGATTGTAGTGTAGGATGATTGTGATTGGCTGAGAGCGTAGCCACGCCTTCTGGCAGGTTTTAAAGGGTTGCTCCTAGCCAGACCAGATCATTCTGAACTGGTTGACCTACATGTGATACACTCCAGTCTTCTAGTTAATAAAAGCCTTGGTTTGAATCATCAAGCCTTTGATTCTTTCAATGTGCTCTACACTGGGGTCTGGAGATCCTGGAGGAGCACATTAGCATCGGGGGACCTTCTTGGGCTCCTTGAGTCTGCTGGTCCGCCTGTGATGGGTAGTGGGCTGGGGCTCCGGTTCGACGATAGAGGGGGGTTCACTCTCTTCCTGAACTGGGTCACCTGAAGTCCTAACCGGGGGTGGGAGAAAAAGCTAGTTAGATCATGGGGTACTGAGGCAACGGATCCACTGTTCCGGTGGGTGCTAGGTCCCTGAGGGAGACAGTGTCCTTCCTGCCATCCGGATACTTCACATAGGCATATGTGGGGTTGGCATGGAGCAATTTCACCCTTTCCACCAGGGGTTCGGTCTTGCATCTCTTCACATGCTTCTTTTGTTTTTGAAAATTTTATTAATCATGATAAATCATACAATGAAAAAATACAGCTTTAAAAAAACAGAATACATGCTTCTTGAGAAGGATCGGACCAGGACTAATGAGCCAGACTGGGAGTGTAGTCCCTGATGCCATCAATCTGTCGAATGTAAACATGAGCTCATGAGGAGTAGCATTGGTCATAGTGCAGAGTAGCAACCGAATTGAGTGGAGCGTGATGGGGTGGACATTCTGCCAGTGTGAATCTAGAAGGCCTTTTTGCTTCAGGGCAAGTTTGACAGCCTTCCAGATCGGGGTGATCTTTTTTTCAACCTGCCGGTTCCCCTGGCGGTTATAACTGGTAGTCCTGCTGGACATGATGCCCCTCACCAGCAGGTACTGACGCAGCTCATCACTCATGAAGACTGAGCCCCAGTTGCTATTAATATAGCCGGGATACCCAAACGGTGAAAATAGAGTCTAGGTCTTTCATAACAGACAAGGAGGACATGTATGGGCATGGGATGGCAAACAGGAAGCAGGAGTACTCATCAATGACCAAGAGAAAGTAGATGCTCCCGTTCGTGGAGGGGAGACATCCCTTAAAATCGACACTGAGCCATTCGAAGGGCCTGGATGACTTAATCAAGTGTACCTTCATGGGGTGAAAAAAGTGCAGCTTGCACTCAGCGCAGACCTGGCATGACCTGGTCATTTCTCTGACGTTTTCTATTGAGCAGGGCAAGTTGCGGGATTTGACAAAATGAGCCATGCAGGTGACCCCTAGATGTCAGAGTTCATTATGTATGGTCCACAGTTGACCGGTGTGTGCGGAGGCACAGCATCCTCTGGACAAGGCGGTCCCCTGGCCGATAGGCGATGTCAAAACAGTAGGTGGAGAGTTTGATCCTCCACATAGTAATTTTGTCATTCTTGATTTTGCCCCTCTTGGCGTTGCTGAACATGAATGTTTCAGAGCGCTGGTCCGTGAGGAGCATAAATCTTCTACCAGCCAGGTAGTGCCTCTAGTGCCTTATGGCTTCTACAATGGCCTGAGCCTCCTTTTCCACAGATGGGTTCTGGAGTTTGTGGTCTTGAAGCATCTGTGAGAAAAAGGCAACCAACCTGCCCACCTAATTGAGAGTAGCAGCCAGGGCTACATTCAAAGTGTCATTTTTCACTTGGAAAGGTACCTTCTCATCTACCATGTGCATGGCGGCTTTTGCAATGTAACTTCAGAGGTAATTAAAAGCCGTCTGGGCTTTGACTGAAAGGGGGAAAGTGGTGACCTTTAAGAGGGGATGAACCTTGTCGGCATATTGAGGGACCTACTGGGCTTAATATGTGAAAAATCCCAGGCATTTCCTCAAAGCTCTAACAGGGAAGCTCTAACAGGGGTGCATCCTATCAGGTCCGGGGCCAATTATGCCATACTCCACACACAGCCAAGGATAGTCAGTCATGTAGTCCTGAATACACACTTGTCAGAATTATAAATGAGATTCAGGGCTCTGAAGAAATCTTTGGAGATTGGCACCATGGTGTGGCCACAGATGGTGACATTGTTGAGTTAGAGGAAAGTAGCCTTCAAACCATACTCATCCATCATCCTGTGCATCTGCCGCTGGAAAGTAGACACCCAATTGGTAATACTGAAAGGGACCCTCCGGAACTGATAGAGTCAACCGTTAGCCTCAAATGGCCTGAATGGGCATTCCTTGGAATGGATTGGCAGCTTTCAGGTTGATGGTCGAATAGACCCGCTACTGAGTGATATCATTCACCATACCCAAAATGCCAGGGAGGTTGTGTGTGTCCAGGAGTGTGTATCTCTTAATTGTTTGGCTATGTAGTCAATCACTAAACTGGACTTGTAGTCCACCTTTACTACCATCATTTGCATTCTCCATGGGCTGGTGCTGAGTTTGATGATCCCCTCCTCCAGCAGGCGCTGGGTCTCCATTTTTATAAACTCCTTATCAGCTGTGCTGTACCGCCTGCTCTTAGTGGCAATGGGTTTACAGTCGGCTGTCAGGTTTGGGAACATGGTGGGGTGTCCATGTTCAGTGTTTTGAGAGGCTGTAAATGGATCCTGGTTTTGAGGGCTCTTGTTCTGAACCGTTACTGGGGGAAGAAGACCAGAAAACTCCAAGGTCACGCTTTTAAGGTAACACAGGAAGTCCAGACCCAACAATACTGGAGCACACAAGTCACCTAAACTGTACATGCGATATTTACAAACTTCCCTCCCTTCAAATGACAGATGAACTATGCAATGTTTCTGTACCCGCGCCGAATGGGACTGGGATGCTAGGAAGATTCGGTAATAAGACGGGTACCTTTTTAAGTTATATTTTTACACAGTCCGTGAGTCTATGAAACTTTCCGTGGAGCCTGTGTCAATCAGGCGCTTGGTCGAATGTCCATTTACTCTCACCATCACCATCGAATTGTTGAGGTGGTGAGGTCTATTCTGGTTGAGGACCAGCGATGCCAGGTTGCCGGAGACGCTGTGTTCTTCCCTCGAGTGGGCCCCTCTGTCCTGAGTCGACCTGCGCAGATAAGATGGCACTGACCTCGTTGCACAGCAACATGACCACCCTCCTTCGTCCTCTGATGATGACGATGGTGCCGAATTCGAAATCAGGCTACTGCAAGATGGCCACTGATCCTTTACACATTGCTTCCGTAGGCAGGGGGGTTGCGCGTGGTCTCGGTGAGTCTGGAGCAGATGGCTTGGGGCTGGAATCACATCCAGGAATGGTATAGGCCATGGACTTCCCTGGACCTCCCTTCTCGTGGCAGATCCTCACCCAATGTCCCTTCTTCCCACAGCTGGAGCACACCAAGTTTTTGAATGGGCATCGGGCCCAGGGGTGCTGTCCTTGCCACAGAAAAAGCACTCCCTGGTTCGGGAAGCAGCAGTTTTTGGCCTCTGTAGCATGAGCAGCTGGTGCTTGGAGGTGCTCACCATAGATCACAAGTTTGCTGGCCTTGAGGTTGTTGGTCTCGAGACTGGCTTGTTCCGGTGATTTGGTCAGCTTGACATAGCTAGCGAGGTCTTTCCCGACTCAAGTAGTCCCTCCCTCACATACCTCTAGCAGACCCCTGCGATTAGAGGGTCCCAGATCTGTTCATCTTCCCAGATGCGACCCAAACCGTCCTCATACCTGCACTTCTTAGCCAGAGTCCGCAGATCCAGCAGGTAATTGTCAATCGACTCTCCGGGCTGTGGCAGCATAGGGAGAGCTGGTGCCTCGCTAGGACCTCATTCAGAGTCTTCATGTAGCGGACCTTCAGTGCCTTGACAGTGGCCTCGTATGTCGGGCAGTCTCAGACAACTGCGTACCCCTTTATTCCTACGCTTGAGCTGAGCGCTGACCTCCAGAGCTCATCTGTATGGAAGACATGCCTGATTGCCTTCAGGTAGGCTTGGAAGCAGTCTAAACAATATGCATACTTCTCAGATGCGTTGGGGGACTGGGGGTCTATTAGCAGCATACTGGGCGAGTAACACCTCCATCCTTGTTAGTAAGCTAATAAAATTGTAGCATAGATAAAAGCTCACACTCAACTGGAGTAAGAACTAATGCTTTTATTAGCTTACAACACAGGTAGGGTTCATGAACAGGCTTCAGAGGGGTTCTGGGTTTAAGCGGGAAACCTATGTTATATACAGGCCCCAAGGAAGGAGCCAGGAGGCGGGACCAATCATCAGTACAGAACACTTCAAATGAATCCCAGTTCGCTGCACCTAATAAAACATATCTGTATTCTTTCATTTTTCTTGATATCTTTCCTGTAGTTTTGTAGCCAAAATTGCACATGATACACCTAATTTGACCTTACCCATGTCTTATATAACTTTACCATAATATCCCAACTCCTATATTCAACACTTTGATTAATGAAGGCAAAGATGTCAAAAGCTCTCTTTATAACCCAATCTACCTGTGATGACACTTTCAGTAAATGATGTACTGTATTCTCAAATGCCTCAGTTCTACTGTGCTCATCAGTCCACTACTATTTACCATATATGTCCTTTCTTGGTTTGTCATCTCATACTTGTCTGCATTAAATTCCATCTGCCATTTTTCATTCCATTTTTCCAGCTCATCCATATCCCTCTGTGAGCTTTGAAAACCTTCATCACTGTCCACAATGCTTCCAATCTTTGTGTCATCTGCAAACTTACTGATCCAATTTAGCACATTATCATCTAGATCCAGTGCCATCACTAGGGTTGGTATTACTCAGTGCGGTAACTCATAGTGTCACTCACCCCCTCCACTCGTACCAGACCATATAGATCCTTAGTAATGTTTTTTGTACTAATGTTACTTGTAAATTCCCGTAATTCCTGTATATTCCCGTATATCAATGAATGTAATGGCAATAGTAGTGAGATAAACAACTAGCAAGATTAAAATTACATCTTTAAAATACAATAACATACTACTTAATTCTCAAAAAAGTTATTGATATAGATTCACAAATACTAATGACCATAATATTGTAGCTAAAGCACCAGAAAATTTGACAAAAAAGCTGCAACCATAAAAACACCAGCAGCAATGAAAACGACAGCGCGTGCTTGTAGCGCGTGCAGACAAACCACGTGATTCAAAATGTCATTGTAATTGGGTAATAATGACAGCTCTGACTCAAGCACATTAGAAGGTTCAAGAAGTAAATTGGCAGAGTTTTAGCCTTGCAAGTATATTAATACATGTAAGCTTGGCTTACAAAAAGTTTTTTTTTGTTGATATAACTACCTACAGGGATATTTTAATAAAAAATAATACATTTCTGCTGAAACACTGCACAGAAATTTTATAGACATCCATATAGGTGTCACCCTTCTAATGATGGTTCCTGGTGTGGGCTGCATCACCCTCCCTCCCCCATACCCTGCTCGTGACACCAGTGTCCAGGTCATTTGATATAGATGACCAACAACAATGGCTTCAGCACTGAACCCTGAGGCACACCAGTCTGAGAAACAATCATCCGCTACCACTCTCTGGCTTCTCCTGTATAGCCAATATCATATTCAGTTTATTAACTCACCATGAATACCAACCATCTGAACCTCCTGAGCAGCATCCTATGTGGTAGAGAACATCCACAGCCTTTCCTTCATCAACCTTCCTGGTAACCTCCTAGAAAAACTCTGCAATATTGGTTAAACATGACCTACCATGCACAAACCCATGCTGATTATGTGTAATCAGTCCCTTGTTACCCAAATACTTGTATATCTGATCTCTTTGGACACCTTCCAATAATTTACCTACAACTGACATAAGGCTCACCATTCTATAATTTCCTGCTTTACTTTAGAGCCTTTTTTAAACAATGTAAGAACATGAACTACCCTCCAATCCTCCAGCACCTCAACTGTGGCTAAAGACATTTTAAACATTGCTGCCTGGGCCTTGGCAATTTCTACACTACCCTCCCTTAAGGTCTAACAGAATATCTTGTCACGCCCATATTTCATCTTGTATTGTACGTGTGAGTTCTTAGACAAAACATGGATGAAGGAAAATGTTCTTTACTTTAAAATTGTTGTAAGCAGCACCATGAGGCATCCCATGAAGCTGCAGCCTCCATTACAGATCTAACATACTGTCTCTTGCTCTGTGTCAGCCCCCTTCAGGCAGTCAAGTCTAATCATACAGGAAATATAATCAAGGCCTTGTTAGTGACCATGCAAACATGATCAGTATCATTACATCTTCTTTTATTAAAACAAAAGTAGCTTACTTTTAACTAACATGCTTTCTTTGTATAACTGCAATTTTAACTTTAACACCTGGAACTTACATTTTCATTATTATCAACATTGTTAATATTTTTTAAACTTGTTTTGTGTGTTTACATTTACATATACTAAAACTTGAAGAGTGAATAAGATTTAAATTTGTTCAATCAGTCTCATAGGAGGATTCACATGTCTTGATGATCTCTTGATTGATTGTCCTTGAATCTGAGTTGTTGCCTCAGACAATGTCTTCTTAGCTGTGTATTCAGGTTATTCAGCCATATCCATCTTTCCATCTACTGTGGCTGGTCCTATTTGAAGATCTCAACAATTTCTTCACAGAACAGCACCTTCATCTGACTGAATGATATATGATCTTGGTTAGACTTCACTTAGGACAGTTCCCTTCTGAGTCCATAAGTTTGTTTTGTCTTTTAGCTTTACTTGGTCACCAATGTAGAGTTCCAGTAGGTTTTTTGTTCCTCTGTCAAAGTAATACAGTTGCTTTTCTTTCTGTTGTTCTTTGAATTTGCTCACCTTCTCTCCCTCTTTTGTTTTTAGGAGGTTCTCCAGAATGGGTAGGTTTGATCTTAGCCCACTTCCCATAACGAGTTGTGCTGGTGACATACATGTTGTGCGGTATACTAGCATGCTCTGGTTGAAGTCCGTTCCTCTCTCTGTACCAATTTTTCCCTAGATCATTGGACTGTGGAAATTGAGGACTTGACGTGGTGTGTACAAAGTCCCACTCTTTGGCAAACTATCTGAACTTTAAATTGCAAAACTGGGGTCCATTGTCTGTGAAGTCCTTGCTTGCCATGCCATGTCTGGAGAATATGGCTTTTATACCTGTTATTACAGCATCTGCAGTGGTGGTGTTCAGTTTATACACCTCTGGATATTGGGAGTAATAGTCTGTAACTACAAGATAGTCCCTTGACACTCAAATAGGTCAGTGCCTATCTTCTGCTAAGGTCTGTGTGGTGCTGGGTGTAGCTTTAGTGGTTCTGCAGGATTGCTTGCTTACTATTTCCAGCATATTGTACAGTTTGACACTTCATTTGTTATATCATTGTTGATTCTTGGCCAGTACATCACCTCTTGTGCTCTTTTCTTACACCATAAATCCTTTTTAGCATCTCTTTTCTCAGACTCTTTTGGATAAGGATTTTGCTTTTTTTGTAGATGATGTCTTCAACCACTGATAGTTCCACCCTTCAGTTCCAGTACTCTGAAACGTCAGGTGAGCAGTCCTGCTTCATGTTGGGCCATCCATCCAAGATGTTTTTTCTCAGATGTCTTAGTGTTTCATCTTTGTTTATCTCTGACTTTGTGAGAGATTTTTGTATCTAATATGGGCATTGCATTTGTATCATGTCCACGAAGGCATTCATATCTTCATCCATTTTGGTGTTTGCAGGCTCTTTCATGTCAACAGTTCTAGGCAACATGTCTGCTGTGTACATTAGCTTACACGGAGTGTACGCCACATTCAGTGTATAGCATTGCAGCCTAATCATCATTCTATGTATTCTCAGTGGACATTCATTTAATGGCTTTTGGAACAATGCAATCACGGGCTTATGGTCAATCTCTACACTGATTGCTTGTCCTGATACAAACTGATGAAATCTTTCACAGGCATACGTGATGCTAAACAGCTCCTTTTCAATTTGAGCATATCGCGTCTCCGCGTCTGTCATTGAGTGTGATGCATATGCAATGGGTTGCCAGTCATCATATTTTTGCAGAACAACTGCACTGAGCCCACTATGTGATGTGTCTGATGATATCTTGATGGGTCTCGCTCATTTGTAAACCCTCTTTTAATAAAAGAAGATGTAATGATACTGATCATGTTTGCATGGCCACTAACAAGGCCTTGATTATATTTCCTGTTTGATTAGACTTGACTGCCTGAAGGGGGCTGAGACAGAGCAAGAGACAGTATGTTAGATCTGTAATGGAGGCTGCAGCTTCATGGGATGCCTCATGGTGCTGCTTACAACAATTTTAAAGTAAAGAACATTTTCCTTCATCCATGTTTTGTCTAAGAACTCACACGTACAATACAAGATGAAATATGGGCGTGACAAGATATTCAGTTAGACCTTGAGGGAGAGTAGTGTAGAAATTGCCAAGGCCCAGGCAGCAATGTTTAAAATGTCTTTAGCCACAGTTGAGGTGCTGGAGGATTGGAGGGTAGTTTCGTTATTTCGCTCCATGACTTTTCATTGTCATGATCCCAGACCCATTCAATGTTCTTTTCTGTTAGTCTTCTCAATGGAGCCATCTTTTCTGAGAGGTTGGATATAAATTTACCCATACAGTTGACCATTCCATTTAACCTCTGTACGTCCTTTTCACATTGTGGCCTTGGTATGTTCCCAATGGCAGACACTTTTCTGGGATCTGGTCTGATGCCCTCACTGCCAATAATATCTCCTACAATTGTTAGTTCTGTCACCCAGAGATGGCATTTCTCTCTATTTAACTTCAGCTTTGCTTTCTCTGTTGTTTCCAGCACTTTCCTTAGTCTCTCATTATGATTCATCCTCATTATTCCCCATACTATGATGGCATCCATGAAGGTATCAACTCTTTCCAGGTGTTCATAGACCATATGGATAGTTTTATGATACACTTCAGGAGCTGAGGCAATTCCGAATGGTAACCTTAGGAATCTGTATTTGTCAAATGGACTTAAACATGCATAGTTTTGAACTTGCTTCATCCAATTTTAACTACAAAAATTCTGATGATGCATCAAACTTGCTGAAAAACTTTGCATTTGTAAACTGTGACATGAGTTCTTCACATGTCGGAAGCTTAAAGTGTTATCTCTTTATTGCTCTGTTTAGATATCTTGGATCCAGGCAAATTCTAAGCTTTCCATTCTTTTTGACAACAATGACATGTGAACTCACCCACTCCGTTAGCTCATCTATCATCTGAATCATGTTCAGGCTTTCCATCCTGTCCAACTCTGCTTTAATTTGCTTTTGAAGCACAAATGGAACTTTTCTGCATAGATATATTATCAGTGGCACATGTTTATCCACTCTGATCGTGTGATCCCCTAGAAGGCAGCCTAGATCCTGAAATAGGTCATTGTACTTTTCATGAGTTCATCGTAGACTGTCCCTCCTTCGCTTTTAACAATGAGGACTCTTTTTACCATGTTCAGTTTTTCACAGGCTGTTAAACCTAGTATGGCCTGTACATCCTTTGGTACCACGATGTGCTCTTTGTCCTTGTATTTCACTTTGACCATGCATTCTCCTTGCACTGATATATCGGTACCTGAATATCCTGTCACTTTTGTTCCATACATCTTTGATCTCGGTCTAATCTTCTTAAAATCAGTCTCTGATATTATATTAATTTGTGCGCCAGTATCCAATTTAACTGAAATGTATATGTCATTCACTTTTAATCTCAACATCCAGTCTCTATTTTCTTTCTTGTTTTCAGACACAATGTCTACATAGAATTTCTCTATCTCCCTTTCATGTACTGCATGAACCTTGCTTTGTTACACTTGGTTCCTACAGAAATGGGCATATTGGCTGCTTTTGTTGCATATATTACATGTTCTACCATATGCTAGACCTTTTTTTGGTAGGTGTCATGTACCGCATTGACGACATGGATTTCGATTGTCCCTTTCATTTTTGTTCACTGACCATGCCTCTCTTTCTACTTTGGCGCACTTTTTGTTAAATGGTTTATATCCGTCCTTGCTCATTGCATCCATGTTGCAGCTAGTTTCACTGAACAGCTCTTTTGCCTGTGATTTTGCAGTTTCTGTAGCCCTACGGAGTACTATGGCTATTTCCAGGTCTAGATTTTGCTCTCTTAGCAGTCTTTCCTTTAATCTATTATCTGGAATACCACACACAAGTCTGTCTTTTATCAGCGAGTCAGTCAGTCCACCAAATTCACACATTTTCCTTCTGTTTCTCATTTCAGTCACATACTGATCCATACTTTTTTCCATTTTCTGTGTACATGTGAAAAATCTGTGCCTCTCAATCATCACATTACGTTTAGGTATGCAGTATGCCTAAAACTGTTCCATTATTTTTTTCCAATTTCATTTAGTCTCCTTCAGCAGCAAATGTGAAGTTATTATACATCTTCACGGCTTCATTACCCATGACATGTAAGAAAACTGACAGTTTCACTTTATCCCTTTTCTCGTCAGCTCTGACTGCCACTAAATACAATCCAAAATGTTGTTTAAATCTGTTCCAATTTTCAGATACATTATCTGTCAGCTGAAGTTTCACTGGTGGGTATAATCTTTCCATTTTTCTCTTTGTTAGCTTCTTTTCACTGATCAGTTGCTGACTTTGGATTTTACCTTTTAGAGTATTTCCTTTTAATTTCCTTCATCCCACTTCTGACACCATGTTTCATGTTGTATTTGTATGTGTGAGTTCTTAGGCAACACATGGATGATGGAAATTTTTCTTTACTTTAAAGTTGTTGTAATCAGCACCATGAGGCTGCAAGTCTCCATTACAGATCTTACATACTGTCTCTTGCTCTGTATCAGCCCCCTGCTGGCAGCCAAGTCTAATCAAACAGGAACTATAATCAAGGCCTTTTACTAGTAGCCATGCAAACATGATCACTATCATTACAGCCCAGAGGATTTATCCACCCTTGTTTGCTTTAAGAAAGCAAGCACTTCCTCCTTTATAATGTGTATAGTTCCATAACCTCACCATTTCTTTTCCTTACTTCCTTACTATGTGCCAGTTTCCTGAATAAATATTGATGCAAAAAATCCATTTAAGATCTATCTCATCTCTTCTGGCTCCATACATAGGCTCCAAAGTTCAATGGGACCAATTTTGTCCCTTGTGATAGTACAGATTCTATCACCAATGTGTAACATAGAAACATAGAAGAAAGGAGCACGAGTAGGTCATTCGGCCCTTCGAGCCTGCTCCGCCATTCAATGAGATCATGGCTGATCTTGAAGTTCAGTACCCCATCCCCGCCTTCTCTCCGTAACCCCTAATTCCCTTATACTGAAGAAATATATCTAATTCCCTCTTAAATATATTCAATGAACCTGCCTCTACTGCTCTCTGTAGCAATGAATTCCACAGATTCACCACCCTCTGGGTAAAGAAATTCCTCCTCATCTCGGTTCTAAATGGTTTGTCTATTATCCTCGAACCATGGCCCCGGGTTCTGGACTCCCCCACCATTGGAAACATCCCTTCCGCATCCATTCTGTCCAGTCCTGCCAGAATTTTATATGTCTCTATGAGATCCCCTCTCAATCTTCTAAACTCCAGCAAGTACAATCCCAATTTGCGCAATCTTTCCTCATAAGTCATTCCTGCCATTCCAGGTATCAGCCTGGTGAATCGCCTTTGCACTCCCTCCATTGCAAGAACATCCTTCCTCAGATAAGGTGACCAAAACTGCACACAATACTCCAGGTGTGGTCTCACCAAGGCTCTGTACAACTGCATTATGGTATCCTTATTCCTATACTCAAATCCTCTTGATATGAAGGCCAACATACCATTTGGCCTTTTAACCGCCTGCTGTACCTGCATGCTCGCCTTCAGTGACTGGTGCACAAGAACCCCTAGGTCTCTCTGCACATCCCCATCTCCCAATCTATTGCCATTCAAATAGTAATCTGCCCTCTGGTTTGTATTACCAAAGTGGATAACCTCACATTTATCCACATTGTAGTGCATTTGCCATGTATCTGCCCAGTCCCCCAATTTATCCAAATTACACTGGAGCTTCCTGACCCCCTCTTCCATGCACACAACCCCTCCTAGCTTAGTGTCGTCTGCAAATTTGGAGATATTACATCCAATCCCCTCATCTAGATCATTAATGTAAATTGTGAAATGCTGGGGTCCCAGTACAGATCCCTGTGGCACCCCACTGGTCACCGCCTGCCACTCAGAAAATGAGCCATTTATCCCAACTCTCTGTCTTCTATCTGCCAGCCAGTTCTCAATCCACATCAATACCTTGCTCCCAATCCCATGAGCCTTGATTTTGCATGCCAGTCGTTTATGTGGAACCTTATCGAAGGCCTTTTGGAAATCCAGGTACACCACATCCACTGGCTCTCCCCTATCTATTTTACCTGTCACCATCTCAAAGAATTCCAATAGATTTGTCAAGTACGATTTACCTTTTGTAAATCCATGTTGACTCTGTCCGATCCCTTCTCTACTAGTCATATGCTCTGCTATTACATCCTTAATAATGGATTCCATCATTTTGCCCACTACAGATGTAAGGCTCACTGGCCTATAATTCCCTGATTTTTCTCTACCCCCCTTTTTAAATAGTGGGGTAACATTAGCTACCCTCCAATCCATGGGTACTGATCCTGAGTCTATTGAGTTCTGGAAAATAATTCTTAAAGCATCTGCTATCTGAATGTCCACTTCTTTAAGTACCCTAGGATGTAGATTATCAGGCCCTTGGGATTTATCGGCCTTCAATCCCTTCAGTTTTCCCAAGACCATGTCCTTCGAGATACTGATTTATTTCAGCTCCTCCCTTGTATTAGTCTCTATGTTTCCCAACATCCTTGGGAGTTTATTTGTATCCTCTCTTGTGAAAACAGAACTAAAGTAAGAATTTAATTGATCTGCCATTTCCTTATTCCCCATTATATATTCCCCTAATTCTGACTGCAAGGAACCTACTCTGGATTTTTCCAATCTTTTCCTCTTGACATATCTATAAAAGCTTTTGCAGTTATATGTACATATGTACAGATGCTAGTGTAGAATGACTGTGATTGGCTGAGAGTGTAGCCACACCTACTGGCAGGTCTTAAAGGATTTCTCCTAGCCAGACCAAGTCATTCTGCACTGGTCGACCTACTTCTGATATGCTCCAGTCTTTTAGTTAATAAAACCCTTGGTTTGGATCAACAAGTCTTTGGTTCTTTCAATGCACACTACATCCCTTGCTATCTTTTTGCTCTTAATATACCTGCAGAAACCCTTAGGATTTTCATATTGTCTGCTAAAACAACCTTATGAGTTTTTTTATTCCTCTTGATTTTCTTCTTAAATTATTTCTTCCATTTTTAATATTCCTCAAGTTCCTCATTTTCTCCGTTTTCCCTATACTTGCTGTACACCTCTCTATTCTTTCTTAACCAGGTTCCCAATATCCCTTGAAAACCAAGGTCCCCTATGCCTGTTAACTTTGCCTTTAATCCTGACAACATAAAAGCTCTTGTGCTTCCAAAGTTTGGCCTTTGAAGGCCTTCCACAAACCTCACACATTCTTGCCAGAAAACAACTTATCCCTATCCACACTTCCTTAATCCTTTCTCATTTCCTCAAAATTATCCTTTCTCAAATTTACAATCTCAACCAAAGGACCAGACCTATTCTTATCCATAATTCACTTGAAGCTAATGGTATTATGACACTGGATTCAAAATATTCCCCGACAAATACTTCTGTCACCTGTCCTGTCTTGTTCCCTAAATGGAGATCCAGTATGGCACTCTTTCTAGTTGGTACCTCTATATATTGATTTAGAAATTCTACTGACACATTTAACAAACTCAAGACAACAAGCCCTTTTACAATATGGGAGTCCCAGTCAATGTATGGAAAGTTAAAATCACCTCGTATCACAACTTTGTTTCCTACAGCTGTCTGCTATTTCTTTACAGATTTACTCCTCCATTTCTCATTATTGAATGTTTTTCTCCCCCTCCAGTGCAGATGCAAGCTGTCCTGTCGGAACACGTCCCACCATTCCAGGAGGAGAGCCCAGTGATCCTGCAGCCCTCCCACCTACATAATCTCTTTAGACACATGTAAAAATGGCATTACCCTCTTATTTCTATCCTTGTGAGCACATGACTTGGGTAGAAATCCTAAGGTCACAATCCTGGAGGTCCTGTCCTTCGACTTACTGCCTAACTCCCTGAACTCTCTTTGCAGGACCTCATCACCCTTCCTACCCCCGTCATTGACCACGGGATCTGGCTGCTCACCTTTCCTCTTGAGAACACTGTGAACTTGATCTGAGATTCTCAGACCCTGGCACTAGGGAGGCAACGTACCATCCGGGATTCTTGATCTCTTCCACAAGCCTTTCGTATGCTCCCATAACTATACAATCCTCTATTACTGCAGCTCGCCTCTTTGCCTACCTTCCCTTCTTAGCCACTCCATGCCATGGCTTGTCACTGGTAAGTCATTCCCCCCCAAACTGTATCCAAAATGTTATACTTGTTATTGAGGGGAACAACTACAGGGGTGCCTGCACTGCCTGCCTTTTTCCTTTCCCTCTCCTGACTTTTACCCAGCTACCATCCTCCTACCTCCTAGATGTGATAGCATCCCTGTAGCTCCTGTCTTTCACCCCCTCTGCCTTCCGAATGATCCAGAGTTCATCCAGCTCCAGCTTCCATAGTGTTGGCTTCCCTGACTGCAAGAGGAGCATCTCCCTGATTTGGCTATCATTCCCACTATCTATGGAATTGAAAAATGTTAGAAAAACTTGTCTCAACTCCTGCACCTTCTCCTCAGCCTTTGCTCACCGAAGCCTTGCAAACTAAAGCCTCGAATTCCCAAACCTACACTGGCCACTCCCACAGTGGTTGCTCTGCCGTGTGCCTGCTTTATTTTTATTTGCTCCTGCTCCTGTGTAGCTTTCTCACACTTCAAGGTGATTTATTCACCAAGACCTGTAAAATGCTCCTTGTTTTAAACACTTCTCCCCGACCTGGGAGTAGCTTTCTTGCTCTGTGACTTGATTGGTCCACTATAATGCACCAAGATCCGCATTTGGAGCTCCCAGTTGCAAGCCATCCCCTTCCCATTCCTGTATCAATTTGTCTTTCCTCAGCAACTCATATTCTGTCATTTTATACTTTATCAGATTCCATAACCTGCATTTTATCACCTCCCTGTCTATGCTGCTATATTCTCTCCCTCACCTGATTCTATCTGCCCATCAATCCCTCCTCACCTCGATCCACCTAGCCCCACCTCTTGCCCCACCTCTCTACATTTCCACTTTAACCTGGCTACATCCCCTATCCTCTTTCAGTCGAGCTGAGGGATCTTGATATGAAACGTTGATGGTTCATTTCTCTCCATAGATGATGCTTGAGCTGTGGAGTTCCTTGAGCAGGTCTAGTTTTTGTAATGCTTGTTAGTTTTTCTTCAGATGTCCTTGGCTTTTTGCCTTAAAAGTTTATTTATATATATATATATATATATATATATATATAGACCACTGGTAATATTTCAAAGCAAGGGAACAATATATTTTTTTGCTACAAGGAACAAGGGCAAAGATTTCCAAAAGAAATGCTGATATCATCAAGGCCTTCTCCTTTTAATATTAAAAAAGTGTAGATTCTGCAAAATAAGAGATACTCTAAAATTTAAAAAAAACTGAAAATGCTGGAAATACAGTAGTCTGCAGCTCACACTGCATAAGTAGGAAATAGGAACATTAACAAAGTTAATGCTTCATGTTCACTATCCTTCTTTGTAACCAATACACTTGTTGAAATAAATAAATAAATAAATAAATAGATACATATATATATATATATATACACACACCACACACACACACACATGTACACACACATATGTGTGACTTGTCAGCCACAAACGAGCCTGCAGCTGACGTGGACTTTTTACCCCCTCCATAAATCTTCGTCCGCGAAGCCAAGCCAAAGAGAAGAGATATATATATATACATGTATGTATATATATATGTATATATGTATATATATATATATATATATATACATATGTGTGTATACGTGTATCTGTATGTGTGTGTGTATATGTATGTATATACACACACATATACACACACATACAGATACACGTATACACACATATGTATATATATATACATATATATACACACACACATATATAGATACACATATATATACACACACATATATAGATACATAAATGTATATATATATAGATACACACATATATACACACACACACACATATATATATATATATATATATACACATACCCAAAAAAGCCAGCTGTAGCTTGAATCCCAGTGTGTATAGATATATAAATAGATACACACACACACACACACACATATCTATATATATATTTTATATACACACACACACACACACACACACACACACACATATACATACATATATGTGTGTATATAAGCCCTGTATATTCTAAATGTATTAGCATCTGTCTTACCTCTTCACATCCCATCTTCCCTCTACACTCTTAGTCCTTGATAGAGGGTCTCTACCTAAATAGTAGACCATGCCTCTGTCTCCACACTTGCTTTACTTGCTGAGTTTCTCCAGCAGTTCATTGTTTGCTTCTCCAAATTACAAGTTTTACTCTGAAGGCATCTATATTCTTCCCTATGACAATTCTAAACAGTCTGATAACACACATTTTGTTTCTTAGAAATTGCTTTAGAGATATTTGTTCCATTATAGACTCTTCTCCCAACATTTACTTTGCCAGTTTAGGACTAAATTTTATTGTTATAATTAAGGGCTGGCACAGCAATAATGGGTACAATGGCATTCTTCTGTACTATATGGTATAGTGCTCCCCACTCCAAAAGGGTAGAATAAATGTTGACAGTCCCATATATACTGAGAGAGTGTTGATGATGCTATCTTTTGAATAAGAATTTAATCCAAGACTACCCTCTCCAGCAGTGAGCTCATCTGTATTAACTAAATGAGCAACCATCTGCACACTTGGCGGTTGCTTGCTGAAGGTTGGCCAGGATGTTATGATCAAATCAAGTCTCAACCTTCTGACTCATAAAAAAGTGTCAATTTAAGAAAAAATGTTTTTGTGTACAACACATAGCAAATAGGATTCAGATGATAGGTCTCAAGGTCTTCTTCACTGTGGCAGAATTCACTGAAATTATTTTTTTAGTAATATTTCACAAAATAAATGTGACAGTCGGCTGATCAATGACATGTTACTGATTTATTATGCTTTTGTTTGGTGGAGGTGTTTGATTCCTTGATTATTGTCAAAATACTTGCATTTATTTAAATACAATGAAGAACATTTTTTGAAATGTAATGAAAATACAATTAATGCTAGTACTGTATTATAAAACAAATCAGAGTAAAATGTGATCTTTAAAAAATATCTAAAGCTCATCATCCCTTCTGGAAGACGCGAGTCTGCTTTATACTCTGATTACAGATGGGTTCAATCAAACCCAAAGTTCAAAATGAAGTCACTTTCTTCATCTTCAGTCATAAGGTGACAATCTTCAGCCTGGAATATTTTTTTGTTTCAGTGGGACAAGTAGCAAAATTCTAAGAAATATTGGAGTGGTTGAGGGTGAGTAATTTGGCATATATAAATTGCAATTTATATTAAATCTACCAACATTGGTGATTTGCCACTCAGAATGTAACTGGTCCTGGAACAATCCTGTTAATTATTCTGTTCTTTAAAAAGGCATGTATCATAATGACTGTTCTTTTTTTCATCAATATTTTCTCCATTCAAAAATAAATGCTTTAAGCTGGCATTGACGAACAGTCAACTTCATATGTGTCTTTTCTTCATCTCAGGTCACTTCATAGCAAGACACTATGTAAGAAAAACAGTCAACATCCATTCAGAGATTTTTATATATACAAGAAATTGGGTGATCAGAGGCAAGAGGAGAATCCAGATAGCTGAGAGAGTCCGTGGGTTTGTAATGGGTAGTTTGTGTACTCTGACGGAGACAGAGAGGTCAAGGAAGGGGGAAGAGGCGTCCGCAACAAATCAGGTAAATATAAGCGCAGGGTGGAAGATGACAGTGAAGTTAATGAAATTATCACTTTCTGCACAGATACAGGAGGTAGCACCAATGCAGTCATCAATGTAGCAGAGGAAGAGTTGGGGAGTTGCACCTGAGTAGGATTGGAAAGGACTGTTCTGCATACCCAAAAAAGCCAGCTGTAGCTTGGATCCCAGTCATGTGTCCATAGTCATACCCTGGAGCTAGGGAAAATGGAGGAATCAAAGGAGAAGTTATTATGGGTGAGGACAAGTTCTGCCAAGCATAGGAGAGTGTTAGTCAATGAAGATTGAATGGTTCTATGTTCAAGAAAAAAATAGAGGGGCCTGAGGTCTTCAGATGAGGAATGGATGTGTAAAGGTATTGCATATCCATGGTGAAGATAAGGCAATGAAGGCCAGAGAATTGGAATTCTTCAAAAAGGTGGAGAGCCTGAGTGGTATACCAGATATAGGTATGAAGGGGACTGGACAAGAAGGGAACTGGACAAGAATGGACAAGTTGGTGTAGAGGTACAAGAAGATATGTTTAGTGGGGAAGGAGCAGACAGACCCAATGGGTTTCCCAGGTCAGTAGGAGGTAGAAGTGGGCAGTGTGGGATTAGGGAACATCAGATAGGTCGGGTGGAGCATTGTCTTAGGCCATTGATAGGTTGAAAGCTGTTCTTAGTCTGAAGTTAATGGAGCTAAATTCCAGCGTGTGGTTATAGTGTGTGATGGATATCATGATGCAAGTATATAAAGACAAATTAATATATCCAAGGTATCTACTGAAATGTGATGCTCTCTGTTGAGGATCTTTGACATCAAAAACAGCTAAGCATTAAACCAAGACCCCCAAAAGCTACACAGATTGCAAATCAAGAAATGTAACACAATTATATCAATTTTACTATGTTGTGTATGGAAGGCAAAGCAAAGACAAAGTAATACTAATAAGACAAAAGGACAGGAATGAAAGTAACAAAGAAAAAACTGAAACTGATATATACTTTTATGTCTCCAATATGAACGTCTGAAGGAATGAACTATTAACTTATCAACACAATATTTCTGGATTAGAGAGTGTTGCTGAACAGTAGTTATCACTGACCCACTTATGGCTTGGTGAACTGGCCTTTCACTTTTTCTGCCAAGAGATTAATAGATTTTTTGTTCTTCAAGGGAACCAAGGGAAATGGGGTTAGTATGGGAAACTGGTGCTGAGATACAAAATTAGCCATGTACTTCCTGAATGAAGATCAGATGTAACAAGCACATTGAGCAGCTGCTGTTTTGTTCCTATGTTTCAGAAATGGTAGCACTTTATTCCTTAGATTTTAATTAAATCACTTCCCAACTTATTTTATCTTTTACCTCATAAAATATTTAAGAATACTTCAAAATCCTTAAAATAATGTTGGTGTTTTATTCAAAAACAGTTTGCCCCTCTTGCCTTCATCAGTTATAGTCTACTGCATCACTCAGCATAATTGCCTGCTCAGTGCAACTTCTGACAAAAAAAAATCACTGTACATAGCACATGGAGAAAAGTTGTACATGCCCCTCTGTTGACCTTCACTCCTGTTGTGCATGGGTAGAAAATGCACTGTATTCCCTTGGAGAGGCACTCAGTCTGAGCTGCAAGAGGAGTTGTCTCATGGTTAATGGATGATAAAAATAGCATCAATTTCTCTCCATAGAAGTTGGTAAACAGTTTTGACATCAGAGTTCAAAGTTCAACTGTATGGTCAGAGTACATCACATACAACCCTGAGATTCATTTTTCTGCAGGCCAGGCAGAATTTATAGTAACTGGTAACTGTAAATTGTACTCAAGAAGAAATAAATATGTACAAAAGAAAGAAAGGTAAACAAACTTTCTGTGCAAACACAAACAATATAATGAGCAAAGTAAGAGTCCTTTGTGTCTCACTTGAGCTTTTGAATGAGTTTGTTGGTATGTGTCTTCTGGCTCCTGCTTGGCAGCAGCAAAATTTCCTGATGGCACCAGTGAGAACAGAGCATGTGCTGGGTAGTATGAATCCTTGATGATTGCTGCTGCTCTCTGACAGCAGTGTTCTATGTAAATGTTCTCGATGGTGAGAAGGTTTTGCCTGTAATGTACTGGGCTTTGTCCGCTACCTTTTGCTGGGCTTTCTGCTCAGAAGTATTGATGCCCCCATACCAGGCCATGATGCAGCTGGTCAGCATACTTTCTGCTACACATCTGTAAAACTTTTCCAAGGTCTCTGATGACATACTGAACCTCCACAAACTTATGAGGAAGTCGAGGCGCTAAGGTGCTTTCTTCACGATAGCATTAGTATGCTGAGTCCAGGAAATGTCCTCCAAGGTAATGACTCCCTCTCCACCTCTGATCTCACAATGATCACTGGATCGTACACCTCTGGTTTTCCTTTCCTAAAGTCCTTGTCTTCGTGACATTGAGAGGTTGTTTTTGGTTCAGCATTCACATATGGTACATGTTCAAAAACTGAAGGCCTGTCACCTAGATCTCCATTATTGTTTTAACTATAGGACATATCCTTAATATTTGGGAAAGTAGATTTAAGACAGAGACAAGGTGGACTGATTCTCCCAGAAAATAGTGAATCTGTGGAACTCTCTGGCTAAGGAAGCAGTTGAGGCAGCCTCATTATGTGTATTTAAGACATATTTGGATTTTAAAATAATGTGTTTGTCATAGATGAACTGGGGTAGGAGTGGAAATTGATAATATTACAGAGGTTATTTCAGAAGATATGGGATTGGACACACAGCTGCAGATCACATGCCGAGGCCATGAAAAATCTTGGCCAGCCAACAAAAATAGCCAATGAGGCAGCTGTAATTACTGAAGCAAAAGCAATATCCGTGCAAGGCCCAAGGACAATAAATTCTCTGTGTTGAACTAGAAATTAAGATCACCATGCCTTAGAGATGGTACAGGCTTACAGCATTGAGGCAGAGGAGGTGTAGAAGGAGACGTAATTGTGAGTTTAAATTTAATGTCACTTGAATTGCAGTATCAACAGATATTTAAATACTCAGGAAAATCTATTGATGCAAAGTAGAAGTTGGGGGGGCAAAGATAGGTGCCAAGAGGACGGTCTTCCATACTGTGGTGTTCTCCTTTTCCACTTGCCCATTACCCCAGAGTTGTACTGGTGGACCTGCTAGTGATGCCCCTGACCAGTAGGCACTGCCGCAACTCATTCCTCATGTATGAAGTACCAAGGTCACTGTGGATGAAGCTAGGGGACCAAAAAGAGTGAAGATATTCTAGAGGGCCTTGATAATTGTGGCCATAGTCATATCCGGGCAAGGTATGGTGAAGGGGAAAATGGGAGCATTCATCAATGATGGTAAGGAAGTAGACATTCCAGTTGGAGAAGGGGAAAGGGTCCCTTGAAATCAATGCTGAAGCACTCGAAGAGGTGGGTAGCCTTGATCAAATGCTCTTTGTCTGGCCTGTAGAACTGGTATTTGCATTCGGCATAGACCTGACAATTTTTAGTCGTAGTCCAGACATCCTCAACAGAGTATGGTAAACTTCAAGATTTGATAAAATGGAAAAAACAAGTAACTCTGGGGTGGCAACAGTCATTGTGGAAAGCCTGCAGTCTGTCCATTTGAACACTAGCACAGGTTCCTCTGGAAAGAGCTCGTTATGTTTGCCAGGCTGGTAGAGAATGTCATAATTATAAGTGGATAGTTCGATTCTCCACCTGAGAATTTTATCATTCTTGATTTTTCTTCTTTGCTTATATTAAACATGTATGCTACCGCTCACTGATCTGTGAGGAGGTTGAACCATTTCC
Organism: Narcine bancroftii; assembly: GCF_036971445.1. Lineage (NCBI taxonomy): Eukaryota > Metazoa > Chordata > Chondrichthyes > Torpediniformes > Narcinidae > Narcine > Narcine bancroftii. The sequence goes on from NC_091469.1 coordinate 36,559,433, forward strand.
CTGCAAGGTTGTCCCTCCAGTGGCATACAGCCTCCACAATGGCCTGGGCCTCCTTCTTGATGGAGGAGTGGGAAATTTCAGGTCCTTGGAGGGTTTGTGAGAAAAAGGTGATAGGTCTGCCTGCTTGATTGAGTGTAGAAGCCAGTGTAAAGTTAGACTCATTGCTCTCTACTTGGAACAATGTGGACTCATCTATGGCATACATGATTGCCTTGGCGATATCATCTTTGATGCTATTGAAGGCTGCTTGAGCAAATCTTGTTGGCATAGTTGGGGATCCAGTGAGCGTAGTATGAGTAAAACAATGCGACATCTCTTCAGAGTTTTGAGGGTATGTACGAGAGGTAGCTCCATCAGCGGGCGTATTCAGTCAGGTTTGGGGCCAATTGCACCATTCTTGACCATGCTACCAAATATGGATAACAATGCTGTCTGGAACACACACTTAACCTCATTATAAGTAAGGTATGCATTTTGCTGCCCGGAGGAACTTGCAGACATTTCCATCATGATTCTGCAGATCGTGGCCACAGATAGTAACATTCTCTAGATATGGCAAGGTGGCCTCTAGATCATAGTGGTCCACCACACGGTCTATCTCCCATTGGAAAATAGAGACCCCATTTGTGATGCCAAAAGGGGCCCAGAGGAAGTGGTAGAGGTGGCCATCTGCCTTGAATGTCATATACTGGCAGTCCTCTGGGCAGATCAGGAGCTGTGATACACTGACTTCAGGTCAATCGTGGAAAATACCCGATATTGTGCAATCTAGTTGACCATATCAGATATGCAGCGAAGGGAGTAAGCATCGAGCTGCATTGATGGTCTGGCTGTAGTCTATGGCCATCCTATTCTTTTCCCCATTCTTCACCACAGCCACTGGCCCCTCCAAGGGTTATTACTGGTCTCGATGATATCCTTACCCAATAAGCTCTAAACCTCATCTTTAGTGAATGCCCTGTCAGCTGCACAGAACCATCTACTCCTGGTGGCCACTGGCTTGCAGTTGGGGTGAGGTTGGCGAAGAGCGGGCGGAGGTGAGGGGGGGTGTCGACCTTAAGGGCCGAGAGACCACATGCTGCCAGCAGGGTGCCATCTGTGAACTGTTCATTGCAGATGGTGAGGTGGGGGAAGACCCCATCGAATTGCAGAATGACTTCCTGAAGTTGGCACTGTAAATCCAGCCCAAGTAGCAAAGGGGCACAGAATTGTATCATAATGAGCAGTATGAAGTGTTTGTACATTACGCCTCCAACAGTGAGGGTCATTATGCAGGTCCCCAGGGTTCTGCCGTGTATGATTTGAAAGTGAGTGATATCCTGTGCTTGGTGGGTCGTACATTAAAGCACAGTTGTTTAGTGGTATCGGGGTTGATAAAGCTGTCTATGCTCCCACTATCGAATAAACAGTTGATATCGCGCCCGTTTACCTGGAAGTCAATCATGGACCTGGTGAGTTCGTGCGGGGCCCCCGGTTCAGAGTGGTGGTGGCCAGTATGGATTCATTGTCTGAGTCTGATGGGTGATCCCGCACCTAAGATGGCTGCCCTCTGCCCCAAGATGGTCGGTCTTGACCCCTCAAAGTATCGTATGACAGGGAAGATGGCATTTTGCGTGCAGACCAAAATGGTGGCCTGCAGGATTTGCACATGTTGTTGCTGGTGTCCAGGGAAGATAGTGCCAATCACACTGCCCAGAATTCAAATACGGCACTGCTAGACCTCGAGGTTGGTTTGGACTGGCAAACTTTGGCATAATGCTCTTCCTTCCGGCACCTGGAGCACACTGCATCTTGGCAAGGCAGTATTTCCTCGGGTGCTGACCCTGCCTGCAAAAGTAGCATTTGGAGAGATCTCCCTCAATGGCAGCCGAGGTCAGATCACGAGAGTAGTGGGACAGGGTAGGGGCTAGTCACTCATGGGGCAGGATGACACTCAATCCCAGAATAACAGCACCAAAGGTGCCCATGTGGCTGAGTAGTCATCGGAGTTCTGTAAGGCCACTTGCAGATTGAGAATGTTTTGCTCCAATAGCCATTGTTGTATGTACTCTGAGCGGATATCAGCCACATATGTGTCTCTGATGAGGTCCTCTGCATATGGGCAGCTGAGATGGCCTTACAGTCAGATTCCCTACACAGGATTTGGGGGACCTGCAGGTACTCAGCAGTTGACTCATCAGGTCGTTGTTTTCTTGTGGCCTGGCATAAACTTCATTAACCTTCCTGTGATACTGGACCTTGAGGGCAGCTTGGTACAAGCTGGTGTCACTGATCAATGGGAACTCTTGGGGCCCAACACACAAGAGGAGTAGTCGCAGTTGGTTAATGTTCATGGCAATGTTGTCTGTGCCCACCACCAAGAAATTTTCAAAGTAGCGCAGCCACAGATAAAATGTGTTCAGGGCATCCAGTGACTGGGGGTGGGGGTGGGGGGGGGGGAGGGTTGAAAAATTTAGTTAATAAAATTGATGTTACATCAATAATCACAAAAGGCTGATATTGTGAAACTATCCGGCTTTTATTAACTAAAGACAGGAACTACCAACAACTTCATTGACTGATTGAAGCAAAAAGAAAGAGGAACACATAAGGGCTATGGGTAAGATTGGTCTTAGGAGGTGTGTCCAGCTGGCAGCAGCCAATCATGGCACAACAGTAGTTTACCACAAGTAAAATTAACCTTAAAACTCCTTTGTTAATCTTTCCTATGCCTTTCAGTCTTAAGCTTTCCTTAAACTTTGAGTATATATTGAATTAACTAAAGTTCAATCACCTCTTCCCATACACATCAGTTTTATATATAGTTTCTCTATTTTACCACACACTGGATCCTTGGCAAGGCAGTATTTTCTCGGGTGCTGACCCTGCCTGCAAAAGTAACATTTGGAGAGATCTCCCTCAATGGCAACCGAGGTCAGATCACGAGAGTAGTGGGACGGGGTAGGGGCAATGTCCATGTTTTAAGAATATTTTCTGAGCCATTGATTCATTTATCAAGTTTAGGACTGCTTTCAGGCTGAAGGCCATTTATAATTGTAAGCCAAGTGAACAATCTATCAAGTGGTTTGCTTGCTTAAAATTTCACACATTGCCGTGACACTGTTAAAAGACAATCTCAGCAATTGTTTGAACAAGATGGTGAAATAAACCTGAACTGGAAAGCACTTCAGTAACGAAACAAGATAATTTCTTCACTGATTTTCAGTGACTTTGAAGCAACATTCTGTAAGGTTACAATTTCAGCTTCTTTTTAAGATCATTTGACCTTGTGAAAATTTTTGATAGGATCGTTCAATGCAGAAGAGGGCCTTTCAGTCCATCATACCAGATTGATTCCTGGTTTGGCTTCTTGTTTTTTTAGGAAAGATTAAGCATGGCATGTTCCATCCAAAGAGTTCAGGAGAATAAAGTGTGAAATCTCTGAAACAACAAAATTCTTGTGAAGCTTGACAGAATAAATGGGAAATTAATGTTTCATCTGGCAGGAATGACAGTCAAAGTCTGCAAACAAGAGTCAGCCATTCAGGACAGAGAAAAATTCTAACCAGAGATCACAATATTTTTATAAATTAAAATCAAGGGAAATAGGGTTAATGCAGAAAATGGCATGAAAGCTTTGCTCATCCTTATAGTCTCAAACAGCAGGTGTGGATATCATGGAACTAACGCCTCCTGTGATACCAACACAGGCTGAGAATTCACAAACACCTCCTTCACAAAATGTCTCATTGTCATTTTTCTTTGGCTTTCTTCAAAGCTGACTGCAGGGAGTCTGGTAATGAATTCTGCTGAACCTGGAATGATCACTTTCAGTGCTAGTTTACTGTAAAAACAAATCTAAAGATTAAAAGATTCATTATGGGGAATTGACCCATAATGCTTCAGAGTCTCAAGATCAGGCTGCTGAGTTAGCCAGATCAATTTAAATTTTGCTTCAGTGGTCTAAAAACCGAAGTAAATTCTCAATACAGGTATTAAGCAATTAACAAATCAGTTTATAATAAACAGTTAGTGGTCTTCTCTGGAGTCAGACATGATACCAGAGTGCCAACAAAGTCAATGAGTCAAGAGTGGCTCAGTGGGATGGGACCAATCTTTCACTGTAGTATCCTGTGTTATTACGGTGTGAATCTCAAATAGAATTCTCATACAAAAAATAAATACGGCTGTCCTATAAACCAAGATGCTCATTGATTCCACACACATCTTTTCTGAAATTCTCATTGTCATCACTTTGCCAAAATTTCTCCTTGTGACCAATAGCATTTCCAAAGAGCATCAGTAGCATGGCAGCACTTGGGAGTTGCTTATTTGCAGCTTGAGAGTTGGAGGTTAGGGTTACTGACAAATGTGCATTTGTAAGGAAGCTTCTAGCTAGCTTCCATAAGTTGGCTAGACATAGCTAGGGGCCTTAATAGAGCTTTCTAGGGGTCATGTTCATATTCTCCATCCCCGCACAGTATAGAGGATCCCACAACTTCTCCAAGGGCATGCTTTTGAAACCTTAGTCTCCCATTTGGAATGTGGAGTTCTTCATGAATTATAAGTTTTACTTCTCCCTCAAAGTTCAAATTATCCCCCTCCCCCGATAATATCCATATGGATAATTTTCTGAAGGATTTGTTACTTCTGAAGCTCTCCCCTGACTGGCATATTATTAGAAGAAATTTCCAAAGAAAATTGGAACATTACAATCAGGAAAAGCTTCTGGCTCTGATGGCTTCTCAGTTGAATTTTATAAATCATTTGTCCAATTACTTGCTCCTCCATTATTAACAGTTTTATCAGATGCTTTGTCCAAGAGTAGGCCTCCTGATACTTTTTATAAAGCCTCTGTTTCATTGATACCTAAGAAAAATAAAGATCGGATAGATTGTGCTTCTTATACACCAATCTCTTTATTAAATGTAGAAGCTGAAATTCTTTCAAAGGTTCTGGCAATCAGATTAGAGAATATTTCACCTTTAATTATCTCCAAGAGCAAAGAGAATTCATTAAAAATCAATACTCACATTTTAATATTTGACATTTAATGAATATAATTTACTTTCCACCATCTAAAGTTACTGATTTAGATGCAGAAAAAGTGTTTGACTGGGTTGAGTGGCCATATTTATTTGAAATTTTGAAAAGATTTAAATTTAAATTTGGTCCAGAATTTATATCATGGATCAAATTGATCTACCATCCCCTCAGGCTTCAGCACCTACTAATAATCAAAGATCTGGTCCTATTAGATTGTTTTGAGGCACGAGGCAAGGTTGCCCACTTAGCCCTTTATTATTTGACCTGGTATTAGAACCATTGGCTATTGCATTTCAGGGCTCAGAGAATATTTCAGGCATTCAAAAGGGGGACAAAAATCATAAACTTCCACTTTGTGCTGATGATTTGTTATTATATATCTCACATCCAGAATGTTCTATACCTGCTATGATAACATTATTATCAAGCTTTAGTATTTTTTCAGGTTACAAGCTTAATTTGCACAAAATTGAACCTTTTCCCTTAAATGGTTCTGTTCCTATCTATGACAATATTCCACTTAAAATAGTGAGGGGATTGTTCCCTCTTTTAGGGGTTAAAATTACTAAGATATTTAAAAATCTTTTCAAAAAAAAACTTCAGTCCATTGTTTATCACCTCAGACCAACAATCATACTTTCATGTGATAAATATTTTAATGTTTGAAAATGAATCACTTTGTGGTTAAGGGACCAGATTGCTTTTGCCTTTCACATCACTGTCCTCACTTTTAAGCAGTACTTAAGACCTACTGGGCCACACATCCGGGGAGTAAATAGCAACAGAACATAAACTATGTTGCAACATACATCAACAATACAAAGATGTCACAATTTATGCATTATTGTTTTATGTCTGTGGTGGGAGAAATGGACTAAAGTTTCACATACTGCTTCTCTGCTTGATACATTCCCCTTATTCTATGCTTTGCTGCAGTCCAGGATAGCTAGCAATGAGGCAAAAGCAATTATATTGCTTGTGACTCAATTATGTGAGGAAAATTTCTAACATTCAAAAGAAGGGCAACATTCATGTGTTGCCCAATGCCAAGAAAAGTCTTTAGGTGGATAAAGAAGAAACAAGCATCCAGACTTGTCCCAAAGTTTGAGGCCATATCCCACATAACTGCAGCTTTATAGCTGAAGGCTTTGGTGTCCTCTTAGGAGTGACTCTATTCAGGAGAACAGCAAGCTACTCTAGACAGAGATAGTCCATCTCCCAGTGCAATTTACCAAGGGAGTGAAGAACTGCTAAATATAGTGGAATGTTGGGAAAAGTAAGCACCTCAAATTCACAGACATGTCAACTGAGAGTTTTGACACCTCAATCTACCCTCAAGTATCTCATTTTCAATGGAGATTTTGAACTCAGGCAGAAACCGCATAAGCTGATGGTAGCTTAGCACAGGCAATAAATACAACCTTATGAGGCAATGGAAATGAGGACAATGATTGAATCTCAAATGAAAACTGTTACATCTCAAACCACCAACCACAGAAGATGCAATTCAAAGGGTTAAATTTTGTCTCTATATTTATTAATGACTATGAACACTATAATTTCTTAACACAATGAACTCCACGGCAAGTATCTATAGCAAATATACAGATAACATATATTTATAAACAGTGTGTATGAGGAAAAACCCAGACCATTACAATAGTCAAAAAGGAAAAATCCCCAAACACCTTTGGTCAGTCAGTCAAGTAAGTCAGTCCAAAAAACACAGTCCACAGAATTCAATCTCAAAGTTCAATGATCAATTTCTTTAGTTCTTTAACTGATAATAAAATATATCATACTGAACATTCGAGAGAGAAATGACTGAGGTTGCAATGTAGTAAACTTACGAATCATCACTTATGAGGCATGTACATTTCACACAGCTCTCCAGCTGTCCTCTGCCGTTCCAACTGCTGCTCTCTGTTTCATAGCTGGATTCTCCCTTTGTTCTCGAAAGTTCCAAGCTGCACCACAAATTGCACAGAGTTCTTAGCAGAAATCCATCCTTTATAATGAAAGTCTATAGTCCAAAAGGTCAGTCCATGGTCCATAACAGAATTTGTAACATCCACAACATATCCATTATAATTTTAAAAAAAATTAAATTTAGACATACCTCATGGTAACAGGCCATTTTGGCCCATGATCCCATGCCTCTCAGTTACACCCAATTAACCTACAATGCCCAGTATGTTTTGTACAGTGGGAGGAAACCAGAACCCCCAGGAAAATCCCATGTAGACACGGAGAGAATGTACAAACTCCTTACAGACTGCGTAGGATTCGAACTTCAAGTCCCGATCACTGGCACTGTAATGGAGTTGTGCTAACCACTACACCAACCATGCTGCCTAGATTAGATTTCTTGCTTCCCAGTGAACAATTATATTTGAAAAAAGCTATAATTATTTCTCCATAATTGCAAGTCATGGCTTTCCAACATGAAGTCATAATTCAACTCTATTAATTCCTATAACTGATGGGTGAAACCATTGCAAAATAGAATTATATAGACCCTTTGGCCCAACTTCTCCATGACATAGCATTCTGGGCTGAACAATTAATGTATATACGCATGTAAGTCGAATTTTGTGGATCAATTCTTAAGGTAAAATTTAGGGGGTCGACTTTTACACACATACTACTTTTGACTGCGGTATATATCTGCATCATTTGAGGCATTGGAAGTTCAAGTGGGTGAGCGTGTGGCTGGGACCTGATGGTAAGTCCCTGTTCAATGTATCATGAGCTCTGATAGATGTTAAGTCCGCATTCAGGGCGTTGGGAATGGATGAGTGGGTGGCTAGGGCCTACGCGAGAATCTGCTGTCGAGGCATCGGGAGCTCAGATGGGTGGGCTCCCAGGGGTTGTGAAGCTCAGATGGGCAGGCAGCTGGAGCATCAGGAGCTCAGATGACCAAGTGACCAAGTCAAGGGTCTGCGGTTGGGCCGTCAGGATCTCCAGTGGGAGATCCCACATGGGATATATGGAAAATATTTTGGGACAAAAATAGGGGGTTGACATTTACATGGTATCGCTTATTACACATGTATATAGGATGGGTGATTCTACCAGTCAGAATAATGGGAATCAGAATCTTTATTGTGAGCATTTCATTCCATGTAATCAGCCAGCTTGCATCTCCTTTCCTATGGACAACAGCCTGTTTGCTTTCCATTTTCTCAACTAGACCATTAAACACAATATGTCAGATCCTGGAAGTCTCATTTAATGACAGCTTATACTAGAGCCACCTGGAGTTGGATGGGACCCAACTCCACTGCCATCTCTTTTGTTGACTGCAGCAACTTCATTTACATCAGGTCTGTGATGAGGTAATCATATATGAACACTACACTCATTAATTGCCCCGTTGCCATGAATCATACCTTAAATGGTGCCCCCTGATTCTATCATTATAATGAAGGCCAGAAGATTGGTTAGATGGAAAAAGCTTTGCAGGGGATATGGATGGTGAGGCAAGATTACCCAATACAGTATATTAACCAGCTGAAAAGGATTAATATCTAAGAACCTGAAAATATCTGGAAAAAGCATCAAGCTATAGTGATAGAGTAGTCTGTAAAATAAGTCCTTTTTTTCCATTTGTGATGTTTATAATTAAAAATTTCTTACATGTTCATGCTAATCTTTAGCAACTTTGCTTTAAGTTGTTGAAAATCAATGAACAATGAAATAAATGATAAGAGTTAAATAAGAGCTGATTGTGATTAGTTAACAAATCAAATTGAATTATCAGATAAAACCTTTTTTTGTTGACATGCCAAGAACACATCCGTGAGATTTTCTTGCATAAAGGAATACCAAATGTGCTTCTTGAGATGATGGAAAACAGAGTGCTTCCTTCTACAAGCGGAAGCAAGAAGTTCAGTTCCACATTAGAGGTGTCAGGTATTTTCATCATCTTTGAGGTAACATTTCTAAATGAATTACCCACTGCTGGAGAGCACTTAGGATGGTGATTGTCGGGTGAGATCAAAGTGTGCATTAGTTACCTTGCTCCCAAATACTCCTTGGAATTTTGAGGAATCTGGCTACTTTACATTTATCCACATCGTGATGCTTTGGTGAACTCAGCATGAAGTATAAAAATAAATTTAAAAAGTGTCCAATTAATAACACCACAAATGTGGAAGCATATATTGATACTGAAAGATGGCTTATGACAGAGAGAACTGGGATTTAAATCCTTGAGTAATGAAAGATGACAGAATATGCTTGACTACTTAATCCTGCAGTATAAGCAAGGTTCGTCTTAATACTTCATTAACTACTTAATCCAATAAACCTTTATGGTAGAATAGGACTTCGCTTTCAGCTTGTTTTACAAAGTATTGAGTCAGAGTCATAAAGTTTGCAGCACAAATACAGCTTTTGTATCAACGTGTTCATGCTGACCAAGTTGTCTATCTAATTTGCAAACTTTTAGCCCATTTTTTTGGAATCTTTTCTGTCCATGTGCCTGTCTAAATGTCTTAAATATTGAAATCGTCCCTGTCTCTGCCACTTCCACTTTCAAAAGAAAAGATTCAAGATTCCTCCATGTTTATGGACACAAAATTTGTTTTCTTTTGTTTGACCTGGACAGGCACATAAGAGATACTTTTAGTCCAGCACCTTTATCAAGATGAGAAAGAAAAGCAGAAGAGAGTCTTTTCAGAGACCTTGATGGATATCATCTCCTCCTCCCATGCTGCCGCCTCCTATATCTGCATGGCCTTCTGTTTATTCCAGCAACAAACCAAGCTCAAGGAAATCATCCTCCTCAGCCCCTGGTTCCAAAACCCTGATGAGATTAGGAAGCTAATCTGTCCCTGAGGCCCTTTGGAAGCCTCCCAGTCCCAACACTTGGCTCCATATACTGGTCGCCAGCATCCACAGCCTGGTGTGAGCCCTTCAATCGCAGAGCCTCTTGCTGGTCCACTGCTGTGGTCCCCAACACAATAGGGTTCTTTTCTTGGCTTCCCCTTCTGGGCTGGCAAATGTTCTCCAGCTCTGGAGCCCTGTGGCTAGTCCACTGCACCTCCAGAGCCCACAACCCTTGAGATCTGGCCTGGCAAGGATGACCATTGCCAACCTAGGCATGGTGCTATCAGCAACTCTTGTTCTCTACCATTCCTCTCTCACTTCTCTTCCACTGAAAATTGACTAAAAATTCTCTCCTACCCACTCCTGATACCTTCTGAGATCCTGCCTCACAACAGAGTAATTCAAGCATTTTCTGTTTTTTTTTTATTTCAGATTTCCAAGATTCTAAAGTCTGATGATAATTTTGAAGTTATGGCATTGTTGGACCAGGAGACTGTGCCCACAGGTGGTCGATATCATCTTTGAACGCAGCGGGTTTTTGGATAAGCCACTGTTGGAAGCAGCCTACAGGTCAGGTGCAGAGATAAAACAAGCAATGTTCAGCCGATCGTGAGTCGAAGTGGAGAGTCAGGCAATAATGCAGAGAACAGTGGTCAGACTACAGCGAATTATAGCCCAAGTAAGGTGGAACACCATCGTGCCTATCCATCCATCAGTCAGAGACCTTAAAACCTAAAAGTCAGACAGTCGTGGCCCTTCAACTCTCCTTCCTCCTACTCTGTCCCTCTGGTTTGCTTCCACTCCCCATTCCTAGTCGAGGCTTTCGCTTTCTGCCTGAGCACGGCTGCCTGCAGACTGGAGGTGCCCCTCTCTGTGGGCGCATCTCCACGTCCCGTTTCCCCTACTTGCCAGGGCGAGCGCGAAGGGAATCTTAGACCATGCTGCTTACGTTGACAATCTCCCTGCTCTTTCTCGTCTGCAAAAGTAAGTCCAAACCTTCCTTTCCGTGGTTATGCACCAGGACAAACTTAACCAGATAGGTGCGAAATCTTATCCTTAAAATAAAACCGGGCCAACGAGCGCAGGGAGTCGTTGCAATTGTTTTAACTGCAGGATTCACACCGCTTGCCTTGTGTTGCTTCTGAACAATTCTGTTATTGCGCTGGTGCCCAGCAGGTACAGGCGCTGTTCATTGCGCGGGGTCTGGGAGACGGCGCGGACTCTCCGAGCTCGGCTCAGGTGCTGAAGGTGTCGATCTCTGGCACTGCCGCCGCACGTTGCCCGCTGTGGCAATGCCTTCCCGGGGAGCAATGCTTGCCTCATATTTCACCACTGGCCGTTTCAGTGGAACTTTCTAGAAAACTTGGAATATTGTGAATGGCAGCAAGGGCGTAATAAACAGTTTGCAAACATTTCTAACCGCAAACACTGACATGCTCCCGAGGTATCATGCGTCAATTGGACACCATCCACTCCTACATTTATTTCTTGCAAGCAATCTCATCCTTCGTTGAAGCAACAAGATGCTCAAGGGGTATGGGCATCGCTGGCATTGCCGGCGTGTATTGTCCATCACGAGCGGCCCCGGAACCAAGCAGGCAGAGGCAATGCAAGACATGAAAGCGCTGGAGAAACTGCATGTCACGCAGCATCTATAGAAGTGAAGGGTAACCAATGTTTCGAGCCTGAGCCCTTCCTCAAGGTCTGAACCAAATGCAGACAGGCGTTGAATAAGAGAAGAGAAGAAGGAGGAAAGGGCAAGGGGGAGGGGGGGGGGAGAAGTACAGGCTAATAAATAGATGAATATGGGTGAGAGAGTAGTAGAGAGAAAAGTAAATGGGGGAAGGGTGGGAAGGGAAGCTGGAGGAAACTAGACAGAGAGATGGGGAAAGAGAAACTCAAGGGTGGGGATTCATGAAAATTGGAGAAGTTAATGATGTCTGGTTGAAGAGAGCCCAGAAAGAATATTAGGCATTGTTCCACTGATTTATGGGTAGTTTGACAGTGCATGAGGCCTTGGACAGACATGTGTCAGTGTGGGAATGGTGTGAGGAATTAAAATGGTTGTCCTCTGAAATGCCCCTGTTATTGCAGTGGACCACCAAGCAAAGGTACTCAACAAAATGATCTCCCAATCTGCGTCCAGTCTCTTCAATGTAGAGGAAGCCACAATGGGAGTCCCGGATGCAGAAGATGACCTCTGCAGATTAACAAGTGAAGTGTTCCTTCACTTGGAAGGATTACTTGGGGCCCCAAATGGTGGTGAAGGTACAAGTGTAGCATTTCCTGCAGTCATGGGAATAGATACCATGGGGGGGGGGGGGGGGGGATTAGTGGGAAGGGATGAGTGGATGAGGGAGTTCTGGAGGGAGTGGTCCCTAAGCAAATGAAGAGGGGAGGAGAGGGGAAGATGTATCTGGTAGTGCAATCACATTACAGATGTTGGAAATTGTGGAGGATAATATGTTGGGTGCGGAGGCTGGTGGAGTGGAATATGAGACATGGAGAATCCTGTACTTATTGCATCTTGGGTCATACAAGGCCAGTGCAGATGTAGAGGAGATGTGGCTAAGGGGTGAGTTGATGACAGTAGAGGGGAAGCCATGTTTTTTTTTAAGAGAATATCTCATAGATTTTGGAATGATTGTGACATTAGTGGTTCTGGAGCCACATATAAAATCGATGGTAGATATCCTCAGTTGTGAACTAGTGGGATTTTATAGCAATAACAGTGATATTTCTTTTACCAGCATTTTTACATTTTACTTAATTTATTAAATAGAAATTCTTCAGCTGCCATGGTGCAATTTAACTTCAAATCTTAGATCAATGTTCATGCAATTCCTTTACCATACTTCCATATATTGTTTGTTTGTCAGCATCTCACCCGATAATGTTAAGATGACATTTATTATCAACTAAAGTAATCATTTTTCAATAAGTTTAAGCAGAAAATATTATTTAGATCTGAATATGTTCAGTTCCATTTCAGTAGAAATTTCAGGATTTTATTTGGGTTTCTGTTATCAATTCACTTAAAATCAGCTTGTTCTCTTGCCAAGTATGTAAATTTTAAGATTTATCTATAGGTTTGTTTGAAATTAATCCCAACAGTAATTCAGTGAGACTCAATTTATATTGACACTGTTCATTCAATATAGGATATAAAGACACCTGAAAGTTAGTTGAAGCTTTGCCACTAGCATTCAAAATTCAAACACACTGTAGTGCTGCTTGATTAAAAAATTGTGCATGAATTTAAGTACCTTTTTGTCTCAGGGGTATGTATTCACACTGGCAGTTCAACTTACTTTGTTTGTCTCAGCCTACTCTAAGATATATTTTAAAATTATATGCCTCTGTTAAATAGAAAAAAGTAGTTCAGCATTTTAATGACACAAATTAAAATTTGAGGCACTTTGTATATTTTCAATTAACAATGTTCTTATTTATTTACTCATTTTCTTTCAGTTTTGTATAGTCTGAAATTCAGCTGATAAGATTCAGCAGCGAACAACAATTTCACAGAATCATGGACGCAGGAAGTCACTTGGTTGTTCAGATTTACACTGACTCATTATAAACAATCCCATCTTTTTAATTTTTTTGGAATATTTCATTTTAAAGTTTTCCCTACATGTAATTATTAAATCATGATACAATACAAGAGATGATTAAATTGAAAATCTTTCATTCGTTACATTAAAAAATAAGAAAAAGTAAAAGAACTATTTGCTCGGTATCGCTCTCCCACACACTGGCATTTAACAGATTTTATATGGTCATTTTCATTTTAAGGAAGAAGGTTAATTCAGGTCTCAAGAGACTGGAAGGATATTTCTACATATTTATACCTAAAGTTTGCATATATGGGCTCCAAATCTGCAAAAATATAAAATAATTATTTATCAAATTATATGTAATTTCTCTACAGGAATACAGCTTTGAATTTCTGCATTCCATCTTCCCATGGCCTAAATGTAAATCTGATTTCCAAGTCACTGCAATACACTTCCTTGCTACAGCTAATGTTATTTTAACAAATTTCAATTGATATATTGATAATTTCAACTTAGGTTCTGATCCTTCTATATTTCCCAATAAGAATAAATCTGGATGTACGGAAATACTTATTCCAAGAAGATCCCTAGCTCCAACCAAAAAGGTTATACCTTGGAATATGACCAAGTTGAACGCAAGAAAGTACCTATCACTTCACCACACCTAAACTATTGATCTAATGGCTCTAATTTCATTCTATTCAATTTTTGTACTGTTAATAAAATCATGGTGAACTCATCTATATCTTACATTAATAGTATTTGTCATGCTTTCTTGACAGAAATCTAACCATCTTTGCTCATCAATTTTAATATTCAAGTCCAGCTCCCATTTCTGTCTAAATTTATGCACTCCTTGTTTAATAGTTCCCTTCTGCCATAAAATATATATTGCAGAAGCAAATTTCTTAGTATTTCCTCTCCTAATAAGAGTTTACACTTCACTACAAATGGGTAACCACATCTCTAAACCTAACTTTTCCCTTAAATATGCCCTCAGTATTCCTAAATATTCCTTATTTGTTCATCAATTGTTCAAAAGACAACAACTGACCTTATAACCATATAACCATTTACAGAGCGGAAACAGGCCATGTCGGCCTTATGTATAACAATCTTCAATATTTTAACACCCTTACTGAACAAATGATTAAAAATCGATTATCTGTTGAAAATGATACAAGTTGGTTTTGAATTAAAGGCATCTTAGGTGATAGACTTCCTTTTATTCCAATTTTGTCATTTATCTTTTTTCCAAACAATAATCAATGTTTCAGTAATGGTGTTTCTTTAACCCGGGTTAATAATTTTGAATCCCATTTATATATATAAATTCCTCTGCTAATCTCTCTTCTATTTTTATCAATCCCATCTCAACCATTCTCTGTTTATCTTTTCTTGTAGTCCTACAAATCAATTTGCACCATGCCTATATTTCCATCATGCTACAAGGAGTCAGCCCAGGGTGAAAATTACTCTTACTTTGTTCTTTATCTCCCTCTCACATATTCACTTTCCTGATCCATAAATCATCTCCACTAGAGGTTAGACCCTTATCTTGTCTACCAATTTCTACCAAATCTCCTTTAAGACATTTTTCCTCCAAGAAGAACAACTCCAGCTTCTTCCACTCAAACTTGCAGCTGAAATTCTTTGGCCCTTGAACCACTCTAATTAATCTTTTCTGCATCCTCTTTGAACAATTTTCTGAATTTTGAAGAATAACTCAAAACAGTGTACTAATATATGAAGAACAGAGTTGCCAAATTCGAGTACACATGACTACCCCTTTAACCTGCAGAAAGTGCGATAAGTCAAAGGAGAAATTATTGAGTGTGAGGAGATGGGTAGCCGCATGGGCCCCAGCTATGCCTGCCTTTTTGTTGGGGCTATGTGAAGCAATCTATGTTACAAGCTATACAGCCAAGGTCCCTCAACTTTTACTCCGCTACATCAATGACCGCTTTGGTGCTGCCTCATGTACCCTTGATGAGGTTATTGACTTCATCCACTTTCCTGCCAACTTCCACCCTGATCTCAAATTCAGTTGCTCCATCTCTAGCAACACTCTCCCTTTCTGTCTCTATCTCAGGAGAGAACCTCTCAGCAAACATGTTCTATAAACCCACCAACTCCCACAGCTACCTCGACTACACCTCTTACCACCCTATCCCCTATAAGGATTCCATTGCATTCTCTCATTACCTCCACCTCCATCGCATCTCTACCTAGGATGAGGACATCCATGCCTTATCATCAGAGATGTCCACCTTCGAACAACGTGGCTTTCCCTCTACCTCTATCAACTCGACCCTCACCTGCATATCCTTCATTACCGACACATCATAGACAGCCATTGTTCTTCTGAGCTGCAGTACTTGACAGTATGCTTCCTCGCCTGTTTACTATCATCACAATCACAGCTCTTTACATTCCACTGGATCCTAATGCAAGCATAGCTTTAGGCTATCATCTCAATGCTATAAATTTACAAGAGAGCTCCTACTCCAAAGCAGCTTGCATTATAACTGGAGATTTTAATCACACAGATTTAAAGGCAGTCCTCCCAAAATTTGAACAGCATATTAAATGTGCTACCAGGGGTAAAAACACACTAGATAAAGTCCATTCAAATGTTAAGAATGGCTTTAGGTCAATACCGCTACCACACCTGGGCCAATCAGATCACGTATCCATATTCTTAATCCCAGCATGCACACTCCTTAGAAGTAAGGCTCAACCCAAGGACTGTTAAGACATGGCTGGAAGGAGCTTCCTTGCGGCAACATGTTTGCTTTGAAAGGACTAACTGGGACATTTTTTGAAGATCAGGATATGGAGGTGTTTACATCAGCTGTACTCTGTTATATACAGAACTTTGTTTGCAATGTCACCATCGATAAATGTATTTGGGTGTTTTCCAAACTGACAAAGGAGGTCAAAACTCTTATTAAGTTTTGTAACACTGCCTTCAGGTCTGGCGATAGTGCACTATATAGTGCTGCTAGAGCCAACCTGAAGGGAGGCATCAGGGATGTTCAGTGGCTTATAAATAGAGAATTGATGACCACTTCATTAATAATGACCCACAGTGAGTGTGGCAGGGCATCCAACTTCTCACCAATTACAAAACCAGTGGTGACACCGCGCTAGTCGAGAATCTTAATAGTTTCTTTGCTCAATTTAAGGTGAAGGGAGCGGGAACAAACACAACACCTTACTCAGCCTCCAACAGCCATGTCTTCACTCTGCAGGAGTATGATGTGAGATGGGTGCTTAAGGCGGTGAATCCAAGGAAAGCCACTGCCCCTGATGGCGTGACAGGATGGGTGTTGAAGGAGTGTGCATGCCAGCTCTTCAAGGTCTTTACAAAGATCTTCAACTTGTCATTGTCTAAATCCATCATCCCACCTTGCCTGAAATCTGCCACTAACATCCCACTACCAAAGAAGAATGTCATATCAGCCTCAGTGACTACCATCCGATAGCACTTCCATTACTCATCATGAAGTGCTTTGAGAGGCTGGTCTTGCAACATATAAAAGCCAGCCTCCCACCCACCTTTGATCCACATAAATTTGCCTACAGGGCAAACATGTCTACAGTGGATGCCATTGCCACTGCTCTTCACACGGCACTGATCCACCTTGAACACCAGGGGAGCTATGTAAGGATTTTTTTATATAGACTTCACTTCTGCCTTTAACACCATCATCCTGGGCAGACTGGTTACAAAACTTGCTAAATTTTGATTTTCCAAATCTATTTGTCTCTGGATTAAGGTCTTTCTAACAAACTGCTCCTAGACTGTTAAAATTGGCACTCATCTCTCCTCTACCCTTTTACTCAGTACCAGCTCCCAACCAGGGTGTGTATTGAGTCCCATCCTCTACTCTCCTTATACCCATGATTGTGCCTCCACATATTCTACCAACACTATTATCAAGTTTGTGGATGACACAACTGTGATTGGACTTGTTTCAAGAGGAGACAAGACAGCCTACAGGGGTAAATTCCAAAGACTGACAGTATGGTGTTCACAGAACAATCTCGTCTTGAACTCCTCAAAAACAAAAGAACTTATAATAGACTTCAGGAGGAACAGTATAGTTCCAGACCCATTATACATCAATGGGGACTGGAAAGGGTCACTGCTTTCAGATTTCTGGGTACGCACTTTGCTGAAGATTTCTCTTGGACAACCAATACAATCGCAGTAGTTAGAAAGGCACAACAACGACTCTATGCCCTGAGGATGGTTAAGAAGGTCAAACAGCAGGAGAAACTACTGATGTGCTTTATCGCTGCTCCATCGAGAGTGTGCTGGCTTACTGGCTTGCTAGCTGCTTGACAACAAACAAGAGGGACCTTCAAGGGGTCATCAGTATGGCTCAGAAGATTATCGGTTGTGCAGTTCCGTCTTTGGAGGATTTATACAGATCTCACTGCCTCAGTAAAGCAGCAAAAATTCTGAAAGACCCTTACCTGGTCATCCGTTTGAAATGCTGCCCTCCAGTAGACTTTTTAGGTCCATTAAATCATGGACCAACAGACTTTAAAACAGTTTTTAACCCAGAGCTAGACATGAACTGAACACTGCCAAACATTGAATATTGCATTGTTTTATAGTGTTGTTTTATATTTTATTTGTTTGATGTATGTGTGCACCATCATGATGTGTACTCAATTTCATGGTACTTGTGCAATTACAATAAAGGTTATCTAATCTGCCCTGGTCCCCTCTGCCCCCACTCCTCTTGTCCTCACCTACCACCCCACTAGCCTCTGCATCCAATACATCCTCCTCCACCAATCACTACATGATTCCCCCACTAGAAACATATTCCCCTCTCCTCCCCTCTCCGTGACTCCCTTGTCCATTCCTCCCTCCCCACTAATCGTCCCCTTGGGACCTACCCCTCTGACCACAAGAGATGCTCCACTTGTGCCTACACCTCCTCCCTCAGCTCCATTTGGTGTCCCAAACAGTCCTTCCAATTGAAGTAACATTTCAGTTGTGATTCTGCAGGGGTTATCTACTGCATCCTGTGCTCCTGCTCTGGTCTCCTCTAAATCGGAGAGACTGAATGCAGAATGAGAGATAATTTTGTTGAGCACCTTGGCTCTGTCCGCTGCAATTGCGTGGATCTTCCTGTGGCCACCTATTTCAATTCTCCATCCCATTCCCTTGCCGAAATGTCTGTCCATGGTCTCATGCACTGCCAGACAGAGACCACCTGTAAATTGGAGGATCAACACCTCATCTTCTGACTGGGCACCCTCCAACCAGATAGCAATAATATTGACTTCTTCGGCTTTCTTTAACCCCTATCCCCCCACCAGCTTCTTCCCCCATCGTCTTTCCATTCCCTGTCTCCTTTCACACAGATGTGATAAATTCTTCCTAGTCCCTTATCATATCCAATTAACACCTTTTGTGGTTTGGATTCCTCCCCCATTGTTTGAATTCTGAGCAGGGGCGTAGCCAGGTTCTAAAGTTAGGGGGAGCAAGCACATTATAGGATGCCTCAACACATACCAGATGGTGAGTCAGTGATTGAATGGTGGGCTGCACTGATTTTTTTGGTGGCGTCAAACCATGGAGGGGGTGTGGTGTCAGCGTTGGACCGAAGTGGGGGGGGAGGGGAGGGTGGCATTGGCATAAGACCAGAGTGGGGGTGGGGTGGGGAAAGGTGCCACTTTTCAAAAATGCTCGGGGGAGTTACCGCTCATCCTGAATCCGCCCCCCTCCCACCTTTATCTATGCCACTGATTCTGAGACTTTCAGATGTATACTGCTTCTGCCTTTTCTGACATTTCCTTGAAGAAGAGCTCAGGCCTGAAACATCAACAATTTATCTTTGTCTCCTGTAGAAGCTGAATTGACCGGCTGAGTTCCTCCAGCATTTCAGTGTTTTTCCTTCAATCCAAGCAGCTGCAGCCGACCATGTTTCACTCTAGTCCCTCCCTGTACTCTCTCTGAAAAACATTTCCACTTTCCAACCCATGTCAATATGATGTCAATTTGAACAATGACATTTGTCTGCCTCCCTGTCACGAGAATGCTCTACAATTACGCAGAAACATCCTTTTCTCTGGTACCTGGAAGACAACACACCATCTTAGTCCCTTGCTTATGACTACAGAACCTCCTGCCTTTCTGTATACCTATTTTGTCTCTTATTCCTCTCTGCCCACACCCAGGCTGATGCTGCAATCCCCTGAAAAGTCATAGCCCCAACAGAATCCAAGGCAGCACACCTGTTCATGAAGGGAATACCCAATGGGGAACCCTGCACTGACTGCCTACACCCTTTACCTTTTCTGATGGTCACCCAACTACTCAGCATCTATGATCATCTCAGCCTTGTGAAAGACCCTGAGTTTGTCCAATTCCTGCTCCAGTTCTTTGACATGTTCAGTCAGGAGCTCCATCTGGGTGCATTACCCACACTTGCAGTCACCAGAACCACTGGAAGATTTCCTGATTCCCCCATAACATTGTAGGATGCCTCAACACATACCAGATGGTGAGTCAGTGATTGAATGGTGGGCTGCACTGATTTTTTTGGTGGCGTCAAACCATGGAGGGGGTGTGGTGTCAGCGTTGGACCAAAGTGGGGGGTGAGGGGAGGGTGGCATTGGCATAAGACCAGAGTGGGGGTGGGGTGGGGAAAGGTGCCACTTTTCAAAAATGCTCGGGGGAGTTACCGCTCATCCTGAATCATTTAAACATAAAATTCTGATAGCGGATTAAGGGTATTTAAAGTAAATCAGGCATGATGAGTTGGTGTGAGTGGCCCACCCCTCCCTTTTCTTAGGTAGAGTGGCAGACATTCCAAATACATTAAATAGATGTTCTCTAAGTATGGGAAGCTGACACTCAGAACAATAGGTGCCCATTACTCCAATACTTGTTTAGCATAAGAGGCCAAAAATAAATGGATGTGCCAAATAAGAATGCAGGAAAAGAAATGGGAATGAACCATTTAGCCCCTCATTCTTGCTCTGTTATTCAATAAAGTCCTGGCTGATCATTTACCTGAGCACCATTTTCTGGTATTAACCCCAGATTCCTTGATTCCCTCGATTTCTTAAAATCTGTCAATCTCTGACTTGAATATACCAGTAAGTGAGCTTCCACAGTCAGCACAATGCCTAGAGGAGCTGCTTTCTCAGAGGTCCAGTTACTTAGGTTGAATCCTGAAATTCACTGTCTTGTGCAACTCCGTTCCCAAAGAGAATGATCTAGCTTTTTGCAAACATTGCATCCTTCTCATGCTTTATTCATCTGAAGGCTTCCGAAGGGTGGCTTAATATTGGTTTTATCTAAGGCCTCGGAAGAATCCAGGTTATCCAGGGATACGGAAATAGTTGTATCCAATCAGCAATTATTGTTCTGGAAAAGGATGCATGGATTTCATCACAAGATATAGGAGCAGAAGTAAGCCCATTGAGTCTGCTCCGCCATTCTATCATGAGCTGATCCATCCTCCCACTCAGCTCCACTTCCCAGCTTTCTCCCCATAATCATTGATGCCCTGACTAATCAAATACCTTAAATGCATCCAATGGCCTCAGTTCCACAGCTGCCTGTGGCAACTAGTTTCATGGACAGTGGCATAGTTCAGTTGCAGAGATGATGAGATGGATCGCTGGTTGAGGGAATCATCTTATTCTCTGCTGAAGATGCAATATGGGAAATTTTAGCATAAAGGAATGTACTGCTTTTGGTTGGAAATCCAGTTAAACTTTATGCAAAGTAAATCATATTGTGATTACCCTGCTACAGCTAAGCTAGGAAAGAAAATTCCAGAACCTAAAACCAGAAGAGCAATCAAATCACTATTACTGATGGATTTTACCATAAGCACATCAAAAATCAAATAAATGAAACAAGTTAAAATTTAGTAAGCCTTTTCTGTTTTCTTGTTTTCAGGTACTTTACCTCCAAATGCAGAGGAACGATTAGCTAACTACCTCTTACATGCTGATCGTTATAATAAGCTCATCAGACCTGCAAAGAATAGCACCGATATAGTAACCATTGCAATAAAGGTGTCCCTCTCACAGTTAATAAGTGTGGTGAGTAAACACTACTACTTTAGTTGAAATAATCCGATCGAGACACTGAACTTTGTTGATCATTACACAATGCAGGCAGAAGAGAAAATTGCTTTTCTAGGATTCATGAGTTCAGCTCAACCAAATAAATCAAGCTTGCAGAATATGGGACTGGAATGCTGCCAACAGGAAAAAAAATATCTGGCATGTTTTAACCAGACTTCTTGTCATTATTTGCCTTAGGGAGTAATACACAAAAGTGCTGGAGAAATTCAGCAAGTCACACAGCATCTATAGAAAGTAAAGAACCTGAACTCTCTGTCAAGGTATCAGTATAAAGCAGACAGGTGTCTGAATAAAAAGGTCGGTGGAGGTGAAGGGCGGGGGAGCAGAACAGACTAACATAGGGATTTATAGGAGGTCACCGGTGAATAAAGGTGGAAGGGTAGAAGAGAAAAAAAGCTGAGAAGCAATAGGGGGAATGGGCAAAGAGCTGTGTTGCATTGTCCAATGAGGAGATTTTGAACTAAATGGCCTTCTTTCTCTGAGGGGTGAGCTCATTGCAATGTTTAATATTCTCAGAGACCTAGATAGAGTAGATGCTGTGAGAATATTTTGCATCTAGAACTGGGGTGCAAAATCAGGTTGAGGAGTCAGACATTTGGAGCTGAAGCAATCAAAAACCCTTTAATGATATTGCTGAATTAAATGAGAGAATCGAACTTTTCTGCAATGATAGCAATGAACATGTCAGAAAAGAATCTTAACTTGTAATGTGTAATCGGATTGTGGATTTCCTCCCCTGCAGAGCACAATCGGTAAGGATAGGTAAGAACATCTCCTCCACAATCTCCATCAGTACTGAAGCACCACAGGGCTGCGTTCTTATCCCCCTGCTCTACTCACTTTACACCTACGATGGTGTTGCTTGGTATGACAATAACACTATCAACACATTTGCCAACGATACCATGGTAGTGGGTTGTATAAAGAAAGGTGATGAGTCAGCGTATAGCAGGAAGATTGAAAACTTGGCTGAATGGTGCCCCAACAGCACCCTTGCACAACATCACTAAAACTAAGCTGATTGTTGACTTCAGGAAGGGAAAGCCAGAGGTGTACAATCCAGTGATCATTGGGGGATCAGAGGTGGAGAGGGTGAGCAAATTTAAGTCACTACCTCGGAGGATTTTTCCTGGACCCAACACACTAATGACATCATGAAGAAAACATGTCAGCGTCTCAACTTCCTCAGTAGTTTGCGGAGGTTTGGTATGACACCAGAAACCCTGGAAAATTTCTACACATGTGTGGTGGATAGTGTGCTGACCAGTTGCTTCATGGTCTGGTATGGGAACACCAATACCCCTGAGCATAAAGCCCTTCAAAAGGTAGTGGACACTGCCCGGGAGATCACTGGCAAAACCCTCCCCTCTGTAGAGAATATCTACAGGTAACACTGCCGCTGGAGAGCAGCACAATCAACAAGGATCCACACCACCCAGCACACAGTCTGTTGTCGCTGCTGCCATCAGGAAAGAGGTCTAGGTGCCACAAGACTCACACCACCTGGTTCAGGAACAGCTGCTTCCCCTCCACCATCAGACTCCTCAACAACAAATTCAATCAGGGACTCATTTAAGGACACTTACTTGTGCACTTCATTGATTTTTTTTATTCTCTCTGTCTTGCACAGTTTGTTTAAATTTATTATCTGTTTACAGTTCTTTATTTGTTTCTTTGTATATGCTAAAAAAAGAATCTCAGGGTTGCATGTGATGTCATGTATGTACTCTGACAATAAATCTGAAATCCAATCTGTTGGATAGATTTATAAATGAGAACTCTGAGAAAAGAAGCAGAAGAATTCAGAGGCAGGAGTAGAACCTTCAAGTCCACCCTACCATCCAGTATCTGCCCCAGGCCTCATCTTCTCTTCTATCCTCAAATTCCTGGTCTTACAAAAAGTTAGCAATTTCCTCTTTATTATAACCCCATTGAATTAGTCTCTGCAACTTCTAGGGAGGAAAATTCCAAATTCCAAAGATTTACCATTGACCTCCGTTTTAAATGATCACCCTCTACTTATGTAACTATGCTCCCTTGTTTGAGATTCAACAACTAGTAGAAATATCTCAACATCTCCTCTGTCACACTCCTGTGAGATTCTTATGTGTTTTAATAAGATCAAGATTATCCCTCATTTTTTAACACCCTGAGGAATTCAGATCTTATTTCTTAAGCCACTCAAGATAGGACAACTTTCTCATCACAGAAATTACCCAAGTTGATCTCTTTTGGACTGCACTGATATAATAACCATTGCAATAAGGGGCTCAAAACTGTGCACAATACTTTCCATGACTTCAAAAGTACAAGGAAAATTATAACAATACTTCCCTTTTTCCTAACCCATCCCTTTTGCAAAAAAAGCAAATATACCATTTCACTTCCTAACCACTTACCTCACCTGCTTCCACATCAATTTCCCCCCCCCCCCCCACCCCTTGGTGATTCATGTACAAAGTACCTGGATTCCTCTGTACTTCATTTATCCACAACCTTTCCCAATGTAGATATAGGCTGCCTTTAGGTTGCTGTTACTGAGAAACGTAACCTCATATTTATCCAAAATAACTTCCATCTGTTATGTTATTGCCCCCCCCCTATCTATCCATATCCATTTGCAGAGCCATGATATTCTCATTGCCAAATTCCCTCCAATGTATTTTCCTGTTATTAGTACACTTAACTACCTGCACTATGGCCCCTCCTGCTGGTTATTAATATAAATCTCAAATAATTGAGAGACAACAATGGACTCTTCAAGCACCGCACTGTCACTTCAGATTCTCTGCACAGAACACCACTGATAGTTAAAGGTCTGTGATCCATGGTACCAGTTAGAACAGGATGAAACAAATTACACTGAAAAAACAGCAGACTCAAATTAAACCTCAAGAGCTAGAACTTTGAGGAATTTTATCTAGATGAAATATTTTGGATTAACATGCTAATTCAGTTAGTTAAGAATGTAGTGTTAGCTTGTCTGAATCATTTGCCAGTATGTATGAATGTGTTTTGGTAACTGTCAGTTCAAGTACATATTTTAAGGTCTAACTGTGTGATATTTATGTTTCTTCAGAATGAAAGGGAAGAGATTATGACCACAAATGCTTGGCTAACTCAGGTTTGTATGATTTAGTGATATGTGTAAAACATTGCAACCATATTAAATCTGCCCCATGAGGAACAGAGTCTTAATTGCAACCCTTTTCTTTTTCCAACTGTGCCTTGGAATGAATGGGGCAAAGTTAAGAACTTCATTTCTGAATGTGATATTTTATGCACACATCCTGAAATGTTCATTGAAATTAACTCTATCCAACTGATGAGCATGCATAAAAGAAGCAAGTAACTGGTACAGTTTCCTGTCTTATATCAACAATGTCCAGGAGTCCATAATAGATACAATGTCAACTATACTGAGGGCAATTATTGATTTAAGGAAGCTTACTCAAGTATTATATCATGTGGAACAGGGTAAATATTAAGCCTTACAGTTTGAAAGTGGCACCCAGTTTCTTTGATCCTCTAACAACTATATCCTTAAGTTAAGCAGTAAAGTCTAAAGTCTACAGATGCTATGCAATACACAAAAGCGCTGGAGAAACTCAGCATCCATAGGAAGTACCATCATTTTAGGCCTGAGCCTTTCTTCAGTGTATGAGCAAAAGGCAGGCAGGTGTCTGAATAAATAAAATAAACCATATGCTTAGAGTGAAACAAGAAAGTCTGCATATGCTGTGATTGAAATAAATACACAAAAAAGCTGGAAAAATTCATCAGGTTCTGCAACGTCCAAAAGATACATAACCGATGTTGCAGGGCACTCATGGAGCTACCTGCCTCCAGATCAATTCTCAACCTTTCTCTCCTACCCTCCTATGCATATCCACCTTTAACCTCTTGGCTGTTGGTCTCTGCTGCTTCCCCTGCCCCACTTCCCTCCTCCTACTTTTTTTTATTCAGGCTTTTGCATTGTAGCCTCCTTCAGAGAGACAGGATGCTGACCTGGGAATTGCTTCATTGAGCACCTTTACTCTGTCCGCTGTAATAGAAGGGATCTCCCAATAGCAACCTATTTCAATTCTCTGCCCCATTCCCATGCTGACAAGTCTGTCCATGGTCTCATTCATTGCCCAATTGAGATCACCTGCAAATTGGAGGAACAACACCTCATATTCCATCTGGGCACCCTTCTACATTGTCTCTTCCAGTTTCCATTAGCCCCACCACCATCTCTCTACTCCTTATCTGTATATTTCCTTTCCTCCAGCTTGCCTCTCTCTCTCTCTCTCTCTCTCTCTCCCCATCTCCCTCCCTAGCTCTCTGTTTCCTTTTCTCCAGCTCTGCATTCACAACTATACCCCTGTCTAACCAATTCTCAGCTTTTCTTTCCTGCCCCCCTAGCCATGTCCACTGATGGCTCCTTGGCAGTTGGCCTACGCTCCCCCCCCCCCCCCGCCCCTTCTTCCATCCTCACCTACCTTTTCAGGCACCTGCCTGTCATTATTCATACCTTGACGAAGGGCTTATATATCTTTGCCTTCTATGGACGCTGCAGCACCTGCTGAGTTTCTCCAGCTCTTTTGTGTACTTAGTTAAAGCTCTATCCTTAAACTCCTTTCCTGCTACCTCCATTATCACTGGCAATGCAGGAGGTTCCCCATAACTTCTTTATCACCAAGCTCAAGTTTGTACTTTTAGCCACCCCTCCTTTGTCTGCAATTCCATATCACCAAATAAACCTCCTCCAAGGACCCATTCCACTCTAATCCTAAAACCAATTCTTAATTTCACTTCTATTTCTATGGACGCCATTTCTAAACTTATTTTTAAATTCCTCTAGCCTCACCTTCTGCCTGCTGACTCATTTCCAGAAAGTTTCTTGCATTGTCTTCAACACTAGCAGAAATTGTATATTAGACAGTGTCCTTTTCCTTTCAAAACTGCAACCCTCTCCTGAATCTTGTCGTGTTTACAAAAATTAATTTTGTCCATTTTTCAACATACTCCCATTGCCAGTGCATGAAAATTACTCCAGCTCTGTTATTAAGGCTGTCATGTATTATATATACCTTCTTGTCTTCAATCTCTTGCACCGTGACATCATCTTCTACCAACTTGCTCTGCTACACATTTTAGGAGCTCACTAGCTTCTCATTGGATAGAAAACAAAGCATTTTCTATTGTGGATTTTTAAAAATTTAATTCTTTAACTTCCCCTCAGGAGTCTACCAAGGGTTCATTTACAAGGACCTCTTCCTCCTCAACAGTAATGGCTCCCACTTCTACCTGTCCTACAATCTCACATCATTCAGCTGCCTCTTTTTCATCAGATTGTTTGTCCAATCTAGCCTGAAACTGCTGCATTTAAAGTCAAAGTTATATTGGGTTCAAGGTCCAAATTGAAAGGAATTATGGGTACACAATCCTTTATCCGGAACCCTTGGGGGACAGTGTGTCCAAATTTCAGATTTTTCCGGATTTCAGAACAAAAGCTAGCTGCCCCAGATTTAAGCCTACCCGAATTGTGCTGCCTTATCCACCCCTTCCTGTCACGCTGGCATCTCTCTCCCCCTTGCCCACCCAAATCGCTCTGCCGTCTCTCCCCCCGCCCCCCCGAGCCACACTGCCATCTCTCTCTCTCCTCCCCCCACCCACCGACTCGTGCTGTCGTCTCTCTCCCCCCCCCTCGCCCACTCAAGTCGCGCTGCCATCTCTCCCTCCCGTCCAACCTTGTCGTGATGCCGTCTCTCTCCGTCTCCCCTCTTGCCCACCCGAGTTGCGCTGCCATCTATCTCCCCCCCCACTCGCCTAACCAAGTCATGCTGCAGTCTCTCTCAATCTCTCCCTCCGTTGTACCAGCACCAGGAAAAAAAAAAAATGCTGGTTTTTGGAGCTTTCTGGATTTTAGATTCCGGATAAAGAATTGTGTACCTGTATCTGTAACCTCATTTTTCTGTGAGATCCTTTATTTCAGCTCAGATCCTAACCATAACAAGGACTACCCACTTTCACATCTATAACTCTACTCATTGGGTTGCAGGGAGAACACTAATAGATTCTTTAATCAATGGCAGAAAGCTGTTGGGACAGATGGAATATAAATCTGGAGTACAGTCTCAACAATAGACACCTTACCCAAATGAGAGGGAGCAGGTGAAATGCAACTTGAGTAATTGCTTGGAGACTTCATGATGAATTTGAATCAAATGAACTTGATCATTATTGATCATCTTTGACACCAGAAATGTTCATGTCACAGAGAAGTTGAAAGAGAACATTGGAACTGATACAGCAGAAAAAGGCTTAATTAAGCCTGTAGGTTTAAAGAGTAAATAAAAAAGGAGAAAGAGGCAGAGATGCAGAATTGTGTTAGGTGGGAATTCCAGAGCTTTGGCAGCAGAAGGGATGGCCGCTACTAGTCAAAAGATTAAACAAACTTTGCCAAAATTTGATAAACCTTACTCTTCCAAAATAAATTATTCTCCTAATTTACAGTTGTTTATGAAAGATTTTTTAAATAATCAATTAATATTTTAAAGTCTGTTAATGAATATATGAAGTGAAAATGTAGCAAAAGGTTCAAATTTCAATTTTACAAGGATCTACCTTTATTGATATTTGTTTAAAATAAACTCTACACCTCTTTTACAAAATGTAGCCCTTTTCAACCATGAAAAAAAAAAATTCACTGTTAATTATCTCTGGTCTGTGTCTGATTTTATCCATTTAGGAATGGAATGACTACCGGTTGAAGTGGGATCCAGAAAAATATGAAGGCATTGATAGGCTCAGAATATCTTCACAGCATATTTGGCTCCCTGATATAGTACTATACAACAAGTAGGTTGACTTTTTAATCATTTTTTTTCATTTTTGAGAAAATATTATAATTTCAAGTATTAATGTTTTGACTCAGTCCTGTTGAGATGAAGGTGTGGCTGAAGCACCTTTTATTCGATGTAACAATAAGTTCAGATGGTGTAAATAGAGTATCATAGAATCACAGAACATTACAGCACAGAAGCAGGCCTTTGGCCTTTTTAGTCTGTGCCAAACTATTTTTCTGCCGCCTCCCACTGACCTGCACCCAGTCGATAGCCCTCCATACTCCTCCCATCGATGTATTTGTCCAAATTCTTCTTAAGTGTTAAAACAGAGCAGGCATTCACCACTTCAGCTGGCAACTTATTCTACACTCCCACCACTCTTTGTGTGAAGAAGTTCCCCCTAATGTTCCCCCAAACCTTTCCACTTTCACCCTTAACCCATGTCGTCTGCTTTGTATCTCACCTGGAAAAAAACCTGTCTACATTGTCTATACCCCTCATAATTTTAAATACCTCTATCAAATCTCCCCTCATTCTTCTACATTCCATGAAAAAAAGTCCTAACCTGTTTAACATTTCCCTGTAACTCAGTTCCTGAAGTGCAGCAACATCCGAGTAAATCTTCTCTGTACTCCCCTCATTCTTCTACATTCCATGAAAAAAAGTCCTAACCTGTTTAACATTTCCCTGTAACTCAGTTCCTGAAGTGCAGCAACATCCGAGTAAATCTTCTCTGTACTCTCTCTATTTTATTAATATCTTTCCTATAGTTAGCTGACCAAAACTGCTCAAAATACCCCAAATTTGGCCTCACCAATGTCTTATATAAATTTAACATTATATCCCAACTCTTATACTCAATACTTTGATTTATAAAGGCCAATATGCCAAATCGACTCTGTACTACTCATCTACCTGTGACACCGCTTTCAGGGAACTACGTATCTGTATTCCAAGATCCCTCAATTCTACTTCACTCCTCAGTGCCCTACCATTTGCTGTGTATGTCCTATCTTAGTTTGTCTTTCCAAACTGCAACACCTCACACTTGTCTGCATTAAATTCCATCTGCCATTTTTCAGTCCATTTTTACAGCTGGTCCAGATCCATCTGCAAGCTTTGAACTCCTTTCTTGCCTCCAATCCTAGTGTTATCTGCAAACTCACTGATCCAATTTACCACATTATCATCCAGACCACTGATATAGAGACAAACAACAAACCTAGCACTGATATTGAGGCACACCACTAATCACAGGTCTCCAGTCAGGGAGGCAATAATCCACTACCACTTTCTGGCTTCTCCCATAAAGTCATTGTTAAATCCAGTTTGCTACCTCATGAATACCGAGTGACAGACCTCCTATCTGGGACCTTGTCAAAAGCCTTACTAAAATCCATGTAGACAACATCTACAGCCTTTGCTTCATCAATTTTCCTGGTAATCCCCTCGTAAAATGCTACAAGATTGGTCAAACATGATCTACCACACACAAAGCCATGACTATCCTTAATCAGTCCCTGGCTATCCAAATATCTGTATATCTGATATTTTTGGACACTTTGCAATAATTTATCTTCTACTGATATAAGGCTCACTGGCCTATAATTTCCAGCCTTTTTTAAAACGACAGAACAACATGAGCTACCCTCCAATCCTCTAGCATCTCACTCGTGGTTATGGAGATTTTATGAGATGGGCCATGAGTACCAACTTAAGGTGGCGGTGCAGACATTCGTCCAGTCCATTGGCCTGTGGGTGGTAGGCCGTGGTGTTGTGTAGCTGAATCCACAACTTGTTGGCAAGCTGTGCCCAGAGCGCAGATGTGAACTAGGTACCCCGATCGCTGGTGAAGTGACCCGGAATGCCGAACCAGGCGACCCAACCATGCAACAGTGCTTGGGAGCAGGAGTCGGTGGAGGCGTCTGGCATCGGGATCACCTCGGGCCAGTGAGTGGTGAGATCCACCACCGTAAACAGGTAATGGTTGCCCCAGGAAACGGGTATGGGCCTGACAATATCCACGTGAATGTGGCTGAACCGTTCCCGGATGTGCTTGAACTCCTGTACGGGCGCCCTGGTGTGCCTGTACACCTTGGACGTCTGGCAATGGGTGCATGTTCTGGCCTAGCCTGCAATCTGCTTCCACAGCCCATGTCAAACAAACCGTTCTGCCACCATCTGGACCGTGGACTTGATGGATGAATGTGAAAGGTCGTGGATGTGATGGAAGACCTGCCTGCGCCACTGCTGGGGAACCACTGGCCATGGAGTACCGAAGGAGATATCACACAGGATGGTGCTTTCGCTGCTCAGAGTCAGGAGGTCTCGGAACCGCAGGCCCATGATGACGGTCTTGAAGGCCCTTGTCTCCTCAACAGACTTCTGGTCCCAGGCAAGCTGGTCGAAGCTGTGGCTGGGCGTCAGCACGCAGATGGCCGGTCACGAGAGTGCATCAACAACCACATTGTCTTTCCCCGCTTGTGCCGAATGTCAATGGTAAATTCCGACATGAAGGAGAGATGACGATACTGGCGGGCTGACCAGGGATCCTTTGCCATCGCGAGTGCCTGGGTGAGGTTTGTGATCAGTGAAGATGGTAAAGGTCCTCCCCTTCAAAAAATAGCGGAAATCCCGCACCGCCAGATACATGCCAGTAACTCGCGGTTGAAGGCACTATATTTGTGTTCCGGCAGGTGGAGCAGGCGGCTGAAGAATGCCAGCAGCTTCCAATGTCCATTCACCTGCTGCTCCAGGATGGCACCAATGGCTGTGGTAGAGATATCGACAGACAGAGCCATATGCAGATCGGTGTGCGGGTAGACAAGCATGGTGGCCTTCGTGAGGGCATCCTTGGTGGCCTCGAATGTGGTGTAGGCTTCTGGGTTCCGAGCAAGCGTTTCGTGCTTGGCTTCGATGAGGGCGAACAGCGGCTGCATGATGTGGGCAGCTCCTGGGATGAAGCGGTTGTAAAAGTTGACCATACCCGCAAACTCCTGCAGTCCCTTGAGACTGTCCGAGCGTGGGAACTCCCTGATAGCGGCAACCTTCACAGCGGCAGGCATGGCTCCTTCGGCCATGATGGTATGGCCCAGGAACTGTATGGACTCTTTCCCGAACTGGTACTTGCCTGGGTTGATGGTAAGGCCGAAGTCGGCCAGCCGGGAGAAAAGGGCACGTAGGTGGGCCTTGTGTGGCGCCTGGTCTTTGCTGGTGACAAGGATGTTGTCCAAATAAATAAAGACAAAATCCAAGTCCCTGCCCAGAGTCCATGAAGTGCTGAAAGGTCTGAGCAGCGTTCTTGAGCCTGAATGGCATGCACAGGAATTTAAACAAGCCAAAGGGGGTGATGATGTCAGTCGGGTATATCCTCAGGGTTCACCGGGATCTGGTGATATCGGCACACCAGATCAACCTTGGAGAAAACCCTCACACCATGCAGGTTGGCCATAAAGTCTTGGAAGTGAGGAATGGGGTAATGGTCAGGAACTGTTGCCTCGTTGAGCCTTCGATAGTCTCCGCAGGGACGCCAACCGCTGGAGGCTTTAGGGACCAAGTGGAGTGGTGAGGCCTACGTGTTGTCAGACCGCCGAATGATCCCCAGCTCTAACAGGTGTAAAATCTCCTCTTTCGCCACCTGGAGCTTGTCAGGCAGTAGCCGGCGTGCCTTGGCGTGAACCGGTGGGCATTAGGTGGGGATGTGGTGGAACACCCCGTGGCGCAGCAAGGCAGCAGAGAACTGTGGCTTGAGGAGTGTCAGGAACTCGTCCAGGATTCGCTGGAACTCGTCTCTTGGCGTGCTGATTGTGGCCATCTGCGGTTGCTCCGAGCGGGAGGCGTCAAGGCGAACGCCTGGAAGGTACGGGCATACACCAGGTGCCTACCTCAAATGTCCATCAGAAGCCTGTGTGTGAGGAGAAAGTCTGCACCCAGGATGGCAGTCGGGAGGGACGAGACGGTGAACCTCGACGTGAAATTCCGTTGGCCAATCTGGAAGTGGACTGTCTCCATACATCCGGATTTCTGTTGTGTTGGCCACATGGAGGAGAGGTCCACGAGGTCAGTTCCTGGACTCGACAGCCGTGGCCAGGATGATGCTGATCTTGGCTCCAGTGTGAACGAGGAACTGACCTCGTGGACCTCTGGAATGAGCAGGGCTGATGACACTTCCAAGCTTTGGCTCCCGAGCGCTGGTGCTATAAGCAGAGGCCTGGAGCAGATGCTGTGGCCTTGGTTATGCTCTTGGGGGCCCCTGCAGGGGCTGAATGCTCTACTGCAGTGCTTGGGGCAGGCTTGGCGTGGTCATGCCCGTGCATGGTGTCTGAGAAAACTTCCACCATGTACAACCCCTTGACTTTTAAAGTTACATGCAATTTTCTCATCATCCTTTCCCTCCTCCACTCCTCTATCTACTCTGGAACTCTGGTTCCCCTTCCCCTGCAAATCTGGTTTAACCCCACCAGAACAGCACTAGCAAACCTTCCCGCAAGGATATTTGTCCATCTCCAGTTCAGATACAAACCATCCCATTGGAACAGCTCCCACCTTCCCTGGGAGAGAGCCCAATGAATGATTCATCAACCTGAAGCTCTTCCTCCTAAACCATGTCCTTAGCCATATGTTAAGCTGCATTATCCTCCTATTTCTAACCTCACTAGCACACGGCACGGGTGGCAATCCTGAGATCACAGCACTGAAGGTCCTAACCCTCTTACCAACGTCATTGGTCCCTACATGGACCATGACATCTGGCTACTCACTCGGCCTCCTGAGAATGCCGTGAACTCGATCTGAGAAATGTCTGACCCTGGCACCAGGTGGCAACATACCATCTGGGATACTTGATCTCTTTCACAGAACCTCTTATATGTTCCCTAACTTAAATCATCTATCACTTCAGCTTGCCTCTTCTTCTCCTTTCCCTTCCTACCCACAAGACTAGACTCATGCCAGAGACCTGAACACCCTATGTTTCCATTTGGAGCTGTAATAGGTGATGCTGCAGTTTTGAAATGGGGGGGGGGGGGTTATCTCTGGAAATGGTGGATAAATTCCCCATGATTTCTTGAGATATGTAACAGTTAGACTGTTGCATTGCGACATTATTAAGGTCTGTACAGCAGTGGCATTTACTCTATTTAACACATTTTTGTAGATATTTAGGATTAATCTCTCAGGATAAACAAGAGCCAAATGAATATAGCTTGTGTCTCAGAATTGGGGATGCCATGTTGGGAGGACACTGATAAATGACATTAGTTCAGCCACTTTATTCTTAACAAAATTTGAGCTGTGAATCCTTTGTCTCTCAGTGCCACAGGAAGGCAAAATAACAATGGAATGTCATGACTACTTGAAGTGAGGAAGTAATTCCACTTCCCTAATTTTCCTGAGAAATTAACCATAAATTTCTCTTTTATTTTTTTCATTCTAGTGCCGATGGAAGCTATGAGGTGTCGCTCTACACGAAGGCAATTGTATATAGCAGTGGACATATCTTCTGGCTGCCACCTGCCATCTACAAGAGCGCCTGCAGAATTGAAGTGAGACATTTCCCTTTTGACCAGCAGAATTGCACTCTGACATTTCGGTCATGGACATATGATTGCACTGAAATTGATTTAGTTTTAAGTAGTGATGTTGCAAGCAGGGACGACTTTGATCCCAGTGGCGAATGGGATATTGTATCTCTTCCAGGGAGAAGAAATGAGATTCCAACAGACCCAACATATGTTGATATCACATACGACTTTATCATCAAGAGGAAGCCATTATTTTATACCATTAACCTTATCATCCCCTGTATTCTGATCACTTCACTTGCAATTTTGGTGTTCTACTTGCCCTCTGATTGTGGTGAGAAGATAACACTGTGCATTTCAGTTCTGCTGGCATTAACAGTCTTTTTACTGCTCATATCAAAGATAGTTCCACCAACTTCACTGGATGTTCCACTAATTGGCAAGTACCTCATGTTTACCATGGTCCTAGTAACCTTTTCAATAGTCACCAGTGTCTGTGTTTTGAACATTCACCATCGGTCGCCCAGCACCCACACCATGCCAAACTGGGTGAAGCAAATGTTTCTCAAAAAGCTCCCGTCTCTTCTGTTAATGAAGCGGCCAGAAAATCGAAGCATCAAGGATCGCATCAGGACAAAAGGGTTATCAGCTTCTATTGACCCAGAAAATATTCAAACAAGCTATGGAAACAAAGAGTCAGCAGTGAAATATTGCTGGAGATTGGAAGATATGTTCCATCAACCGGAGTTAAGGAAGAGGGGATCAGCAAATGTTCAGTCCAACATACAAGAAGCAATAGATGGTATCAGATTTATAGCAGAGCACCTGAAATGCGAAGATGAAGATCAGAGTGTGAGCTCATCCTTTTCTTCCTATTATTTTAACATCTAATGAAACTAAAGATAATAGACATATCCAAAGTCATGGTACATATATGGGTCTTTAATTAAAGATACTTTTTCATGTCATAATCAAATAGAATTTGGTTTCCACCCCCTCTTGTTCAACAGTTTGATGAAGATAGAGCTATGGGGTATACAGTTCATGAACCCACACTGCCCAATTACCCCCTATGTCTTTAGAATGTGGGAGGAAACTGGATCACCCAGAGGAAACCCATGTGGTCATGGGAAAGATGTACAAACTCCTGACAGACAGCACCAGATTTTAACCTGGGTCACTGGCCCTGTAATGGTGTTGCACTGACCACTCCGCTAACCGTGATGCCCAAATCTATCAGAGTCTGTTCCAAATGCAATCAATGACTCTTCACTATTCAGCCGTAAATATTTCAAAGATTCACCACCTTTTAAGTCAAGAAATGTATTCTCATGCTAACTTTAAACAGTCCCATTTCTCTTAATAATTGCCTTTTGTACCTTATTAATTTAGAGGTACAGGTCTTTCCGGCTGATGAGCCGGTATGCCCATGTGACCAATTATCCTACTAACTGCGTATGCCTTTGGAATGTGGGAGGAAACTGGAGCACCCAGAGGAAATTCAAGCAGGATTGAGGAGTACAAACACACTCCTTACAGCCAATGCCGGATTCAAACTCAGGCCACTGGTGCTGTAGTACAACTTCCTGTAACCCAGTATGTTATCATTTAAAAATAGTCAGAATTGATTTTTTTACCAGAGAGTATGGACAACGCGGGTTCCCACCATCTACCAAGTGGTTGTCCCTTCACATCACTTACACATGAGGCTCCCTTATAGTCTTATCACTACTTCATATTGTCTGATGTTAAATTTGACCTCCTCAGCCAAATTGCCTTCAGAGATTATGAGAACAGGAGACCCAAGCAGCACTGAGTCATCTCAGCCTAAAATATGGAAAGTTCTGTTTGTTTCTCCTCATTGTT
This sequence comes from Narcine bancroftii, assembly GCF_036971445.1. Classification (NCBI taxonomy): domain Eukaryota; kingdom Metazoa; phylum Chordata; class Chondrichthyes; order Torpediniformes; family Narcinidae; genus Narcine; species Narcine bancroftii. The sequence continues at coordinate 36,595,202 of NC_091469.1, forward strand.
TTCTCTCTATTCACTAATTATCAATCCACTCTAGCACATTACTCCTGATATCTAACCTTTTTTCATCTTCATAGGATCTCATTGAAAGCCTAAAAATCCAAATACACCACATATTTCAACTCGAGACATGCTCAAAAAAATGTTAATATCTTAGTCAAATGTGATATCGCTTTCACAAAGCAGTGTCGAAAAGTGTTGGAGAAATTCAGCAGGCCATGCTGCATCCATAGAAAGCAAAAGGCAATAGACATTTCTGGACTGAGCCCTTCAGGCCTTTTGAAGAAGGGCTCAGGCTCTAAACCCAGTATCTCTGAAGGGACTCTCTTTTGCTTCTCTCCCTCATTATTGGGGCAACAGGCAATGCTCATGGTGACTCTTTGCTTGCCTTTACGGCAGGCGAAAGTATATAATGTATTTTACAATTTTTGTATCATTACATGACAATTAAAGGAGCCTTTGAACCTTTAAATACTGATTACCTTTTGTATTCTATGGGTGTTACATGAGCTATTGAGTTTCTCCAGCACTGTTGTGTATGACACTTGCAGATTTCTTGTTCAGCTTAACTTTCGTAAATCCATGTTTACATTGCATACTCTGTTTATATATAACTATATAACCACTTACAGCACAGAACAGGCCAGTTCGGCCCTACTAGTCCATGCCGTAACAAATCCCCACCCTCCCACTGACCAGCACCCGGTCCATACCCCTCCAGTCCTCTCCTATCCATGTAACTATCTAGTCTTTCCTTAAATGTAACCAATGATCCCGCCTTGACCACGTCTGTCGGAAGCTCATTCCACATCCCCACCACCCTCTGCGTAAAGAAATTTCCCCTCATGTTCCCCTTATAATTTCCCCCCTTCAATCTTAAACCATGCCATCTAGTTTGAATCTCCCCCACTCTTAATTGAAAAAGCCTATCCATGTTTACTCTGTCTGTCCCTTTTAAAATCTTAAACACCTCTATCAAGTCCCCCCTCAATCTTCTACGCTCCAGAGAAAAAAGCCCCAGTCTGCACAACCTTTTCCTGTAACTCAAACCTTGAAATCCTGTCAACATTCTCGTGAACCTTCTCTGCACTCTCTCTATTTTGTTTATATCTTTCCTATAATTTGGTGACCAAAACTGTACACAGTACTCCAAATTTTCCATGGATCAAAGTCACTTCCTTTAGTATAGGTTCCAATATATTCACAAAGACTGAAGTAGGGATAACAGTTTGGGAAATCCCTACTAACACTCTACCTTTTTTAAATAGAGTGGTCACATTATTTTTTTACCCTTCTATCAGCAGGAATCATTTCTGAAACTGCACAGTTTTGCAATGTGTTAACCAATACATCATTCTAATTCATGGCCACCTCATTCAAAACTCTGGGACTTACCCCATCTAGCCCATGGAGTTTATCACTTCTCAAGATGTAACAGCAGTAATACTTTTTTTTCAGGTATTCTTTACACTTCTAATGCTAAGTTCATTTGTCCAGTCTATCAGTAGATTACAATTCCCCATGATTAAAATACATTTTTCATTCTTTAGTTCCTGATCTATTACAGGCTCTATATCATAAATTATATTCTCCCACAAATGCTTTCTGCCCTCTGCCACTTCTTAAAACCTTTGTAGTTTTGTACCAAGATGTCTCTTACAACTGCTGTGATTGCCTCCATTATTAACAGATCTATCCACCTCACATTCTTAAATTTCAAATATCCTGGAGCATAGGTTTCTAAACTGTAGTAATTCTGAGGCCTGCATAACAACCTCTGGCATGGCACCTTTTTGATTGTCTCCTGAACATCCCAATATAAAAACAGTAAATGCGAGAAACATTCAATTAGTCAGGCAGTATCTGTGGAACGAAAATCTGAAATAATGTCCAAGTAGAAGTCCCTTTGTCAGAATTGTTTCTCTTTCCACATATAGTACAATGCCAATTATGCAAAGTGGTCGGGACCGGGCCTATTTTGAATAAATGATATTTTTGGAGAATTTATCATTTTTTAAGCACAGCCCAGTAACAACAGCAAATCACTTGTAACAGTATTTAAAAAACAAACAATAAGGGAAGGCTTTTTTTTTAGCATAAAATAATGTTTAATTCTCACCAGAAAAAAAAACAACCTAACAAAATAAGATAAATCCAACACCAAAAACTCAATATTCTACTCAGAGGTTTTTCCAAAATTCCCATTTTTTTTCAATCTGTGATGCCAGTTCAGCTCTAAAACTAATTCGAAGAACTGAGGATTTCTGATTGTTTTGGATATCATCATTTATCCAAATTTTTTCAGAGGTGAAATTATGTCATTTCAACTTCAAATTCAAATAAATGAGGATTTCTGATTTTTATGAAATCCTCAATTGTCTGATAAAAATTTTGGAGCTGAACAGATGTCACTTCCGGGTCCAATTTTTTTGGATAACTGAGGATTTCGGATAATCCAATTTAGGAAAATCAGGGTTGTACTGAATATTGCCTGACCTACTGAATGCATTCAGTATTTCGTGTTTTTTTTTCAAATTAGCATCTGCAATTTTTATGATTTTCTGCCCAATGTGCTACACCTGTTGGTTTTCTTATACCTGCAGTGCTGATCTAACCCGCAAAAAACTCTGAGCATATTTAGCGACACCACTTCCCTTTCATTAAACAAAATTCATTCCTTATAATTCTGTCCTAATGTTAAAGAAAACAAGAGTTTTCATTTTAAGATTAATTGGACAAGGTTCAGTAATACTTTGTTTCCAACTTCACTAAAGCAAGCCTTGCTGCATTAGTTGATGCAAAATTATACTTGGGCTCCTCCCAGATGTTTCTTGTGCTGGAGCTTTTGTTTGTGATTTTGTAAGGCTGCAAGTTTTCTTTGTTCCTTTGGGTGGCATTTTCAACTTTCTAATTCAATACACTCTGCAGCTGGGGTAAGCATTTACTTGAGCAAATTTGAGGTCTTTGCAAAAAATTAGTTAATCTCTCTATAAAAGATTTTAGGCAAGAATTAGCATGAATCAATGCTCTTGATTTATTTTAGCTCAATCCAAAATTAGCCAGTGATGTGCACACTACTCACATCTAAAAATACTCTGTGCAGGGTCCATACAGACAAAAATTGCACTATTTTTTCCCCAAATTCAGATTTTCATGGATATGATTATGTGCGGTAGTTCAGGTCCCACTTAATTACTGGTACTAAAAAAATGCATTGAAAAATGTTTAGTGAAGTTTATAATAAATATTACTTATTACAAAATAAGGGCAATCCATTCTCCCTTTAATGATAAATTCTTGCAAGACCATGGGCAAGAGCACTGTTCTATTTGTAAGTTTCCACCTGGGCAGCCACTGGTATTCACAGCGATACTGATCACATCAGCCACATTAAGTAAAAAGTGTCCTATTTAATTTCTCTCCATGCAGGTTTGGTGCTTATATTTCCTTATGAACTTGTGAGAGTACTTCAATTGCACTTTATTGACTAATACATTTTATAATAGTCTAAGATCCAGCTGCGCTGGATGGGTCACGTCTCCAGAATGGAGGACCATCGCCTTCCCAAGATCGTATTATATGGCGAGCTCTCCACTGGCCACCGTGACAGAGGTGCACCAAAGAAAAGGTACAAGGACTGCCTAAAGAAATCTCTTGGTGCCTGCCACATTGACCACCGCCAGTGGGCTGATAACGCCTCAAACCGTGCATCTTGGCGCCTCACAGTTTGGCGGGCAGCAGCCTCCTTTGAAGAAGACCGCAGAGCCTACCTCACTGACAAAAGGCAAAGGAGGAAAAACCCAACACCCAACCCCAACCAACCAATTTTCCCTTGCAACCGCTGCAATCGTGTCTGCCTGTCCCGCATCGGACTGGTCAGCCACAAACGAGCCTGCAGCTGACGTGGACTTTTTTACCCCCTCCATAAATCTTCGTCCGCGAAGCCAAGCCAAAGAAAGAAAGAAAGAAGGGGTGGAAATCTCTTTACAAATGCAAAACAGGAAGCTACAGTTATGTCCTTAGAAAAGTCTGTTATCCCATTGCTGATCCATTGGCAGTGGCTTGTGACATCATTTTGGATGCCAAGGTTAATCTCTTGCCTACCTGAGTCTAGCCAGTACATACATCTAACAGTGCCTCTCACATCATGAATCCAAGCACTATTTGTATACTGAAGCAATATTCCAGGTGCCCTGATTATTTTAGCGCAGACCTAATGGGATTTCTTGCCTGTTGTGGATCTGTTTTAAACCACATTCACTGTCCTTTTAATGGATGGCCAACTGATGGTCTTCTCCACATCTTGAGGAAGGGCTCAGTCCTGGAACATCGGTAATATATCTTTACCTCTTATGGACGCTGCATCACCAGCTAAATACCTCCACCATCTGTGTGTTTTAACTACAATCATAGCATATGTAGACTTTCATGTTTTACACCATCTAAATAACAGGGAGCTAACTGAGGAAGATTAGAATATCTCTGACCTTTTCACCGAGGTTGAGCATTTACAATAGATCATCTGCAAAATTACAGCAGGAACCATTATTTGGTTCCAATCACCTTTCCTCCTCCTCTTAAGTCCTTCAAGCTGTAATTCGTTCATGTAGAAATCCTCTTCAAAATGTTTGCATTTCCAATGGAATTCAACATTAGTTTTCAATCCACCTGCATGCCCCATTTTGTATGCATGGTCTCATGTTTTTCCTCATCCTTTATCACTCACAATTTCTATTTCCACTTTTTCTTCTTCTTTTCTTTCTTTGGCTCGGCTTCGCGGACGAAGATATATGGAGGGGTAATGTTCACGTCAGCTGCAGGCTCGTTTGTGGCTGACAAGTCCGATGCGGGACAGGCAGACACGGTTGCAGTGGTTGCAAGGGAAAATTGGTCGATTGGGGTTGGGTGTTGGGTTTTTCCTCCTTTGTCTTTTGTCATTGAGGTGGGCTCTGCGGTCTTCTTCAAAGGAGGTTGCTGCCCGCCGAACTGTGAGGCGCAAAGATGCACGGTTTGAGGCGATATCAGCCCACTGGCGGTGGTCAATGTGGCAGGCACCAAGAGATTTCTTTAGGCAGTCCTTGTACCTCTTCTTTGGTGCACCTCTGTCTCGGTGGCCAGTGGAGAGCTCGCCATATAACATGATCTTGGGAAGGCGATGGTCCTCCATTCTGGAGACGTGACCTACCCAGCGCAGTTGGAACTTCAGCAGCGTGGATTCGATGCTGTCGGCCTCTGCCATCTCGAGTGCTTCGATGTTGGAGATGAAGTCACTCCAATGAATGTTGAGGATGGAGCGGAGACAATGCTGGTGGAAGCGTTCTAGGAGCCGTAGGTGATGCCGGTAGAGGACCCATGATTCAGAGCTGAACAGGAGTGTGAGTATGACAACGGCTCTGTATACGCTAATCTTTGTGAGGTTTTTCAGTTGGTTGTTTTTTCCAGAATCTTTTGTGTAGCCTTCCAAAGGCGCTCTTTGCCTTGGCGAGTCTGTTGTCTATCTCGTTGTCGATCCTTGCATCCGATGAAATGGTGCAGCCGAGATAGGTAAACTGGTTGACCGTTTTGAGTTTTGTGTGCCCGATGGAGATGTGGGGGGGCTGGTAGTCATGGTGGGGAGCTAGCTGATGGAGGACCTCAGTTTTCCTCAGGTTGACTTCCAGGCCAAACATTTTGGCAGTTTCTTCAATCTGAGGTGCCTGCAAGCTCACACCAAGACACAAGAGCAACTTGTCCGTGAACTACTCTTTGCAGACGATGCCGCTTTAGTTGCCCATTCAGAGCCAGCTCTTCAGCGCTTGACGTCCTGTTTTGCGGAAACTGCCAAAATGTTTGGCCTGGAAGTCGGCCTGAAGATAACGGAGGTCCTCCATCAGCCAGCTCCACTTTTACTCACAAAGGAAAAGGAGGTGTATGGCTCATGTGGTAAACCACAGTAATGCTGTGATTGGTTACTGATGGCTGGACACACCTCCTGAGATTGATCCTACCCACAACCCCTTGCATGGTCCTCTTGCTTCTCCAGTCTATAGTCAATAAATTGACTATTGGTTTTGTGGTGATTGATGGTGCATCAATTTTATTGACTATAGGCTAGAGCAGCAGCCAGCCTCATCAACTGATACTGGCAGAATGAATGGAGAGCATGCAAGGGGATGTGGGTAGGATCAATCTCAGGAGGTGTGTCCAGCCATCAGTAACCAATCACAGCATTACTGTGGTTTACCACATTCAGCCCTCCTTTTTAAGAAGAGTCCTGCAAGGTGAATAGATGAAGCAAATATATCCACACATTTACAGGTTAAGTCTGTCAAGGACGATTGAGTTTACTGTAGTGGTGACAGATGATATTTGCTTAGAAGTTCAAGATGTAGAATCAGTTTTGATGGAGATAAGTAACAGAGCAAAAAGTAACTGGCAGGCACCTAAAAATAGTGATCTGTAATATAAATTATAAACCAAAACATGATGGGGGCTTATAAGAAATATACTGCATTAACCAATGGGTGATTTACCTATCATATAGATTGAACAAATCAAATTGGCAAGGGTAGCCTGATGAGTTCTTATATTGTATTCAAGAGAGTAGGGAGCAAGCATTTTCTAGGTCTAGGCTGTAGTAAAATTGGATCTATTGCAATTATATCATTACGAAGGATTCTGTGGGAAGGAGTGATTGTAGCATTGTACCATTTTGTATTCAATTTGAGGATGAGAAACCTGTTTCTGAAACTAATTTTCTAAAGTTAAATAAAGTCAAAAGTAGCGGTAAGAGGAGAAAATTGACCAATATGGACTGGGAAAATAGATTAAAGGGCATGTTATAGATCAGTCAAGGCACTCAATTAAGGAAATATTTCATGGATCTCAGCAAAGCTATACTTCAAAGAGAAAGAACAGTTCTACAGGAAGGATGTATCACTGTGGCTCCCTTATGATGTTGCAAATTGTTTGAAATCAAAGAATAGACCAGAAGATTGAGATTAGCGTTGGAACCAGCAAAGGATGACCAAAAAAATAAAATGAGGGTATATATCAAAAATAGAGGGTTTAAGCTTTTAAAAAACATGAAGTATAAAAGGGAAAAAGAGCAGCTAAAGTAAACAGTGCCCCCATGATACACATCTTTGTGGCTTAGGTGGGGAAATGGATCGACACCGGTGAAAAGAACAGGCGAAAGGCAGGTTGTGGCAGAGAGAAGCCTGTAAACTGCAAAGGGTTCAAGTGGGCCTCTCCTTATCCTTCTTCTGCAGATCAAACTTAATAAGAAAATAATGCCCGTGACTGCTTTCTTTCAGGGCAGGAAGACAACTTTGGTGTGGGAACATAACATTTTGGGCACCTGAATAGAATATGGGAGTAGCCCAACACCCAAAGCTTAAGGTGGCTTCATTAGCTGTCCTCTGGAAAACATCTGTAAAGATTAAGCTAACAAGTGAATAAAATGATTTATTTGGTGACCAGGATAATTTTTTTCTTTTATGTTCTATGGGCATTTTTCTTGGCTTTGTGATTGCCATTCAACTAACTGAAGCCCTTCCAATTTTTGATTTACTGCCAAAAGGCTGGTCAAGATTTTATTTAATTACTCCAAGTTGAACCTTTCACCTCAATGCTATGAGGTACTCCTGACAACAATGGAGCAATGTCATTTGAAATATTAGGCAATGCTTCTCAGATGTAATGCAGGAGGTGAATTCTCCAAACAGCTCAGTGTCAATGGATTGCCTTGTGATGCTGACATTTTAAGAGATTAATTTTCTGGTTTAAATAATGCTGCAACTCTTCACCCTGCTTGAACTCAGTTTTAAGATGCAAATTTCCACCAGTCTTCCAATAGCAATATATTAACAATTTGTTGGCTCCTTCATCTTCATTTTTTTACTTTGAGGTGTCTCAACACAGTGGATCCTGGATGCTGCTGTAAACTACCTGGTCATATTTCTCCTTCACTGGAGTTGGAATTGAGGATTTATGAGACCTCCATTTCCTTTCAAACTGTTGTATCATTTTTCATGTTGATAACAAGAATGGCTTTTGAAATAAATCAACTAAATTGCACGAGGTTGATGCACATTCCTCTTGAACTTCAAGGTGCTGAGCTGTGGAAAGGCACAGGATGGACATGCTGTCCACCTGAGTGAAGGTCCCATCAGTAGTTCTCCTTATTCAGCCAAAAGGGGCTATTTCAGATTCTGACCAGATGAGTGATCCACATGCCTCATTCCCTTCTTCTCTCATGTCAAGGAAATGTATCCAAAGAGGGCTCCTGGCTTGACAAACAGCTCCCGCGGTGAAATCTATTATTAAGTGAAATTTTGCAAATTTAAATGGGTGGACAAAAATGTACTATGCATGGAAATTAATGCAGTAGTTTCTTAAATCAAAGACAAGTAGCCACAAAGAATCAATGGTATAATGGAAAATATTCATATGTTAAATATTTATAAATTGGGGGTATAGTGGTAATTTCATTTTTATCGCTCCATTTATAACTTCAGAATGATAGAGAGCTTCACAACTAACAAAATATTTCATTGTGATATGTCAGAAAGCAGGCTCCCACAACACCAAGATAATGATATAATTTTGTTAAAGAAGCACTCACTGGAGAATGTATAATATTGGAACTTCCTGTTCTTCAAAATAGTGCCATGGAATAGATATGCCTTCATTTAAGAGGTTTAACATCTCATTCAAAAGTTTTACTCTCCCTCATTACTGAAGTGAGAGCCTGAATTAGCTTCAGATAATAGTGGTGGAATATGTGGGTAATTAAAGCAGTGTCTTAAACTGTAAGAAAGCATTGTAGATTTTTTTTGTCAAAGACCTTGCAAGATTATAAATGCACATGTTGATATCATGGAAATAGGCCCCAAGTTACTTCATGCAAGAGCATAAATTGTACCAATATTTGCTCAACCTCAAATTAAATGGTACTTTCAATTTTCCTGCAAGTTACCTTCAGTGGAAATGAAAGTAGAAAGAACAAGGTGGAGTTAATATTACCCAGATTCCTCTTGCCCAAATTCAGAATGATCAACAGTGTGTTTTAAATGCGACAGTTTAAAGGAAATGGATGAATGCCAAATGAAAGCAAATGTCTGGATGATCCTGAGAACATCAGCACTCAGAATGACCAAGAACACTAATAAATTATTTGCAACATTTCGTTGTAAAATTTGAACAAATAAATTTTTGATGTTTGATTTTTTTGATCTTTGATTTTCAGATCAGTGAAGACTGGAAGTACGTTGCTATGGTGATCGATCGCCTGTTTCTGTGGATATTTGTGTTTGTGTGTGTGGTTGGTACTTTGGGTCTTTATCTTCAACCTTTCTTTCAAAACCACACCTCACCACACGTGTTTTCTGATGCGGAGTAATGTTTTTCCACATGTAATGCTTGCACCTTTCAGATATGAAAGAAAATTAACTAAAGACATCAACAAGCATGTGCTGTTTACAGATACTCAGCAATGAAGCTGAGTATGTATGCCACTGATCATTTTGAATAAAAATTGCTGCATGATCATCTAATAAAGAAGTTTTAACATGATCTCCGGTTCCATCCATTTGGTTAAGTTTTAAACAAAAGCTTACTTTAAGAAATTTTTTTGAACCGTTCTCAGTAAGCAGTGCACCTATTATGTCTAATTCTAATATTATTACAATGTTTTACTGAAAAGGCAACACAATTCTTTTACATCAAAACCCAATGTACCAGCAGTATCCAACCTTGATTAGCAGCATGGGCCCTAACACAGGAATTTTCACTGGAAATCCTTCAGCACTTGAACTCCAAATAGACACTCTGTCTTCATGATTGATACAACTCTGAAACATAACTCATGTTTTGTGCTGTTGGTGTCATTATGTTGCTTGTTTGTCTACATTTTACCTCAGCATTAGGAATCTTGTAAATGAATGTACCCAAATGAAGTCAGTCTTGTCCAATCTATGAGCTGAGTATACAATTCTGGCCTCTGATGTTGAGTGCGATGGATTTTGATTTCGGAAAAGTTAGATGGGAAAAGCCATGAAAAGAAAATGAAGATATTGAACAGCAATAAAATCTTCTTCCTGCACTGCTGATGTACACAGCTCTTTCTCCAAGATATTTGCTTCCATGCACAGGGTGAAAACATCCTGGTGATATGGCCAGTATTTATTGCTGTCCACTCATGAAGGTGAAGGGGGGCCATCTTTTTGAACTCCTGCAATCTTCAACATAAAAATAATTCCATGGTGTTGTCTAACAGCGAGTTCCAGGATTTAGTTCTGGTCACAATGGGGAATTTTAATTTAATTCTAAGGTGGGATATTCCATGACTGGCAGTTAATGGTGTACGTGTATACTTCTTAGTAGCAAGGGTGGGAGTCTTGGGAAGGGAAGCTTGGCAAGTTGTTGCGGTGCATTTAGTAGATAGAACTCATAACTGGATGGTGTGCTCAATTGTGGAAGGAATGTTTGGAGTGGAGAGTGGAGAATCAATGAGGCAGACTGCTTTGTCCTGCGTAGCGTTTAGTTTCTAAGGTGTGGCTGGAGCAGCAGTCATCCAGCTAGAGGTAATTCCACCACACTCCTGACTTAAGCATTGTAGATAATGGAAAGGCTTTGGAAAATCAAGGGAGATCCTCATTACAGGATCAATATCCTCCGAACTATTCTTGTAGCCTCACTTATTTATGAGGTTGGTCCAGTCAAGCTTCTGCTCCGGATGTTGATGGTAATGACTCAGAAAAAAGATGGTCATGACCTAGCACTTAGCTGGTGCACGTCAATAGCTAATTATTAACCTTTATCTGAAGTCTGTCCAGGCCTTGATCTGTCCTGGCATGGACTAATTCATTATTTAAAGAATTGTGAATTGATCCTGAACAATGATCATCGAAGAACCACAAACATCTAACGTGAGTGGGAGAAGACTATTAATGAAACAGCTGAAGTTAATTCAATCTAGTACAGATGAAACCCCTGCATTAATATTTTGCAGCTGGAAGATTGACCTCCACCAATCATTATCTTCCTTTGTGCTGGTGACTTTTAATATGATTCCATTTGGCACCTTTTCTGGGTTGCCTTGACGTCACACTTTCGGATGAACTCTCACTTCATTTCTGGAATTCAACTTTCTATATCTGGACCCAGAGTACAATGTAGCTTTTTTGATCAGAAATGGGATAAAGCTAACTAGAATATCAGTTAGCAGATTCTTGGTGACCAAGTGCAACCTTCCATCATTCTATTGAAAATGATTCCTGGCTAAGGGATTTTAACTAGTTATGTTAGTTAGACAGGACTTACCTGGACAACTATCTATGCTGTTGGGTGGATGCTGGTGTTTTGGTTAAACGTGAACATTTTGACCTGAGACAGATATCATTCTAAATCAAAATATTAAGCAATAACTAGAATAATGTCTAATCCCATATTGGCAGTTACACCTTTTCTTGATGTCACATGGAGTGAATGGAACTTGCTGAAGACTGACTTCTGAGTTGTGAGGGAATTCAGAAGGGAGACGAATACAGGCAATTCACATGATACTTCTGCTTGAAAGTGGATACAAATGTTCAGCCTATTTTTTCTCTCAGACAGCTCCAAGAAAAGTGCAGAGAACAAAACAAAGGACTCCACATCACCTTTGTTGACCTCACCAAAGCCTTCGACACCGTGAGCAGGAAAGGGCTTTGGCAAATACTAGAGCGCCTCGGATGCCACCCAAAGTTCCTCAAAATGGTTATCCAACTGCATGAAAACCAACAAGGTCGGGTCAGATACAGCAATGAGCTTTCTGAACCCTTCTCCATTAACAATGGCATGAAGCAAGGCTGGGTTCTCGCACTAACCCTCTTTTCAATCTTCTTCAGCATGATGCTGAAACAAGCCATGAAAGACCTCAACAATGAAGATGCTGTTTACATCCGGTACTGCATGGATGGCAGTCTCTTCAATCTGAGGCGTCTGCAAGCTCACACCAAGACACAAGAGCAACTTGTCCGTGAACTACTCTTTGCAGATGATGCCACTTTAGTTGCCCATTCAGAGCCAGCTCTTCAGCGCTTGACGTCCAGTTTTGCGGAAACTGCCAAAATGTTTGGCCTGGAAGTCAGCCTGAAGAAAACTGAGGTCCTCCATCAGCCAGCTCCCCACCATGACTACCAGCCCCCCCACATCTCCATCGAGCACACAAAACTCAAAACGGTCAACTAGTTTACCTATCTCGGCTGCACCATTTCATCGGGTGCAAGGATCGCACATCGAAGTACTCAAGATTGCAGAGGCTGACAGCATTGAATCCACGCTGCTGAAGATCCAACTGTGCTGGGTAGGTCATGTCTCCAGAATGGCGAGCTCTCCACTGGCCACCGAGATAGAGGTGCACCGAAGAAGAGGTACAAGGACTGCCTAAAGAAAGCTCTTGGTGCCTGCCACATTGACCATCGCCAGTGGGCTGATATCGCCTCAAACCGTGCATCTTAGCGCCTCACAGTTCGGCGGGCAGCAACCTCCTTTGAAGAAGACCGCAGAGCCCACCTCTCTGTCAAAATACAAAGGAGGAAAAACCCAACACCCAACCCCAACCAACCAATTTTCCCTTGCAACTGCTGCAACCGTGTCTGCCTGTCCCGCATCGGACTTGTCAGCCACAAACAAGCCTGCAGCTGACGTGGACATTACCCCTCCATAAATCTTTGTCCGCGAAGCCAAGCCAAAGAAAGAAAAAGAAGAAAGAAAGAATGTGGCCATTATTAAGGTGGAAATATTCATTAAATAATTTCCCCATGTGAATTGTTTAATTGCTCTGATTTGTCAAATTGTGGTCTAACTGTCACAAGTTATGCTGTATGCATTAAAATTAGTATTGATAAGAATCTCATTTATCATTTATACACATTAATAATTGACTCAGCAGAGGCTTGAGACCAAACCTTGGAAGGATCGAATTTAGCATTTATCTCTAGAGCTCTTACATATTTATGCAAACAACATTCAGACATTTGTCACCACAGATCTCAAACTTATCATTTGCAAAACACCATCAAAAAATGCTCACAAAACAAAAATCTGTGCTGCCAATAGAAAGGATATTATATTTGTCTAAGGTAATAGATAATAGTAAAGGGGCTCTGATTTGGTTAAAAAAAAAAGGAGCATTGTTTCTGCACGTTACCACATTGCACAAGAAAGGAAGGGTTAGTTTTACTTAAATCAGTCATAGATTTTCTATTTCACAATATCATTTAGATTTGATCTGCTGAGGCCCACATTCCATTGATTTCTTAGAGGCTTAAATGTAAGAACTGAGTTTGCCCATACAGTCTTATCCTACTCAAACTACAGATACACGTAATTTCAAATGTAAATACCAACTTCACACTGTCTAATCGATACAGCCAATTGTGTCAGACCTTCTAGGAAGTGTGATCTTAAAGAAAAACTAATTATAAATGGTGCAACAAAAATCTCCATAACTTAAAGTGGTACCCCAACCCCACCCAGACCTATCACACTCTCCCTCCCTCCCCTGTCTGCACATGTTCATTGGAATCCAAAGAGGAGCATTAAGAAAGAGATTCTAGAGAACTTTAAGAGCCAGCTGGTTTAAATCTGTTCATTAACCTTCAACAACCCTCACCCCCATCTTCCTTTGTGCTAGAACTATTTCAATTTCTAGTGAGTTTTTCATTCACTTCCAGTGAACCTTGATCCATTGACATAAACAAACAAGTTAGGATCAACACTTTTTTTGTGAATTCAAGATTTGTTCATATGTAAGGGATAAGCCTGATTGGTGTTGGGATCTGAGAGGTCTTTGGATTTTCACTAGCTTTTCATAAGCCAACAGATTGATACAAAATCAATGCACACCCCTCTTTTTTGTGCACCCTTTGACTGACATTTTATGTTGTGCATTTTTTTTGGCAGGACAGATCATTGTTCAATCCTTGCCAACAGAATTTTGGTCACAGTGGACATATCATCTTGGTCTCTGACCTGCATACTTAACTAGTCATAGGCAATATAAATATCTGAAAAATATTTCCCACTTTACTGTGTAAATGATGATCGAAGAACATTTTAGTTTATGTAGCTTACATTATGCATCACCAAAAATGAAATTACTGACTGAAGGATCAAATCTGGCTTTCTGAAGCTGATCCGTGCTTCTTGTAGAGTGAATAAAACTCTCACAACTGGAGGGAAAACAAATGTTTTAATTAGCTTATACGATAGGGTCTCACAATAGTCTTCAGAAGGGTTCTGGGTTTAAGTGCTAAGGGTTGTAAGTGAGCAGTTGGGGGCAGAGCGAGGAGATGGGGCCAGTGAATCCCAATTCACTGCACTCACACCTTCCTGTAGAATTTAGGTTCTGTGAATGAAGACAGAGAACATGGGTTCTTTAAAAAAAGGTTGAAAAATATACAGTTATTTACAAATTTACAGATTTAAGCAATCTAGGGTTCTGGAGATCCTGGTGGAGCACCTTAGCAATAGGTGGGGGCCTTGGACTCCTTGGGTCTCTGGTCCCCTTGTGAGGGAGGAGAGGTGGGCTGGGTCTCTAGCTCAAAGATAGAGGGGGATGCACTTTCTTCCTGAACTGGATCCCCTCAAGCCCTAACTGGTTTTTCTGGTGGCGAGAATGAGCTCCATGGCTTGCAGGGCACCTGAGGCAACGGAATCTCTGTTCTGGCGGGTGCCAGGTCCCTGTTGGAGATGGTGTCCTCCCTGACATCTGGGTACTCTACATAGGCATACATGGGATTGGTATGGAGTAGTTTCACCCTTTCCACCATGGAGGTTGGTCTTGCTTCTCCTCACATGCTTCCTGAGAAGGACTGGACCAGGAGTAGTGAGCCAGGTTGGGAGTGTGGTTCCTGATGCCGACCTTCTTTTGAAAGTGAATAGGAGCTTGTGAGGAGTAGCGTTGGTCATGGTACATAGTAGCAACCGGATGGAATGGAGCGCCATTGGGAGGACTTCCTGCCAGCGTGAGTCTGGAAGACCTTTTGACTTCAGGGCCAATTTGACAGCCTTCCAGACCGTGGTGTCCTCCTTTTCAATCTGCCTGTTTCCCCAGGGGTAGTTTTGCTGGATGCAATGTCCCTTGCCAGCAGGTACTGATGTAGCTCGTCACTCATAAAGGATGAGCCCCACTCACTATGAATATAGCTTGTATATCCAAACTGGGTGAAAATAGAGTCTAGGGCTTTTATGACTGATGAAGTGGATGCGTCTAGACATGGAATGGTGAACAGGAGGTGGGAATACTCACCAATGATAGACAGGAAGAAGGTGTTCATATTTGTGGAGGGGAAAGGTCCCTTAAAATCGACACTGAGCTGTATGAAGGGCTTGGATGACTTGATCAGATGTGGCTTTGTGGAGCGGTAGAAGTGCGGCTTGTGCTCCATGCAGACCTGGCAAGAGCTGGTCATTTCCCTAACGTCTTCCATGGAGTAAGGCAGATTGCATGCCTTGAGGAAATGAGCCATGCAGGTCACTCCAGATGGCAGAGCTCATTAGGCTGAGACCACAGTTGGTCATGACATGCAGAGGCACAGCTTCGTCTGGATAAGGCAACTGGAGGGTCATTAAGAGCTCCTGGCCGATAGGTAATGTCATAATTATAGGTGGAGAGCTTGAACCTCCACCTAACAATCTTGTTACTCTTATCTTTTCCCCTCTTGACATTATTGAACGTGAATGTGACCGAGCGCTTGTCAGTGAGGAGCATAAATCTTCTATCAGTCAGGTAGTGTCTCCAGTGCCTCACGGCTTCTACAATGGTTTGAGCCTCCTTTTTCACTGATGGGTTCCAGACATCTCTGGTCACATTCAGGTAGGCCTGGAACCAGTCTAGCCAATATGTGAACTCCTCAGCCATGTCAGGGAACAGAGGGTCTATCAGTAGCATACCAGGCTTGAGTAGCACTTCCATCATTAGGGAATAAACTAATAAAATTGTAGTGTGAATAAAAGCTCGCATGACTGGAGGGAGAACAAACACTTTTATTAGCTTATAGCTGAGGGTAGGGTCTCACAGTCTCGGAAGGGTTCTGGGTTTAAGTGGGAAACCAGGGTTATAAGTGAGCAGATGGAGGCAGAGCCAGGAGGTGGAGCCAGCCATCAGCACAACACACTACCAGTGAATCCCAGTTCACTGCATTTGTACAATCATTAAAGAAGACCCAACTGCGCTGGGTGGGTCACGTCTCCAGAATGGAGGACCATCGCCTTCCCAAGATCGTGTTCTATGGCGAGCTCTCCACTGGCCACCGAGACAGAGGTGCACCAAAGAAGAGGTACAAGGACTGCTTAAAGAAATCTCTTGGTGCCTGCCACATTGACCACCGCCAGTGGGCTGATCTCGCCTCCAAACGTGCATCTTGGCGCCTCACAATTCGGTGGGCAGCAACCTCCTTTGAAGAAGCCCACCTCACTGACAAAAGACAAAGGAGGAAAAACCCAACATCCAACCCCAACCCACCAATTTTCCCTTGCAACCGGGCCTGCCTGTCCTGCATCGGATGTGTCAGTCACCAACGAGCCTGCAGCTGACATGGTCATTACCCCTCCATAAATCTTCGTCCGCGAAGCCAAGCCAAAGAAGAAAGAAGTAATTGGCCCTTGGCTGGTTTTCACTTGTTTAAAGCAGATGCAAAATGGACTGATTTCAGAAGGATGCTCACAAGGTGCCTGAAAAAATGCCTGGTTTGAAATTGGTTGCCCAGAGTGGGTTGGTCTCTGCTATGTGCTCATCAGAGGCACAAGAGCTTTCCACAAGTTCAGGAACTGAACTAAAAAGGGGTTGTAGAAAGACTGGTGGATCTACCTGTATGGATAAACTGCTATGGCCTATTTATATGTGCGTCCATCCTGTTAGCTTGTTGGTTTGGAGATTCATGCAGTCTTCCTACTTTGTAACATAACAAAATTACAGATGCTCAGTCTGAAGCATAAGCTTATAGACCACATGTTAACAATTTTAGTGATGCCATAATGCTTTCACAACAATGTGTGACTCATGGTGTAACAACATTTCTATCCTATGGTCCCAGTGTCATTTTGAAACAGGCTGTAAGCTTTAAGGAAATCTTGAATAATTTGTTCACACAGGCACGTGCACATCATTGCCAGAAGTTTAAAATCATAAACAACTGGGAGTAAACTTGTTCATGACTTTAAAACAGCTTGTAAACGTATCCTTTCCTCTGAGACTCAAGGTATTCCCTCTTTATTTTCCCAATGGCTAAACGTCAAACTTTCCTACATTGGACTATCTATGGACCTGTATCAGGTAACAAGATGAGGATGCTACAATTAATACAGAAGGCAATGAAATGGAGACACAAGAGATTGCAAATTGTGGAGGAAAAAACAATGACCCAGAACCTTATGCAAGGCCTCAGTCTGAAATCTGACAATACACAAATTTTGCCTGTCTCATTGTGTTCCTTCAGCAACTCATTTTTGAAATGAATGGGGGCATGATTTTTGAATTATAAGTAAGATTGAAGAGCAGTTTGCAAAAAGCAGCAGACACAATTGGCCCACGTTCTGAGAGTGCTGTCTAAGGTCATCAAGAGCTAAAGATTAAGTGATATTTAAAGGTGAAAGATGGCGTGCAGACAGAATTGAAGGGAAATGTCATGAAATACAGTTAAAAGACAAAGGTCTTTAAGAAACAGAATACATGGGTCCTATTAATATATATTAATAGTGATATATCACCATTGGTGATTTCATATAATGTCACATTATTTGTAGTGTGAGGCCACCATTTAAGAGAGAGCTCAGGGTTGTAATTGACTACATATGTTGAACTGTTCTGAAAATACAGATTGTGCTTTAAGAAACTGTCTGGACATTACAAGCAGGGGATGGTTTGAAAACGCTGGCTACTGCCACTTGATTAGTTTAAAGTTTTTTTTTGCAGGAAAAAGGAGGATGATCCGGTCAACATTACATTATATTAAACTCCTTTTTTTCCATTGGACATTCTCCAGAAATTATATGCAATAAAATTTTATTCCAGTGACCACTTGCATGGAAGGGTGATTGTTTTGACCCCCGTGTGTGCCACACATCAGTAGAGACAGAATGTTCATCTGTCCAATTACAGGTATGGTTTATGTAGATAAAGTATTACATTGTATCTGCATTTGGATGGAGCAAAATTGTTCTCTGTTTTACTTCAAACAACACCCTTGGTGTTGTTTATCCTTATCCTGCACTTTTTGAGTTGTTATGGTATTATCTTTGTACACTTTTTTTAATAAGAGCAGTGTTTCCTCTTTAAATCTTCATCTCAGATGGAGTAATACAAAACATTATTTTATAGCATGTTTAATAGTAAGTCGATGTAACTAATCATTAACCTTTTTTCCACTGGCTGGTTTAATCAGCACACTAGCATCAGCTGACACCAGGGACATGAGTAGGGGTAGAGGACATCAATCTCCAACTTGATCTGATATCATTTGACAGCGGCATGCTGATTGTTTTCTTTTTTCACTGGACCCTTAATCGGTCAATTCCCATTAATTCCTGGGACAAGATGCCAGTGGAAGAGGAGCTATTGACACAATGGCCAAGATGAAAATTTTGTATTTGTAAATACCACCCAAATAAACTATTGCTATACATGTCTGATTCAATGTGTAGAATGTTTTTCCTCCATTTCTGTCGTCAAGTCAGCCTTCAGTTTAATAATGCATCTTTTTAATAAGTCTTTTTGTATCAAGATCACCAACTAAATACAATATTCTAAGATGCCACTCAGATAAATTATGTTTAACTGCTATTTGTTTTATAAGAACGTTAAGGTATTTATAATTTCTGGGGAATGTCCAATGGAAAAAAAGGAGTTTAATATAATGTAATGTTGACCGGATCATCCTCCTTTCATTGATATAGATGTACAGCACATTGTAGAGTACAATACAGTACTGCATTTGAGTCTGTGATTTATTGAATGAATAAGCAGAGAAAGAAAATATGGAGCACATTAACAGCCTTTTCAAGATACCTAACCTGCTCTGACCCTCTGTTTACAAATCTCTAATTAAGTTAGACAGTAACAATCATCAATCAACTGCAGGAAAAAAAGGAATCAACAAAATCTAATTTTACTTGGCATTTGTTACTTTTTAAAATTTCTTGTTATTGGAAATCAGTAATTGTATTGGGAAGGGTTGTGGCCGTCATGTGACAGCACTGCCCCCTATCTAGTCGGAGGACACACCAGCTGCAACTCAAGGTTTAGTTCCGCCCCACCCATTAGTGCACACCTTGCTGTTGTTCATATGTCAATGACCTGGACTCCACTCTCCAGCCTGCCTATACTTGGCCTTGGGTTATTGGCTGTTGTAATTAGAGTAACCCTCCTGTCACTGAGCTATCGGCCCCCAGTAAATAGCATGGGCTTGTCCCTCCAGCACTATAAAGGTGCCATGTGCTCTTTATTCTTTCTTTTTTGCCAGCTGGGACCACTCTAGGCCTAGAAATGTGGAAGGGTGCTAGGGAAACTGTTGGTAAGATGTGCACTGTTAAAAGGGATGGACATGTTTAATTAGTGTCCTTGTAGCATAGAGCCGGGCCTGCACTGAGTCAAGGGATGTTGGGGCATCGTAGTAATTTTTCCCTGATCATTCTATGTACTAGTTCATTGTGTGTTGTGCATGTATGCTCTGCATCAGTTGCCTTCTATAAATAAAATCCTTCCCTACCTCAAAACTGTGTTCAGAGTCCTTGCCTTTGAGACCTACCAAAGCTGTTTCCTCACTCACAACTGTAATGGACAGGGCACTTCAGACCCCAGACCCTGGATTGGCCCCACCAATCAGAAAAATAAAAGCACCCGCATTTAGAAAATCGTGCGTATCCATCAGAGGCAATGTGGTGCTTCTAGAAGTGCAATTATCATTGGAAAACCATTTTAAAAAATCAGTTGTATCATGTTTATATTGTATCTGGAAAACAAACCTTACATTTTTCTTGTTTTAAGCATCTTCTTCAAGTAAAGTGGAGCACACAGACAATGAAGTGGTTGAAGGGCACTGATGGAGGGGGTCCCTCCAGTCATCTGAAGGCTTTATATCTTAATGCAAGAAGCATTTGGAACAAGGTAGATGAATTAGCTGTGGAAATTGAGAAAAACAAATATGATTTGATTGGGATTACAGAAACATGGCTGCAGGGTGGCCAAGCCTGGGAACTTAACATCCCGGGGTATACGATATTTAGGTGGGATCGGCAAGAAAGAAAAGGGGGTGGGGTAGTATTGATGGTGAGAGAAGGGACCGACATGATTGACAGGAATGATATTAACTCAGAAGATGCGGAATCTATATGGGTAGAACTGAGGAATAGCAAGGGGCAGAAAACGTTAGTGGGAGTGGTATATAGGCCTCCAAATAGTAGTGTAGAGGTGAAGGAAGGCATTAAAAGAGAAATTAGAAAAGCGTGCAATAAGGGAACAGCTGTCATCATGGGAGACTTTAATTTGCATATAGATTGGACTAGTCAAATTGGTAAAACTACTGAGGAGGAGGAATTCCTGGAATGTTTACAGGACGGTTATCTAGACCAATATGTCGAGGAACCAACTCGGGAGCAGGCCATTTTAGATTGGGTATTATGCAATGATAAGGGGCTAATCAGCAATCTTGTTGTGCGAGGCCCTTTGGGTAGGAGCGATCACAATATGATCGAATTCTCACTCGACGTGGAGAGTGATGAAATTAAAACCGAGACTAAGGTCCTAAATTTAAATAAAGGGAATTATGATGGTATGAGACAGGAGTTGAGTAAGATTGATTGGATGGTGTTTATGGGGGAGTTGACTGTGGATAGACAATGGAAAGCATTCACAGATCTAATGGAGAAATTGCAAAAATCGTTTATACCGGTTTGGCATAAAAATAAACCAAAAAAGGTGACTCAACCGTGGATAACAAGGGAAATTAGAGACAGCATTGGGTCCAAAGAGAGAGCATATCAATTGGCCAAAAAAAGTACCGCAACTGAAGACTGGGAGCAGTTCAAGATGCAGCAAAGGAGGACAAAGGGATTAATCAAGGGAGCAAAAATAAATTACGAAAGTAAGCTCGCGGCAAATATAAAAACCGACTGCAAAAGCTTTTATAAATGTGTCAAGAGGAAAAGATTGGTGAAATCAGAGTAGGTCCTTTGCAGTCGGAATCAGGGGAATATATAATAGGGAATAAGGAAATGGCAGGCCAATTAAATTATTACTTTAGTTCTGTTTTTACAAGAGAGGATACAAATAACCTCCCAAGGATGTTGGGAAACATAGAGACTAATGCAAGGGAGGAACTGAAAGAAATCAGTATCTCTAAGGACATGGTCTTGGGGAAATTAATGGGATTGAAGGCAGATAAATCCCAAGGGCCTGATAATCTACATCCTAGGGTACTCAAGGAAGTGGCCATTCAGATAGCAGATGCTTTAAGAATTATTTTCCAGAACTCGATAGACTCAGGATCAGTACCTATGGATTGGAGGGTAGCTAATGTTACTCCACTATTTAAAAAGGGGGGTAGAGAAAAAGCAGGGAATTATCGGCCGGTGAGCCTTACATCAGTAGTGGGCAAAATGATGGAATCCATTATTAAGGATGTAATAGCGGAGCATATGACTAGCAGAGAAGGGATCGGACGGAGTCAACATGGATTTACAAAAGGTAAATCGTTCTTGACAAATCTATTGGAATTCTTTGAGATGGTGACAGGTAAAATAGATGGGGGAGAGCCAGTGGATGTGGTGTACCTGGACTTCCAAAAGGCCTTCGATAAGGTCCCGCATAAATGACTGGCTTCCAAAATCAAGGCTCATGGGATTGGGGGCAAAGTAGTGATGTGGATTGAGAACTGGCTGGCAGGTAGAAGACAGAGAGTTGGGATAAATGGCTCATTTTCTGAGTGGCAGGTGGTGACCAGTGGGTGCCACAGGGATCTGTACTGGGACCCCAGGTGTTCACAATTTACATTAATGATCTGGATGAGGGGATTGCAGATGACACTAAGCTAGGAGGGGTTGTGTGCACGGAAGAGGGGGTCAGGAAGCTCCAGTGTGATTTGGATAAATTGAGGGACTGGGCAGATACATGGCAAATGCACTACAATGTGGATAAATGTGAGGTATCCACTTTGGTAATACAAACCGGAGGGCAGATTACTATTTGAATGGCAATAGATTAAGAGATGGGGAAGTGCAGAGAGACCTAGGGGTACTTGTACATCAGTCTCTGAAGGCGAGCATGCAGGTACAGCAGGCGGTTAAAAAGGCAAATGGTATGTTGGCCTTCATATCAGGAGGGTTTGAGTATAGGAACAAGGATACCTTACTGCAGCTGTACAGGGCCTTGGTGAGACCCCCCTGGAGTATTGTGTGCAGTTTTGGTCACCTTATCTAAGGAAGGATGTTCTTGCAATGGAGGGAGTGCAGAGGCGATTCACCAGGCTGATACCTGGAATGGCAGGAATGACTTGTGAGGAAAGATTGCGCAAATTGGGATTGTACTCGCTGGAGTTTAGAAGATTGAGAGGGGATCTCATAGAGACATATAAAATTCTGGCAGGACTGGACAGAATGGATGCAGATGGGATGTTTCCAATGATGGGAAAATCCAGAACCCGGGGCCGTGGTTTGAAGATAATAGGCAAACCATTTAGGACCGAGATGAGGAGGAATTTCTTGACCCAGAGGGTGGTGAATCTGTGGAATTCATTGCCACAGAGGGCAGTAGAGGCAGCTTCATTAAATATATTTAAGAGGGAATTAGATCTATTTCTTCAGTATAAGGGTATTAAAGGTTACGGAGAGAAGGCGGGGACGGGGTACTGAACTTTAAGATCAGCCATGATCTCGTTGAATGGCGGAGCAGGCTCAAAGGGTCGAATGACCTACTCCTGCTCCTATCTTCTATGTTTCTATGTTTCTATCATTTTGCATGGTAAAGCTGCAACCATCAATGCTTCTTTGTTTAATATGGAGCAATGTTTTTGCTCCAAAGTGAGCCAGAAAATATGTGCAATAGGGAGGATGCAACTGTTAGCAAAATGTGTTGCAGGAATACTGAGCAGTCAGTGTGCTGCATTGTGTCACTTACCTATATGAAAAGCTGACATCTCTTTTCCTCCACATAATTGTCAAATTCACTGCGGGTAATATAACTGCCTATCTGTCATACTTAGTCATCAGTTGTATACATATATTTTGTTGGCTGGCCTATAAATACCATTCTGCCAATGTGCCTTTAAATTGACTTTAAAGTGCCTTTAAACCGTCATACACTGACAGACCAAGTGGTGGAGTCCTGGAAATAAGCTGAGTGTAACACTGGGCTCTGAGGAACTTCCCTGTACTGACAACCTCTCCAATCACACTTCCAGCTCAACTACGCCATTCAAATGTCTATTTTGTTCAGTCTCATCCAGGACATTAAAATATTTTGATAAATTACTCCTAAAACAGAAGTACGAATCAATGTTTCTTGAAAAACATGAAAACGTGACTTTTGAAAGAAACATTTGGCTGTTTAAGATTACCGAAATTGAGTAAATCACCAAAATAATTGTAATGCTGGTATGGCCTGTTGTTGTGTGCAGCATTCCGTAACGTTATCTGCAGTAATAAACCAATAATTTCATTGTGTGAATCTTTTATAGCAAAAAAAGATTTGTCAAAGCCTCAGATAATGTCCTTTGGAGCTCTCTGGATGGCAAAGAAATAAATCAATGAGCTGCTTTCTGTCTATCTGCAGAAGTCCCAGTGTAGAACCATCAGAGGCCTAATTGCAGAAACTGCCTCTTACGTGCTCATGGCTGAGTCTGCCACTGATTCACAATATACATGCAGAGGTCAAAACTGGTAGCAAGATGGGGGCCCTGGTTATGCAGGAACCAAGCACAGGGTGGGAAACTTGTCAAATTTTTCATGTACCAGGACATTTCATGATCTTGCAAATTGCACTCAAGAAAAAAGCAGTAGATATTTCAGGAACAAGTAGGTGGATCTAATGATGAAGCCTCAAGTTGCATTGTCTTCTTAATGTTTTTATATATAAATATCTCTCTTTCTCTTTGGCTTGGCTTCGCAGACGAAGATTTATGGAGGGGTAAATGTCCACGTCAGCTGCAGGCTCGTTTGTGGCTGACAAGTCCGATGCAGGACAGGCAGACACGGTTGCAGCGGTTGCAGGGGAAAATTGGTTGGTTGGGTATTGGGTTTTTCCTCCTTTGTCTTTTGTCAGTGAGGTGGGCTCTGCGGTCTTCTTCAAAGGAGGTTGCTGCCCGCCGAACTGTGAGGCCCCAAGATGCACGGTTTGAGGCGATATCAGCCCACTGGCGGTGGTCAATGTGGCAGGCACCAAGAGATTTCTTTAGGCAGTCCTTTTAACTCTTCTTTGGTGCACCTCTGTCATGGTGGCCAGTGGAGAGCTCGACATATTACACGATCTTGGGAAGTCGATGGTCCTCCATTCTGGAGACGTGACCTACCCAGCACAGTTGGATCTTCAGCAGCATGGATTCGATGCTGTCGGCCTCTGCCATCTTGAGTACTTTGATGTTAGGGATGAAGTTGCTCCAATGAATGTTGAGGATGGAGCGGAGACAACACTGGTGGGAGCGTTCTAGGAGCCGTAGGTGATGCTGGTAGAGGACCCATGATTCGGAGCCGAACAGGAGTGTGGGTATGACAACGGCTCTGTATACGCTAATCTTTGTGAGGTTTTTCAGTTGGTTGTTTTTCCAGACTCTGTTGTGTAGTCTTATAAGGTGCTATTTGCCTTGGCGAGTCTGTTGTCTATCTCGTTGTCGATCCTTGCATCCGATGAAATGGTGCAGCTGAGATAGGTAAACTGGCTGACCGTTTTGAGCTTTGTTTGCCCGATGGAGATGTGGGGGGGCTGGTAGTCATGGTGGGGAGCTGGCTGATAGAGGACCTCAGTTTTCTTCAAGCTGACTTCCAGGCCAAACATTTTGGCAGTTTCCGCAAAACAGGACGTCAAGCGCTGAAGAGCTGGCTCTGAATGGGCAACAAAAGCGGCATCGTCTGCAAAGAGTAGTTCACGGACAAGTTGCTCTTGTGTCTTGGTGTGAGCTTGCAGGCACCTCAGATTGAAGAGACTGCAGGAAAGGGCTTTGGCAAATACTAGACCGCCTCGGATGCCCACGAAAGTTCCTCAACATGTTTATCCAACTGCACAAAAACCAACAAGGTCGGGTCAGATACAGCAATGAGCTCTCTGAACCATTCTCCATTAACAATGGCGTGAAGCAAGGCACCAACCCTCTTTTCAATCTTCTTCAGCATGATGCTGAACCAAGCCATGAAAGACCTTAACAATATAAATATAAAATCATGCAAAACCGTGTGCAGAAATATTTACACACTATATGTTCTTGGTAGAAAACTTGAACGTATTTATTCAGCAGAGATACGGATCATCTGCTTCAGTAAATACATTTCCTCATTACTTCCATGCTAAAATGCATTTACTTATGGGTTTTTTTTCCAGGTAGATATTTGTACCTTGAGTATTTGGAACATTCTTTCTCAGATAAGTTAAATTCTACTTTTCCTTGATGATTGTTAATGGAAAATTTAGTATTTTTCACCTTATTTCTATTTTTTTCCTGAGAACATGGGAGCAGGGCATTTGGTGCATTAGGTATAGCAGGCTCACAGAGCAATCCCACCGTACACATCTCCCACTCCACCGCCCCCACCCCTCACATACCAATGTATTACTCTTGAACTTCAACTTATTCCAATTCTCCCACCACTCACCAACCAGCAAGTCATTGGGATGTGAGATCACCCAAGAGAAATCTTCAAATGATCACAATGAGAACATGCAAGCTCTACACAGACAGCATTGAAAATCAAGATTGAACACAGGTCACTGGAGTTCTGAGGAAGCAGCACCACCTGCTTCATTCATGATATACAAGTTTAAAGTATGAATAAGTTTAATTCATTTTCATTTGGAGGTGATATTTTTAAATCCCTTTGAGGTTCTTGCAGCAAGTGAATTTCAATGATGACTTCCATGTTTAACTTGTTACAAGCTGCTTAAATCTTGATATCAATGATTGTTGATTTAGTTTGCATAGAGCTGACTGTTTCTACATTCAAAAGATTGAAAATGCAATAAATCTGTTCTTCGAATGGAAGAATCTGGAGGAGATTCTTAGAGGAGTTTACAAGAGGAGAGCTAATGGCTCTCCTTAAAAGTGCATAATATTTCATAAGGATTTTCAGAGTTTAATTCAGTTCTATTATTCATTTAAAAGAAGCACATCCATAAAATGGTTAGGAAATATCAGTTTCAAACACGTTGATACCATGTAATGAAGTATTTGCTACATGAGGGAAGAAGGTAAATGGCCAAACTCCACTGTGAATGGAGTTACAGCAATATGAAAAAGAATGACTAAAAGCAGCACAGGCACCTAGGCGGGGGCTAGAAATGTTTACAGTGAGTAAAACTGTGTGGAGTGTTGTTGCTTATAGAAGCTAAATTGCGGAAATAATATTAAATGAAACTGAACAATTGAGATAGGTTGAACCAAGTATAGACAGATTTGAAATGGTTTATGTTAATGATACAAAGCAAGGTAATCAATGGAAATCTTCTGCTTTGTCCGTTAAGATTAAGAATAACTTACTTTTACTCAGCTTCTGTGGATTTTGAGTCTGATGAGGCAGATGTGGGAACAGCAGACTCTGCTTATGTTTGAGCAGATGCAAAGGGAATTAGTGAATTCTTTAAGCTGTTCACATTGTGATTCTATATGCTCCCAATGAATGGGCATTCACTGTATATGTCGGCATATAAGATGGTATTTGAACCTTAAAAATTACTTCCCAAAATCAGGGGTTATCTTATACACAATGTATAAAATCTGAACCTTAATATCGTGTGGTTTAGAGTGTCCCCCATGGCTATGGAGAACAGCATAAAGCATTCATATAACTGCTACCATCCTACCACTAAATATTTTTCCAATGAAGCTTATTTTGGGAAGCTGGATTAATAGTAATGTTATATTAAAACATTAAAAAGTATATTATAAACCTGTCTAACATATCTTACAATAACAGCACAGAAAACAAAGCTAACAGCATGCACCAGTTGCCATTTGCAAAAGCTGATGAACAGTAAACTCTCAGCCAGGGTCCCAAATCACAATAAATCTCGCAGTGACCAGTTACTCTATGTGCAATGAGAGGAGGCACTGCACACTGGCTAATTCTAGAGAAGCACATAGCAGACATGAATAGTAAGCTCTTAGTGGTAAGTGCCAGACTTGGGGTAGTCATACAGCAAGTGTAGCTCAAAACCTATATTTTGTGGAAATTCTGGGAATCATCTTGCACACCATTTGTCTTATATGCCAACATATACAGTATTTTCAGTTGCTCTAGATCCTCAAATGCAGGAAATAGGTCCTTTTTGTTTATTCTGTTTGGGTCAATCATTAATTTTATTCATATCAATTAAGTCTCCCTCCACTTTCCTTTGTTCAAGAAAAACAACCCCAACCTTTATCCAATATTTTCTCATATCTACATTTTTTTCTGGATTCCAATAGGAACTTTCTGTTCATTGCTTTATTTTGGAAACATTTTGGCAAATTCACACTACAACTTTTTCCATAGAAACTTGGACACTAGCGTTATTTCCAAAATATTTATTCACTAATAGTATTTCTAATAATTTTCCTGCAGAAACAGCTCGGATAGAAATTACATTGAAATTATATATTTATATTCAATTGAGTTTAATGATGCTTAAAATCTTTCTGTGTGTAACACTAAAGCTAGTGACTCACAGATGGGATTAGAAATGTGTGGGGAGGGAGTTTATCAGCCATTTCCATTGGGGACCATAGTATATCTAAGGGGGGAGGGGGGAGGCACAGTGAAATATTTTTTTTTTAATGTAGTTGGAAGGAGAGAAGTATGAAAGAAACCAACTTAACTTGACTGCTTCCCAGGGAAGGGGGCCCATAAACTTTGAGCAAAGTCCAAATGGGACCATAGCCAAATAAAAGTTGAGAATGGCTGGCTTAGACAGAGAGGGGGCATTACTTTGCTTCAGAGATTGGTGATTACATAAGAAAAATAGACAATCACAAATGAAGTTTCAATGAACTGAAGCCATTAAAAGGCAAAACCTCCACTAAGAGATGGAGATGAAAGGTGGGGAAATAGCTAGATAAACCAACAGCTCTAACTAACAGTCTCTGGGTAGCAGAGGGGTTTGTAGACTAATCACAACAATTTTCACACTTCCAGAACCTCTCCCATCACTTGGGTGACAAAAGAAGAACACATATAAAGATGAGGTTTGATCAAGTGGAAAATGGAGGTAAAAGTAAATCTGAGCTGAGGGGACATGGATAATTTTTGGCCAGATTCAGTGTGGTGTTTTTTTTATTATTATTAACAAACTAATTACATCAAGATGAAGCCTGTTATCACCATGAGCATTAACCTGACAATATCTGCATTAGGCTTATGGGTTAACACCATCCTTACAACAGCATTAACACATGTTGAACACACCCAATATATATTTACATTTTTAACATTATCTCAAGTAAGGTATAATCCTGCAGAAAATTTATTTAAGTGCTAATCCCTGAAATATTTAAATTGTTGGGTTCTTTTACATTTATTAATTCACACTATGTACAAGATGGATATTGAGAAAATAATTGTTCAGAAATTGAACCCTTCTGTGAATATCCATTGTACATCTATCAACAATATTACAATCCAAGGGGAAATACTTCACAAAATGACCTCAAAATAAGGATGTTCAAGGAAAGTATCAGAAACCATAATGAAAGAAAGCAAAGAGAAAGGTCATTTATTTTTTGATTTGAACTGGATCCACTGAAGAACTCCAGGTGATCAAAGTAAAATATGTTGGCATTGTTAACATTACAACGGACTCTGAGGTCCCTGCACTGTCTAGTTTAGCAATGTAATCAAAATAAATGGTTTGGAAATACTGGATGGATTCATCCTGATCATGGCCATTTTGTATTTTGACCAGAGGTTAATGTAGTCATGTGGCTGAATTCCAATTATGACAGATACATTTCTTGTTGGCTCCAGTTCCCATCATATTTTTAATTTTAATTGTAAATATTTGCTAAAAACATTTTTTTATTACTGTGTTTTCCACTTCTAAATTCTAAGAGGGGGTAAACACATGGTTTTAAATCTTGGGATTAAAAGATTACTACACAAGTAAAGCACAACACTGAAGCAGCTAAATGCAAAATGGATGTGTTTTAAGTATTGATAATATAAGGATAGAGTGCAGAAGATGCAAAACATGAAAACATTTGGCCTGTAATTTTAAAAAAAATTACTGGAAATAGACAACAGACAAAGCAGCATCTGAGCAGAGAGAATGGTTCAGGAAAATACATCGTCCCAAAACATTCACTCAGTTTCTCATGAATTAATTGTTGATCAGAAAGAGCTGTCGTTCTTCTCAATCAGTTCCCAAAGGCATTTGTTTCACTTATTAGGAAAGTTTATTCACTAATCATGTCCGACCACCAAAATTCATTGTCAGTATGATGTTGTGCATTCCAGAAATTTTAAGTACAATCTGAAAAGAAAAGCCAGCATTCAATCAGTCTAGGCATTGGAAACACAGCTTTGGGCTTATCCCTATTTCACGGCTGGTATGTGCTAAATCGCCCAGGCTGTTCCCGTGCAAGCTGTTGGACGCTGCTGGCAGCTCAGGCATGGGAGCAGCAGGAGTTAGCAAGCTGCTGCAGAAACAGAAGGGACCTGCTGTGATAACTTAGAGCAGCCATTCTCAACTGTGTCTGAGGCAAAGTAATTCCTCCTCTTTGTTTGAGCCAGCCGTTCTGAACTTTTATTTGGCTATGGCCCTCCCAGGTCACCGCTCAATGTTTATGGGCTCCCTTCCCTGTGAAAGTCAAGTTTAATTGGTTTCTTCTGCACTTCTCTCCTACTGACTACATGCAATATTAAAATATTTATGTTGCATGTGGTGAAAAGAAAACAAGGTTTTTGCCTAAATGTGCTGTGGGCCCCAAGGTGGGGAATGGGGGGGGGGGGGGGGGGGAAGGCTGTAGGACCCCTGTTAAGTGTGGCTGTCTTAGAAGATAGCACTTAATAGATAGCAGCAAAACCACTTACCCTTAATTAAAGACTGTTAGACACACCATCATATGACAAGGACAAAGGTCCTTCAACACAATAAATCCATGCCAACCACTGTAGAGCTCGTCGAAAGGATCAAAGACTTGTTGATCCAAACCAAGGCTTTTATTAGCAAAAGACAGGAGCTCTTCACAGGTGGCTGACCAGTCCGGAATGATCCAACCTGGCTAGGGACACAACCCTTTAAGGCCCAGACAATAGGTGTGGCTTAGCTCTCAGCCAATCGCTGTAAGCACAGTCTAGATACAGTAACTATATACACTATGTACATTGGTGATAGATCTGTACTATCACAACCACTAATCACCCTTTTAAACTAAACCTATGTTATTCCTCATCCTAATGAACTCCTCTCAGATTCTACCATGCCGCTATATGGTTAAGGCAATTTTCAGTGGCTACCCCATCAAAATCTGAAACAGAAGCAGTGGAAGTATGCACACTTCATACAGAAAACACTGGAGGCAAGGATGAAATCAGGTCTCCTGAGCTCTGTGGGAAGTCCCACCAGCTATATCAGGGTGTCATCACTGTTCCCCAATCATCCTGGTACCCAAAAAGAGTAGTGTGAGCTACCTCAATGACTACCATCCAGTAGCACTAACTTCTACTGTGATGAAATGCTTTGAGAGGCTGGTCATGGCCAGAATTAACACGTACCTAAGCAAAAATCTGAACTCACTGCAATTCACTTATTGTCACAATTGCTCCACAGCAGATGCAACATTAATGGCTCTCCACTTTGCTCTGGGTCACGTCGCAAACAGCAATTTATACATACGGCTGCTATTTATTGACTACAGCTTTGCCTTCAATACCATTATTCCCTCAGTGCAGGTCAAAAAGTTACAAACTCTGGGTCTCTGTACCCCACTCTGCACTGGATCATTGATTTTCACATATCAGTATAAATTGTAAACAACTTCTCTTCCTCACTGATTATCAACACGGACGTACCCCAAGGAAGCATACTTAGCCCATAACTTTAGTCATTATACTCTAGTCATTACACCCATGACTATATGGCCAGGCACAATTCCAGTGCTATCTCCAAATTGGCTGATGAAACCACAGCTGATGGCAGAATCACAAACAGCAATGAGGAAGCGTACGGGATGGAAATAGATCAGCTCGTTGAGTGGTGTCACACCAGCAACCTTGCACTCAACATTAGCAAAACCAAGGAGATGATTGTGGATTTCAGGAGGAAGTCAGGGGAACGTGACCCAGTCTTCATCGAGGGCTCATTAGTAGACAGAGTCAAGAACTACTAATTCCTGGGTGTCAACATCTCCGAGGATCTATCCTGGAGCCTTCATGTTGATGCAATCACAAAGATGGCTTGCCAGTGGCTATACTTTGTGAGGTGCTTGAGGGAATTCAGTATGTCACCAAAGACTATTAAACACTTCTATAGGTGTGCCGTGGAGAGCATTCTGGCTGGTTGCATCACTGTCTGGTATGGAGGTTCCAAGTTTCAGGACAAGAAAAAACTCTAAAGGGTTGTTAACTCAGCCTGTGACATCACAGGCACCAGATATCGCTCCATCGAGGACCTCTACATCAGGCGATGTCTTAAAAAAGCAGGCCATGCCCCCTTCGCTCTGCTACCATTGGTACAGGAGCCTAAAGACGAGCACTCCAACCACACAAGGATAGTTTCTTCCCTGCTGCCATAAGATTCCTGAATCAAAGACAATGCCTTAGTTTCCATGCACTATTATTTTTTGTATATTTTTATTGTTTTAAGATGGTTTATAACATGAATGTTTGCACCTTGATGCTGCCACAAAACACCGTATATTGTGACCTGTTCATGACAATAAATTCTGATTCGTTTCTTTGATAGAGTGAAAAGGGGTGAATGGACAACTCATTTGAAACTTGCCACATTCCACCATTGGACTTGACCACACTTCCACCATCCATTTTTTTGCGATCATCACCCACATTAGCCATCCAGCCACGTACAGCTTTTGTGGGTCCAGGGTTTGCTGAGACTGTCTTGTCACCTAAAAGAGCATACCAGGTACATAATCTTTTATCCAAAAACCTTTGAATTCAGAAAAAAAATTTTGGATAATAAAATTAAGTAACAGCAATACGTTAAGTAATTGCACTGATTTCAGACTTATGCAAAACAAAGATACACTCCAACTGGAAGGGTTTAACATCATGATGCTTCTTAAATTTCTGTAGCCAACCTTGTGAACATTCACACTCACTTTCAAGGTTCAGAGAGGGTGGTGATGAAGCATATCAGCTCCTGACTAAGCAGTGATATGGATCCATTCCAGTTCGCCTATCATAGAAACTGGTCTATGGCGGGTGTAATCTCATTAGCTCTATACAAAGGCCAGAAACACCTGGACAGAAAAGATGCATACATCAGGATGCTCTTTATCAACTACAGTTCAGCAATTAACACCATCATCCCCTCAAAACTGATTAGCAATCTCTATGTCTTGGGACTCAACACCCCATTCTGTAATTGGTCATGGATCTCCTCACCTCTCGACCACAATCAGTGAATATTGGTAAGAGCAACTCTTCCACAATCTCCATCAGTATCAGAGCACCACAGGGCTGTGTTCTTAGTCCCCTGCTCTACTCATTTTACACCTACGACTATGTATTAAAAAAAACCCACAATTTACAAATTTGCTGATGCTACCACGGTAGTGGGTTGTATAAAGGAAGGAAATGAGTCAGCATTCAGGATGGAGATTGAAAACTTGGCTGAACGGTGCACCAAAACTAAGGAGCTGATTGTTGACTTTAGGAAAGGAAAGCCAGAGGCAAACGATGCAGTGATCACTGGAGGATCAGAGGGGGAGAGGATGAGCAAATTTAAGTTATTGGGAGTCACTATCTTGGGGGATCTTTCCTGGACCCAAGACATCAATGGCATCATGAAGTATGCAGATCAGTGCCTCTACATCCTCAGAAGTTTGTGAAGGTTTGGTATGACTCCAGAAACCCTGGCAAACATCTCTCACTGTTATGTCAGCAACTCTATTTCCTTCTTTGCTCTCAGATTTTGCTGTCTATAGTCATGTTCAAGTGTGGTGAATAGTGTGCTGACCAGCTACATCATGGTTTGGTATGGGAACATCAATACCCCTGAGCATAAAGCCCTCGAAAAGGAAGTGGATACAGCCCAGGACATCACAGGCAAAACCCTCCCCACTATCGAGAATGTCTACAGGAAACGCTGCCATTAGAGAGCAGCAGCAATCATCAGGGATTCACACCACCCAGCACATGCTCTGTTCTCGCTGCTGCCATAAGTAAAGAGGTGTAGGTGCCACAGGACTCGCACCACCAGGTTCAGTAACAGCAGCCACCCCTCCTTAACAACAAATTCAATCAGAGACTCACTTAAGGACTCTTACTTGTGCATATTATTGATTTTCATTTGTTCTCTCTGTATTGCACAGTCCGTTTGTTTTACATTTGTTAACTGTTTACAGTTCTTTTATTTGATTACATACTCATGCTGTGTACAATTTATTTTTTGCATTACCAATTAGTGGTAATTCTGACACGCCCGCAGGAAAAAGAAATCTCAGGGATGTACATGATGTCATGTGTTGTACTCTGACAATAAATCTGAAATCTGAATCCAAAATTTGAAGGTTTAAGTTCTTCATGGAATTCTATAGCTTGTTTCATGACATTCAAACCAATCAGTGATATAAGTTCACTTCTTCATTGTTGAACGCACTCAATCAGCACACAATCAAGATCTGCATTTTTTTGCCCTATGCAATGTTTTCCTATTTTTCCTATTTTTCATTAGTTTCTGGTTATCACTGTCACTGTAAAACTTCAACAACTTATATTTCTTCTTCTTGAAGTCATACAGTACAACTCTGATTATTCAAAATGATATTTTCGAAAAACTAGTCATTTAAAAAAAAACAGCCCAGTAGCCACAGCAAATCACTTGTAACAGTGTTTAAACAACAATAAGCAATAAGGGAAGGCTTTTAATGCATGAAATAATCTTTGATTTTCACCATAAAAAACACCTGAACAAAATAAGATAAATCCAACACCAAAAACTCAAAGTTCTACTCAGAGGTTTTTCCAAAATTCCCAAATTTTTTAACCTGTGATGCCAGTTCAGCTCCAAAGAAAATTTGGATACTGAGGATTTCTGATTGTTTTGGATATCCTCATTTATTTGAGGCAAAATGATGTCATTTCGGCATTGAAATTTTATCAGATAAATGAGAATTTTTGATTTTTCTGAATCCTCAATTATCTGAAGAAAAATTTTGAATCAATGGATGTCACTTCTGGGTCAAACTGAGGATTTTGGATTATCCGAGTTCAAACAATTGGAGTTGTACCGTATATGGTGATAGTGCCCACGCAATAATTTTCAGGAAGACGCTGCACAGATACACCACCATCAAGCATCGGCAATAATTCTACTCTCTGCGCTATTGATAATGACAGATGCTTTCTTTTCTGCTTCTCTCTGTTACCCAGAGGGAAATCTGTAGCTCTTTTTGACATTTCACATTCGTCAAAGTCCATGAGCAGTAAAGGCATGTCTAACTGGGTGGGTCATGTCAGATCATGTTTGGCGCTGAACGCAAGTTTTAGTTTGCAGACGACATGGAAAAAAGTTTGGTTTTTGGAGATTTCAGTTTTCAGAATTTTGGATAAAAGATTATGTAACTTTCTATCAGTGACTCAGCCTCAAGCAGTGGAACTGAAGCCTCCCCTTACTATAGGCCATTTCATGCAAGGCCTCCAACTGGAGGTCGGCTACAAGAGCGGATTGAAAACTTAAAACTTACCTTTCAGACACTAGCCCTAAAAGGCTGCTACAGCATCGCATTCATATTGAGCAGTGCCTCATAGCACCCTCTGGATCCGATGGAGGCAGGTCAACTTGTGCTGTAGTGCCACCTGTCATAAATACATGGCAGAGCAATGCAGTCTTCCCGACCTATAATCCCCCATGCAGTTAGAACTGCTCTGCATTTTCCAGAACAGTTCCAGCTGCATGGGAGATTATGGGTCGGGAAGACATCCATTGCTCTGCCATGTTTTGAGGTGCAGAGACCAGCCCCAAAGGCTGAAGTGGCCCAGTGAGGCTGTCACAGCTCACACCGGCCACCACCAGTCTCCGCTGCCCCGACGGCTCCCACCAGTCTCCGCTGCCCCGACGGCTCCCACCAGTCTCCGCTGCCCCGACGGCTCCCACCAGTCTCCGCTGCCCCGACGGCTCCCACCAGTCTCCGCTGCCCCGACGGCTCCCACCAGTCTCCGCTGCCCCGACGGCTCCCACCAGTCTCCGCTGCCCCGACGGCTCCCACCAGTCTCCGCTGCCCCGACGGCTCCCACCAGTCTCCGCTGCCCCGACGGCTCCCACCAGTCTCCGCTGCCCCGACGGCTCCCACCAGTCTCCGCTGCCCCGACGGCTCCCACCAGTCTCCGCTGCCCCGACGGCTCCCACCAGTCTCCGCTGCCCCGACGGCTCCCACCAGTCTCCGCTGCCCCGACGGCTCCCACCAGTCTCCGCTGCCCCGACGGCTCCCACCAGTCTCCGCTGCCCCGACGGCTCCCACCAGTCTCCGCTGCCCCGACGGCTCCCACCAGTCTCCGCTGCCCCGACGGCTCCCACCAGTCTCCGCTGCCCCGACGGCTCCCACCAGTCTCCGCTGCCCCGACGGCTCCCACCAGTCTCCGCTGCCCCGACGGCTCCCACCAGTCTCCGCTGCCCCGACGGCTCCCACCAGTCTCCGCTGCCCCGACGGCTCCCACCAGTCTCCGCTGCCCCGACGGCTCCCACCAGTCTCCGCTGCCCCGACGGCTCCCACCAGTCTCCGCTGCCCCGACGGCTCCCACCAGTCTCCGCTGCCCCGACGGCTCCCACCAGTCTCCGCTGCCCCGACGGCTCCCACCAGTCTCCGCTGCCCCGACGGCTCCCACCAGTCTCCGCTGCCCCGACGGCTCCCACCAGTCTCCGCTGCCCCGACGGCTCCCACCAGTCTCCGCTGCCCCGACGGCTCCCACCAGTCTCCGCTGCCCCGACGGCTCCCACCAGTCTCCGCTGCCCCGACGGCTCCCACCAGTCTCCGCTGCCCCGACGGCTCCCACCAGTCTCCGCTGCCCCGACGGCTCCCACCAGTCTCCGCTGCCCCGACGGCTCCCACCAGTCTCCGCTGCCCCGACGGCTCCCACCAGTCTCCGCTGCCCCGACGGCTCCCACCAGTCTCCGCTGCCCCGACGGCTCCCACCAGCTCCTGATGTATGACAGCCTCCACCCACCGTCCCTGCCTTGAAGGGGTTATGGAGGGAGTGGGGAGATGGGTTGCTGGCTGACAGCATCATCAGTCCACCCCTCACCAGCCACTTGCAGCAACTGTACATTCAAGTCAGGTGGTGGAGTGCAGCAATCTGCCAATTTATCCTTCCACAAAAAGAGTGCCTTGGAGCTGGCCACAGTGCATTCAGAAAGGTAACTCTTTTGGAGTAAGAGCAAAGAACCTCTGCCTTTACAGATGGGTGTTTTCCTTGCTTGAAATGGCCTACTGTTTCCAAATGTCGATGATGATAATAGATATCTAGAAACAATAATATTAAAGAATTAAATTTATTAATAACATATAAGCATAAATTATATAAATTCTTTAAAAATAAATATATTATTTAAAATAACGTATAACAAGCACATGCCTGTGGACTCACCAGCATAATTTGATCCATCAGCTTAATGAAAGAACTACTGTAATTGGGAAAAGGTGACTCTTTCTAATCACTTTGCATCTGGAACCTTTCATGCTCAGTTTCCATTTGTTAATTGATCTATTCAATGTACTTGTTTTTTTAACTGGAAGTAATACTTTGCTAAATAAGTTGCAGGTGTGAAGTTTCTGAGATTAGGTACAGTTGCATCTGACTTGAATTTGCTGCTGCTTTCAGACACAAGTTGCATGGACAAAATCAAGTGAAAGACAGATTCTCCAGGAATCTGAAATTAAAACAACAAACACTTAAGTACCCAGCCTATCAAATAACACCTGTCCAGAGTAAATCAGAGTGAATATTAACTGAGTAATGGATTTCATTGAAACTGATGAAAACCTACAATCACAAATGTCTTAAATTTTCTATTGAAGCAGATTCTACTCCTTCATGTTTGAACATTTTTATTCACAGAAATATTTGTCAGAGTCTTTGCATAATTTGTTAAAAATTTTCATCTTCATAACAGTAACACAGCAAAATAACCTTTTTGAAAAAGATAGTTTTGTGAATCTAAGAGGTTAAACAGATAGAGAGTTTAGTGTACAAATTAAAATTGATTTTTGGACTTCCAAAGCATGGAACTTCGAGGATATTGATGTAGCCACAAAATGTTGAAAAAGAAACCAACATTGAAAAATATAAAAAGCAAGATCTAACATAACTTATATTAAAAATGAGGGGAATCACGAACAATTCTTCTCTCTGGGGAACTGGTAATAACAACTACAACTCACACATCTACTTTTACTTTTGCATCCTTCAATCCCATTCACCCAGAGAACATTCAAAATTGTTAAAAAAACGTCTCTGTTATTCTTTCTTGGTTATGGGTTTTGTTTGTTGTGATTCTCAGTTACAGCAGAATGAAATTGTTTTAGGTCCCTGCTGAACACATCTTGGTCTTATGCATAATATAACTTGTTCTCTTTATTCAGGACAAGCAATTGAACCTCTCCAGTGGAAGTGGTACAGGACAGGAGACATCTAAGGCCAGTAACACAAGGGAATGTTCAGGTGCTAAATCTGGTGCAAAAACATAAACTGCTGGAGGAATTTAGTGGGTTGAGCAGCATCTGTTAGGCAAAGGTTACGTGCTGAGAACTTGCATCAGGACTGAGAGTGGAAAGGATAGATTGCCAGTGTAAAGAGGGGAGTGGGAGGTGTAAGACGGGCTGGTAGATGAGGTGAACCAAGGAGGGTTGAGGATGATAGGCAGATGGAGCCGTGGAGAAAGTTTTACAATAAAAGTTATGTGATTTCTCCTTGGTGTATATGATGTATAAGATGACTCACTGACAAAAGACAAAGGAGGAAAAACCCAACACCCAACCCCAACCAACCAATTTTCCCTTGCAACCGCTGCAACCGTGTCTGCCTGTCCCACATTGGACTTGTCAGCCACAAACGAGCCTGCAGCTGACGTGGACATTACCCCTCCATAAATCTTCGTCCGCGAAGCCAAGCCAAAGAAAGATATGAAGGTACAACACCAACATGTTCATTGTAGGGCTACTAGTGAAGCAAGCCTTTTGCACCTATTGTCTTTGGTTCCAAAATATGTACCTAGGTCAAGGATCACAAGAGATAAGACATTATAAACTGCCACCACAGAAGGGATAGAAGAAGACTGGGATAAGAATGATGTTTGATTTTTTAATGGTATAAATGCAACACTTAAATGCACAATCCTTCCTAATTATGTGACATGTGGACAGTCCAATGTTATAACAGCCATTCTCAATGGGGGCCACAGCACATTGAAGGGGAGCCATGAACAGAAAAGGTAAAATATTTTATGTTTTTTTTTATGTAGTACTAAGTAAAATTGACTGCTTCACAAGGAAGAGGGACCATAAACTTTGAGCACAGCCCAAAAAATGTTTGAGAATAGCTGACAGCTTCATATAATGAACGAGGATAGTTCAAAGAAACAGGTTATCTGAATAACTGATGAGAGTAAACCTGAGCACACAATGGGGGCATCTGAAGAAATTTTAAGGAAAAAGAAATCAGCAATTTAGGATGATGCCATACTTACCTGGCAGGGGAGAGACCGTGATCAGAAAGGCGGTTCTCCCAGGACGAGGCTAGCCCATTGCACTTCGGGTGTGCTGACGCCTGCGATGTCCCCAAATGCGGGATACTCGACTGCAAAATTTGTGGTAGTGGGGGACTGCGTTTATATATTTATTTAAAAAAAATAAAATAAAATGGAAAAAAAATCAATGGCAAAGGTTCTGGCTGCAGACGCAGTGCAATCAAAAACTGCCTATTCCTTTGTGTAGCTGGGACTTCATCTTGGAATTCTAGGACAAGTGCAAAGAGTCAGTGCAAACATCTCTGACAAGAAGGAGAGTGAGGGAGCGAGGGAGTGTTGGGACACAGAAGCAAGTGGCCAGTAGGTGAAACCAGACAAGAAAATGGGCAGATGGAGCATTTTTATTTTGGTACCACCGCATTTTATTTTTCTCAACTTAGATAAAATATTTAGTAAATCACATTTCTCTTATATCAAATGATTGTAATCAAAAACAGTTGTTGTTGCTGTAATAAGAAATATTATGATAGAATAATGGACATAAGACCATGACATAGGAGCAGGAATAGGCTATTCAACTCATTGTGTGTGTCCCGCCATTCAATCATGAGCTGATCCATTTTCCCACTCAGCCACATTCCCCTGTCTTCTTGCCATAACCTGGTTAATCAAGAACCTATCAATCTCTCCTTTAAATACACCCAATAACTTACAACCGCCAGTAGGAACAAATTTCACAGATTAATCATCCTCTGGTTGAGGAAATTTCTTTGAATCTCTGTTCTAAGAGAACCTCCTTCAGTTCTGAATTTGTGCCCTCCTCTCCTCGATTCTCCCACCATGGGAACAAAATCTTTCTACTTCCACTTTGTCCAGGCCTTTCAACTAAAATTCCAATAAATACAGGCCAAGAGCTGTCAAATATTCCTTATATGACAACCCATTTATTCCAGGAATCTTCCTTATGAACGTCCTCTGAATCCTGTCTAACATCAATACATCCTTCCCTAAATGAGGAACCCAAAACAGCTCACAATACACAAACTGAGGTCTCACCGGTGCCTTTAAAAGCCTCAACATCACATTCCTGCTCTTGTATTCTATTCCTCTTGAAATGGATGCCAGCATTGTATTTGTTTTCTTCACCACTGTCTCATCCTCAAGTTTACTTTCATGGTGTCCTACATGAGAACTCCTAAGTTCCTTTGCATAAGGGAATTTTCAATTTTCTCCTTCTATCTTCCCACTAATTTTTGGTTTGTCGTATGCCCTTTCTTTTGTTTTTACATTGGCTTTGACTTCCCTAATCAGCTACAATTGTGACATTTTTCATTTTGAATATTTTCTCTGTTTTGATATGTATCTTTCTTGCACCTACCCCATTTCATGCAGAAACTCCATCCCTTACTGCTCTGGCATCCTCCTTATTAATGCCCACTTCCAATCTACTTTGGCTAGTTCCTCTCTCATGCCACCATAATATCCCTTATTCCACAAATACTGACATATCTGACTTTAACTTCTCCTTGTTCAATTTCAAATTGAACAGTCATATTGTGATCATGGGCCCCTAATGGCTTTTGTTTTTAGCCTAAACACTCTAATCTCCTCTGATGCATTACACAATGACCAATCCAGTACAGCCATGCCCCTTGCTCTGAAAAACCATCTCATGGGCATTTGACAAGTTCTCTCTTGAGATCTAGTCCCAAGCTAATTTTCCTTATATGCTTGCATGTTAAATCCCCCAGACTATCCCCATAACATTGCCCTTCTATCAAGCCTTTTCTATTTGCTGATGCAATTTGATGTCCACATCCCAGCTACTGTTTGAAGATCTGTATGTAACCACCAACAGTGTCCTTTTACCTTGCAATTTCCTAACTCAACTCACAATGTTTCTACATCTTCTGATTCTACATCACCCGTAATGATTTAATGTTATTCCTTACCAATCCCTTCTGCTTACTTTCAATACACTGTGTATTCTTGGACATTCAGCTCCCAATGATATCCATCCTTTTGCCACAACTTCATGATGGCCACAACATCATACCTGCTGATCTACAGATCATCTACTTTATTTTGTAAATTGCACGCATTTAAAAATCTTCGGACCTGTATTTGTTTCTTTACCAACGATATCAACTTATTGTTTTGAAGCTCAAAGGGAAAAAAAGATATGAAAGAGTATGGAAAAATCTTCTCCCATGCCCAAAAGCGTTCCCTATGTTTTCCCATATTATCCCAATATTTCTTGAAACACTTAAGCGATCTTACACTTATTCTCAATGATTGAAGAACGTATTGTTTTTCCCTTTCCAGTCTAAAGGCATAATGTTTGTCTGGCAGATTGTAAAACAGGAAACAAAATATTGCTCACGGCCAAAAGGTATATGATATTGTAAAGAACAGGACAAGCATTGCTTCAAAATGATAAGCTTTGACTCTGCTCCCAGTCTGAAAATCAGTGTGAACTATTTTTGATACTGGAATTAAATTTAGCATCTCTGTTGACAAAGACAGGTCAGATGTATAAGATGACTCATTTACCCTTTGGCACAAGAGACAAATAATGCATACCCGAAATAGACACATTATCTCCTCTTAGGAGAAATCTAATATATTTTCGACACCAGATGGCTGTCCACCAAAAGCATCCAAATAATAACTAAATGTTCTGTACATT
This sequence comes from Narcine bancroftii, assembly GCF_036971445.1. Classification (NCBI taxonomy): domain Eukaryota; kingdom Metazoa; phylum Chordata; class Chondrichthyes; order Torpediniformes; family Narcinidae; genus Narcine; species Narcine bancroftii. Next base: position 36,636,949 of record NC_091469.1, read on the forward strand.
GACAATTGGATCAAGGCAGATCTCAGATCTGATGCAATTTTGATGTACTCCAGCCAATCTTGTCATTTAAATACTATATGAGAATGAATCCTTGGAAGAAATGCTCCCAAACAAGTGTGTGCAATCTTATCTACTATCAGGGAAGAATTTTGAATTTGGGTTTTCATAGTTTATACTTCTGGTGTACTCGAAGAAAGATGATGCAGCATGCAATTACAGATTCCAATCACTTTTTATCTTATGTCGAAAGGTCTTTTAAGTCTTTGAATTGAAATTTACACAGCACATTGCAAAATAACGAAGTCAAATTTGATGGCCTATTGACTCCTATTTTTATAGGATAATCACATATTTTGATCACTCGGAAATGAGACTCTAAATAACATATTGTTTACTTTGCAGTATAATTGTCTAGCTGATTTTTTGTGTTCAGAATTCCATGTAATCAAATGTAGCAAAAATAGAGTGAAATGAACTGATGTGTGAACTTTTAATTACCCTGAGATTTACCAGTTATTTCCTTGCTCTCTATTGCTTTGCATTCCTAAATAGATATCAGCTTATTAGAATGGCTCTGTCCAAAGGCTGAAGAGCTGTACAATAAATGAATTTCCAGCTCTCAGGGGAATTAGGTTCATGTACAGTGCTTTAGAAAAGAAGCGGTATTTTGTTGCTTGATAGCAATTATTGAAGAGCTTGTTAAAACGACTCCTTTGGAGAATGGGACTGTAATATTTTTATTTTTGTTACTTCAAGCAATTTTAGGGCTAGAGGATGTGACATTAGTAAATTGAATCTTGCTCATTTACTTTTCCTCAAAAAAATGCTGAACATATTTAACAATGGTAACAGTTTTATTTGTTTTTTTTTTAATGGAGGCCTGGAATCGCTTACCTGTTTGTGCTTTAAAGCATAGTGTATATGGCCTAAAAGACTGTGGAATTTAAAGTACCAAAATAAGGACAGGGGCCTGGAAATTAACCTCATAGTCAAGACCAAGCTGAGTCTCACTTGGATGTCGGCTGCTTTGGCAGATCTTCCATACCATCACATCCTATGAAGCAAAACAAGGCAGTGTCTTTAACTGTGATACATCTCTTCCAGATGAGCCTAATGCTCACTTTGAAAGGGACAACAGCGATGGGCCCTCATGAGCCCACACAGCCTGTCTGTTCTCCAGGTCTCTGAGTCTGACATGAAAAGAATCCTTGGAAAGCTTCTGACCCAGACAGTGCAACTGGTTGCATCCTCAAATCCTGTGCAGACCAACTGGCTGTTTTTACAGACATTTTCACCATCTCACTGCTATGGTCTGACATCCTCACCTGTTTCAAAAGGACAAGGTGACCTGCCTCAACAACTATCAGCCAATAAAACTTACATTGACTGTGATGAAATGTTTTGACATTGTAGTGCGAAAAAAAGCTCTCACAACTGGAGGGAGAACAAAAGCTTTTATAGCTTATAACTATGGGTAAGGTTTCACAGTAGTCTTTGGAAGGGTTCTGGGTTTAGGCAGGAAACCAGGATTATATGTGAGCAGATGGGGGCAGAGCCCAACAACCTACCAGTGAATCCCAGTTCACTGCATTCACCCCTTCCTGTAGAATTTAGGGTCCATGAGTTAAGACAGAAAAAAATTTGAAAAATATACAGTTATATACAGGATCTCCAGACCCCTAGATTCAAGCAGTCCAGGTTTCTGGAGAGCCTGTTGGAGTGCTTTAGCACCAGGGGGCCCTGAATTCCTTGGGTGGCATGGTCCCCTTGTGAGGGAGGAGAGGTGGGCTGGGTATCCGGCTCAATGGTGGAGGGGGATGCACTTTCCTCCTGAACTGGATCCCCTGAGGCCCTGACTGGGGGTGGTGAGAATAAGCTCCATAGCTCGTAGGTCACTTGAGGCAATGGACCCTCTGCTCCGACAGGTGCCAGGTCCCTGATGGAGACAATGTTCTTTCTGCCATCCAGGTACTCCACATAGGTGTACGTGAAATTGGCATGGAGCAGTTTCATCCTTTGCACCAGCAGGTTGGTCTTGCTTCTCCTCACATGCTTCCCGAGAAGGACTGGACCAGGAGTGGTGAGCCAGATTGGGAGTGTAGTTCCCAATGCCGACCTTCTTTCGAAAGTGAATAGGAGCTTGAGAAGAGTAGCATTGGTCATGGTACATAGTAGCAATTGGATGGAATGGAGAACCATAGGGAGGACTTCCTGCCAGCGTGGGTCTGGAAGACCTTTTGACTTCAGGGCCAGTTTAACAGCCTTCTAGACAGTGGTGTTCTGCTTTTCAACCTGCCCGTTCCCCTGGGTGTTGTAGCTAGTTGTCCTGCTGGACGTGATGCCCCTCCCCAGCAGGTTCTGACGCAGCTTGTCACTCATAAAGAATGAGCCCCAGCCACTATGAACATAGCTGGGATACTCGAATAGAGTGAAGAGGGAGTCTAGGGCCTTCATAACTGACAAGGTGGATGTGTTTGGACATCAAATGGTGAACGGGAAGCGGGAGTACTTGTCAGTGATGGAGAGGAGGAGGGTGTTCCCGCTCATGGAGTGGAGAGGTCCCTTAAAATCAACACTGAGCCGTTCGAAGGGCCTGGATGACTTGATTAGGTGCATTTTTGTGGGGCAGTGGAAATGTGGCTTGCACTCCGCACAGACCTGGCAAGACCTAGTCATTTCCCTAACATCTTCCATGGACTAGGGCAGATTGCACACCTTGACAAAATGAGCCATGCATGTAACCCCTGGATGGCAGAGCTCATTATGCGGAAACCGCATTTGGCTGGTTTGTGCAGAAGCCCAGCTTCCTCTGGATAAGGCATCTGGAGGGTCATTAAGAACTCCTGGCCAATAGACAATGTTGTAATTGTAGGTGGAGAGCTCGATCCTCCACCTAACAATCTTGTCATTTTTTTATTTTTCCCCTCTTGTCATTATTAAGCATGAATGCGACCGAGCACTGGTCAGCGAGGAGCATAAATTTCCTACCAGCCAGGTAGTGTCTCCAGTGTCTCTCAGCATCTAAAATGGCTTGAATATCCTTTTCCACAGATTGGTTCTGGAGCTTATGGCTTTGTAATGTCCAAGCAGACGTGTCTCAGACTGTATGAAATCTCGGTCTGCTGTACTGTATCTCCTATTCTTGGTGGCAATAGGTTTTCAGTCCGAGCACAAATTCGGGAAGAGAGGTGGGGGGAGGGCTGATATTCAATGTTGAGAGGCTGCATGTGGGTTCTGATTTTATGGGCCCTCCATTCTGAACTGTAACAGGGAGGAGGGGATCAGAATACTCCAAGGTCATGCTTTTAAGGTGACACAGGAAGTCCAGACCCAACAACACCGGAGCACACAATTCATCAAGTATATACAGGTGAAATTTACAGAATTCCCCCCCTTCAAATGACAAATGTACTATACAATCTATACAATGTTGTTGAATACACGTAGAATGCAAATTGGATGCAAGGAATATGTAGTAATTGGAAGGATACATCTTCAGGTTGTACACTTGCACAGTCGGTGAGTCTATGAAGCTTTCATTAGAGCCTGAGTTGATTGGGCATTTAGTGAAATGTCCGTTTACCTTCATGGTCACGATGGAGTTGCTGACCTGGTGGGATCTGTCCTGGTCTAGGACCCTGGACACTCCATACCTCTCACTCGAATGGCTCCCACTGTCCTGGGTTACCCTGCATGAGTAAGATGGTGTTGACCTCGTGGAGCAGCAAGATGGCCACCCTCCTTCCTCCTCTGAAGATGATGGCACCGTGTTTGAGTTCAGGTTACAGCAAGATGGCTGCCGAGCCTTTTTGCATCATTTCCTTACTGCCACCCTCCTTCAGTGTGTAGCACAGCATGTGGGTTCAGGTGAATTCAGAGCAGGTGGCTTGGGCTGGAATTGGATCCGGGAATGGTGCTGGCCACGGAGTTCCCCTGGCTTCACTTCGCATGGCAAACCCTCGTCCAATGTCCTTTCTTGCCACAGCTGGAACACTCTGAGTCTTTAGCTGGGGAACGAGATCAGGGATGTTAACTTTCGCCACAGAGAAAGCACTAGTACGGGAAGCGGCAGCCGTTAGGGCTGGGCTAGTGGGAGCAGCTGGACTTTGGAAGGGGTCACCTGAGTGAGCGAGCTCACTGGCTTTGAGTTTGTCATTCTCGAGCTTGGCCTGTTCCAACGATTTGGCTAGTTCAACGTGGCTACTCAAGCAGTCGCTGCCTCATGTACCTGAAGCGGATCCCCACGACTAGAGTGTCCCGGATCTGCTCTTCCTCATGAACCTGGCCCAAAGCCACTGCACCTACACTTCTTGGCAAACATCCACAGATCCAGCAGGTAGTCATCGATGATCTCTCCTGGCCACTGGTGACATAGAGCGAGGCGGTGCCTCGCTAGGACCTCATTTTGTGACCAGGTACTTCAATGCCTCAGTGGCAGCATCATATGTAGTGCAATGCCTGGTGACTGTATATCCCTCTGTTCCTACCCTCGAAATGGGTGCGGACCTCCTGAGTTCATCAGTGTGGAAGACATCTCTGGTTGCGTTCAGGTAGGCCTGGAAGCAGTCCAGCCAGTATGTGAACTCCTCAGCCATGTTGGGGGACAGAGAGGGTCTGTCAGAAGCATTACTGGCTTGAATAGCACTTCCATCATTTAGAAAATAAGCTAATAAAATTGTAGTGTGAATAAAAGCTCTCACGACTGAAGGGAGAACAAACGCTTTTATTAGCTTATAACTAAGAGTAGTAGGGTTTCACAGAAGTCTTCGGAAGGATTCTGGGTTTAGTTGGAAACCAGGGTTATAAGTGAGCTGATGGGTGTGGAGCCAGCCATCAACACAACATACTACCAGTGAATCCCAGTTTACTGCAGAGAGGTAGGTTATAGAGCAGATTAATATTCCAAGTTTGTCTTCAACACTGACTTGGACTACTTCTCCATAACATCCCAACTCCTGTACTCAGTAACTTCATTTATAAATGCCAATGTGCTAAAAGCTCTTTTGATGATCTTATTGTTCGAACAAACATTTGCAAAATCTTGAGGGCTTTCACTTTCAACCTGAAACCTTAATTCTTCCCACAGATGCGGCCTAACCTGAATATTTTCAGTAATTTTGGTTTTTATTTTGGGCACTTCAGTGAATTGACTCAGGACTATACCTGAGCCAATCCACTCCACCTCTTCCAAGAACCACTAAACTTTACTCTTCTTGGTCACCATACAACCATTTTATCTTCATACTGTCACAGGGTCATACAAAGCTGGTCTTCAGCCCACTGTGTTTATATTGGTCATCACACTTCCATCTATAAAAAGCCCATTTACCAGAACTTGGTTTGGAGTCGGCAATGTCTTCCTATCACCTGAATATCCTAATAGTCTATAAATGTCAGTTCACAAACCTCTTGGCAATACCTTGTGGACTCCAACCACCCTTTGGGTGAAAAAAACCTCAAATCTTCTCTAACCCTCCTAAAACTTGTTCTGAAACTATGGTTTCTAGATTTAAATACATTTTCTGAGGAAAACCTTTCCTGTTATCTACCATAACTACACCCTAATAATTTTGCATCATTATACTAGGCTTCCCTTCAGCCTCCTCTATGCTATAAGAAACAAACCCAACCTATCCGTTTCCTCCTCATAATTGTAACATTCCATCCCAGCACCACCCTGGTGCATCTTCTCTGCACTCTTTCCTGTGTAGTCATACCCTTCACCTGATGTGGCAACCAGAACTGCTCATATACTTTAGCTGTGGCCTAATTAATGTTTGGTGTTATACCTAGTCTCTCTGCTTTTCCGTTCCACACACTTTCTAATCGAAGCATTAGCGACAGATATATTGTATGTCATTTTCACTGCCTTCGCTACGTGTGCTATCAATTTCAGGGATATATGGCCATATAGACTGAAGTCCGTATGTGCTCTCAGGGCCTTATATTTGTTGTGTATGTCCTATCCTTATAAATCCTCTCAAAGAGTCTACCAGTAAATGTACATCAGGATTAAATTCCATTTTCTATTGTTATCAACTAGTCAATATCCTGCAGCCAGATTATCAACAACACTTCCAATTTTTGTGTCACCTGTAAACTTTTTATAGAATCTCATGCGGCACATCTAGATCATTCTCCTAAGTAGGAAAGATGCAGTCTCCAGTGTCTCTGCCTCATCCATCCGCACCCACTACACATCGGGGCTGGTAAAAGATTGGTATGGTCATACTTCAAGTGCCACTGTTGGATTAGACAGCCTGGTAGATACAACATGAATTCCATTTTCTGCAGAAATATCTGTTAGAACACAAGGAAACTTCATCCTGTACAGTCCAAAACTGAAAAGTGGTCACCTGTTAACTCAAAGGTCAATGGTACGCGTGTGAGAGAAAGAAAAGCATCTTTCAAATTGCAGAACCTGGGTAGCCCGCCTGAGACCCAGGTGTGGATACTGGGGCAAAGGTGCTGAAAGCACCTTTCAAATCTCAGGGGGCCATTAAATTGACAACACACTCACGGGAACTATGTCAGTCTCTCCCCTCCCCCCCCCCACCTGATCATAGCCCCCCTCCCTCCCCCTCTGCAAGTGCTGACATCACCAGAGTAACTGGGTAGGCCATTGACCCATTCAAACGACCAGAGCAGGACGCCCGGATAAGTTTTACACTGAGTTCTCTGACAACTTCTGAGGTAGGTCAGGGACCCACTTGGGTTCTGACCAGGTTGACCCAGTTGGACCTTTTCAAATGACCATGTAACTGGGGCACTAACCGTGTAAATTGCCCGGTTAACCCCATTTTACTTGGCTGTTTGAACGGCTCTAGAGAGAGAGAAAGAGTGATGGGGAGAGAGAGCAGGGAAGAAAGAGGGGGGAAGAGAGAGAGAGGGAAGAGAGAGAAAGGGGGGAGAGAGAGAGGGAAAGGAAGAGAGGGGCGAGAGAGAAGAGAGAGGGGGAAGAGAGAAGGGGAGAGAGAGAAAGGGAGAGGAAGAGAGGGGCAAGAGAGGGAGAGAGGGGGAAAGAGAAGGGGAGAGAGAGAAAGGGAAGAGAGAGAAAGGCGGAGAGAGAGGGAGCGAGCTCCTATTCCATTGTTCCTTCCGGGCGATATCTCTTTCTGTTCTCCAGCCTGCAGTGAGCTGACGCTAGGGGAGGAGCGCAGGCGTGATGGTTTGAGGATGACTGACAGGAGACGAGGAGTTCAAACCAGCAGCCGGAGATTCGAGGGAAAGAGCAGAGCCTTGGGTCTGCATTCGCCTTGTTCCAGCCCCAGTGTCTGAGTGAAGGTCCTTTCCCACCAGAACTGCCTTTGGCAAAGCAACTCTACCGCCGCATCTGCACTCAAGAGGAACAGATGACAACTCTCGGGAAGACGCGACTATTAATCCTTATTGTTTTGATTCACGGTAAGGGTATCTTTTTAACCTCAATAAAAATAAAGTTTGCGAATATAAGGACTTCGTGATTGGTCTAAAACCCGGGTTATTGTACAGCATGTGGTTCCTGCTGTCTGCAGACAAGAATGAGATATGCTATAATGGATATGTTTATGCCCTTTAAATGTCTTGTTTTATGTGTGCGTAGATTGTTTTAGTTTCAAAACAGAGGACCGTCTATTCCAGAGGATATTCCGCCGATATAATCAATTCATCAGACCAGTCGAGAATGTCTCTGACCCCGTGATAGTGCAGTTCGAAGTCTCAATGTCCCAGCTGGTCAAAGTAGTAAGTGCATCCATGCATGGAGTTAACTTAATTACAAGTGTGTTTTTCGATTTATGGTGCTGTTACCTTTCAGAGTTTAATTCATTCCATTTCAATCACCTCTTTGACAGGATGAAGTCAACCAAATAATGGAGACAAATCTTTGGCTGCTGCATGTAAGTTGTATCAGGTGTACTGCACAGATGTTCACTTCCAGGGGACAATGACATCACTCATGTAACATCAGGCCCTGAATATGGTCCATTAATTTGGTTTCTCAGAAATGGGAAGCAGAACAGAGTGATTTTTGTCTATTTACTTCCAATCATCTGATGCTGCCCTGCTTAATTTCATCTCAATTCATTATCAGTAGCAAGCAGATGGACTGTGGCATGTGCACTGAAATATTAGCAGTGGAGCCATCAGAATTCTCCTCATTTATTTGAAAGAGTGAACAAAAAAGAAATCTTATTCCATTGTAGCATTGCAAATGACCATGATTCAAAGCCAATAATTTCCTTATTTACTTCTTTGCTTCTTCAAAATATCACTGTGATCTGGTATCTGAAAGGCAGCATCTGTGAGAATTCTGATTCCCTCAGGACTGCATCTTAGATTTCTGTGCTCATGGTTCTGGAGTGGGTCTTGAACCTTCTGATGCAGAGGCTAAAACATTGCTAACTGAGCAAGAGCTGGCACTTTAGGCCAACATGGAGCTATCCTCATGCCATGTTAGATTCCCTGATGACATTGGAAACATCCTGGATCTTTGTAAAAAGAACTTTCATTGAGGCAGATGGAACTATTCCATTCACTTTAAACAAAATAAACAAGGAACCAAAACAAACATATGCAATAAATGGCCAAGAGTAACTAGCCAGCTGCTGTTTGCTGGAGAGCAGAACTGCATGAGAGGAACTCAAGATAATATGGATCATTTTGTCTAGTATTCAAACCCTACAGCAACTCATTTTGATTATAAGTGCAGCTTAAGGGATCTATTTCCATTCTAGTATTGGGATTGTAGCTGCTGCTTTGTGGAAGTGGACCATGTGGCATAAATTCTTTGACCCAGTACCACAGTAAAATATTGGGTGTTAAATAAAAAGAATTCTGAAACTCAGTAAATTGCCAGTCCAGCTTTGAAATTTTTTGGCTTTGTTGGTTTTCATTGGAATGCTATATTAGGATATTGTTTCTATTTCATCTACTCTCTGGAATGAAGAAAAACTATTTTGTTTTAAATTCTTAGTAAGTAGAATACAATTCCTTCTGTTAAATAGCTGAAAATATGCTAGATGTTCAAATAATATTTTCCTTTATTTCTAGGCTGTTCTTATTTCATCTCAATAGTGTGTAATTTTCATTCATTATTTTATGCTAAATGTTAATTAAAATTATGCCATTCAAGTACAATTTGATGTCTTTAATGTAAGTGCCCAGTTAGTGTGCTTAATGGTATTATAGTAACTTGGACACAGGAGGTTCTATGGGACTGATACGACATCATAAATGATTTTGGAAAGGAATAAGAGCTCACGAGACACTTTTGGCAACTTCCTTCTGGGTCAGTAGCAAAGCAACATCGTTTAATAACAAAATCATACAGGTTTTATTGATTGTTAAATACTAAGCAATACAGTTGCTGCCACAACTAACATCAGGTGATTTCATGGTAGCAAAAGGAAATCTGGTTTACTGATTACTAAAATTATTTGTTCATTAATTTTCAGTTAAAAATGAAACCAACTATAATGTTAAATTATGGATTTCATTATCTGTGACCCTTTTTGCAAGAAGAATGATTATACAGTAATTTGAATCAAATGGGTAATCATAGTGTAAAATAATATCAGTAAATAGGTAGTGAATTGTGACCATTAAATAATCATTCTATTGATAAAACAAGACATATCCCGAAACTGAATGCATTTCCTTTCTTCCCTGAGCACTTCTAACAGATCTGGAATGATTACAAATTCCGATGGAATCCAATTGATTATAATGGAATCAAGTATATCCGAGTTCCATCTGATATGATTTGGAAACCAGATATTGTGCTGTATAATAAGTAAGTGTCACAGGATGTATAAATTGGTACCAGTGCATCAATTTTATGAGAGAATGTGTTGCTATTTCCACAGGTATTTGAAAGTTTCACTTATTAGTTTTGGATTTTTCACCTTTGCAGTGCAGTTGGTGCTTTCCAAGTTGAAGACAAAACCAAGGCCCTTCTCAAGTATGATGGCACTGTTACCTGGATGCCTCCTGCTATTTTCAAAAGCTCCTGCCCAATGGACATCACTTATTTTCCATTTGACTATCAGAATTGCTCGATGAAATTTGGATCTTGGACCTACGATAAAGCTGAGATTGACCTAACAATCATAGGGACCAAAGTAAATCTGAAGGATTTCTGGGAGAGTGGTGAATGGGAGATCATTGATGCCCCTGGATATAAACATGAACTTAAGTATAATTGTTGTGAAGAGATTTATCCTGATATCACTTATTCTTTCTATATACGTAGACTGCCTTTATTTTATACGATCAACTTGATCATTCCCTGTCTGTTAATCTCTTTTCTAACTGTTCTAGTTTTTTATCTGCCCTCTGACTGTGGAGAAAAGGTCACTCTCTGTATATCTGTCCTTCTCTCCTTGACAGTGTTTCTTCTGGTTATCACTGAAACTATCCCTTCCACCTCCCTGGTAATCCCTCTGATTGGTGAGTACCTCTTGTTCACAATGATATTTGTAACCCTCTCTATCATTATAACAGTCTTTGTTCTGAATGTGCATTACCGAACACCAACCACTCACATCATGCCGAGGTGGGTGCAAAAAACCTTCTTGGAATTCCTACCTAAAGTTATGTTGCTAAGAAAACCGTTGGAAGAAAAGAAAATCAAGAAATTAAGAAACAAGCAAAAAAAGGATAAATGTACCCAGAAAGACTGCACCAACCATCTGGAATATGATGGCTTCATGTTCCCAAAAGATCAGCTGAAATATCATTGCCAATACTGCAAAGGGCCCATGAGTACAGCGACCTCCAACTTGCAAGGACAAATCAGTCTTCAGTCATTTGACTCTCTGCTTAATGACTCATTTCTTTCTTCTGAAATCCAACAGACTATAGAGAGTATTAAATATATTGCAGAAAATACAAGGAGTCAGAATGAAGCCAAAGAGGTAAGTAAAATTGTTGACTTTGTCTCCATTAAATGAGTCAGATTGAGGCAGCGCACCCCTGTTCTACTGCATTGGATACTGCCACCATGACTTTCCATACCTTTCTCTTTCATGCCATTCTTGCTTCACACATTGTAAATATATCTATCATACATGCCTCAGTCACTGTCTGTGGCAATGAATTCCACAAACCTCCCACTCACCCGGGAAGGCAGGTCCTCCTGAATTCCCTTTTCCATTTATTCAAACTTGTCATATGGGTACTGGGCCTCTGTATATCTACTCCAACATATTGTTTGATAATTTTTAAAAAAGCATGTTTGGTTTACCTCTAAACATTTTCTTTTAAGGAAGGTCCAACCATTTATTTTGTGTATGAACCAGATAAACCTTTAATGGACTTCCTCCAGCACCTCACCATACTTCTAATATATGATTGTGTGCACTCATTTATCTGCCCTATTACATCTTCCAGCCAAACATTGGTGATGCTACTCAACAATTCATATCTTACTGCCATAAGGTGAATATCTCTTCAGCATAAAGATATATACAAATTTCAATTTACTCAAAATCACACTTCCCTTCTAGATTTTTCTCCTATTGACTAATAAAGATACAAAAAAAAATGATTTGAACCCAGCCAGAAAGTCAATAACTTTTCCTGTTCCCATTATTCCAGACCTGATATCCTAAGTATCTGTAAAGGAGCATATTTATCCAAGGGAATTATTCAACCAATGGGGCAGAATATCACAGTACACAATTTTAAAGAAAGATGCAGTGTGCTCACAATGTATGTTCCAAAGTGATCAGTTATTATAAGAAGCTATTCATAACTACCCCCTCCCCCAATAATATGTTAAGATAAATATGTACATCCATAATTCACTCAGGTTATTTGGTATTATCTGTATCAGCATTAATATTCACAAATAAGGATCTGTTTAAATTTACACCTTACTTATATCTTTAAAAAAATATTATGTTTAGTATTTAATTCATTCTTATATTGATTCACATTTCTATTTCTACATTTGTTAATTTACACATTTTTCATGATAAACTTTATTACAAAGCGAGCATATTTTATTTTTTGGTTTGCTAAATCTTGATATCAGTGTTGATTCTAATGAATTGTTATTTTTCTTTGATAACTCTGGTAGGGTCGAGCCCTGTATTCTTAAGATTAATGTCAGCAAACTAGCTCTATTTTTATTTAATATTATGAGGTACAGTTCATTATTGGATATAAACAAGAAACCCCAAGTGATCAAAGAATAACATTGAGAACATAGATGAAAGGTGAAGTGAACAATGAAAAATAATTTTCCAGACTATAATACATACTCAAATACAGTTTCATGTGAAGGTTTATAAAATCATGAAGGGAGTAGATAAAGTATTTTTCCCAGAGTAGAGGAATCTAAAGCTAGAAGATATAGATTTAAGATGAGAGGAGAAAGACATTAAAGGGGATCTTAAAGGCCATTGTTTTTTCCACACAGAGGGTGGTGGGTACATGGAACAAGCTGCCAGCAGAAGTGATAGAGTTGGGTATAATCATAACATTTAAAAGACATTTAGGCAGGTCCATGGATAGGGTAAGTTTATAAAATATATGGAACCAGTTTGGGTAGACATCTTGGTTGGCATGGACAAGTTGGGCTGAAGGGCCTGTTTCTGTACTCCAAAACACTGACTCTAATTTGCTCTCACTTTTAGATGGTACACAGCAGTATATTTTCCAATGAACCCAGTACGTTTAAAGAGAACACAGGAAAATGGATCCCAGTGAGTTTCAAGGGAGTGTTGATTACAGAACCAAACGAATACAAGGGAGCACACAAAGTAGGGCCTCAGTGAGTTTAAAGGGGTTTTGGGAACCTGGAACCTCTGTGTGTTAAAGGGAGGGCAGAAATGATCAGCTAGATGCCAAATGATAAGTTGGTAGTGGATTATCCAAGTTTCATTTATTGATTTCAGGCTACACCTGATCTTGTAAAGCTCCTTTTCCAAAATTATATCCTTCCTTTTTTCTAAAGTAAACAGGTGGAAATCACAAGATCTGTGACCCATTTCAGTCATCACACTGAAACCATACCCTTATCAAAAGAGGTTTTCTGAGCTACACATGAGATCCACAGATATTCTATTTTTGTAGTATTTGTTGAGAATTTAAAATATCGACTGACACTATAAGTGAGGCATTGATTTACAGATAGCTGAGATAATAGTTAATCAGGTAGAAGAGAGATCTTATTCAGAGAAGATCTGTGGTATTCTCACAGTCATCTAGGCCATCCATTCTCAACATTAATTTGGCTCTGGACCCCTTAGGACACTGCTCTTCCTATGAAGCAATCAGCAGAGAACTGTTAACATTGTGACATTGTGATTTATTATTGTTTGTTTTAATTATCTTATATAGGTTGATTTAAATAAAAAAATTCAAAAAAAAAAGCAGTAAAGTTTAGTTCTTCTGTGCTTACTGACTACATAAAAAGCATAGTAATATATTTTATGATTTCAGTCTGTGCCCCCCCCCCCATAAATGTGATATGATGTGGCTCTCAGGGGGAGCAGTATGGCCCCCCATTGAGAATGGCTGATCTAGCCCAATGATTTTCTCTCAATCGCTACCAACAAGCAAAGATCATTTATGGGCATTTATTTGATTAATGGTTCTGTGATCTTGTTTTCCTTGAAATTGTAAGTTTGTTTAGCACAGAATAAGTGTACTGAATTTACACCACATCTTACAAAATATTGTAGATTAAGATGATGAAAAATTTTAAAAAACATGAAATAAGTGATTCCATTACTTTGCTTGAAATCAACTTTTCCTGTCCCATGTTTTTGTTTGGTTTCAAAAGTTGTGAAAGAAGTCATTTGGTAACAGGGTATTCTATTTTTGTCTTGCAGGTGGAAGATGATTGGAAATATGTGGCTATGGTAATGGACAGGATATTCCTGTGGGTTTTCATTTTAGTTTGTGTTCTGGGAACTGCAGGGTTGTTTCTACAGCCATTGATGATGACAGAATAATTGTGTAGCATTTAATACCTATAAAAGTCAATAGTATTAAGATCCAGTTTGTCATGTGACATTGCAATCTACATTACATTAAAAAAATTAAAATGACTGCACTGAAATCTCCATTTTTCATACTGTGGAAATATTGATTGTTAACAAATCACTGACATGGCCACTTATGGACAAAACAACAAATCATCTATAGTACTATTCATATTATCATATCTAAGACTTGAGATCATGTCCAGAGTGTGTAGCAAGAGATGTGATGAATATTTCATGAAAAAGCACTGTTTAACATTGGAAATGAAATTAACCGCAAAATTATCTCCTGGATTTTTCAATTTTTTTTTCTTATTACCTAGTAATGATTTGGTTGAGGATATGCAATAAACTGTAGATGCTGGAATCTGGAGCAAACCCTCATCTGGAAAACTCAGCATTAGTGGGAGTAAAGAAATGGTCAATATTTTGGGCTGGAACCTTCAACAGGACTGAGAGGAGATGGCCAGAATTATGAGGGCAGAATGGCAGGAGTTGGACAAGGGGCCAGTAGGGAATAGGTGAACTAGAGAGGGATGAAGAATGACTATTCGTTCCAGCTTTTAAAATAGGATGCACTTTCTACACATTTTGCCTGAAATATCTTGTGCACCATTTTTTTTTCAGAGTAAAATGAAGCATTTATTTGACAGGAATGCTCAAGTGAGGAATTTTAAGACAAGAAGTAAAGTTTTGATATTGTTTCCAACACATGGCAATCCTTTGAGAACAAGATTTTCTGGACCATACGTAATTTTTAATTTTTTTTTAAATTTTTCACACTATGAACCATACTGACCAAAATACACACAAACATTTCCCTCTTGAATATACACAGTGTCATTTCCTCCCCTTTCCCCCCCCCCCCCCCACCTTTGGTGCATCATATTTTAAGAAAAAAAACACATTTGCTTCACCCTTTAGGTAACCACATGACTAATCTCTATTGATTTCAAATTATTTTTCATGCATGTTTCAATTCATCTATGAAGTGTGGATACCATTGATAAGGCTGGTATTTACTGCATGTACCTAACTGGGGAGGCAGTGAGCAGTCAACACCTTGATGGGGACTTGCAATTATACATAAACTAGGCTGGGTCAGGATGGTTGATTGTCTTCTCTGAAGGGCGTTGGTAAATCAATGAGATTTTGATGGCAATCATTTGATTTTATCGTCATCTTTACAACTGCTATTGTGATTTATCTAATTGTTGTATTTAAGTTTCTCATATGACCTCAGTTTTTTGGATTATTGGTTCATCCCTCTAGATCACACATGTCAAACTCAGGCCCGTGGGCCAAATTTGGCCCATGATATAATTATATTTGGGCCGCAAGATCATATCAAATATGTATTAGACCTGGCCCGCTGGCCGCCACGCCAGTATAGCGCATGCACAGCTAATACTACAAATCCCAGAATGCTTTGCAAATGCGTTGGCACCGGCCCGTCAGCCCGCTAATCGCCCCCACCTCCTCTCTTTACTTTCATTAGCATCTGCGACCTGTCGCCCAACTCACATGTAATAAACCCCTCACGAAAAATGGCCAAACGAAAGACAGAAAACAGGACCTTTCAAGACAGGTGGGAGGCAGACTATATGTTCATCATTTTAAAAGACAACCCTGTTTGTCATTGAAGCAAGTTGTTATTTTTTTGACTTGTTGGCTTGTGAAAAAAAACCATTTAAAAGGAGCTTAAAGGCTATAGAGAAATATTATTTATTGAATATCTTATTTCTCATTTGTTAATGCTTCTTCTGGAAAGAGTTTAACCAAAACTATTATTAAACATTTATTTTAATAAGAAAAAGTTTAACATTACATATGTTGAAAGAAGTGAAAACATGGAGATGTTTTTGAAAATTTTCAATAAATATTTAGTTTGGCTCATGACTTAGTCCAAGTTTTTAATTTTGGCCCACTGTGAATTTGAGTTTGACACCCCTGCTCTAGATCATAAATAGATAACTACTCTGTCATCCAAATTTTTAATCTGCAAACTAATTTGTTGGACTTGGTGCAAAGGGTTGATTTTATAGAGATTATATATCTGTGCTTTCACACTGATAACATGGGGTGCTGATTATACTAATTTAATCAGCACTGATTCAAGGATGTCTTCTATGTAATGAACAACTATGGTTCACTACGACCTCATGCCTCTGACCTCAGGCAGTGAGGATAGAAGGGCTGTTTGGATCTGGGAAGCATTATAATCAAAAACTTTTGCAGCTGCTACATACCGATTAAGGGATCAAAGGTTCCTTTAATTGTCATGTAATAATACATTAAAAATGTAATATACATGATATACTTCAACTTTTGTCTGACATAAGACAGTCACCATGAGCATTGGCCAGCACCCCTAACAATAGGAGAAAGAGGCTCTAATTTGTACAAAGCAATATTTATTTATCTTTTATCGATAAAATACTTGACCAGCATAGTATTATTTGTTTGGTTGTATATCTGCATGTTTTCGCACTGACACCCAGAGAGCGCTGTTTTGTCGGATTGTACTTTCCGCAATCAGATGACAATAAACTTGACTTGAAAGAGAAACAAAAGAGACTCCCTTCAGAGACACAGGAAAAGAGATTACTGCTCTTCCTCACCCACCTACCATTCCCACACCATGCCTGTGGAGTTGTATCACTGCTATATCGTGGACTGGGCTGACCTCTGAAGTTCAGTCTGAGATACAGATGCAAAACTTAAAGTCGTCCAACTCATAACAATGTGAATTTATGGTGGATCTTGCAAAGGAAGAAGGAAAAATAATAAATTTACTTGGACTCGGCCACATATTAATGCACAATGGTTCTCATGGTGAGAGCTTTAGTGTTGTTATGGGAATCAACGTGTAGTAATTTATGGTATACTTTTAGGATTTGAGGGTGGCACAGTGATTAAATTAACAGAATATTAGCCCAAATATCAGAACCCATTCGAATCATATTACAGCTACTGTAATCCAGCACTCCCACTAATGCGGATCTGGGAGGGAGCAGAACCATTTCTTCCAGTACTGCTCCACAGGGGCCTATGGCCCAATTATCGTGCCTGACAGCCCTGTACATGTTTAAACTGCCTGTAGAATGGGGTTGGTGGTGTTTTTAATAGCAAAGAAACCCAAACAGGACTGTGCCCGATGTTTGGTACCGCAGAACACGAGGATTGTGGGCTCTGTGGGAATAAGCAGATGGTGCAGGGTTCTAAAACAGGAGATTCATTTCCCCCCCCCCCCACACCCCCATCCCTGTTCACCAAATAGAAGCTGGAGAGAAAACCCTATAGGGTAGGAGACCACAGAAGCAGGTTGACATAGAGATAAGTGATCAAAGTCTGCATTACCAGGCTGTAGGCTGCTGACAGAGTCCTGAAGAAGGACAGGGCCTTAGGCACCGACAAATATGATAATCATTTTGGGGGTTCAGAAGCAGGGTGATCTGGAGTTGCCGATGACAATGACGATGGAGATGACAATGGCGATGGAGTTGCCGATGACAATGACGATGGAGATGAAGATGACAATGGAGATGACGATGACAATGACGATGGAGATGAAGATGACAATAATGATGGAGATGATGATGACAATGACGATGGAGATGAAGATGACAATGACGATGGAGATGATGATGACAATGATGATGGAGATGACGATGACAATGATGATGGAGATGAAGATGACAATGACGATGGAGATGAAGATGACAATGATGATGAAGATGACGATGACAATAACGATGGAGTTGCCGATGACAATGACGATGGAGATGAAGATGACGATGGAGATGACGATGACAATGACGATGGAGATGAAGATGACAATAATGATGGAGATGATGATGACAATGACGATGGAGATGAAGATGACAATGACGATGGAGATGATGATGACAATGATGATGGAGATGACGATGACAATGACGATGGAGATGACGGTGACAATGATGATGGAGATGAAGGTGACAATGATGATGGAGATGAAGGTGACAATGATGATGGAGATGTCGGTGACAATGATGATGGAGATGACGGTGACAATGATGATGGAGATGATGGTGACAATGACGATGGAGATGAAGGTGACAATGATGATGGAGATGATGGTGACAATGATGATGGAGATGAAGGTGACAATGATGATGGAGATGAAGGTGACAATGATGATGGAGATGGCGGTGACAATGATGATGGAGATGAAGATGACAATGATGAAGGAGATGACGATGACAATGATGGAGGTGAAGGTGACAATTATGATGGAGATGAAGGTGACAATGATGATGGAGATGAAGGTGACAATTATGATGGAGATGGCGGTGACAATGATGATGGAGATGAAGATGACAATGATGATGGAGATGACGATGACAATGATGATGGAGGTGAAGGTGACAATTATGATGGAGATGAAGATGACAATGATGATGGAGATGATGGTGACAATGACGATGGAGATGACGATGACAATGACGATGGAGATGACAATGACGATGGAGATGAAGATGACAATGACGATGAAGATGACGATGACAATAACGATGGAGTTGCCGATGACAATGACGATGGAGATGAAGATGACAATGACGATGGAGATGATGATGACAATGATGATGGAGATGAAGATGACAATGACGATGGAGATGACAATGACAATGGAGATGACGATGACGATGGAGATTACAATGACAATGATGATGGAAATGACGATGACAATGATGATGGAGATGAAGGTGACAATGATGATGGAGATGAAAGTGACAATTATGATGGAGATGAAAGTGACAATGATGATGGAGATGACGGTGACAATTTTGATGGAGATGAAGATGACAATGATGATGGAGATGATGATGACAATGATGATGGAGGTGAAGGTGACAATTATGATGGAGATGAAGATGACAATGACGATGGAGATGACGATGACAATGATGATGGAGATGACAATGACGATGGAGATGAAGATGACAATGACGATGAAGATGACGATGACAATAACGATGGAGTTGCCGATGACAATGACGATGGAGATGAAGATGACGATGGAGATGACGATGACAATGACGATGGAGATGAAGATGACAATAATGATGGAGATGATGATGACAATGACGATGGAGATGAAGATGACAATGACGATGGAGATGATGATGACAATGATGATGGAGATGACGATGACAATGATGATGGAGATGAAGATGACAATGACGATGGAGATGACGGTGACAATGACGATGGAGATGACGGTGACAATGACGATGGAGATGATGATGACAATGATGATGGAGATGAAGATGACAATGACGATGGAGATGACAATAACGATGGAGATGACGATGATAATGCAGATGACAATGACAATGATGATGGAGATGACGGTGACAATGACAATGGAGATGACAATGACAATGATGATAATAAAAAGAATGAATTTGTTGTCATATGCATTGTTTAATGTACTTAAGCACCAATATTCTTTCTTGCTACAGCTAAAAAGAAAAAAAAACTACAATACTATTCACTAAATTAATTTAAAAAAGGGTTAATAAACACTAAAGATAGATAGATTGCCTCAATTCTGTCTAAGATGTCCAGAAACCCAAAAAATAAAAATTGTCTTGTGACAAAGTTAAAACTAATAAAACTGAAGGCACAAATGCCAAGACCCTGCCTGCAGGAGAGTCTCCAAATCCCATAGCAACAGCAAATTAAAACTCAGTGCACAATAATTTATTATTCAAAGCAGAGAGATTCATCACCTTAATGCAGGAAGCAAATGCTAAACTGGATAATTGGTTAACAGATGTGTTCCATCTATTCATGAATAATCAATTTCTCATCTGTGTCAAGATCAGAACCATAGAATATTACAGCACAGAAAACAGGCCCTTTGGCCCTTCTAGTCTGTGCCAAACTATTATTCTGCCTACTCCCACTGACTTGCACACAGGGTATAGCCTTTCATACCCCTCTCCATCCATGTACCTGTCAACTTTTTATTAAATGTGAAAATTGAGCCCGCATTCACTTCAGCTGGAAGTTTGTTTCACACTCCCATCACTCTCTGTATGAAAAAAGTCCCCCTAATGTTCCCCCTATACATTTCCCCTTTCACCATTAACCCATATACTTTAGTTTGTATCTCACCTACCCTCAATAGAAAAACCCTGCCTAAATTTACTCTCTCTATACCCCTCATAACTTTAAATACCTCATCAAATTTCCCCTCATTCTTCTATGCTCCAGGGAATAAAGTATTAACCTTTACTTTGACATATCATTGGAGAATGGTGTTCTGCTGGTTGGATTAAGATTAATTATACCTGAAACAATGCATAAAGAGATTCTCCAGAAAATACATGAAGGCCACATGGGAAAGGAGAAATGCAAACTCAGTGGAGAGTCAGCTGTGTACTGGACTGATATATACAAAGACATCAAAAATATGGTGGCTACATGTCAAATATGCCAAAAGTACAGAAACACACATCAAAAAGAGGAAATGATTTCCACAGAAGTACCAGCCAGGCCATGGGACACAGTGGGAGTAGACTTGTTCACCGAGAATCAAGAATGGTATTTAATAGTAGCCTGTTACTACTCTAAGTTTCCATTTGTCAAAAGAGTGAAAGACCTGAGAGCATCAACTATCACCTCAGAAATGAGAGCACTCATAGTTTAATAGTTCGATAAGAACTATTAAAAATTAGTTGTGTAAATAAACTAGTGTACAAGTTCAGTTACTTAAGTTGCACGGGAAAGAAACTGATAAAGAACACTAAATTTTATTTTATATTGAGAAAGAGGGATGTTATGTAGTCAGGATAATGTCTTCTTTCTTTGGCTTGGCTTCGCGGACGAAGATTTATGGAGGGGGTAAAAAGTCCACGTCAGCTGCAGGCTCGTTTGTGGCTGACAAGTCCGATGCGGGACAGGCAGACACGATTGCAGCGGTTGCAGGGGAAAATTGGTTGGTTGGGGTTGGGTGTTGGGTTTTTCCTCCTTTGCCTTTTGTCAGTGAGGTGGGCTCTGCGGTCTTCTTCAAAGGAGGTTGCTGCCCGCCAAACTGTGAGGCGCCAAGATGCACGGTTTGAGGCGTTATCAGCCCACTGGCGGTGGTCAATGTGGCAGGCACCAAGAGATTTCTTTAGGCAGTCCTTGTACCTTTTCTTTGGTGCACCTCTGTCACGGTGGCCAGTGGAGAGCTCGCCATATAACATGATCTTGGGAAGGCGATGGTCCTCCATTCTGGAGACGTGACCCAGCACCACCGTGGGGCATGTGTGTGTGTGTGTGTGTGTGTGTGTGTGTGTGTGTGTGTGTGTGTGTGTGTGTGTGTGTGTGTGCGTGTGTGTGAGAGACAAGTTTCCTGAGATGGTAGAAGGCATCAGTAAGTAAAGTTTCGTTTGTTATTTGAATCTTGCATCTCTAAGTTATTTAAGAAGCCTCCCAAGTAACACAGAATCATAACAATCCCCCTTCAGTTCTGATGCAAGCCACCCCATTAGAACTTCCCTGAAGAGAGCCCAGTGATCCAAAAACCTGAAGCTCTGCCTCCTGCACCATGCCTTAACCTCACTGCTCAAGCAACCTCACCAGCACCTGGCATGGGTAGCAATCAAGAGATCACAACTAGAGAGGTCCTATCCTTCAACCTAGCGCCTAACTCCCTGAACTCTCATTGTCGGACCTCATCAACCTTCCAACCTACGTCATTGGTTCCCACATGGACCACAACATCTGGCTGCTCACTCTCCCTCCTGAGAACTCAATCTGTTGTCTATCAGCCATTTCCAGCCCTTTCTGGAGATCTTTGTCCTCAATTAATTTAATTTGAATCATTGATCAGAATTGTTTTAAATCACCATTCAAATTGTTCAGCGTTAAATTTTGCACAACCAGTTCTTGATATGACAATACTGTCGAGTCTAATTTCCAGGCTTAAATGGCAACAGGAAAATTAAAATCCATTTTATTAATTTACAGTCTCAGATGGAATGACAGAAAAAAATAATCTTTGACCAACAATCTTTGACTAACAATCATGGACAAGAAAAAAAGGATCAAAGAAAGCCCAGTGAAGGAAAGACACAAAACTATGTGTTTTAATGTTTTACATTTTAGACATAGAGCATATTAACAGGCCATTTCGGACATGAGCCTGATCTGCCTAATTACACTAAATTAACTTACAACCCTGGTATGTTTTGAATAGTGGGAGGAAACTGGACTCCCGGGGAAAAACCATGCAGACATGGAGAGGCCTCCTTACAGACAGTATGGGATTTGAACCCTAGTTCAGATTGGTGGCATTGCAATAATGCTATGTACTAACAGTGGTGCCCCTCCTAAGCATTTGCTATCACTCCTAATTTATACATTTCCAGTAAATCTAAATGTTATTTGCATTTGATGGTAAGCAAGAAATCTGCAGAGGCTGATGTCTAGTGCAGTATGCAAAAGTGCTAGATAAACTCAGTCAGTAATGCAGCATTTATAGAAAGCAAGAGGCAGTCAATATTTTGGGCCTGAGCTCTTTGTCATCAACCTGAATTTTGATACTTCTGAAAAAGGGCTCAGGCCTAAAGAGTTTCTCTACCACTTTTGTGAATGGCATTTGCATTTGATGTTCATGTTTAGCCTCAACCATGTTTCCTTCACACACAGCATTCTGCTAATTTAATTATTCTGTAAATGTATTTCTGTTTCTGTGAGACTGACCTTAATTTACATTCATACATTGATTGATGTGAAGTTGCACTTTACAGATGCATGGATTGTGGTTTCGGGTGTTGGTGTTGGCATACCTAATGTATGGGCATTGCTGCTTTATTTCACTGTATACTTTTAATGGCTGGCAAATCAAGAGTGTGCAAATCAATTCTTTCTTTGGCTTGGCTTCGCGGACGAAGATTTATGGAGGGGGTAAAAAGTCCACGTCAGCTGCAGGCTCGTTTGTGGCTGACAAGTCCGATGCGGGACAGGCAGACACGATTGCAGCGGTTGCAAGGGAAAATTGGTTGGTTGGGGTTGGGTGTTGGGTTTTTCCTCCTTTGCCTTTTGTCAGTGAGGTGGGCTCTGCGGTCTTCTTCACAGGAGGTTGCTGCCCGCCAAACTGTGAGGCGCCAAGATGCACGGTTTGAGGCATTATCAGCCCACTGGCGGTGGTCAATGTGGCAGGCACCAAGAGATTTCTTTAGGCAGTCCTTGTACTTCTTCTTTGGTGCACCTCTGTCACGGTGGCCAGTGGAGAGCTCGCCATATAACACGATCTTGGGAAGGCGATGGTCCTCCATTCTGGAGACGTGACCCATCCAGCGCAGCTGGATCTTCAGCAGCGTGGACTCGATGCTGTCGACCTCTGCCATCTCGAGTACTTCGACGTTAGGGGTGTAAGCGCTCCAATGGATGTTGAGGATGGAGCGGAGACAACGCTAGTGGAAGCGTTCTAGGAGCCGTAGGTGGTGCCGGTAGAGGACCCATGATTCGGAGCCGAACAGGAGTGTGGGTATGACAACGGCTCTGTATACGCTTATCTTTGTGAGGTTTTTCAGTTGGTTGTTTTTCCAGACTCTTTTGTGTAGTCTTCCAAAGGCGCTATTTGCCTTGGCGAGTCTGTTGTCTATCTCATTGTCGATCCTTGCATCTGATGAAATGGTGCAGCCGAGATAGGTAAACTGGTTGACCGTTTTGAGTTTTGTGTGCCCGATGGAGATGTGAGGGGGCTGGTAGTCATGGTGGGGAGCTGGCTGATGGAGGACCTCAGTTTTCTTCAGGCTGACTTCCAGGCCAAACATTTTGGCAGTTTCCGCAAAGCAGGACGTCAAGCGCTGAAGAGCTGGCTCTGAATGGGCAACTAAAGCGGCATCGTCTGCAAAGAGTAGTTCACGGACAAGTTTCTCTTGTGTCTTGGTGTGAGCTTGCAGGCGCCTCAGATTGAAGAGACTGCCATCCGTGCGGTACCGGATGTAAACAGCGTCTTCATTGTTGGGGTCTTTCATGGCTTGGTTCAGCATCATGCTGAAGAAGATTGAAAAGAGGGTTGGTGCGAGAACACAGCCTTGCTTCACGCCATTGTTAATGGAGAAGGGTTCAGAGAGCTCATTGCTGTATCTGACCCGACCTTGTTGGTTTTCGTGCAGTTGGATAATCCAAGAACGCGGCGCGGGCTACACACTCTACTGGTCTGGCAAGCCTTCGGATGAACGACGCCTATCTGGTGTAGGCTTCATGGTCAAGAGCTTCATTGCCTCCAAACTCGAAAACCTTCCGACAGGCCTCTCGGACCGAATCATGTCCATGCGACTCCCACTTCAAAACAAGCGTCACATCACCCTCATCAGTGTCTATGCTCCAACCCTCCAGGCGGAACCAGCAGAAAAGAACAAGTTCTACACCGACCTGCGCAACCTCATCCAACGTACCCCTACAGCCGACAAGGTTGTCATCCTGGGCGACTTCAACGCTCGTGTCGGCAAAGACTCAGAAACCTGGCCAGGAATCCTGGGCAAGCATGGCGTCGGCAAGTGCAACGACAATGGGCGCCTCCTGTTGGAGCTCTGCGCAGAACAGCGACTTGTCATTACAAACACCCTTTTTCAGCAGAGGGACAGCCTTAAGACCACCTGGATGCATCCCCGATCCAAACACTGGCACCTCCTGGACTACATCCTGGTGCGAGAAAGTGACAAACAAGATGTGCTCCACACCAGGGTCATGCCTCGCGCGGAATGCCACACTGACCACCGGCTGGTTCGCTGCAAGCTCAACCTTCACTTCAAGCCAAAGCCCAGGAACAATAAAGCCCCCAGAAAGAGGTTCAATGTTGGAAACCTGCAGTCAGACGAAGCGAGAGGAAACTTCCAGGCAAACCTCAAAGCAAAGCTCGACGTTGCAACCCGCCTCACGGACCCGTCCCCTGAAACCCTCTGGGATCAGTTGAAGACTACCATACTGCAATCCACTGAAGAGGTACTGGGCTTCTCCTCCAGGAAAAACAAGGACTGGTTTGACGAAAACAGCCAGGAAATCCAGGAGCTGCTGGCAAAGAAGCGAGCTGCCCACCAGGCTCACCTTACAAAGCCGTCCTGTCCAGAGAAGAAACAAGCCTTCCGTCGCGCATGCAGCCATCTTCAGCGCAAACTCCGGGAGATCCAAAATGAGTGGTGGACTAGCCTCGCCAAACGAACCCAGCTCAGCGCGGACATTGGCGACTTCAGGGGTTTCTATGAGGCTCTAAAGGCTGTGTACGGCCCCTCACCCCAAGTCCAAAGCCCGCTGCGCAGCTCAGACGGCAAAGTCCTCCTCAGCGACAAGATCTCCATCCTCAACCGATGGTCAGAACACTTCCAATCTCTTTTCAGTGCCAACCGCTCAGTCCAAGATTCCGCCCTGCTCCAGCTCCCTCAACAGCCCCTAAGGCTAGAGCTGGATGAGGTTCCCACCCTGGATGAGACATATAAGGCAATCGAACAACTGAAAAGTGGCAAAGCAGCAGGTATGGATGGAATCCCCCCAGAAGTCTGGAAGGCTGGCGGCAAAACTCTGCATGCCAAACTGCATGAGTTTTTCAAGCTTTGTTGGGACCAAGGTAAATTGCCTCAGGATCTTCGTGATGCCACGATCATCACCCTGTACAAAAACAAAGGCGAGAAATCAGACTGCTCAAACTACAGGGGAATCACGTTGCTCTCCATTGCAGGCAAAATCTTCGCTAGGATTCTACTAAATAGAATAATACCTAGTGTCGCCGAGAATATTCTCCCAGAATCACAGTGCGGCTTTCGCGCAAACAGAGGAACCACTGACATGGTCTTTGCCCTCAGACAGCTCCAAGAAAAGTGCAGAGAACAAAACAAAGGACTCTACATCACCTTTGTTGAGCTCACCAAAGCCTTCGACACCGTGAGCAGGAAAGGGCTTTGGCAAATACTAGAGCGCATCGGATGTCCCCCAAAGTTCCTCAGCAAATCAATTAGGCTTATTTCAAATCTCACATCTGCATTCTTGTGATTCAAGCTGTTCTCAACATATCAAAGATGTGCCTTTTGTTCGCATTTATTAGACTTCTGTGCTCATTAAGCTAAACCAAGTCTTGCAGCATGCAAGAAATCATCAGGTTAGTTGCACTTGCCAAGATTAGAAATGGCAAAAAGTGCATGTTACTTTTCTCTTCCCTGAACTCCAACAATATGTTTTAAATGCTACTCAAGAACACCATGATGTAATTTATGACATTGCTATTCTATCCCATTCAGAGCCAGCTCTTCAGCGCTTGACGTCCTGCTTTGCGGAAACTGCCAAAATGTTTGGCCTGGAAGTCAGCCTGAAGAAAACTGAGGTCCTCCATCAGCCAGCTCCCCACCATGACTACCAGCCCCCCCACATCTCCATCGGGCACACAAAACTCAAAACGGTCAACCAGTTTACCTATCTCGGCTGCACCATTTCATCAGATGCAAGGATCGACAATGAGATAGACAACAGACTCGCCAAGGCAAATAGCGCCTTTGGAAGACTACACAAAAGAGTCTGGAAAAACAACCAACTGAAAAACCTCACAAAGATAAGCGTATACAGAGCCGTTGTCATACCCACACTCCTGTTCGGCTCCGAATCATGGGTCCTCTACCGGCACCACCTACGGCTCCTAGAACGCTTCCACCAGCGTTGTCTCCGCTCCATCCTCAACATCCATTGGAGCGCTCACACCCCTAACGTCGAGGTACTCGAGATGGCAGAGGTCGACAGCATCGAGTCCACGCTGCTGAAGATCCAGCTGCGCTGGATGGGTCACGTCTCCAGAATGGAGGACCATCGCCTTCCCAAGATCGTATTATATGGCGAGCTCTCCACTGGCCACCGTGACAGAGGTGCACCAAAGAAAAGGTACAAGGACTGCCTAAAGAAATCTCTTGGTGCCTGCCACATTGACCACCGCCAGTGGGCTGATAACGCCTCAAACCGTGCATCTTGGCGCCTCACAGTTTGGCGGGCAGCAGCCTCCTTTGAAGAAGACCGCAGAGCCCACCTCACTGACAAAAGGCAAAGGAGGAAAGACCCAACACCCAACCCCAACCAACCAATTTTCCCTTGCAACCGCTGCAATCGTGTCTGCCTGTCCCGCATCGGACTGGTCGGCCACAAACGAGCCTGCAGCTGACGTGGACTTTTTACCCCCTCCATAAATCTTCGTCCGCGAAGCCAAGCCAAAGACAATTCTATCCGTATGACATAAAACCATAGAACACTGCAGCACAGGCAAAGACCATTCAGCCCTTCCACTCTGTGCCAAACAATTATATTGCTGTGTCACACTGTCCTGCATCCAGACCATAGCACTCCATACCTTTCCCATCCATACACCTGTCCAAAGTTTTATTAAATGTTAAAATTGAGCCCACATTCGCCACTTCAGCTGGCAGCTTGTTCCTCACTGCCTGCATTTGGCTCATATCTCTCTAAATCTATCCTACCCTTAAATGTGTTCATTTTTTTCTATTTTTTCTAAAAGATTAAATATTTAGTTTGTTTGCATGTGTCCATAAATTAAGTAGTTCACTATCAGTAAAAATTGTAATCCTGTATCATGATTGAAAAATTTATTTAATTGATGAAAATTGTCTGGATTTATCACAAATTTGAGGAGTTGTTTAAAGGGTAATCATCTTAGAAAAAATTTAGTTAATTTGCTACAAGGGTACATTTGTCTAAAGGTTTAGATAGTCTTCTGATCTTTAATAGCACCCTTTTTTTTCTGTTGGAACATGAATCTTGTACGGTATAATTTTTTATTACTTTAAAGTTAGGTAGTATCTGTCAATTTTTTCCACATTAATTAATTTCCAGCAAGATTTATACACTTGAGATTTTTGTTTTATTCACCATCACAGCTTTGGATAATGTGGCTTGTCCTTTGGCAATGAGTTTTATGTGAGAGATATTCTTCTTTCTTTCTTTGGCTTGGCTTCGCAGACGAAGATTTATGGAGGGGTATATGTCCACGTCAGCTGCAGGCTCGTTTGTGGCTGACAAGTCCGATGCGGGACAGGCAGATACGGTTGCAGCGGTTGCAAGGGAAAATTGGTGGGTTGGGGTTGGGTGTTGGGTTTTTCCTCCTTTGTCTTTTGTCAGTGAGGTGGGCTCTGTGGTCTTCTTCAAAGGAGGTTGCTGCCCACCGAACTGTGAGGCGCCAAGATGCACGGTTTGAGGCGATATCAGCCCACTGGCGGTGGTCAATGTGGCAGGCACCAAGAGATTTCTTTAGGCAGTCCTTGTACCTCTTCTTTGGTGCACCTCTGTCACGGTGGCCAGTGGAGAGCTCGCCATATAACACGATCTTGGGAAGGCGATGGTCCTCCATTCTGGAGATGTGACCTACCCAGCGCAGTTGGATCTTCAGCAGCGTGGATTCGATGCTGTCGGCCTCTGCCATCTCGAGTACTTCGATGTTGGGGATGAAGTCACTCCAACGCTGGTGGAAGCGTTCTAGGAGCCGTAGTGATGCCGGTAGAGGACCCATGATTCGGAGCCGAACAGGAGTGTGGGTATGACAACGGCTCTGTATACACTTATCTTTGTGAGGTCTTTCAGTTGGTTGTTTTTCCAGACTCTTTTGTGTAGTCTTCCAAAGGCGCTATTTGCCTTGGCGAGTCTGTTGTCTATCTCGTTGTCGATCCTTGCATCTGATGAAATGGTGCAGCCGAGATAGGTAAACTGGTTGACCGTTTTGAGTTTTTTGTGCCCGATGGAGATGTGGGGGGGCTGGTAGTCATGGTGGGGAGCTGGCTGATGGAGGACCTCAGTTTTATTCAGGCTGACTTAAAGTTCTTATTGGAAAGATTAAATTTGGAAAGATTAAATCTCAATTCCCCTCCCCATTCCCTTGCTTTAATGTCTATCCATGGTCTCATGCTTTGCCAGAGTGAAACCACCTGTAAACTGAAAGAAAAACACCTAATCTTCTGTCTGGGCATCATCCAATCAGATGGGATTATCAACAACTTCTCCAGTTTCCATTGAACACTCCCTATCTTTTCTCTCCCTTGTCTCCTTTCCTCTCTCTCTCTTCCACCCCCCCCCCAACTTTCCATCTGTCTCCTTTCACAGAGCCAAATTCAATTCTCACATTTCCTCTTATCTTAGCCAATTAACACCTATTGCCTATTGGTCTGTACTCCCCCTTCCATTCTTCTTTCCCCAGCCTTCAATTCTGATGCCTGCCCTTTTTTTTCATTCACACTTTAAGGAAAGGCTCAGGCCCAAAAAATGGGTAATATATCTTTACCCCTGTGGATGCTATGAGATCAGCTGAGTTCCTTGAGCATTTCTGTGTTTTGACTGCGATTGCCATGTTTGCAGACTTTTGTGTTTGACTCTATAAGCCCAATAACAGTTGCAAATATCCTAAGAAAATTGCATTAGTGCCCAATCCCTTTCCAGGGGCTATAGTCAAAAAGTGGAAGAGGGAGATGGTTTAATCCAGACAAATGTGAGATTTTGCAGTTTGGGAAGTCAAATGTAAGGGGGATGTTACAGTTAATGACAGAGCTCTTGAAAGCATTGACATGTAGAGGGATCTGGATTCTTTAAGATAGCCATGCAAGTAGGTAGGCTGATAAATAAAGCAAATGATATGCTTAGCCTCAAAGGGTGAGGCTTTGCATATAAGAGTAAGGAAATTAGGTTGTAGCTATATATAATTTTGGTTAGGCTCCACTGGAGTAGTGTATGCAATTCTAGTTACTCTATTACAGAAAGGTTGTGAAGGCTTTGAAAAAGGTACAGAAGAATTTACCAGCATGCCAACTTGATTAGAGGGTATGAACTGAAAGAAAATGTTAAACAAACTGGAGTTGTTTACTCTGGACTATTGAAGGCTGACAGGAGTGAAAGTTATAAAATTATAAGAGCCATCGATAGGGTAGACAGTCAGAATCTTTTCCCAGGATAAAAATGCCACATGCCAGAGGACTCGTGTTTAAGGTGATGGGGTGCAGTTTAAAAGAGATTCAAAAGTGATAACAGACAATATTTTTACAAAGAGAATGCTAGGTGCCTGGGACAGGTTGCCAGGAGTAATGGTGGAAGCGGAAACAACAGTAGCATTTAAAAGATGTGTAATCACAAAAATATTTTGGGAACATGTCACGTACAAGCAGCAAAATGTTTGATTTAATTAGGCATCGCTTTCAATGCAGACATGTTGGCCAAATGATTTCTTCCTGAGCTGTACTCTTCTATGTTTTTGTGGACTACGTCCATTACTTTTGATCTGATCTCTTTCATTTTGTGGATCTGACACAGTTTAGCAGAACACCATGAGCTTGACCCATGATTCAGTGGCCTGTCATTTTATGTCTTTATCTCACTCCCACTCTAACCTTCCTCCAATGCCTCACAATGAAGGAACAGCTGTTTATCTCACTACATGACATACTCCTGGAACAACAATGACTTCAATCAATTTGAATAAAATGCATTTCTTCAAGAGTTTTATTCCTATATTAACATATTGTTGGCATTAAAATTTAAATGAATCTCGAACATTCCCTTTCTCTTATAGGTCTCTCTATATATTTATATATTTAAAGGTATCGGAAAGTGAAGTGCTCCGGTCGTGGTTTTCTTGTCCCTTTTCTTTTTTTTTGAGTCTGTAGGCAGTTGGGGAATTAATAGGATGTTTTTCTTCTTTTTTAAATTTCTTTTTACTTTTTTTTCTTTTTTTTATATAAATACCACATGTATTTGGATTAAGTTTGAAATATTGTAATATGCTTAGCAGTTTTATTTTAAATAAAGTTTTTTTTTAAGTTTTATTTCTGATTTCAAACAGTCCATTTAAATTTACTTATTGTGAACTTGATGAGAAGAGAGAGACTTGTGCTGACCAGGCATTGAAACAATTTAATATTGTCACTGCCAGCCTGAAATACTCATTCTGCCAGTTTAAAGTTTTACTATGCAAATATTTTAAGTTGGCAGAATATCAAATAATTTTTTTAAAATATTTATATACTATATGTGCTGTGAATCCATGGTTTCATGAAGAAATTATAAACATGTGGAAGAGAGTTAATCTAGTAGTACATACTGAGCATGTCAAAAGGTGGCAGGAGCTCAGGAAATGCTTGCAAGACATCAACAAAGAGCCAGTTATTGACCACATCTGAATCCAAGGTGGAGCTGGAAATTATTGCTTCACAGTAAATGGAATAATTTTCTTTGAGATATTGTTAGACAGGTGTTCATCTTTCAGTTGGAACATTTAAATTAAAAGAACTTCTGTACCTGGGTGAAATAATTCTTGTGTGGTCTTTGGTCCACAGGAGGTAACAGAAGCTGCCAAACTAGGGATGTAGACCCATGAAGTAAAATGACACAAAACAGACCCTTTGGCCCAACTTGTCCATGCCATCTGTTAGCATTTTAGGCTAGTCCTGTTAGCCTGCATTAAATCCATATCCTTCAATTCCTTCCTGTGCATACAAAGTCTATTGAACATTGAAATTGTGCCTGCTTCTCCAGATTCTTCTGGCTATTTGTTCCAGATAAGGACCACCCTCTGAATGAAAATGTTGCCCCTCAGGTCCCTCTTAAATCTCTGCCACTTTACCTAAATGTACCGGGCTTGTAGACCAATTGGGTGTAATTGTGTGACATTGGCCTCATGTGCCGAAAGGGCCTGATACCGTGCTGTATATCTAAATTTAAAATTTAAATTTAAACTTATGCCCTCCAGTTCAATAATTCTCTATCTTGAGAAAAAAGACTGTGACCATTCACTTTATCTATGTCCCATATGTTTATACTTAAACAACAGTTTTTATTATTTGCTGTTTATCATCAAATGGGTACAGACTTCCTCAATGAGTTGTAACACCATTTCTCACTGACGCCATAGTTTTATATTTATTTTATTGTGTAATATTACAGTAATATTGATTTAACTCATAGGCTTGATGTGGCAAAATATTATTCCATACATGTGAATATTTTAACAGGCGTAGATGCGCTCCATCTCTTGTAAATAAAATCTTTCAGTCTCAACAACTTCAGTCTTTGTATAATTGATCATGCTTCAGGGTCTGTTGTCAAAATGGCATTGCCTGCAAAACTGGGTCATCTTTACTCTTTAAATACAGTAAAAAAATATTTGTATTTCTTAGCTTTCCCTTGTAGTTTGCACAAGAAGGCAGATGGCATTGAATGTCATTGTGCCAGCTCACTCTTAACAATTTCTTAATGGCTCATGCAGAAATTTCTAGTAAAATATTCTGTCCAGAAATCACTAATTTTAATTCTTTATTTATCACATACTTAATTTCAATATAATTAACTCATAATGTGTCTAAATATCCTGGATTTCAATTTTTTATAATTTGTGCCAAGGTAGTATTAATCTGCAAGAAGGACATCCAACTGCAGCTCCTTGCAGACCACCTTAGGGAACAGTAGCTCAAGCTGGTTGAACTCTGGATCATTCGGAAGGCAGGGGGGGATAACAGACAGTCACACTTAGGAAGCAGGAGGCAGGTAAGTGGGTGACTGTCAAGAGACAAAGGAAATAGGCAGTCAATGGAGGGTAACCCTATTTTGTATGCTGCTGAGAGATAAGCCTCAGTAGTCAAGTTTCTGGCAAAGGGTCTAGGCCTTTGGCTTAGAAGGGAAGGGAAGAGAAGAGAGAAGCTGCAGTGATACTTGAGTCAATAGAGGAACTGATGGGTGGTTCTGTACAGGAGATCAGGATTCCCAGTGTTCATTGTAAATTTAAATACAATACAGTAACAGCCCCTTTTGTCCCACGAGCCTCTGCTGTCCAATTACACCCAATTAACCTACAATCCCAGTATGTTTTGAATGGTGGGAGGAAACTGGAGCCCCTGGGGAAAATTCACACAGACGTGGGGAGAACATACAAATTCCTTACAGACAGGTGGGATTTGAACCTCGCTGCTGATCACTGGCCCTGTTACAACATTGCGCTAACCATTATGCTACCCATGCCATCCAAAATATAACTGTTGAAGGCCCCAGTGAGATTGTCTTCTATATTAATAAATGGATGACAATGTAATTGCATAGTTAGTAAGTTTGTGGATGATACCAAAAGTAGTGGTATAAGGTCTAGATGAAGTGGGAAAGTGGGAGAAGGAGTGGCTAATGGAATTTAATATGGATAAATGCAGGCTTCTGCTTTGGTAGGTTCAACCAAGGCAAGACATTCAATGTGAATGGTACTGCCTTAGGAGAGTTGTAGAACAAAGAGACTTGTGGGTACAGGTACGTTATTCAAGGAAAGTGCTGAAGATGGTGGATAGGGTGGTGAAAAAAACATTTGACACAATGGCCTTCATCATTCAAAGCACTGAATACAGGAATGGGACCAATATTCAATCACCTCTCAGCCTCTCTTCAGCTTTTCACTATCTTCATATATGCAACATCACTGCCTTTTTACTTTATTCTCGACAGTGTCCCAATCTGAAATACTGACTAATCATTTCAACTCATGGATGCTGCCAAACCCATCGAGTTCCTCCAGAACCTCATTGTAGCATCTGCACCTTTTCTATTCCTCAAAGTGTTTCCATTGTTGATCTCCTCCTAATTTAGGTGGATTTTGCTTTTAATTTTATTGATAGGTAGACAATCAATAACACTTTAATTTTAACTGTTTCTTCTTTCTTTGGCTTGGCTTCGCGGACGAAGATTTATGGAGGGGGTAAATGTCCACGTCAGCTGCAGGCTCGTTGGTGGCTGAAAAGTCCGATGCGGGACAGGCAGACACAGTTGCAGCGGTTGCAGGGGAAAATTGGTTGGTTGGGGTTAGGTGTTGGGTTTTTCCTCCTTTGCCTTTTGTCAGTGAGGTGGGCTGCAACAAAGAAATAAATCACCAGACCAAGTTATGCAGAACATCTGGCAAACACTGTCTCCTGTTTACTTTTGTCTTCTTAACCAGTGGCTGATGTCAGACAATTAGATCAGCATGTCACATTTGATAAAGTCCTGAACTTGTTCAATCTTTCTCATTGCAGAACTGTACCTCTCCCACAATGGGCTTCCATCTGGAACTGAGCTAATCGACAGGCCTAATGCAAAATTGTTCACCCTGCATTGGAATATTTCATTGCATTTATTTTATCTCTATATTTACAGTCTCACTGCTGAACGAGGGTTTGCTACTACTGCTCCTGCACAGTATACTCACTGTTTCACACTATGATAAATGGGTTAATAAATTCAGATTTTTAAAAAAATGAGACATTTCATAATATCTTTTCACTGTACTTGCTGGAAGATCCATCAAATTACAGGAGGAAATAGACATGAAGGGGAAGGTGCTGCAGTTTCAAATATACCAATGGAAAAGGCTACAGCCAAAATTAAAGACAGATTAAGGGCACACAGCAGTAGGGATGGTCAGGTTGGCTGCCAAGCACAGAAGGGTGTTTGAACACCTACCTTCACTTTTCCCTTCCAATTTCACTGTCCCAATCACAAACTCAACACTGTCAGTCTGACAATCTGGTAAGACACTGTGCTGCCAATTATCAGCTTCTCTTCCATTACATATTAACCCTTGAGGTGGGTAGGATCATTAAATTTCTCATGCAGCTGGAGTGTGGAATAGTACAATCTAAAACCAATGTCATGACTAACCAAGAAGACTACAATGGGATGAAGGAGGAGTTGGCAAGCGTAGACTGGGAACACAAGCTATATGTTGGGACAGTTGATGAACAGTGAATGACCTCCCCAAGGTGGTTTCTTACAATGCTCAACAAAAGTATATTCCAGCTAAAGCCTTGGATAACACGGAAAATAATAAAAGGTGTCAAATTAAAATTACATGCATGCAAAGTTAGTGCAAAAATCAAAGGGTGTAAAACTAAAAAAAGAAACCAAATAACCAATAAACAAGCAACAATCAAAGGATATTTAGATTATGGGAGTATGATAGGGTAGAATATAAAAACAAATGGTACAAGTGCTTAAAAGTACCCAAAACAAAATGGTGGCTAAAATAAACGTATGTTCGAGATTCAAGGTTTTATTTTATTGTCACATAATAATACAGTAAAAATATAACATACATGATATACTTCAAATATTGTCTGCTGTAATGCAAACAAAGTCACCGTGAGCTCAGATTCCCTTACAGTAGGAGAAAGAGAAGCAAAAAAGAGTCCCTTCAGATTCACTGAGTGTCCGTGGATTCACCTCCAGCTCCTGCAGTCGCGCAGGCTCCTGTTCAATCCATCAGCAACTCGTGCTCCAAATCCAAACCTCCACCACGATCAGGATGCCTTCAGTGCTTGAGGCCCTTTGTGAGGCCTTCTTGCCTTCACCACCTTCTCAAATTCTGGCTCTGTTACCTGGTTGCCTTCACCACCTTCTCAAATTCTGGCTCTGTTACCTGGTTCCCATAGCCCATGTGGGTCCCCCAACAGCAACTCACCCACAGCCTGTGAGGGTCCCTCAGCTGCTGAGCCCCTTGATGGTCCACTGCTGTGGTCACCATCCTGCAGGGTTATCTTCTATACTTCTCCTTTTAATGGGGGGGGGGGGGTGGGGAGAATGTTATCAACATTTCTGGTGTCTTGAACTGGTCTGCTGCACCCCCAGAATCTGCAAACCCTCATGGTCGCTGGTGAGCGCAGGCACACCCCCCTTGGGGAATGAGAAGGAATAATTAATACAGTATGTTTCCCTATATCCGAAAAGCTTGGGACCAGATGGTTTTCGGTTATCGGGTTTTTATGATTAATGGAACAGTCACTTTAACCAGCTCAGTAACATCAGCAGAATATGTATATCAGTGGTTAAACAACCACAACAAAAGAGAACAGAAGGCTTTTCGAGCATGAACTAATTCATACCAAAAAAATGACTTGACCTCTGTTGACAAAATGAGATAAATGCAGCACCAAACACTAGAAATTCTCCTCAGCAGCTTTTTCATATGATTCCTCCAGTGCCATCTGCCTCATTAAAAATGTTTCTTATCTTAGGAGTCTCTCTTTGTTCTCTTATGAATGCACGCTGATCTAGTCCCTCAATAAGTCCATCGCACATTTTCACCATGTCATCTATAGATGTCCCCGGGAAGGAGTACTTCGTACCTTGTCCTCAGTTCTTAATATTACTTTGACTCCAAATTATTTTCTTGCTCTCTTTGGAATAAGTGGGCCTACAGGTTTGAAATTGAATGCATCACAATCCCATGTAGTTGCCCTTGCTTCCCTGTCCCTCCCACTCAATGGTTGTCTGGCAGGATAGCATATCTGACTTTGAAAAAAAATCAGAAGTTCCACTACTCCTAATGAATCTTAATTTTGTTTCTTATGGGGTTCTTCTCTCAATTATTTTCAAACTATTTTCTGGTTTGTGACCCCATTGGCTACCTTATTTTTATTATCAGTATTGGTCTGTCCATGTTACGCCAAGAGCCTCTCTTATTGTGGAGTTAGTAGTTTAATGGGATTTTTTCACTTCTTTTTAATGGACCATAGGTTACAATACTCTGTGTTCTTCTATAAGATTTGTTAATATTCTATTTTATTTTCATGTACAAATGTAGCATTTATACAATTAAACTAATTAAAATATTAAAAGACATATCCCTAGTGACTCATACCTTTCTGTTTGCATAATAATGGGTAAGAAATTCACTCCCGCAAACTTTTACGTAACACAGCAAGCTTACACTTTAGTGTGCCGGCTGCATTTACACAATCCTAGCACACATATTCTGTCCTTGGCATCCTTAATTCCTGTAGGGGTTCTCTCATCTGCTGTGGCCAATGCACTGAACAAGGTAAAGTTCCAGAGAGTTGTGAACTTGGCCAGCACCATCACAGGCATCTGGGGCAATGCATCTGGGGCCAATAAACAGTGATATTTCATCAGCATTATCGTCTTGTTCTGGCGTCAGAATTCATCAGCGATGAACCTGGCAAACTCTTCAATGAATTTCTCAGCCGCTTCGTGATCAGCAGATGCTTTATCACCACTAATCTTTAACAAATTAATGTGTGTCTTTTCTTAAATTGACTCTGAATATTCAAAGTTACCTTCAATTTTCCGATCACCATAACCATATAACAATTAACGGAGCGGAAACAGGCCATGTTGGCCTTTCGAGTCCGCACCGGTTCACTGATTTTGTGCGCCCTCTTCAGGGAATGGTCCTGGTAGATCTTCATTCAATAACGATGGGCGAATTCAATGCATTTCGTTTGGCAAGGACAGAGCTTTGCTTGTTTCA
Organism: Narcine bancroftii; assembly: GCF_036971445.1. NCBI lineage: Eukaryota > Metazoa > Chordata > Chondrichthyes > Torpediniformes > Narcinidae > Narcine > Narcine bancroftii. The sequence goes on from NC_091469.1 coordinate 36,674,209, forward strand.
CGATCAGCAAACCATTAAGTGGGACGTGTTCACTGCGATTCTGTCAGATCCAATTCATCAATGCACGATCGAGATCTTCACTTTTACCTTAATGCAGTGTTTTTATATCTTTTATTAACCTTCAGAATCAAACTTCAACAGTTTATCCATCTGTATTCAGGTCATAGATTGTGGTCATTCCAACACCATACTCTTCTGTAAGACGTTTCACACTTAAACCACTGTCCATCCAGCTTAACTTTCTGTTCTGTAGACAAACATAAATACTTCCTCCTTTTCTTTTCACTGACATCCATAGTGCTATCTGCAGACGTTTTTTGTCATTTGCACGAGAGCTCCAGTCGGATTCAAAATGGTGCCAACAGAACTTCAGAGCCCCATATGGGCAAGTTGGGTGACAATTTTTTTTCAACTTCTGTTGTCATGTTGGCGCCGCAAAATATTTGGTTAATGGAACATTTTGGTTAATGGAATTTCATATAAGGGGAAATTAACTCTAATGTTTAATGGGGAAATAGCCTAGGCTTCAACAAATATTTTGTGTCAGTCTTCACATTGGAAGACACATTTAACATGCAAAGAATTATGTTAAGGAAGATCTCAATACAGTTAAAGTCACTAACAACATAGCACCAGGCAAACTAATGGGTCTAAAGGTAGATTAGTCCCCTGGCCCTGCTTCAACAGATCTGAAATCTGAACAGTTTGCTTGTCTTTGAACTGAAGGTTGTCCAATAGTGGCTTTACGCATTGAGCCTGTGGCAAAACCTTTCTGCAAAATCGCAGAAATGTTATCTTATCAGCATCTTCAAGGGTAATTTTGTAGGAGTACAGTTTCAGACACTAAAATGAAATCTCAGTGTTTCTAAAGTTTTTGGCAATGGTTAGTGGGCACTTGAATCTCTAATTTTCTATTGCAGTTTCTCTTCCCTGATGATATATGATTGATTGATTGTGTGTGTGTGTGTGTGTGTGTGTGTGTGTTTTACTAAAAAGATGTTTATCTTTTTTAACTCTGCTCCATAAATTAGTTATATGATTGATTGTGTGTGTGTGTGTGTGTGTGTGTGTGTGTGTGTGTGTGTGTGTGTGTGTGTGAGTGTTACTAAAAAGATATATATATTTTTTAAAAATCTGCTCCATAAATTACCTGAAGTTTAATTTCTATGGTCAGATGGAATTATGGGATATAAATTATTAAATAATATACTCGTGCTAATTATGCATTGAATATTACAGGGTATTGCTCTTAGTCTCCTACGATAACAAAAATATTTTAATGGTAGGAGATATTCAATTCCATTGATATAAGGTTTATGAATTTTTACTACATGTATATAAATCAGTGCAACCTGTGTTATATTAAAAGGGCAGAGTTTCAGACTTGTGCTCAAATAGAGTTCATCTCAATAAGGTTCTTCACTTAGGCAGAGGGCATCTCAGAGCACTTACCAAATAAAAAATGTATTTGATAGATGTTTAAAATGGAGGAAAGTGAAAGCCACCGTCGAATGAGGGATAGAAGTAATTTTTTTTAAGATTAGAAGGTGGGGAGATAGAAATTATTGTTAGACTATCTCAGAAAAGGTCATTGCTGAATGGATGCTATTCAGATTATTTTGATAGAACAAGAATACTTAAAATAAACAATTTAATTTAGCTCTGGACCTACAGATAAACATGCAGCCATCAAAGTCCTGAATGAATCAAACAGTGCTCCAATGCTGCTCTTGCTTTGTACTAATTGAGTTACTTTGTAACTCTATAATGCTCTAATTGTGCTCTTGTCCTTCTACCTTACATGGCTGTTATCGATTTAGAATTAACATATTAGTCTGCTTAAGGAAGAATCTTTTTCACTCTATTGTGACAAATGAAATTTAAAAATTTGTAAACTTAGACTACACAATGAGTTCCATGTGCAGTTCTGTTCTACATTTCACAAACAATGTTGTTATCATAAGGGTTGTACAGTGAATGTTCACCAAACTGATTCCTGGAATGGCAGGGCTCTCAGTATGGGAGATACTTAATGAACAAGACTTGAATTCCCTGGAATTTAGAAGAATGAGAGGAGATCTCATTGAACTGGCAAAAATTTTGACAGGGCCAGACAGAACGGGCATAAGGGAGATTTTTTCTCAGTCCACAACAAATGGTCACAGTCCCAAATTTCAGGACAGAGATGAGGAGACATTTCTTATTCAGAGGATTGGAAACTTGTGGCATTTTCTTCTCCAGTAGGTGGTGAAGGAATAAGTAAAGAATAAACAGTACATTTTGCTCATACTTTGAAGGGCTCAAGCGCAAAACATTAGTTATGTATCTTTATGTTTGCTATCTAAAGTACCTTGTTTGACCTGCTGAGTTTCTCCAGCATTGTGTTTTTAATTCAATCACTGTGTCTGCAAACCTTTATGTTTTACTGCAGTTCTAAGTTACTTGGCCACTGCAGATTGTCTCAGGTGTGTAGGTAGGTGTAAGCTGATGGGAATGTGATGACAATAGGTTACAAGGAATATTAGTTGGGGAATAGGATTGATATGTATACCAGCAGTGACTGGATAGGCCAATCAGGCTCAAATGTGCTTCAAGGAAATATTAATATGAATTCCTGAGATCTCTACTCTTCTTATCTCTGATAATCAGCATTTAAAATCTATTCAAATATATTGAATGAATTTAAAAACACATTAACAATATAAAAATAAAGAATAAAATTAAAATATGAATAAATCTTTAAAAATGTTTCAGTTGAGTCATCTGTTTTGACCCTTGTTAACATAGTAGTCATTCCCAGTCAAATGACTGAGATCACCATTTGAGTGGCAGCCTCTTCCTGACAGAGCTGGATGTATCTGTCATCTGTAGGTCAGTTAGTGGGGTCATGGTGACCACAGCAATGGACAGAATGTTATATGCTCTTTCATCTGACCTTCAGCTCATTTCATACCCATCATTGGCTTTATTGTTAATGTGTGAGATACGTCATTAAACACAAAGAAATGGGGTGAGATTCCAACAGAATGGCCCAGTCTGGCTAATGATTAATTTCTTTGTCATTTTCACTGATTTTATTTTTTAAATGGAGGATCATTAATGGAACATTCAAATGCCAGGTTGAGGAGCAACCCCTCTTCTCCTTTAGCTTTGAGGAGAAGATTGTCAGGGAGCCCCAGCCAATAATGTGTGATCCAAAAATGCAGAACCTGAAATAAAAGCAAAAGATTATGGAAACGTGCACAGGTTAGGCAACATCCATATGGGGGTGGGGGGGGGGTGAAGGTTGGGGAGAAAATAAAGTGGGGAGAGAAGGTTGGGGGGAAGAGAAGATGGGGTCAGGAGAGAAGTGGGGGTGGGGAGAGAAGGTGGGGGAAGACTGGGGCGGTGGGAAGAGAAGGTTTGGGAGAAAATAAAGTGGGGAGAGAAGGTTGGGGGGAAGAGAAATGTGAAGTTAATAAAACATCGAATGCAAGTTTTATCTGGTAAATTTCTCAGTGTCTTTATTTTCCAGTTTCCATTGTTCTCCTGCTTGTGCTCTTATCTTTCTCTCATACCACGTGACTTCCGGTACATCTCATACATATTCATTATCATGACATCCCTCCTTTAATCAGAAATAAACTTTACCTTCACTTATCAATATCCCTCGGAAGCCTACAAACATCGTAATTAATGGTAATACTATAACTCAACTACATAAAATTTACTTCCTAAAGCACTCATACATGCACTTTATGATATATGATTAGAATACTGTCCCAAAGTTCTTATTAAAACTATGGCACAAAGTCTTCATATCGTTTGGGCACTTTCCGGTTTCGTTTCGGCCTGCCTGCGATATTGTCGTCACTTCTCGGTTGTTCACTCTCAGCGTCGGAAATACTGCTCGCCAAGGCTTCGGGTGTTTCTGGCGCTCTAGTCACTTCATCAGGAGTGCTGGTAACTGCCTCTGGAACATCATCAGGTCTCTCAGTTTCAGCATCTCGTATTGGCCTTTCAACCTCTTCGCTCGATGTATCTCTGGACTGGTACCTTTTTACACCTGATACATTTCTCTTATACAGGACTCCAGTCAGAGACGTGACTGTCACCATACTACCACTTCTGGATATGACAGTATAGGGTTGATGGTAATAAGGTGTGTCTAGCTTACCACCAGTTTCATGCCTCACTAGAACATTATCTCCTGGCATGATGTCTGAGTACTTGGCTCCACGTTTCGAATCTGTGTACAGCTTTGCTGCACCTTTCTTTTCAGCATCGCGGTCCCTCATCTCCTGGTCGTCTCGGATTTCCTTTATTTCTGGCATTTTTGTGCGGATTTTTCTCCCAAAAAATGCTTCTGCAGGACTTTTTCCAGTGGTTGCATGAGGCGTTGCTCGATAGACAGCCACATAAGATAGCAATGCTTCTCGTCAATTTTGTCCTTCTGCGTGTGCAATCCTCAATCGTTTTTCAATGGACTGATTTTGTCTCTCTACTTCCCCGTTGGCTTGCGGCCATTTCGGAGTTACTTTATGATGGTGGATACCTGTGGTCCTCATGTATTCCGCAAATGTCTCTGAAATGAATTGTGGACCATTGTCAGAGTATAATGTAACAGGTAATCCATATCTTGCGAATATCTCTGCTAATGCTTGTATTGTTTTTTCAGTGGTTGTGGACTTCAACACCACGTACTCATAGTATCTGCTGTAGTAATCTATCACTACCATAATTGATTCACCCGTCGGTAAAGGTCCAAGAAAATCAACAGCTACGTCGATCCATGGTCCTGTCGGGAGTTGCGTACTCCGGATCGGTTCTGGCGGATTACTCCTACTTGTGATTTGACATCCGTGACAAATTTTAACAAATTTCTCTGCGTCTTTATCACAACTTGGCCACCATACCTTGGTTCTGAGGTTTTGCTTGGTACCAACAATACCTAGGTGTCCTTCATGCGCTAAGGATACGATCTTCGGTCTCAACCTTTGCGGAATCACCAATCTGCAACCTCTTAATACACACTGTCCGATGCAACAAAGTTCGTCTCTGATGGGAATGTAAGCCTTGTGAGTACACTTGTCCCATTGTCCACTCTGTATGCATTCTCTTACTTCCATGAGTTCTGGATCACGTTCGGATTCTCTCTCGACTTCCTTCGTAGTCACAGCTTTCGGTGTCGCCTGAATAGCTACGAAGCGTACAAAGCTCTCTGTTTCTGTTCCCAATTCTGACTTGGATTGTGGACCACCATCCTTCACCAATCTGGACAGCGGATCAGCAATGTTTCCTTTCCCTGCAATGTGGATTACTTTATATTTGTAGGGTTGTAGTCTGAGTACCCATCTCTCTATTCTGGCACATGGTTTGGATCTAGGTGCATAGATCACCTCTAATGGCTTATGATCTGTGATGAGTTCAAATTCAATGCCGTATAAATATGCATGGAACCTCTCACAGGCCCATACAAGTCTGAGTGCTTCTTTCTCTGTCTGAGAGTATCTTCTTTCCACATCTGATAACGATCTGCTGCCATAGGCAATGATTCTTGGTACACCTTTCCTGGTTAGTTTCCTTAGTGGTTCTGCCACTGTAGCGAAATTAGGAATGAACTTTGCACAAAAATTGACCAATCCCAGGAAACTCCTCACCTCTGTTGCATTCTGAGGTGCACGTGCCTCTGCAATAGCTTTCACCTTGGCCTCTGCAGGGTTTAGTCCTTCCCGTGTAAGTCTGTGTCCCATGAAGTCCATTTCTGACACACTGAACTGGCACTTGTTTCCATTCACGGTAAGGCCTGCCTCCTGTAGTCTAGATAGTAAACGCCTCAACCATCTGTCATGCTCTTCCTTCGTTGGTGCATGGACTATGATGTAGTCAGAAATGTTGGCAACTCCAGGAATGCCTTGAATCACTCAATGGATTTCATACTGGTAGATCTCCGAAGCTGCATTAATTCCAAATGATAGACTCTTGTAACGATACAATCCACAGTGAGTCACAAATGTTGTTACATCTCGGGAACCTGGATCCAGCTCTAATTGATGATAGCCCCATTTCAGATCAATTTTTGAGAATACCTTGCTGGTAGTTAGTTCTTGAAGTATTTCCTCCACTGTTGGTATAGGGTGTCGTTCTCTAATTATAGCTTCATTGGCCATTCTCATGTCAACACATAGTCTTATGTCACCCTTTGGTTTGGGCACAATCACTACAGGACTGACCCATTGTGTCAAATGTTCCACAGGTTCAATAATGTCTTGTTCGATCAATTCTTTAATTTTGTCTTCGACTTTCCTACGAAGTCCAAACAGAGTTCGGCGCATTGGTTGTGCCTTGGGTTTGACCGTTTCATCTATCACTAGCTTCAATTGTCGACCTTTCGGCTTTCCTACTCCTTGGAAGACTGCGGGGAATTCTTGCTTCATATCCTCGTATGACTGAATTGAATTGACACAAGCTCCAATATGAAGTATTGCCAGGTCTTGCGCTGTGCTTCTACTCAGCAATGGTTCTCCCCTCTCTTCTATGACCATAAACTCTGCTTCGTTGTACTTATCTCCAGCTTCAACAGTTGCAGTAAAACATCCAATGATCTGCAATGGCTTGGTTGCTGTGTATGGATACAGTTTCTTGGAACACTTCTTTGAGGTACAGATGATCTTTTTCCTTTTCAACTTCTCCCATAAATGTCGATCAATCACATTACTGTCACTGCCTGAGTCTACAATGACCTGCACTGTCACTCCACCATTGATCACTGGGACCTTCTCATGATGTACTTCATTCAATGTAAATTGGTAACAACTCTGTCCCTCCTGGGTATCATCATCGTCACCGTCTATCTGGTGAATTGTATCTTTCTTTCCAGGATACTTTCCTTTCCCCCAGGCTTTGCCTTTGGAAGTTGTATTCTCCCTCTTCTGGTCTGCATTGGACTTGCTTTTGCACTTCTTTGCAAAGTGGTCCTTACCTCCACACTTTCTGCAAACTTTGCCTTTGGCCGGGCAATATGGGTCTTTTCCAAAGTGACCTCGGTTTCCACATCGATAACACTCCACGTCCTGTGACGACGTATATCTTGGCTGATTATGCGATAGCCTCTTAACTTGCTGGCTTGAGTTGTCCTTCAGGGTCATGTTATGAAATTGCCCTTCAACAGCCTCTAATGCAGCAGCAATAGCTAAAGCATCGGTGAGTTCCAACTCACTCCCTCTTTCCAGTAGACGTCTTCTGAGTTTATCTGATCTACAGTGCTGTACGACTTGATCCAATAATTAGTTGTCCAAATCAGCTGGCATGTAATTGCATCCAACAGCTAGCTGGCGTAGTCTCATCACGTACTGAGCAATTGTCTGGCCATCTTCTTGTCTCGTTCTCCGAAACAAATGGCGTTGAAATGTAGCATTCGGTGTCACTACATAGTGTGCATTTAATGCATCTACCGCTTTCCGGTACTCATCCTTTCTTCCAGTATTCAAAAGTGTCTTAAATGTTTCCTGAACTGCGGGTCCCGCAGTGAAAAGAAGTAACGCCCTTCTCTGCGCTTTTTGTTCAACTGTACCGGTATCTAGAAATAGGCCACGACTATCGGCGTAGGATTCAAATTCTTCCAGCCATGCACTTACAGTGCTCGCATCACCCGTTGGGTCAAAATGAGCAATTCCACTATGTGTTAGAAAGTCACCGTCTGCCCCAGCCATGAGGAAATATTCCAGCCCCAAAAGTACTGAGTTAAAGAGAAAATTCTTATCACCTTGAAGTTCTCTTTAATCCTCTGTAATCTTCTTTAGTCTTTAATTTTCTTCAAGCTTCTTTCATCCTCGTCGCCAATGTCACATTTGTGGCCCGAAATGTGAAGTTAATAAAACATCGAACGCAAGTTTTATCTGGTAAACTTCTCAGTGTCTTTATTTTCTGGTTTCCTTTGTTCTCCTGCTTGTGCTCTTATCTCTCTCTCATACCACGTTACTTCCGGTACATCTCATACATATTCATTATCATGACAGATGGGGTCGGGAGAGAAGGTGGGGGAAGACTGGGGAGGAGGGAAGAGAAGGTTGGGGGAAGACTGGGGAGGAGGGAAGAGAAGGTTGGGGGAAGACTGGGGAGGAGGGAAGAGAAGGTTGGGGGAAGACTGGGGAGGAGGGAAGAGAAGGTTGGGGGAAGACTGGGGAGGAGGGAAGAGAAGGTTGGGGGAAGACTGGGGAGGAGGGAAGAGAAGGTTGGGGGAAGACTGGGGAGGAGGGAAGAGAAGGTTGGGGGAAGAGAAGATGGGGTCAGAAGAGAAGTGGGGGTGGGGAGAGAAGGTGGGGGAAGACTGGGGAGGTGGGAAGAGAAGGTTGGGGGAGGAGAGAAACTGAGTTTCCACCTCATCAACCTGGAATAGTTAGCCCTATTTCTTCCTCTGCCGCAATTTCTCTCTGTGATCTAATCCGCTGCATGCAATACCCAAGAATGAAAAAGCGAAGCTACTGAGTGCATAAATCTATTTGACGTTCCTTTGACGAATAGTGCTGAACAGTTTACAGGGTTGGGGGCCTTGGGCGATAGTGGAACTGGACGGCAAATAGAACCCCGGGGCGTTGCTCTTGCCGTTCAGCTTCTTTGAAACAGGGAAATCGATCAAGTGCAATCTCTCTCTCTCTCTCTCTCTGCCGCTGCCTGGTTGCTTCTCTCTCTCCCTCTGGGTTGTGCTGCCGCTCAAGGGATCAGTGCAGTCAGAAAAGCTCTCTCGCACGAGTCGTATCCATCTGCTTTCTCCTCCTCTGAGCTGCCTCTATCTACATGGGGCGAAGTCGAAGTTGACCTGCAGTTTCCTCCTGCGGAATAGCCTGGCTGGCAAGGCTGACCGCTTGTACCGGCCGCGGTCTGTCGAGGTGACATGCAGCTGCTAATAGCCCAGATTGTATGCGTCCTGTCGCTGCCCGGCAGTACAGGTAAGTCCCGGCTTTTCTGCTCCGAAGTGTAAATAAATCCTATCGGAAAATAAGGATGTTACAAGTTTCAATCCTCACACTCATTGGCAGGTTGCAATTAAAGGACGAATTAGGCTTAGGGTGGACAGCAGTCGAAATGATTTATGAAACAGAAAAGTATCTTTTTTTTGGACTCGGCTCCCAGCGTTAAAAAGATGGGAGAATTCTATCAATGGTTTGAGAAATATTTCCAGTGACTTCAGGCAGGCATGCATTCACTTTAATGTCTTGTTTGCGACCCAGTCTTTAAAAATTAGGACGCAGGTACCCTGATTTGATGGCCGGCGAGCTTGTCATTGGATTCCCGGTGTGGTTAAGGTCAAAGGATAGAAACATCCCCCCCCCAGTTCGTCCCAGATAGATAGAACAGGCAAGTGCAGACTTTATCTAAGGGGGTCGAGAATGTACACGATTTTTCAGCCAAGGTTCAAGAGGACAATGTAACTAAACTCGGCAAGGTCTGGGAGTCCATGGAGAGGACTCCGCATCCCACCATCTGGAGGGTTCTTAATCTCATGGTATTTAATACCCACAAAAAAAAAACTGGTGGTTTGAATGCACATACATTGTTCAGAAGAGTATTTTGAAACCAAAAGCCAAAGCATTGTGGAAACCCATACTTGATTAATATCTGGAATAAAACTGATTTGCTTCTGATTATTGAAATCGTTTTTTTTTGGGGGGGGGGAAGTAATGATTTGTTATGTGTGGGTGTTTGCTGCTTCATATCACAAGGCACAAGGAGATGGCAGCAGGCAAACCCCTCAAGCAAGCACTTTCAATGTGATCATGACTGATCTTTGCTGGGCTTTAACTCCTCTTCTGTGTCTCTTCTCCATAACCTTCCTCGATCTTTCAAAGATTTATCTATCACCACCTTGACTACTGAGAATTCCTGAGATTCACTCCACTTTGAAAGAATAAATTTCTATGTCAGGGATGTGGATAGGAAAAGGTTAGAGAGATAAGGGCCAGACACCGGCAAATGGGACCATGCGGTACAGCTCTATGACTCTATGCAACTTGACTCTATGTAGCATCGCCTTATCTTATAACTGTATCCTCGAATCATCCACACGTGAAAACTTCTCAATATCTCCTGACAAGCTGCCATTGGATCTTATATTTTTTTTGAATAAGATTGTTCTTCTAAATTACATGAAGACTGTTTAGCCTCTCTTGATCAAGGAAGGAGAAGACTGATGTTTTGTTCCATTTTTAATAATGTTGAACATTCTGAATTCATGACTCAAGTGGTGAACTCTACTTAAATGAACTACTCAAAGCAAACACATGAGCTAATATTGTACAGGATGAAGAATTTAATATAAAGATAGATTAAATGTATTTTATGTATATTTTATGTGAAATTCCAAGATTCATTATAAAAAACAACAATTTCAGCAATTTATAAACTTAATTTATTAATACAAGGGTAAAAAATTCCAGGTGTAATACTTTATTTCTTTAGCAGTCTTGAAATAATTTTCTATCATAGTTATGGTATAATTGTGGAGATGTATGAAGTAGAATTGACCTGAAGAGTTGACTAAAATTATTTTGTGTTTTCCTTTCACTCTTTGACTCTTATGTGAGTTCCTCAACTTGAGGAAGACATCTGCCTAGTTTGCGGGCCTACAGCAATGTGGCATAAATCTTCCTTATCTTTTATTCTTCCTTTGAACGTTCAGCCATATTGCATTTTTCTTTGTACAGCTGCAGACAATGCACATGGTTCAATGCCCAACTGCACTAACTTGACCAAAGCCATTGATGGCTATCTGAAAATGTCACAATTCATTTTGCATTTCCTAAAAAGGAAGTCAACATTAATCTAAATAGATATTCAACCTGAAAAGACATTTTCAATCAATAATATTGTGGCTTTTCCCTTATTTTTATCCACAATTTCAAAATAATTCTTTTAACATTGAGTTATGCAGCCCAGGCTGTTTGACTCAATTTAGTTTATTCTGATTTTTTTTGCTCACTTGAGCCCTCATACTTTATCCCACCATTGCAGCATGCTACTTCTATTTTCTCTCTCATGAACTGAATTAACATCCCTTTATTAACATAACTTGCTGCCCTATACAGGAACTTGGAACTACTTGATGTGCAGATTGAATTCAGCAAGAATGACATAACTTGCCCTGTTAGGGCATAATATAAATTCTATTGGGATGTCAGCAAACCAACTTAAATAACTTTAGCAGGTTATTACTGGAAACCCATTATTACTAAGTCACCAAATGCTAATTTACCAGCCAAAATGTTCATATATTTACTATCCTGCGAAATAATTTACAACAAAAAATAATCAGAATTTCCAGCATTATTATGAGTAAAACTAAAGCCGTCAAGAACAAAGGAATTGTACTTTATTTTGAATGAGCAGGAATATATGAACATTTCTATAGCACTTCAGATAGCCTGTCAGTGCAGTTAGTTGACTTCTAAGGTAAAACAAAGGCTTATGCAGTGAAACAGATTGAAGATGTAACAGTGTTTCTTTTTATTTAAATAATCGTACAAGCTCAAAATCTCTACCATAGCCAGACACAGACCAGATATGGTAGAACTCAGTGGAGATCTGAAAGCTTGTATTATAAACTGGCTTTCATCATCATATTTTAAGGTAACCTTGAACAAATGTCACTTCAATGGATGGAATTACAAGACACTGACTTGCTGACCAAAGAATTTTGATGCTGACATCTTTGCCTCTGATACTTAATGCATTCACTTTCCTGGACTTCTTCTTTACCCATTCTTTGGCTTGGGTTCGCGGACGAAGATTTATGGAGGGGGTAAAAGTCCACGTCAGCTGCAGGCTCGTTTGTGGCTGACAAGTCCGACGCGGGACAGGCAGACCCATTACCCTTGTATCTATTTAACTCCACTACCATGCATAATGGCAGCATTGTATTGTACAAAAATACTTCCACTACTTACAGCAATGTATCATTATTTTAGGAATAGGGCAAACTGTTACTAGTGGCAAGAGGGCCCTTAACACAAAATATAAAGTAATTGGTGAATGAAGCAGAAGTGACATGAGGACAAAAACAATCATTCAGTGCTGCAATGGGTTGGAATGAGTGTCAGAAGAGGTGGAAGTAACTGATTCAGCAGTAATGTTTAGAAGGCAACTGTATTGTTGGGAAAATTTGCAGTGTGGCATGAAATATTAATTAGATCATACCTTTGAACTCCTGGCACAAATCCAGGACAAACTGCCTCCTTCTGTGCTGCACCATTCTGTGATCATTTCTGTAAGCATAGTTGAATCTAATTGATGACTATTGCATTCTTGATAGGTGATGTCAAAAATGAAGTGTCATGGTTTCTTAGCCATGGCTAATTACTGATTGAATTACAGGATGTACAACGGTAGTAGATATGCATTTAAAAACTCCAAGCTACCCTTGCTATTGATGTTTTCACAAAAACTGCCACGTGCCAAAGGAAGTTCAGAAAATAAGATACTGTATTCTAAATAACGACAACAAATGCATTACATTATTTAAGCTTGCCCAAAGCTTCAGACAATGATTAGAGATTACTGCTACACTTCATCAATAATTAAAGTTGACATCCAAAGTTGTTGACTTAATTTAACTTCAGGGAATTTAGCTTGGGTCAAAATTTATATATGTCCATACTGTGATTCCTGTATTACACATTTTTGTCAATCATACAGTTGTGCATGTATTTATGACATCATCCTGTCACAAGCTATGAACATCCACACTTCAACATTGCATTAGCCAATACTTAATCGAAAATATGGAAAAAAAATACAAAAGACTTCAGGCAGGAAAGAGCAAATATGAATCTGGAGTGTTACAACTTTTCAGATGGTTACAAATAATAAATGATTAATGTTAACATTTTACCTAATTTTAATTGTCGTATTAGAAGAGAACCAATAAGTTGATCCATTGATTTTTTATCAGACGTTGTTTTGTTCCATTCTATCTCCAGAAACCATGAAATAGATTGATGAGAGCTAAGATTCTGCAACACATTTTTCTGTCTCTATTCTCCAGATGTTTATGGTTGAAAGATATGTGTGTTTCCATGTGGCCTATAGCACAAAATAGGGCCGACATTGTGCTAAATGCTTTATTTCTGCAATTTTAATTGAAATTAAAATTTAGGCATGCAGCAGGGTAACATATCCTTTCTGCCTTCAAGACCATGCTGCTCAATTACACCCAATTGACTTACAACCCAGTGGGCGAAAACCCACACAGACATGGGGAGAATGCACAAACTCCTTTCAGTCAGCGCCAGTTTCAAACCCCAGTCGCTGGCGCTGTAATAGAGTTGCACTGACCTCTACGCTAACTGTGACACCCTAATATATTGTTGTTTCAATCTCTAATATATTGTTGTTTCAATCTGATTTGACATTTGTCATTGTATCATCATAATTATGTCCACTCTATTTCAGCTGTTAGAACAATGAGGTTCCTTGCAGAGATGGAGGACATCCTGTTGAAGAACTTGTTTCAAGGATACCAGAAATGGGTGAGACCAGTTAGAAATCGCAATGATACAATAAAAGTCAAGTTTGGACTTGAAATCTCCCAGCTTGTTGATGTGGTAAGCAAGTTTGAGTTGAAATCTTCAGAAAATATATCTTGACTCTCAGTATGGGCTATTTTTAAAAAAATATTTTTACTTGTTTCTACTCATTGATATGATATGAGTGTTACTAGCAATGTTAATATTTATGTAGTTCCATAAATCCCTCTTAAGCTGAGTGACTTGGTGGGCTATTTCTGAAGGTAGTTCAGAATCAACCATATTGGTGTGTGTGTGTGTGTGTGTGTGTGTGTGTGTGTGTGTGTGTGTGTGTGTGTGTGTGTGTGTGTGTGTGTGTGTGTGTGTGTGTGTGTGTGTGTGTGTGTGTGTGCGTGTGTTCAGCATGTATATAGGAGCAGTACATTTTCCTCTCATGGGTATTAGTGAACGATGAGTAGTTTGAGCATTGCCATGATATTAGCTTTACATTCTAAATTACATGAATTCTAAATTAGATAAATTCCATCGCCATCTTGATAGAATTTAAGCTTACATCAATGGGTCTGGACTCTGGAGACTATAGATAAGCACTGCTCCATAAAAGTAGTCAAGCACAAAAAGGTAGAATCAAGGAACAGGAATAGGCAATTCAATCCAAGCTTTCTGCACAATTCAATATGGCGAGGACTGATACTTTATCTCAATACTGCTTTCCTGCTTTCTCCTCAATCCCCTCGATGCTTTTTTGTACACAGCAATATATCTACCACCCTCGTAATATGTTCAGCATCTTGACCTCCACCACCTTTCCACAGGTTCATCACCCTCTGATATTTGTACTCCATTGAGTCTTAAATACCTCAGTCACATTCCCTGAGACTGTGATGCCTGGTTAAAGACCAGACCGCATCCCTGAGCCAGAGGAATCATTTTTCATATACCCAGCCTGCCTAACCCAGACAGAATGTGTGCTTCTCAATGAGATTTCCTCTCATTTGTTTAAATTTCAGTTGATTTGCTTCATTTCGATGTGGAAGGATGTTCTTATGGCTCCCTATATACACAGGAGTTGGATGACCATGGTAAGATGATCTGATTGGAACCAGATAATAGGAATCTCCAGGTGGTGAGGGTACCAGAGATATCATGAATGCAAGTGGGAAGAGACTGAACAAGGCAAAAAGGAATAGAGTCAAGTTAAGGAATTAAAAAAAAAATAAAAATAAATTCTTGGGCTAACTCCTCATCTTGAACTTGCTTTTCACCCAAATTACAACATGGTGGAAATTGGATTCAAAACTAAAAAGAAAATGTACATTAAACTTCTGCTCAAGTTGCATAATTTGGAAAAAAAAAGCTTAAATCATACTGCATTTGGCTGTCCATTTCTTCTGTTACAGGATGAGAAGAATCAGCTGATGGCGACAAATGTTTGGCTAAAACAGGTAAGGACATCACTTCATGGTACCTGTACGATTCATAAACACTAGTCAATCGGTATGAGTCCAGGGGATAGTTCATCCCTGTTGCCAATCTGAGCAACTAGGAACTTTCATTTGAAACAAAATAAAACAAAAGACCAGCTAATGGTTTCATCTTGTTCTTAAAAATGGCAAGTAATGGATTAAAGATCCTGACCTGTCACCAATCATCCAAGAACATTGAATTTCTGTTTCTTTTCATATCACTTCATTGCTGCTTAACACTGGTATGTTATCAGTCATGTTGTTTGTTCCTAACCAGTGAAAGTGAGGGTGCTGAATTAGGGAAAAAAAGTAATTGTAAGTTGAAGGATTTGATTATAACCAAAAGAGCTTGAGTTTCAATATTTCCAGTAACCTTGTACTTTTCTGGTATACCTGTGTTTTAAAAATAAAACCATAACTTCTCCTTGACAACTGCATGCTCAAATTTGTCAAGCTTAGTTTTTGATTGATAATGACAGTCACAACCTGCTTGATGTAATAAAGATTAATAATTGAATTAAAGAAGCTCATTAAAAAAAAAGATACGTAAAAGATATGCATAATAATCAAGGCTCTGACAGAATAAAATTCTGGATGAAAAGTCATTGGTGCCATGGTGAAATATGTATAACCACCCCATAGTAATCCTCCAGAATAATTTGTTTGATCATTCTCTAAGAAAATAGCATTGCTCTCTCTAGTGTACTTTCCTTTTTACTTAGAATATAACTTTATGAAGTTTCAATAGTATCACTGACAAACAACCTGTTTAAATTGTTTTATCCGTATTTTGATTTTTTTTCTCATAACATGATTATCTTTTGTAATGTAGGAGTGGAATGACTATAAGCTGAGCTGGAATCCAGATGATTATGGCGGTATCAGTACAATCAGGGTTCCTTCTGACTCCATCTGGCTGCCTGACATTGTCTTGTATGAGAAGTAGGTCTAGTACATTTCTTTATTCTCCACGTAAAGGCACTTTTAAAAATATGTACTCTATTATATTTTTGAGGTTTGATGAGGTAGCATTGGATGATGCTCATTGGAGTTCACAGTATACAGCAAAATGTCCTGTGTGGAACTCCAATCCTTCCTGCCATTATAAACAAGTGGCATCATGGGACAGATGTACCCTTGTTTGCTCATGTTCATGTTCAACATACAAGAGCAGCACATTGTACTCTAAATATTTAATCGACTAAAATTGAACTAAATTTTGGGAATGGAACATGGTATTAATGAAACAAATGTGATTGTTCTTCATGCTTCTTGTCCCTAATTTTGAAAACATTTGCAGCTGTTTGCAACTATGTGTCCATGTTTGCTAGCAATGCCTTATTTGAAGGGATAACTGTTATGGGCCCAGAGGACTCCAAAGCCCAGCAGTAACAGAAATTCACAAAGACAAATGGTTACTTCAACAAAAGTTGCTTTTAATTATCTTCAAACATAAAAACAGGATCAAACTTTGACTTATGACTATTTAACTTAACCTAACTTCCCCCTTCTAATTCTAAGTTCACGTATATGTAATGTGTATATAAGTTCAGAAAAGTTATTTGATTCACAGTCCAATCTCACTTCTCACTCCTCCAAGTTGACTGGTTGCAGGCAATTCTTATAATGTGCACAAAATTTAATATTTATGAATTTCACTCAGCTTTGGTACTTGAAAGGTAAATGGTTACAACTCAGGAAGGTTCTTGTCAGTTTTCACAGAAAGATGTGTTACTCGTTGGACACAAACTGATTCCTTCCAATCAGCCACGTCAGAGTCTTGCCAAAGTAACTTGCCCCATCAGGGTTTTCCAGAAAATATCCTCTTTCTTTTGTGTCATCATGGAGTTCCTTTTTGTTTCCCTTATTTTAAGTGAAACATTATACAGCCAGCCATCTCCTCTTGTATGGACCACAAGGGCTTTGAACAGGCTGAACTAAGATCTCACAACCCATCTTTTTGTCCTGTTCCAGTCCCAGCTGCTGCTGCTGAACTGTAGAACTGAATTCTCTCCCTCTCCCTCTCCCTCTCCCTCTCCCTCTCCCTCTCCCTCAGAAAAACCACATGACCCTCCTAATCTTCTAAGTTCGTTCATCTGTTGCTTTCCAAAACAATAATCCATTACTCCACAGCGTATCCAATTAACACCTACTTGTGAAGTCCTTATAGGCATTCTTCAAAGTTTTTTTTGCAAAGGCACCTGGAGCCTGGACTGTCTGGTTTGAGCAGAGCTCTGGCATTTTAAATGAGATCTGTTTTGAAGTGTTTGTATGTGACCTACACTAAAAATCCTTCCCCATTTTATCTCCTTTTAAACCATATTTATTTACAATATAAAATATAACTGAGAATTGTAACATGGTTGGAAGCAGAGTCTACATGAGAAATTTTTGGTCTTGGCCACATTATTGCCGCCCACATTAAACTGGCATTATGCATTTTCATGAACATTTGAACAAACTGAGCCTGGGTTGGGAGGTATTTGCTGGGAGATGGGGAGGGAAGCAAACTTGTGGTCAAGAATCTGGGCAGGGATGGGACCGGCATTGCTGTTTCAGGTTTGCGGTCAGGATCAAGATAATAAGGGTGGGTTATTGGCTTAGGTCAGTATTACGAACTTCCATTTTAGTAAAATGAGATTATCGCTGTCAGGGATAGTATAGACAGGAGGGACTGAATGGTCAGGGTTAACATTTAACATTTCACACAGGCACAACACAAGTCACAGTCCAATGATAATTCAATACATTGGAAGAACTGAGGGAAGGTTTGTCACAGTCTGTTTCAGAATTTGATACATTTGCAAAGACACTATGATTTTTCAAGGGAGAACCATTCTGGCTGCTGAAGGGAAAGCAGCTTTTTGAAAGTGGCACTAGTGGCCAGCCATTTCTGTTGAATTTCAAGCAAAGCATTCTCTGTGAATGACTGGGCCTTTTCAGTGGATTGACCTGTGCCAGGAGCATCATTTTGGGAAGTGAAGTGCTTCATTTTGATTGTGACTAACAGTTAAGGTCACTTGGAGACACTCCTTCATTTTAAGTGTGACTAGCAGTGAAGTTACTTGGAGAGACCAGTGCCAGGGTCTTGGAAGTTTCATGGATGCTGTCCAGTTGGAGTCTTGCCTATAAAAGAACCAGGAGTGTTATGACCACAGCTCATGTGAATGGACATTTCTTCAAAGGCACTGCAAGAAGAATTTCTGAGCCTGTAGCAGTAACAACTCCAGTCTTCCCATGAGTTCAACATTAATTCTGGACATCAAATTTATATGCAGATTGAGGAGGATTTACATAGATGGAAGAGCCTGCCCATTACTCTGATGGGCAGAATCAGTTGTATTAAGATGCAGTGATGCCAAGACTGCAATGTTTCTTTCAATCCTTGTCCATTCCTATACAAACACATTTTTTAAAGAATTTAACAAGCATTCAGTCAATTTATATGGAATCCTAAGAAACCAAGAGTCTGCATGGAAAAACTTACTTTGGATTATTCATTGGATGGACTACGATTAACTGATTTTTTTTCTACAAAAAATACATATAATTTGGCTGCCCAATCGAAATTTATACCATCTATTTTTGAGGGAAGGGATATTTTTGATCAGGTTCAAATTGGTCTTCACATGACAGATGAGAAGAAAGCAGAAGATTTCATTTACAAATGAAATATTAAATTATTATCTGGAAAGACTGGTAATCCCATTCAAAAACACATAGTGTGAATATGGCAGCAAATGAATAAATATATAGGTCTAAAAGTGGGGTTATCTTCAAAAACACCTTTGTATCAAAATGAGTTATTGCTACTGACATCAGGAAATAAAATCCTGGATCCTTTGCACAGTAAAGGGATCAAGTGTATTGAGGATTGTTAAGAACCAGGATAACTTATGACATTTGAACAAGTAAAAAATAGATATGATTTGTCAAATAGAACTTTCTTCTGCTATCTTCAATTAAATCTCTTTTAAAAGATAGTTTAGAACTAGCCATGACCCTGCCAAGGTGTAGTGACATGGAGCCTTCTTCAAAAGGAGATCACGTAAACTTGTATTTCAGATATATTTCCTAATGTAGAGCAATAGCATGAAACTGGGCTTGCACAACTCGAGGAAAAGGGATGAACGGACTGGGGAAAAGGATCCAAGAACAATATGGGTCAAAATTGTGCTTTCATAATATTACATCATTTATTAATGTCAGATATAGATTGGTACAATACAATTTTATGCACCTTGTACCTTAAATTGTAAAAATTACATGGCTTAAGATCTGAAATTTCAGAATTGTGTTTTAGGTGTGGTATAGAGATTGGAACATTTATACATTCTACCTAGTTATGCATGAAATTACAATCCTTTTGGTATGACTTGATAGACATTTTGACCAAATTTATTGAAGTGGATTTTCCATTTGGAACCAGACTGTATTTATTGAGCATCTTATGGTTATTGGCACAAAACTATCAAATACAGTTCATGAGGATTGCACTAGCAGTAGCCAGGAAATGTATAGCTGTTGCATGGAAATCTGACACTCCCCCTTCCCCCCCCCCCCCCCCCACCCTTATTATTTGCTGGAATATAGAAATGCAAAGTTGTGCCCCCTGAAAAAGATAACATCATCTTAGAAAGAAATATGACATGTTTGTTAAAATATAGTAACCTTATTTGAATCATACTGGCTCAAGGATATAATTAACTTCACCAAAAATGTTCAAATAATATAGTTAGTTTAATAGCATTGAATTCCTTAAGATTAAGGTATGGACTAATTATTTAAGGCTTACTCAAACACCCCTTTTTTTAAAGTTAGCATTTGAGGAGGGGGGAGGAGATCTGGGCAATCATATGAGACTCGGAAATTTTAAAATACTATTTGTATGATGTATTTAAGGATGTTCTATGAGTCTTGGAACAATTAAAGTAAAATATGCAAAAAAGAATTCTGAACACAATTTGGATCTTGCAGCAATCCAAAATTGCATGTTCTTGCTTTGAATTTCAAGCCCATTAAAAAAGTATCAAAGCTCTCCACCTGCAGCTGCATGTATGAGCAAAACGCATATCTCTCGAATGTTTTAATTTTCCTTGGAGAACAATGTTCATCAAACATCTTGATAACCTTGTCAAACTTGCCCTGGTCTTCTGCCTTGGCAGAACAAATGTATTGAGACCTCTAGTGCTTGAGGTCTCACCATGATAAGTAACAATGCAATCTTCTGTGCATCAGGTTTGCTATTAAGTCTAATGGCTTGCAGGTACAGCATTAATCTTTATTTGAACATCTTCCAATCGTGGTCGATATTTCGAGTCCAATTTACAGCATCTGACATTCACACTTTCCATATTTTCTGCGGATATCAACTGATTTTCACTCCTGGTACCATGCACACTGCTGGTAATATGTAATGTTTCTTTTACTGTAATAAAGAAATTTGGGTTCTTTTAAAACAACAATACTTTATTTGCTATAGAACCCATTAACAACCGGGTGGAGGTATCCATCTTGAATCCAACCCAAGCTGCAAAAAACTTCCTATAGTGGTTAGGAGGATCACTAACACTCTATCTACAGTATCCAAAGTTCAGCATAGTCCACCAGTGTGGTCTTGAGAAAAGCAGTAGGGGTTTGTGGTGTATGGTGGGATGAGTGCAGGCAACAGACAATTTCTATTCACCATTTCAGGTATACAGAAAATTATTCTCCGAGAAATGTTTAGATGCGAGTAGGGCAGGTTTGTAGCTGGATGCCTATTTCTCAAGTAGCAACAGAAACCCATTATCTGATTGAATGTTTTCCTCATCAATTCCTTTCTATCATTATATACTGTATGTATATTTTCATTGTCATGTTTCAGTCGACTCTTTGAGAGTGTAAGAGTGCATAAAATGACACTTAATTTTTTTTAAATTTTAAAACAAACTTTTCTTTGCTCTGTTATTTCTCTCACAAAACCTGGCATTGTTGTAAAACAGCTCCAATCTGGTAATCCTTTTGGACAACATGGCTTTTGATGAAATACAGAAAAATAGGTGGATGAGACAACATGTGTCCAGTGGTTTTCAAAATGGTTGACATGAGTCAGTGGTTAGCTGATCATGTGATATGTCTTCTGGAAGCACATCAATACTTTGTTGATACTGAGATGTGACTCCCAGACAATAATGTGCAAAGATAATGCCTATGCAACACAAGTATGAATATAGCACAATCATTAAATACTGTGAAATAAAGGGAAAAAGTGTGGAATTCCTCTGGATTTTGAAAAATAGTGAACAGGATATGATTGATATGGTTTCCCCACATATCCATTAAATGATATGAAGTCACACTTTTATTCATCCAGAAAATGACTAGCTGGCAGAAAGTTCAAGGCAGGGGAGAAGGGAAAACTCTACTCTGGCTTGCTTGGGCAAATACAGGCCAAAAGATGTATTAACTATTCCAAGGTCATCAAAAAATTTAGTTGCATTTTGTAAAGCATACAGGGTGGAAATAGCTGCTAGAAACATGAAATAATTGAGGCTTCACACTGTACTTTTCTTCTAAAATTCTATTCAGGAACTATGACACATAGCATTCCACATGCAGGAAATCTGAAGAGAAAATTTCACCCGTCCTGTACAAGAAGTAATTGAAATAACAGCAAAGAAATAAAAATCAGTAATGCAGCCACCATGTCATCCAACAATGCAGCAAAAAAAAAAGGCCTTTCGGCTCAATTTGTCTCTGCTGACTTGGTTTTCTAATTACGCTTTTCCCATTTGCCTGTACTTGTCCCATATCCCTTCATATCTCTCCAAGTAAAGAACCTGGCAAAGACTTTTGAATATCATAATTGTAAAAGTCTCTACAGCTTTCTCTGACAACTCATTCCATGTACTGAATGTATAAAATTTACCCCTCGCATCTGTTTTAAATGTTTCCCCCTCTTACTTTAAATCTATACTCTTCAGCTTTGGACTCCTCTATCTTGGGAAAAATATTGTGTCCATTCTCCTTATTTAAGCTCCTCGTGATTTTATACACTATATACTGTATAAGGTCACCTCAGCCTCCTACAGTCCAGGAAAAAAATTCCTGCCGAACCAGCCTCTCCTTGTAATTCAAGCTTTTCAGTCCCAATGACATCCTTGTGAATCTTTTAGACACTCTTTCCAGTTTAATGAAATTCTTCAATAGCTGGGCAACCAGAACTACCACATAGTACTCAAATTGTAGCCTTACTAATATATCTTGTACATAATAATTGTAACATGATATCACAACTCCTTTACTCTGATACTCTAATGCTATGACTAATGAAGGCAAATGTGGCAAATATCTTCACCACCCTGTACACCTGTGTTGCCACTTGCTTTGAATTGCAGAGGAGGAGGAGGAGGTCTGAAGGAAACTGAAGGATTGAATGTGAAACTGAGAGATACTGAATTATGCAAAGAGCAATGATAAGAGAGGATGCTGAAGGCTTGTTAATGACCTCTGTTCTGCTCCGAGGAGAATTAAATAGGAGGTGAGAGGAAACAGATGAGAGAGAAAACAAAAAATTGTGAGATATGGTCCTGTTTGCATAGCAGTTAGCACGATGCTGTTACAGTGCCAGTAACCCGAGTTCAAATCCAGCACTGTCTGTAAGGAATTTGTACGTACTCTCCGTGATTTGTGTGGGTTTTCCTGGGTGCTCCAGTTTCAAAACATATGGGGTTGTAGATTAATTGGATGCAATTGAGTGGCTCAGGTTTCAATGGATAGAATCAGCTTCTAATGTGCTGTAAATAAAATTGTAAAAAATATTAAAACTCTAAAGTTGCTGAAGTAGAAGGAAATACACACTCACCATCTCTACAGAGAGAAAATATGAGTCAATACTTATTGGTTCAGATAAAATGCTGCATCTCCAACTCGTGTTATGCTTCATTGAAAATGTATGAGGCAAAAGAGAGAGGTCACAGTGCAGGAATGCAGAATTTAAATGGTAGCTTCATATATTGGGCAAAATTAACTTGGATTAATTTCTGTCCCCAGAGACTCTGGTTGTTTGCTCAACATCCTGCACGTACTTGCTTGAGGCTGCTAGCTGCCTAAAGAAACATACGACTATTTGGCATTCAAGCGATGTCGTCTTCTGGCAAAGCCTGAAATAGGAGCAAGAACAATCTGTACAGTCCCTGAATACTGCTCCAGCATTCCATCAGCTGACCAATCTGAGATCTACATTGTGGTCTGACCTCCATGACATAGGAAAGGAATTAGGCCATTTGGTCCATTGAGTCAATCCTGTCATTCTATCATGGCTGATTTACCATTGTTTTCAACTTCATTCCCTTGTCTTATCTCCATAACTCTTGATTTCTTTCCTAATCTAGAACCTATCTTACTCTGTCTTTATTATAGCCAATGCATTCCCTCAATTCACCATCCGCTGGGTAAAGAAATTTCTCCTCATCTCTGCTCTAAAGTTCCTTCTGATCCTAGGCTCCCCACCACAGGAAACAATGTCTCTCCACATCTCTCCATGTGTGAACTAAAGAAAAATATAGACCTGAAACATTCACTGTTTCTCTCTGCACAGATGCTATCTGAGTAGCTGAATAGTTCCAGTAAATAGTGTCTTATTTCAAATTCCCAGCATCTGTAATTTTTTGATTTTTACAAACTCCAGAGTGAATGATTTCTGATATGAAACCCTGTGATTGCAGACACAGCGAATTTCCAGAGAACTATTTTGAGGGAGGTAATTTCTGAATTAAGTGGCTGGGAAGAACCACATACTGGCTGTGACCAGCAGATCATCAGCTTTTAGTCATTCAAACCAGAGTCTGGGACCTGCTGCCTGATACATTGGGTCGAATCAATCATGGCATTCTGTTGCTGAACACCAGTGAAAGCCAAATACATGACTGTCTTACTGGGACTCCCCAGCATTAGACTGAGGAATCCCTGGAGTTAGACTGAGGGAGTGAATCTGATCCTGTGTTCACCTGGTGCAAGAATTTAAACTCCATTGATATCACTGAGGATTCTAATGGGTACTAGGGGGCGAAAGGGATGTAAAGCTTCTTAACTTATCTGGATTATTTTACTAAAGTTATTTCTAAGAGTTTCAATGTATTTTGAGAAACCGCAAACAGTTACATTGTTAAAAAATAAGTTTTACTTTAAATTTGAACAGCTTTAAAGTATCTTTGAGTTTTATGTTTAAAAAAGCATTGATGATTAAAAAATAAGAATGACAGCTTTAATAGAAGTCAAAGGTCCAACTCCAGCTTTGTCTTCTATTAAAGCCTATTGGGGAAGGACTTGGGCATTTCACCACCACTACTGTTTGGCCCTCACCATTGAATTCATAAATTGTGCCCCTGCTTCAATCCCAGGTAAGTGTGAATGGGTGGGGGGGGGGGGCATGACCATTCAACCTTGTCAATGACATCCATCCACTACATACCAAAATGACACTGCTGCCTAGTGCTTTATTATGCTCACCAATGTGCTTTGTTACTTTCAGTGCAGATGGACACTTTGAATCTTCCTTTGCGACAAAGGCTATTGTAAGATACAACGGGACAGTGAGGTGGACACCTCCTGCAAGTTACAAAAGCTCTTGCACAATAGATGTCACCTTTTTTCCGTTCGACAAACAGAACTGCTCAATGAAATTTGGATCTTGGACCTATGATGGTGGATTGGTTGATCTAATTCTAGTGGATAAAGATGTGGACCAGAAGGATTTCTTTGACAACGGAGAGTGGGAAATCTTAAATGCCACTGGGATAAAAGGGATAAGAAGAGATGGTTATTATTCCTATCCATTTATCACCTATTCTTTTATAGTGAGACGCTTGCCTCTATTCTACACTTTGTTCCTGATTGTCCCTTGCCTCGGCTTATCTCTTCTAACTGTCCTGGTATTTTACACACCATCAGATGAAGGGGAGAAGCTATCACTCTCCACTTCAGTTCTAGTTTCCTTGACTGTGTTCCTTTTGCTTATTGAAGAAATAATCCCTACCTCCTCCAGGGTCATCCCTTTGATAGGGGAGTATTTATTGTTTATTATGATCTTTGTCACCCTCTCGATCATTGTGACTGTTTTCATTATAAACATACATCACCGGTCCTCGGCCACATACCACCCCATGGCTCCTTGGGTCAAGAAGCTGTTTCTTCAAACCCTTCCCAGACTTCTGTGTATTAGAGGCCACACTGATCGCTATCGCTGTCCAGGAAGTGCTCCCAATAGTCCAAAGGGAAAGCAAAATCCCCATGAAAAGCATTGTCACAGCTCAGCAAAGAGCAATGAAAATGCTGCCACGGTGGCCATCCTAGAAAAGGCTGCTGAGTCGGTGAGATACATCTCAAGTCACATAAAGAAGGAGCATTCCATTTGCGAGGTAAGGAAAATTGAGAGCATATTAGTGGTTGTCACAACACACAATACCATTAAGGTATATTGATTGCAACTTCACCTAATGATTCCAGCAATCTGGATACAATGTCCAGCAAAGGATCATTAAATAAGTGTGATTACTTGGGACGTCTGCCATTTCAAGATTATTCTATTGTCATGTAATAAAACAGAAAATGTGATATTACATAAAATTTCCTTTAATCTACTGTGAGGCAGACAAAGATTCACAAACAGCAGAAATTGCCCTCTGCCCCTTGGGTCCTCTAGACAAGCAAAAAAGAGTCCCCCTGAGTCACTGAGTGTCCATGGGTTTGCTTCCAGCTCTCATGTAGCCTCGGTAGCCACACAGCTTGCAATCCAAACTATCAGCAATCCAAGCTCCAGATTCAAATGTATTACACGATCAGGAAGCCTCCAGCGCCCATGGTACCCACTCAAGTTTCAGTTCTGATACATAGAACCTAGAACAATACAACACAGTACAGACCCTTTGGCCTTCAATTTTGTGCTGACCAATATATCCCTTAAAAAAAAAAGTACCAAACCCTCCCTACCCCGTAACCCTCTATTTTTCTTTCAATCATGTGTATGTCTAATGTTCAGCTTCACCCCATTCCCATCAGGGCATTCCAGGCACCCAAAACTTGCTGTGTAAGGAACTTCAGATTTCTCCCCTCCCTCAACATTATGCATATGCCCTCTGGTGTTTGTTGATCCTGCCCTAGGAAACAGGTGCTGGTTGTCCACCCTATCTATCTATGCCTCTCATAATCTTGTAGAGCTCTGAAAAGTTTCCTCTCATACATGGTATCCCTTCAGCCCATCTCGAGCCAGTCTCCAGCAATCTGTAGTCTGCATGGGTTCCTCGCCTCAAGTCACCAACAGCCCGCCACCTGTATATTCTTCAATCTCAGAGCCCCTCGCTGGTCTGCCACCATGGTCGTCATCATGTGGGTTGTCTCCTCTGCTTATCCTTCTCAAATAGGGGGTGGTCTCCCTATTTTCTGGTGCCCTGCACTAGTCCTCTGCAGCCCCTCGTAGCCATTGCCATCTTGGGCCCAGACCCAGCGTTTGCAGGATTTTAAAATAAACAACTGTTGGCTCATTTAACGAGCCAATTAAAGCCTCTATGGAGCTGATGGCAATCCTTCCTTTATATATTCCAAAATTGAGAGTGCAGTAAAGTGAGCTTTTGAGATTTGACCATGAGTGTAGGTCTAGACCAGTTGGTGAGGCCTTATAGTCACATATCTGCAAAATCTTCACTTTAACTAAACCTTGGTTCAATTTGTACCTTTTCTAAACATTTTCTTGTTATTTTGAATCTAATTTACCTTTACTAAACATTTTCTTGTAATTTTGAATCTAATTATCTCAGTCTATGAGGATTCAACCAAAGATGGCTTTGGAATTCAAAGACCCTGAACTGGATCTCCCTTTAATGGCACAAATTCAAATACCAAGAAGCCAGTTTTTGAGCTGGAAGTTCAATTGGCCAGTGTGGTGAACTGCTGCTTTCCTGATTACCTGGCTCAACCCCGTTCTGTGACTGTGGGCTCCTCCCTCTTGTATAAAGCTTCTAACACCTTGACCCTTCCCCAGAAAGCCTGGGTCATGGCACAGGATGAGGTCCCTGTCCATTGTGAATAAAAGCTTGTAGATTAGATTCTCAGTTTCAGCCTCTTGAGTTATTTACTGGGTATCAGCCAGTTTTGCCATTAACCAGAATAATTTATGACAGTAGCCCATCCTACTTTGTTCCATTGTTTGTTAATGGTAGATGCATGTTGCTTAAAACAAAATAAAAATTGATCATAACTGAAGATCATTGGTTGCACTTCATAAATTAGCTCCAATTAGGAATAAATGTATAACTAACCAGGATTTTCAAAGTAGCACCTTGTGTTCTTTGTTCAGCAGAATGTAATGCATCGTCCTGCCTGCTCAACAGTTGTGCCATTCTTTAACCTGTGGTCCAAATTACCAAAATCTGATGCGCCTAATCCACTATTCACCAATGAGTTTAATCCTCTTCTGCATCTAAAAGACAGTATGGTGCAAAAAGGAATTGGGAGTAAATATCTTTTACTAATCCAGTTTATGGATCAATTTTCCACTTAAAAATCTCAAGTTTTTCGAGGATATGCTGGCAATGCTTAGATTATGTTTTTAATTCTGGTTTCCCTTTGCTCAGGTTGTGGAAGACTGGAAATTTGTAGCTCAAGTTCTGGACCGAATTTTCTTATGGCTCTTTTTGCTGGTAGCCATTCTTGGATCAGTGTTGATATTTGTACCAGCACTTCGAATGTGGGAGAGCATTGTCATAATGCCCAGCGTAAACTATAACAATTAATCTTGTATATGGCCCAGTCATATTTGGAGCTGGTTTGCTAATATATCTCTTGTTACTACATTCAACTATATTTTGTGGAAGGAAAATGATTTGATAAGGTGTCATTTGAAAAGCATCAGAAAAAAGACTCATTCTCAAAAGGTTTTTACTAGATATCAAAATGATTCATTGGAAGAATTTGAGCAACAAATTATGTTAAGTACAAATCACATTTCCATGCATTTTGGCAAATACAGTATTGAAAAACATTGAGTTTCCACTCCCCCGACTGAAGTGACTACTGAAATGCTTCCACTCATTACTCCTGTCTATGACCAAAAAAAAGGAGCAAAACTATTTGGCCCTACACATCTGCTCCAAATAGAAACTTTAGAAGTTATATATGTGAACCAACATGACAGGAAAAAAAATTCTGTGTGTGTATTTTAAGTCATTTTTCATTGTGGGGTGGAGAAAAGGACAATATAATAAATAGTTATTATTTTGGGATTCACCTATTTTCAGTCATATCAATCAAACTACATCATGTTGTCACCATTAAAGTACAACAAGAGATAGTTGTAATGCAATTGTTACAGTTGTATTCAAAATGCTGTCAGAGTTTAGCTCCATGGAAGATTTTCCATTCATTGATAGGCAAATAAGTTTGGATGGAAACTTAAGAAAAATGAAAAAACTCTGACAATTAATTCACTTTCTAGCATAATCTACACCTCGATTGCCAATTGCATTCAAAGTAAAATTCAGTTATTTATACTTAAGCTTATTGTAGTCTCATTTTGGATAAAATGTCAGTATATCATTGAGTAATGTATTTCATTCTTCAAAACATGACATTGTGTGTTGTGATCACACTTAATTTTATTTGAAATGTGAATGATAAATTCTCCAGCAGGACAATGTGAATTATATCACATATAGACACATGCACATATTTATTATATGATCATTATTTTGGCAGAAGAAAGTTTTATATTACAAACTAATAAACATGCTCTCATTTATAATGGCCACTTTATGAAAAAGTTCAGTCAAATTGGGTCTACTTGCTGAAGTCAATGATGCTGGCTATCTTGTTACTATGTTTATCAATGTTCTACATTTAGAAAATACAAAAAAAAAGGAACCTGAAGTCGCCACTTTCGTATTATGTCCTGCCTTGTTTAAGCTGGGTTTGTTGTTCTGAATCACAGTTAGGATTTCAAAGCCTTGAAATGCACATATAAGCTGCTGGTATTTCTTATAGTTGTATTCACCAATCAATGCTCTTGTAGTCTTCAAACCCAGTTAATTTGCATATCACTATGCCGTAGTAAAATATTCTCTTGCTACGAATATTCTTTCGGCTCTTTCATCCACACAGAATAACAATGATATCCAACATTAATTTTTAAAAATACAACTTGAATCCTAAGCAAAGTGTGAAATGTGTCTATTTCAATGCAAGGAGTATTTGGAATAAAGGAAATGAACTTAGAGCATGGATCAGTACATGGAATTGCAATGTTGTGGCTGATGGAAGGATAGAATGAGCTGATGCAGGTATTAAGGTATTTTAAAAGGGATAGGATGGGAGGAAAGAGAGGGGGCAGAGTATTACTGGTTAGTAATAATTTTGCAGTTGTGGAAAAAGGAGGCTGTAGAGGGAGTGACTACTAAGAAGGTGTGGATGGAAGTAAAAAATAGGAAGGGCACAATAAGTGTCCTAGGAGCCTCTAGGCCCCCAAATAGCCCCTGGGATACTGAGGAATGAAAAGTAGGCACATTTTGGAATTTTTCAGAATTACAGTGTAATTCTTATGGGGGACTTCAGCTTCCAAAATGTTGACTGGCACCACCAATGATAAAAGGAAACAACATTGGAAAGTGTTTAATTGGGGAAGGGCTAATTATGATGGAATGAGGCAGGAACTAGGGAGAATAAATTGGAAACAGATGTTCATGGGAAAAAGCACATAAGTAATTTCGAGGATGTCTAGGGATCAATGTGAAGGGTTCTGGATAAATTTGTCCCACTGAGACAGGGAAAAGATGGTAGGAAAAGGGAAATGTGGTTGAGAAAATAGATGAGGCAGCTAGTTGAGAGGAAGAAGGAAGTAGGTATTAGATTTTGGAAGCAAAAAACAGGAAAGGCTCATATGAATGATATTGTAGACAGGAAAGAACTTAAGAAAGGACTTGGAAGAGCTTGAGGGGGGCAAGAGAAGACCTTGAGAAGTAGGATTAAGGTGAATCCGAAGGTATTCTATGCGAAGAACAGAAGGATGATGAGAGTAAAAGTATGTTGAGATTATGAAAGAGGAAGTGCTGGATCTTCATAAAAACATTAAGATTGATAAGTCCCCAGGACTTGATGAGATATATCCCAGGTTGCTGTGGGAAGGGAGGAAAGAGATAATTGGGGTGTTGGCTATGCTCTTTGCATCCACCTTAGCCACAGAGCAGTACTGGAGGGTTGGAGAATGGTAAATGCGGTCCCCTTGTTTAAAAAGGTAAGAAGGAGAATTCTGGGAATTAGAGACCAGTTAATCTAACTTTTGGAGAGGACTCTTAAGAACAGAATTTATGAGCAGTTGAAGAAATGCAATCTTCTCAAGGATAGTCAACATGCCTAATTAAGTTTTGTGAGGAGGTAACAAAAAAAATTGATGGAGCTAGGAAGGTAGATATGGTGTATATGAATTTTAGTGGGACATTTGACAAGGTCCCCCTTGAGTACTTGTCCAGAACGTTGTGAGACATGGGATCCATTGAACCTTGGCTATGTGATTCAGAAATGGCTTTCCTGTAGAAAGCAAAGAGTAGTTGTTGACGGAATGTTTTCTGCTTGGATATCAGTGACGCATGGAGTTCCACAGGGCTCTGTTCTCAAACCCCTGCTCTTTGTGATTTTTATAAATGAACTAGATGAAGAAATGGAAGGATGGGTCGGTAAGTTTGCAGATGATACGAAAGGTGCAGGAATTTTGAATAGTTTTGATGGTTGTCGTAGGTTACAAAAGGATTCAGACAGAATGCAAAATTGAGCAGAATAGTGAAAGATGGAGTTCAATCCACATAAGTTTGAACTGATACAATTTGGAAGGTCAAACCTGAGGGCTGAGTACAGGATTCAGGGTCAGATACTTAACTGTATGGAGTGAAGAAGAATGAAAGGAGACTTAACAGAGATCTATAAGATTCTGAGATGCATATATAAGGTAGACAGGCAATGCCTTTTTTCCCCAGGGCAGGAGTAGCAAACACCAGAGGACATTTGTACAAAGTGAATAGAGGGAGGTTTAGTGGCGACATCAGGGTAGGTTTTTTACAGAGTTGTGGGTGCCTGGAATGACTTGTCAGGGGTGGTGGTGGAGGCTGAAATATTAGGGGAATTAAAGAGGGTCTTAGACAGGCCCATTGATGAAAGAAAAATATGAGGTAGAGAGGGTTTTGTTTATATTTGGTTAGAATATATAGGCCGGCACAACATCAAGGGCCTGTACTGTGCTGTAGTGTTCTATGTTCAAAGGATTGCTCAAATTTGGCATTATTTCCTCTGCCAAATTGGTATGGGCATGACAACCTAAATGAAGTCTTCCTGTCCTGTAGGGACAGGAAAACTTCATTCTATGACTCACTCTCCTCCTTCCTTGCAGCTTTACTGTATAGAACAGGATTTTAATCATGCAGTGCATTACCAACATTCCTTCATTAACATGGCTCATTCTCAGTCATCCACTGGTGCACTGCAGGGCCTGAGTCTACTTGTCCATGAATACAGGAAGGCAGCAAGATAGTCAAGAGACAAACACTATTGTGGCCTGGATGACACACAAGAATAAAGAAAGTGGGTGTACGTAGCTTTGATGAGACCACACATAGATCAGTTTTGGTCTATGGAAGTACATATTTTCCTTTGAGGCAGTACTATTTTGAATAAATAGGCTAATGCTAGAGCTGAGGAGATTGCTTCATGATGAGAGGTTGTTTGAAATCTATCGCTTGTTGAAGTTGGGAAGAATAATAAATAATTTTGAAAGATTCTTAAAGGGTTCACCAGGTGGATGGTGAGAGGCAGTTTCATCAGAC
Organism: Narcine bancroftii; assembly: GCF_036971445.1. Taxonomy (NCBI): domain Eukaryota; kingdom Metazoa; phylum Chordata; class Chondrichthyes; order Torpediniformes; family Narcinidae; genus Narcine; species Narcine bancroftii. Next base: position 36,706,015 of record NC_091469.1, read on the forward strand.
TGGACTGACTGCAACCAAGGAGCCTGGTTTAAGGGTGAGAGATCATCCCTTTAGAATTGACATGATCAGATCATTATTCAGCAGACTAATTCTTGGATGTTTTCCACCATGGAGGGTGGGTATAATAATCAAGATTGAAAAGAAGAGATATTTGGGATATTGGGACTAGGCAGGAGAATAGAGGTATAAGGCTTTATTTGATCTTATCGAATGGTAGAGAGGCCAAAGAGGCTTGTGACCTACTTCTGCTTGTTTCATATCATCTTTGTATTGCAGTATGAAAATGCAAAGAGATTGCATACAAACATACATATTGTAGTTTTTTTTAAAGTTAAAAGAAATCATTGCATTGTAAGATGCATGAACCTCAGTATTGTTAGCAAGATTATAAAGAAGGATATTGATAATGTTGGGATATCTTGAGGAAAAAAGAACTATATGAATGTAGTTTTTCCTCTATTCCATCAATCCTATAGTAATATTGAGTTCAATTCACAATAAAACAGCACATGAGCATTTTAATACACTTTTAAAATCTGGTTTCATTGGCATCAATAGAATCAATTTTAGAATTGGAGTACAGTTGTAATGTCCACATACTTACCTAGTGAAATCCAATAGCAGAACTTGAACAATCTGCTGGTCAAGCATTACCAAAGCCCAAAGTGTGCCATATTAAGACCTTCATTGAATATCTTTTTAATTTAAAATATCAGTTTAAAAAAAAATAATTTAGACAGCATGGTAAGAGGCCATTTTGGCCCATGGGCCCATTCCATCCAATTACACCTGATTGACCTACAGCCCCAGTATGTTTTTGAACAGTGGGAAGAAACAGGAGCCCCTGAGGAAAACCCACAAAGACATGGGGAGAATGTACAAACTCCTTACAAATAGCATGGGATTCAAACCCCGGTCCATGTATGCCTTTCCATTCATCTCTTTTATTCTCCTGATTATTAATTTGTCTGCTCTTATTACACAAGAAATTAATGCATTCATGCTAGTTCCCATCACAACAACACCAATCACAGCATTTTTGGTTTACTAGGAAATAAAACCACTCGTCTAAAGTTTTAATGCTGTTTTTGAATTTTTTTTGTATCTTCAGTGAGATCTGCAATTTATCGCACTTAAATAAACTTCCTCAATTGAATTTTCTGTAATATGCTGCATTTATCATACATGGTTTGATAGTTTGAACTTTAATGTTTTTACTTACAATGTACTTTGTGGATGTAGCATTTTTCCAGAGGTTGTATTTGTATCTGTTTCTGGTGGTTTCAAGCATTTGGAATATTCTCTGGGCTCCATTTTGTCTGGATCCTCTTAGCAGCTATCAGGTTTCTTTCTTCTCCTCATCACTCTGATGCTCTGATGAACAGCTAACCCCTTCAGGTGCCAAGTGTTAGCATTGATTACTTGGTGCAATCAAGGACATCTTGTTCTGACAGGATATCCCTGGGATGCATCTCAAATGGCAGACATGGAAATTGTAACATCTCTTCTTGTGCTCTGCATTTGCTGTCAAGGACACAAGCTTGGTAGACTGACAGTTTGGTGTTTCCCATCAGTTTGCTCTTGATCCCCACCATCTTGCTCAGTTTGGACACAACGGCTGCAGCCTTCATGGTGTCCTTGGTGCTTTTAGCATCAAGTGAGACTTTGGGAAATTGTGGAGCCTGGATATGCAAAATGCTCAAAAGTTTCAGCTAGCACATTGTTCTCAGTATTTATACAACAAAAGCTGAAGTGATCAGCTCCTTGGCAAAGCCCCTAGTTCCATAGATTTCAGGAATTCAGAGCTTTGCTAAAATCCTCTTTCCATCTGGAGAAACATTTTAGCCCAATTGTCTATGATACTCAACAAGGAACCACTTTGCTAGTTGTTAAATCTTTATGGTTGTCTTTGTTCTGATGCAGGGACCTGATCTTTGCATCCTGCATGACCTTGCCCCAGTCCCCTCTCACCAAAAGAAGGAGGAACTCAAGCAAATGCTGAAGGTACCACAGGAGCCCAAGCTCATGAAGTCAGGTAGAATGGCATAATTACATGGAGCATTGGGGAAAAGTTTTAGGGGAATATTGGGGGGAGCTTCTTCACACAGAGAGTAGTGGTAGTGAGGAATGATCTGCCAGCCAAGTTGTGAATGCAGGCTCATTCTTAACATTAAGAAAAGTTTGGACATGTGCATGGATGGGAGGGGTATGGAGGGTATGGACTGGGTGCAGGTCAAAGAGGCTAGGCAGAATAATAGTTTAACACAAGACTAGATAGGGCAAAGGGCCTGTTTTCTGTGCTATAACATTCTATGGTTCTTTGGCTAACGGTAAGCATGTCAAGCAATTTTCTGAGTTCCTCCATGATTAGTGGGGTAACTCAGTAAACCCTTTGCTATATTTGAAGCTCCTCAATGATGTTCTCTTTTTAACTTTTTAAACTTTAGTCACATTGCACAGTAACAGGCCATTTCAGCCATAAGAGCCCATGCCGCACAATTACACCCAATTAACCTACAACCCCCCCGGTACATTTCAAATGGAGGGAGGAACCTAGAACTCTTGGAGGAAAAACATACAAACATGGGGAGAACACACAAGCTCCTTACAGACAGTGTGGGATTCGAACCTTGGCCCCAAACATTGATGCTAACCGCTATGTGAACCATGCCGTCCCGAGTGTTTGTTGAAATACTACTTCAGCAAGTGTTCAGAACTAATAAATTGTTCTAACTTTTAAGATCTAAAGTGGATCGCCTTACTTCTGCCACCATTTTTGATGGATATAATTATCACCTTTCTTCCATCAAAACTTCTTACTTATTTTGGCAACATCCAAGAGCCTAAGTACTTTGATTACTTTTCCAACAACTATATCATTTATAAACACAATGAATTATTCTTCGCAACGTACCTTGGTTCACCAATGTGAGATCCCATCTGTGCATGTGCACCCATTACATCCGTTGACTTGTGAGGAGCAGCATGCATTTTCAGCGTGGGAGCAGAATAGCGCTGAATCAGTGGGGAATCGTAGTAGAGGGACCCCAAAAAAGCACTAAAATAGTAAGGACTGAAGGAGCAGAGCCCTGAGGGAGATCGCAGGAGAGCGCTGCACAAAAATGGAGTCAAATCCCCAAACGAGCTCTCCAGAGAAATAGGTGAGAGGAAAATTTCCAGGAATGCCGGTGGGAGGTTCCCGGGTCCCAATGAGGGGAAGCCCCGATGTAGCCCTCTGGTGGTGGAGGCATACCAGAAAAGGTTTGGGAGAACTGGTCCCGATGAGGGGCTGGGGCAGAGGCAGGGCGGCAAGAGGAATCCCTGTAGTGCTTTGTTAATCCAATGGGCCTGCCAGGGTGCAGTGTCCCAGCTGAGGAGCAGCAAGACCAATCTACCTCCGTTGGGGGTGGGATCAGGCGGCAGTGGCCTATCTTTGTTGAAAGTGGGATCCAAGGTTGGCTACACTGAGCTGGTTTCATTGAAGTTGGGGGGACTGAAAACGATAGCAGTGATGCTGATCTACCTCCGCTGTGGGTGGGATTAGGCGACAGAGATCTAACTTTGGTGATGGTGGGGTTCAAGACTGGATGCATTGACCTGGCTTTGTGGTACTACCTATGGTAGTATAAGGCTTTGCCAAATGGGTTGAGCTTGGTGCCCAGGGTATTTACCAAGTTACTGAAGCTGGTGTATGCAAGGCTCAGGAAAGAGGGGAACATGGTAATGGGTTACCTAGACGATACCCTTATCATGGGCAGATTGTTCGCAGAAACAAAAATGGTAGTAGCAGCCACCTTGAGATTATTAAGCCATGTGGGCTTTTTTATACACCCTGAGAAATCAGTGCTGGTGCCTACTAAGAGGTTAAAATACTTCGACTTCATTATTGATGCAGAAGACATGAAAGTTACCCTGCCAGAGGATAAAGTGGCAGAGATCAGGACAGCCTGCAGAGGGCTCATGACAAAGTGTCGTCCCTCCATAATAAAGGTGGCCAGGTTGATTGGAAACTGGTGGCGGTTTTCCCAGCAGTACAGCATGGTCCGCTAAATTATAGGTTACTGGAAAGGGACAAAATATCAGCTCTTAAGGCAGCTTGGGGACATTTTGACATGTTCATGAGGCTAAAAAGTAAAGCCAGGTGGATCAACTATATCTCACTGGCTTACGTGAGGATCGAATTCAGAAAGGTGGACCTGGAGATCAGGTCAGACGCTAGTGGCAATGGTTGGGGATCCATATATCTAAAGGTCTCTGAGGCAGATGGACAGACAGAGAGCTCAGGGAGGCCTCTAAACCTGACATCAATTATTTGGAAATGCTGGCGGGTTTTATTTAGCACTGAAGTCTTTCTGTGTGAGACATTCATGCACTGCTGAGGTTGGATAAGACTTCAGCAGTGGCCTACCTCAATAATATGGGAGGTCTCAAATCTTCCTGTAACCAGTTAGCCATTGATGTTTGGCACTGGTGCATTCAAAGAAACATTTGGGTTACTGCCAGCTACCAGCCAGGTCAGATCGTACAGGTGGACCTGATGCCCAGAAAATTTAATGATAGCACTGAGTGGACTCTGGATAAGAAATATTTTCAACTGTTAGCAGACACCTTTGGCATACCAGAGATAGATTTGCTTCCTCCCAGGCTTAATTCCCACATTCCGAGGTTTGTGTCACAAGATCACAAGACAAGAGAACAGAAGCAGGCCACTAGGCCATCGAGTCTGTCTGTAAAACTGCTGGATCCTCAAGCAGAGGCCATTGAAGCCTTTACCCTAGACTGGTCAAAATATAACTTTTATGCATTCCCACCATTCACCTTGATGGCGAAGTGCCTGAATAAGATACAGGAAGACGGTGCCTCGGGATTGCTGGTAGTGCCAAATTGGCCTTCCCAATGTTGATTCCCTGAACTCCTTAGGCTTATGGTGGGGATATTCATGAAAAACGGAGGTCTGCTAATCCAATCGGTGTCAAAGATATCCATTGTCTTACTTAGTCTGTTAGGTTGCAGGATAACAGAGTGAGGATCGACATAAATGCTCTGCAGCCATGAATTCTGGACATCCTGTGGGCATCTTGGAGAAAGTCTAAACAAAAATAGTTTGGTTCCTATGTGGGGAAATGGAAAAAGTACTGTGCTCAAAATGGACTGAATGATCTGTCAGCCTTTATCAAAGGCGTATTGAGTTTTCTAACCGATATGTTCTATGCGCAGAGAGCCAGCTACAGCGCGGTGAATACAGCTGCTTTCTTGATGCTTCAGGACTTTGAGCACAAGGTGATCAAAAGATTTTTGAAAGGAGTGTTCCACTTGCATTCTCCGGTACACCGAAATAAGGAAAGTTGGGACATAAAGATTGTTTCATTCTATCAAAGGCTACAGTCACCAACTTTCAGTTTGGATTTAAGTAGCCTGTCCCATAATCTGATAATGCTAGTGGCCTTGACATCTGCTCAGAGGATACAAACTTTGTCTCACATTTACATGGACATTATCTGTTGGGAGGAAGACCACATGAGCATTCAAGATACAGATATTTTGTAACGTAACAGGCAAGGGAGAATTGGGACAGAATTTTCATTGTATGCATACAGAGAAGATGAAAGATTATGTGTGTTGGATTGTTTAAAAAGATATGTTGTATGTACAAAACATATTAGACTAAATGAGAAGTGCCTCTTTATATGCTATAAGAAAATGCATCAGCAAGCTGCCTCCCAGACATTGGCCAGATGGCTGCGGGGAGGTCATGAGAGTTGCTGGAGTGGATATTTCTCAGTTTGAGTCTCATTCAATTCAAGCGGCAGCAACCTCGGCAGCCAATAGGGCAAGGTCCCTATATGGGATATTCTTTGCCAGGTGGGATGGGGCAATGAGAGAACCTTTAATAGATTCTACAACAAACCTTTAAACTCAGAGGGGCAGAGTTTCATGGCTTCCATCCTATACAAAGCAGATTGAATAAGGCTGAAGAAGGGGGACCTATTGAACTGATTTTGGTCTGTTGGACCACCTGAAGTGGATAAGCCACTGAGCTACAAATTCTCACGTTGGCAAACCAACATATATTGCGAAGAATAATGGAACATTAAATGAGCACTTAACTGTGTGAAGTTTGATGATTATTGTTTAAACAATGGGAGTTGGTGAGTCAATGTGCCCACCTCTCCCTCCCCTCTTTTTTCTTGTTCATGGATAAAGATGTCGTGGTTGCAATAAACATGTTCAGTCACAGGTTCATGTTATAGTTGGTCCGTTTAATTTAATGCATTTAAGTTCAGTGGCTTCTCCCTTCTGGACTGTAAAAGAATGGCTGCATGCATGGATGGGATCTCACGTTGACTCACCAACTCCCATTGCTCAAATAATAATCATCAAACTTCGCACAGGTAAGTGCTCGTTTCATGTTCTATTACAGGCTAAATACTGGTCTCTCTGTCAATCTTGCCCAAATTCCATAGCCAGTTTAATAATTTAGTTTTATTGAGCTTCAAATTCATCTGTGAACTCTTTCTGAGTAACTTCACCAAATGCCTTCAGAATAATCAAATAATTTGGATTCAGAGACAATTCTTTGTCACCTCTTGATACAAAAATCATATTTGACATTTGACAATCATAAAATGCCCTAATTTCTCTGTTTCATTAGCTGAAAATATTGAAGGCATACAGTCAACCTTTATTGATTCTATTAAAATTCTGTCAATAAACATCAAGATAACTGTTCTATAATTCCCATCTTCTCTTCCTCTCTGTCCCTCTCTTCCTCTCTCTCTCTCTCTCTCTCTCTCTCTCATTATTCATAATTATAGTAGCTGATCTTACTCCTAACACCAGTGCCTATTAGGAACTTACCCATTTATCCCAATGGAAGTCCTGGTTTCAAGATTCCCTTATTTGATGTAATAAACAGGTGTTTATTACACAAAATAAGGCAGACAACAATTTTCCATTAGCAAAATTGCCTAGCATCCCTTACCGTCAGAGAAATGGAAGCAAAAGAGAGTTCTTTCAGAGTCACCGAGTGTCCATGGATTCACTTCTAGCACTCCACAGTCACACAGACTTCAATCCAAATCTGCAGATCCAATCCTCCGACACAATCAGGAAGCCTTCAGCTCCTTCAGTACCCTCTCGCATCCTGGTTCTGATAACTCCTCAGCTAGTATCCAGCAGTCCACAGCCTAGTGTGAGTCCATTGATCGCAGTCTCCAAAGGTCTGCAGCCTGCATGGGTTCTTCACAAGTTATCACAGCCCACCATCTGCATGTTCTTTAGCTGCAGAGCCCCTTACTGGTCCGCTGCCATGGTCACCATCCCATGGATTCATCAGGTCTGCTTTTCCTTCTCAAATGGGGGGATGGTCTCCCAATTTTCTGGTTCCCTGTGCAAGTCCTCTGCTTCCCAGAGTATACAACAGCTCAAGGCTGCTGCCGAACACAGGCACCGGAATATTGAGCCTAGACACTGCAGTCACAGATTTCTGGTACTGGTAATGGTCTATACCAATGATGCCATCTATCCCACCTCATTTGGGACACACAATCTATCACAGGTTATTGAGCTTTTTGTCTGTGGAGCCTGGGAATGGAGCCTATGTTGGCTGAAACCTGCCACAAATACAGCCATCTGCTTTCACAGTAATAAGGGAAATTAACTATCAAGAGACATACTGTTATTTTATTAATGTTTGAAGTTTTAAATGATTTTAAACACATATTTAGTGCTTTGGATATAAAATAAAATACATTGTATTTTTTTTATAACTTGGGCAAAGTGTACTGAATGTTGTTAATGCCTAATAAAAGTTCAAACATTCATTAACTTTGATCGCACTGACATCTCTAGAGTCTGGGGTCCAAAGATTCATTGCTTGTCAGAGCTGTCAATTGATCTATTTATTTATTTATTTATTTAAACATACAGCATGGTAACCGGCCATTTCGGCCCACGTATCTGTGCCACCCAATTTACCTCCAATGAACCTACATCCCCAGTACTTTTTTTTTGAATGGTTGGAGGAAACCGGAGCCCCCAGAGAAAACCCACGCAGGCATGGGGAGAATGTACAAACTCCTTACAGACAGTGTAGGATTCGAACCCCAGTCCAGTCCTGATCACTGGCACTGAGAAGGCATTGTGCTCACTACAACGCCAACAATGCCACCATTTTGTATGGGTGCAGCAGGTTGCCAGTGCAGAGACTGCCCATAAAGCAATCTCAGTAAAAGTGTGAAGATCAGCATCTCAAACCTGACACAGATATCATGGTCTAACCAAACAGCAATGATTTTTGCCCTCCTATATGATTCTAAAACTGACACTATCTACAGCAGGAAATGCCAGCTCCACAAAATCCTCCAGGTTTCTTGGATGATGGATAAACCAAGGTCAGTCTCCTCCCCCCCCCCCCCCCACCCAGAAATTGGACACAAGTTCTACTCATTTGGTTGCATCGGGCACAACACCAAAAAAAAGATTAATAGGTGTACATGGAAAAATTTCAAGGTTGACCTCTAAGACTTCTTGAAAAAATATTCCAGCAACTCTAACTCTCTGGCCAATGACCATGCAAAGCAGAAGAACATTCAGGATAATATTGACAATAATATTAGAGTCCATGCCCTGGGAACGCACAGAAGCCCTATATAATTGGCAGATGCAACACACCACTTCACACCCTACCCATCCAATCAATCTGTCAGCCACTTGCTGTCCTGTCTTTGGAAGAGTTCGTTGTTCCCACATTAGACTCATGAGTCTCCCTATAATCCTCAAAACAGGAATGGAAGCAAGTCTTCCTCATTTTTGAAGGATTACTTCAGTAGAAGAGAATGAAAACATAGCAATGCATATGAGCCATAAACATCCAGAAATAAAACAATCCAGAATGTCTTGGAGTTATGAGAGCCTTAACTGATTTATGAAGATATTTTTGCTTGCTTCCTGAGTACAATGCAGCCCAGCTTTTTCTTCAAAGCTTTGTTTGCTAGTTGTGCCTTGGATAATTTTATTTGGTATGGTGGATTGGCTGGTATAAAGTAATCCCCAAAGTAAATGGGTGGCAGAAGAATCAGGGAATTTTTAGGTATCCATGTGACAGTAGATAACAGGAAAGTAAGTGGGGGAATGGGATTATTGGGAGCACTCTGTGGGGCAGAATAAATGTGAAAGGCCAATTAGCATTCTTTTATTTTGTTAGCACCTGTTAAAACATATGGAAAATGTAGTGATGGAAAATTATACATGGACATTATAGTGACCCTAACCCTCAAATCGTGCAAGGAAAAAGGGGGAGACAATAAAGGATCTTTGAGGGACTCCAGAGCTTATTGTGTTGAGCTTAGAAGAGAGCCTTGTGCTGGAGATACTCTGGTTAAGATAGGATAGGATAGAGTAGAAACAACTGAAGACTACACCAAAGTGGGCTGTGGAGTGGAGATAATTAAGAAGGATGTTAAACTTCCTCATGATGAAGGACGCAAAAAGATTGAGAAGAGATAGTTCAAATGAATAAACGGAGTTCTGTTTCAGTTAATGAAGTCCCATGGTGCTATGTTAATTCCCTCCCTGGCAATAGTGGACTTGAAGCTTCCTCATTCACCATGAACAAAATGAAATGCATCTGCAAAATGCTTGTTTTGCTTTGCACACACAATTCATAGTTCAAAAATTATGTTTTAAGAAGATTTACATGTCAGGAAATGAAGAAAGGAAGGTTAGGTAACATACAACCTAACTTATAATCCAGGTTGAAAAGATACAGGATTTGACAAGAATAAATGAAATCATCCTTTGTTTATATTGATGTAGGAATAGTTAATGCAAAATGGTTCACTGGTGCTTGCTTTTGAACTAATGCCTTGAAGATACAAATACTTCTGAATTTTAAATATGGATGTAAAGTAAGTGATAAAATGTACATTTCAGTGTATGAATTATCATTAATTCATCAGCATCTATTTTCCAAACCTAAACATTTGCTCTCTCTACTAAAAGTGTCTATCAAAGCCAATTAAGGATGAACAATAATTGCTCACCTTAACAGCAACCTGACATCACATGAAAATAAATTAATCAGAAATAAAATTGTCTTCTGTCACTGAAATAAAAAGACTGAGAAGGATGTTGCTCAAGGGGCGTGGTAAGATGGCGTAGAGGGCAGACGTGCGATCCCACCCTTCCTCAGCTAGTTTTTTAAGCACCTGCCTTTAAAGTTTATCTAAGTGATTAAAAGTTGTATCTTTACTTTTGGGAACATTCGTGAGTCATAATGGCAACTAATGTTAAAAAAACGAAAGCTCAATTACAGAAGAAATTACCTTTTAAAAGTGCTGAAGAATTGAGGCCTACCTGTTCAACTGAAGCCACGGAATTGTCGTTTAGAACCTCCAAGGCACAGAGAACTCCTGCCAGGCTGAGTATTACACCGGTGCTGACCTTGTCTCCACAAGATGGCACCGGCATGATGATGAGCTCGGCCGGAGTCGATCTGCGCGTTCGCGATGTAGGGCGCGCGGACGACGTGGCCTTAAGCGCGGGCTACTGTCAGATGAGTCGGGGATGCGCATAATGGCGTCGGAAGCTACCTCTGCGCAGTCCCTGGCCTTGCCAGGCATGCGTGGTGCTTCAAGGGTCTGTGAATTACTGGATCGCGTGGGGGCTATGGGGGGGGCCTGAGCGGCGGTGTCCCGACATGGTCAGGATGACGCTGTCGGGTGTGCAGACCCACAACCACACCGGGAAGGGCCCGACAATGCTGGAAGAAGAGGAAGACTTACCTTTCACAAGCAGTTCATGGGAACAATTGGAGGTGGAGTCTAGAGAAGGTAGGCCTCAAGATGTGGAAATGGAGTCTGCACAGTTTTGGAAGGGATTGCCTATCAAATGGACAATATGTTTAAACAAATGACTCAAGGATTTCTGGATGTGACAACTAAAATATTTAATATGTCTGAAGATATATCTAATATGTCTGAAGATATATCTACAGTTAAGAGGGATGTCAGTAAATATTAAATCAGTGCGAGAAATTTTTTTAAAAATTGAAACAGCTTTTTCTGAATGTAAAATTCCAGTTGAACGTAACAAGGAAAAAAATAGAGAAAGTGGAAGATTCGTTTGTGGATTGGGGGTTCCAGAAGAAAGACTTACTGAAAAAAATTGATTCATTGGAAAATCAGTCGGAGAAACAATGTAAAAATTGTGGGTCTTCCAGAAGACATTGAAGGGTCTGATCCAATAAAATTTTTCAAGAATTGGATTCCCGAGGTGTTAGGCAAAGAGCTTTTTTTCCGGAAAGTTTAGTATTGGAGAGGGCACATAGAGCATTACGAAAGAAACCGTCACTGGGACAACCACCACAAGCAGTCTTAGTTCGGTGCCTGAACTATCAAGACAGAGAAATGATATTACGGTTGGCGGGACAGAAGGGACAACAAAGTCAATCTCCAATGATGATCCAGAATAACAGAGTATTTTTTTTAATGCAGATTTGAGTCAAGGAATTATTAGGCGACGACAGGAATTTAATTTGGCTAAAGAAGTACTGTGGCGGAAGGGTTAAAAATTTCCTTTTTGATATCCTGCTGTGTTAAAAGTCTTTTATGGTAACTTTCAATCCAATTTTTTGAGAATGATGCATTCGTTTTTGTTAATTCATTACGAATTGGATTTATGAGGACATGGAAGAGTTTCGCCATCGTCGCCTAAAAAGAGGGGAAATGGAAATGTGCAGAATGGGAAGAATGGAAAAAATGGAAAGAAAGAAGTTGTAACACGAAGTCTTATTGACATTGAAGATCCGGAACAATCATTGGGAATGGAGTCATTGGGTTGAATATATTTACAGTACTGGACTGTATTGATGAGAATGATGTATTTCTGGCTAGGGGGGTGGAGTGGATAGCACTGAAATCTTTGATAGTCATCTGCCACTAGTGGGGTTTACCACACCCAGTTTTTTATGGTGTTACTACCTTTGGGTAGTTTTTTTGGGGGGATGATTTTTTTTAATATATATATACTTACTTTAAAAAAATATTTAGGGCAGGGAGAGTGGTTTTAAGTTACTAGAAGGGGAGAGATATTTTGTAGTAAGTGATTATATTGTTATTTTATAAGGATGTCTAATTTGAAATTTGCAACTTTTAATGTTCAGGGGTTAAATAATCTGATTAAGCGAAAGTGAGTTTTGGCTTATATCAAGAAAATGAAAATTGATATTGCCTTTTTACAAGAAACACATTTGACTGAAAAAGAACATATGAAATTGAAGAGAGATTGGGTTGGACATGTGTTTTTTTCTTCTTATAATACTAAGGCAAGGGGTGTAGCAATTTTAATTCATAAGAATTTGCCTTTTGAATTGCAAACTATGGAAGGGAATGCTGGAAGGGTTTTAAGGGTGAACTGTAAAATTTTTACTGAATCTTGGACTTTGCTTAATGTTTATGCATCTAACATGGATGAGAAGTGTTTTATTTTGGATGCTTTTTTGTTATTAAATCAAGCTAATGCAAATATTTTAGTTGGGGGAGATTTTAATTGTGTCTTGGATCCTTTGTTGGATAGATCCCCAAAAAGTATAAAGAAATCAAAGATGGCAATACAAATTGGGGCCTTGATGAAGGATTTACATTTGGTGGATATTTGGAGAAGGGTTAACCCTACAAAGAAGGATTTTTCTTTTTACTCATCTCGACATGATTCTTTTTCTAGAATAGATTTTTTTTAGTATCGGCACATTTACAAGGAAGGGTACTACAGGTGGAATATAGAGGCAGGGTTATATCAGATCATTCTTTATTATTTTTTCTTGCATAAGTTCAGAAGTGGTCCGTTCATCTTATAGATGGAGATTTAGCACAATGTTGTTGAAAAAAAAACAGAGTTTGTTATCTTTGTTAAAGAACAGATTCCTTTCTTTTTGTCTGAGAATGCAAATTCAGTAGAAAGTCGTTTTGTGTTATGGGATGCATTAAAAGCTTATTTAAGAGGACAGATTATTAGCTATACCATTAAAGTTAAAGAAGCAGTATATGGCAGAAAGTTTAGAATTAGAAAAGCAAATTGATGAATTGGAGAAGGAATTTCAGAAGGAAGTGACAGAAGGTTAAGAAAAAGTGGCTTTGACTAAATTGAAATGGCGTTATAATACATTGCAGACTTATCAATTTGAATGTTTAATTAATAGATCTAAGCAGCGTTATTATGAGTTGGGTGAGAAGGCACATAAGGTACTTGCATGGCAGTTAAAGAAGGAACAGGTTTCATGGATTATCAATGCTGTAAAAAAGAATTCAACAGTTACCTATAAACCTCAAAATTAATGACCAGTTTTATTAATTTTATAAAAAATTATATACTTCTGAGGGGAAACAGGATAGTGATTCTATGATTTTTATTTATCTAAGTTAACATGATCAGCATTAGAAGAGGAGGATGTTATGGATCTGGAAGCTCCATTTACAGAATTAGAGATTAAGGCAGCTATGTTGGAAATGCCCAATGGGAAGTCACCAGGCGATGATGGATTTTTGATGGAATTTTATAAAACTTTTTATGAAGATTTATCTTCAGTGTTTGAGGAGGTATACAACAAGTGACTGAACAGTATGAGTTACCAAAATCTTGCTCTAGTACTTTAATTACTGTAATCCTGAAAAAAGATAGAAACCCATTGAAAGTGTCTTCATATAGACCTATTTCTTTATTGAACGTCGATTATAAGATTACAGCAAAAATGTTAGAAAATCGACTTGCCAAGTATTTACCTAAATCGATACATGTTGATCAAACAGGTTTTTATTAAAAATAGAAATGCTTCAGAAAATATTTTTCAATTGATTAGTCTGGTCAATGCATATTGACAGCAGCCCAACCATCCAGTGGTGGTTGTTGTGCTTGATGTGGAAAAAACCTTTGATAGGGTTGAATGGGATTTTTTATTTAAAGTATTGGAGAAGTTTAAATTTGGTCCTTTTTTATTGGTTGGGTTAAAGCTTTATATACAAATCCAACTGCTAGGGTGGTGACAAATGGTCAAGTTTCATCATCGTTTAAACTGACACGTTTAACTCAACAAGGTTGTCCATTGTCACCAGCTCTGTTTACATTGGCTATTGAACCATTAGCTCAAACAATAAGGCAGAATGAAAAGATAAGAGGGATGAGAGTTATGGATGAAGAGCATAAGATTAATTTGTTTGCAGATGATGTTTTGATATATTTAATAAACCCAGAACAATCATTGCCACATTTGCGGGAATGTTTATTACAATATGGAACATTTTCTGGATATAAAGTTAACTGGGACAAGAGTGAAATTTTGCCAGTCGGAGAAGGAGATTATTCAGAGTATAAAAATATCATAAAACTGAAATGGTCTGATAGAATTATATATTTAGGAATAATTGTAAATACTGAATATCAATCTTTATACAAATTAAATTATGTTCCTTTATTAAAAAAGATGAAAGCAGATTTAATTAAGTAGAAAAATCTTCCGTTAACTTTAATTAGTCGAGTTAATTGTATTAAGATGAATATTTTTCCTTGTATTCTAAATTTATTTCAATCAATACCGTGTTCTCTTTCAAATGTTTTTTTTCAGGATTTAAATAAAGTTATGAGAGAATTTTTATGGAAAGGTAAATTACCGTGGGTTGCATTATATAAACTTACTTGGAAGTATGCGTTAAGTGGGCTTCAATTACCTCATTTTCAAAATTATTGTGAAGGAGCCCAGTTGAAATTTATTAGTAGACTGAGTTGGGCTAAAGTTGAGATGGTTTGTATTTCTGAAGTCAAGGTGTATCAATTTATATTTTGATGGAATGTAAACTTGTTGAGGGAATATAATATGCCAATATTAAAACATCTATTAAAACTATGGACTAAAAAAATAACATTTTTGGATCAAAAGGTAAATTGTCGATTTTATATGTATGGTAGAGAGAAGATTTTACCTGTATTGATGGAATTCGAGTCTTTGATTTCTTCTATACCAAAAAGGGGTTATATCTCTGTTATGTACCAAGTATTACAAGACAATATGGATAAGTCGGAATGGGAGAAGTCTAAGCTTAAATGGGAAAATTATTTAGCTTTTGTTTTTCCTGAAGACTACTGGGTAGATATGTATCACGATAGTGTTAATAAATTGACGAATGTGCGGTATGGAATAGTTAATTATAATTTTCTACATCAGTTGTATTTAACCCCAGAAAAATTGAAAAAAATATGGTTTTAGTCATTCGGATTCTTGTTTTAGATGTGGTCTCTGTACAGGAACTTTTTTACATGCTGTTTGGTCTTGTGTGCATGTACAACCATTCTGGGATGAAATTAAGTTAATTTTGAAAAAAATATATAACTTTAAGTTACCATTAGATCCATCTATTTTTAATAGGGTATATGATTCCTTTAAAGGGATTAGGGTTGGATAAATTTCAAATTGCTTTTATATATTTAGCATTGTATATGGCTCAAAAATGTGTAGCAAGTACATGGAAAGATAACATAGTGATTAATATAATGCGATGGCATAATGATTTGAAAGCTTGTATTGTTATGGAAAAAATTACATATGATCTACATGATAATTATTCTTTTTTTGTTAATAAGTGGTTACCATACTTGGAGTATATGCATTTCGATATATTTTGATTTATTATATTTTCTTAGTTTCTGTTTAAATATTTTTGGCTCTCCTTAAGAGAGTTGGCGGACAGGGTGGGAGGGGGGATGGGGATTTGACTTAACTTTTTGTTTTTTAAAAATATTTTTCTTTCTTTCTTTTTTTAATTTTTTTCTTAATATATATATATTCATATAAAATGTTTTTATGGAATGTATTCTGTATGACTACTAATGATTCTTCAAATAAATAAAGTTCAATTAAAAAAAAGGATGTTGCTCAACTTATCGAATCTTCATCACTATCTGAAAACATAATTCAAGACGTCAGGCTGATCATAACCGTATATTTCGGTGGATAAGTCGACACTTGAAACACCCAAAAAACACCCCAAGTAAAGGGGTCGTCCTGTAGGTCAGATACAAAAACAGGACCTTAAAATTCTACTCAAAATACCACTTGATTGGTTCCATAACCCAACTGGACCCCACCCTATCACAATTTTTTAAGTTACTGGTATATTTTTAAAAAAGCTGCTGTAGTGTACACAATTTATACTTTGCACTAAAATCCATTACCAATGTGATGTTAAACCAATAAAAGAATTATAAAATTGTAGCTGCACGCTACTCAAAAGAAGACACACATACACCTAGTGTAACCAGGTTAAGCTCTGTGTTTTATTGGGGGCTCAGGCTCAACTTTTATACTCGCACTATTCCCACCATTGCCCCCCTTTCCTGACATTACAAAACCGGTTTTCCTGCACACGGGTACTTTCCTGCATAACAATTCCTTCTTCCCACGCGTTCTCCCTGTCTATTGGCTGTGCAGCAAGGCCAGCGCCATTTTGGGATAGCTGGCTTTTAAGCTGCCCTTGGCATTCTCCCGCTGATTCACTTGTTGGGGCCAGTGTCGCTGCATGAGCTGCTGGCCTTTGGTTGCTCTCACCACCTGGAGTTCCGGCTTGATCACCATGGTGGTGGGCTGCCACAAAAAAACCCCACATCATACCTATTTAAAATCTTGAACATCACTAGTTTCATCATCTGACATAAAAAAAATTGACAAGCACACAGAGTCTTACTGTGTATGCTGTTATCATATGGGTCGCAGTCTGAATCTGGTGAGCCGGCTTAGGCTTCGTCATCAGTGTCCCACAATAAATCATCCTCCATATTATCCATTGCACTAGAGATACTGCACTTTAAAAAAAATCATTTTCAAACATTTTAAATAATTATGCAGAGCACAAAACACCAAAGAAACCTCACTTCCCTATACTTCCTCTGTAAACCCAAATAATGAGGAAAATAAACTGTCAGAGCTAATAGTGAACACTGTACTAAACACAGTGTTATATCCTTTAAAGAGGCCTTCTAGCTAACCAGAAATGATCACATCCCTCTCGTGGTGCACATATATTCTAGGTAAGGCTACCAAATTTTCTGAAAGGTGTTGTATCCTTTTGTAAGACTATATATGATCTTTTCGAAAGGAATACACCTGTTCGTTTCCAAAGACCATCAACAAACAAAGAGAGGGGAATCAGACCTCCATGTCATTGTTATGCATTTCTTGGCCACATATAAAGGTGATTTTCCATAAATTTAATTTTGAAGTTAGTTAAAGATCTACTGACACTCTTGAAACCTCAGGATCTCTTTGGCTTGGCTTCGCGGACGAAGATTTATGGAGGGGGTAAAAAAAACCTCAGGATCTAATGGGAAAGTAACTCCTGTGATCTTGGACAAGGTTCACAGAGGTCATACTAAAAGGGTCTCTCCTTTGTACAAAGCCAAGTAAAGTGCAAGAAAGAGCACACCTGAAGCACATTTCTGACAATTCAGATATAGATTTATGTAATTTCCATGGGTGAGATACAGTTGATGGAGGAATTATAGTCAACCAGTCTGTACTTAGCATTAATAGAAGCTAGTAAACTTCCTTGACATAGTCTGACCAGAACTGTTTATCAATTGTTATATTCAAATCTGATTTCTATCTCACTCTAGACTTGTGCAAATCTGGCTTTGGACCCCCGTTCAGCAGTCAGGATCACATTTTAGAAATAAATTTGGATACATTTTCCTCATGAAGCAATTTCTCCACATCATTAAGTATAGGTGAAACAATGGTTTTCAACCTTTTTTTTCCCACCCATATATCATTTTAAAATATCCCTAGGCCATGGGTGCTCTGTGATTAGTAATGGATTGCTTAAAGTGTGATGTGAGTGGGAAGGGAAGGTTGAGAATCACTGCTCTAGACCCAATTGTTACTGAAATATTGGCTTGAGAAAAATTGTCATTGGCCCATTTCCCTTGGAGTTATGAATCCATGCCCATAATGAGTCAATTAGGTACAATTAAAAGAGTGGTTTTCAAACTTTTTCTTTCCACCCATATTCCACCTTAAGCAATCCCTTACTAATCACAGAGCACCTATGGCATAAGGGAATACTTAAAGAGATATGTGAGTGGAAAGTAAAAAATAGAGACCACTGAGGTAAAGTCATTTCAGGGCCCAGATTGGTTTCCAGAAAAGATCCTAACTGAAGGTTTTACTGGACAAGTTGTATTTCTTCTTCAATTGTTCAAAAGCCATGAAGTGTCACTTTTTGTAGCAGTCTTCCAAACGTTGGATTGCTTTATGATGCCATGTCTCCCGAATCTTGTTGTTTAGAGTCATGAGTATGGATTCATTTTGTCTCAGAGGTGATTTTGGTTGCAGTTCCATTTTCAGTCCAAGACTTCCATGAATCTCACACCATATTTTTATCAAATGCTTTAAAATAGGATTGCCTGACCTGTTGGAAATAATCCTGGAGTTCCACTTATAAATAAATTCACTAAATACTTTTTTTCTTTCAGGGAATGCAGTCCAATTTGTATCTATTAGGAGTACTGTCACCCTCAAAAAAAGAATGAAATAAATTGGATTTGCACTGCCAAATAATAATGCTTAAAATGGAGTAATTGAAGGCCCCCTAATCTATAATCCCATGTTAATTTTTCTTTTGATACACTGATACACTTTTGATACACAATTCCATATGAATTGTTTGTTGAGGGCTTTAAAGAATATTTGGGGTAGCAGACGGACAAGGTCTGGAAAAGATACTGTAACCGCCATAATATATTAATTTTCTCACAGTGGACTCTGCCAATTAGAGTGATGGGGAAATCAATTCTACTGAGCAGTGGGAGGTAATTAAGTTTGTACACAATTTTAGGTCATTATCTATAGTTGTTCGCTGATACTCAGTGTAATCAAACTTGTTAGTGAATTAATTACACTTTTTTCCCAATTCACCTTATATCCTGCAATAGCATCTTAAGAGTTTAATAAAGTCTATAATTTGGTGAGGGAGTTAGAAAGGTCTCTTAAGTACAAAATTACATCAACTGCCAGGAGGTTAATTTTATGATTTGTCTGATCTACCTTGAAACCCTTTATATCAGGATCCTGTCCAATTGGTTTGGCTAGGGGCTTAATAGCCAAAACAAAGAATCCTGGAGATAAAGGGCAGCCCTGTTGACTCAAGGAAAATACTGTCAAGATCTGTCCATTGGTGATAATTTTGGCCCGAGGTTCACAATAGAGAGTTATTATCCAATTAATAAACAACTGCCCAAACCCAAACTTGGCCAATACTTTAAATAACTATGGCCATTCCAGCCTATCAAAGGACTTTTCAGCATCTAGATCTATAGCTATACTAGGCTTAGTCTTATATTTTGCTAGGTGGATAATATTAAAGAGGCTACATAAATTGTTAGCTGACAGATATTTCAAAATAAAGCCACTCTAGTCTGGATTTATTAATTTTGGCAAATATTGGCCAAGCCTGTCAGCGAGAGCCTTAGAGATCAATTTATAGTCTAATTTAATAATGGAATGGGCCAAAATGAATGGTTCTCTATATTTTTTTTATGAATTCACAGTGATTATGGCAGTAGAGAATGAATTGAGGAGAGTTTGAATTTTACATGCTTAGTTAATTATATCCATGATGAGAGGGATGAGTAAATATTTTAATACTCTGAAAATTCAGGGGGGAAACCATCTTCTTCTGGTGATTTATTAGATTGTAATGAGCGTAGGTCTTTTCAATTTCTTTTTGAGTGAAGGGAAGATCCAAATTCATTGGTCTTCTTGGCCAAGTTTGAGCAATTCAACAGTGGACAGAAATTCATCAAATCTATTCAGATCTTCTGGCAATTCTGATGTATATAAATTTGTATAAAACTGTTTAAATGTGTCATTCATTTCTATTGGATTATATAAGACTGAAATCTTTTCAGTTTGAATTGTGTTGATTGTCTTTGAAATTTATTCTGTTCTTATTTGCCAGGATAAGACTTTGTGTGCCTTCTCTCTCAATTCATAATATCTTTGTTTAGTTCTTAAAATGGCTTTTTAAATTCTTTAACTGTGCAATGTATTTGAGATTTTTGTTTAAAAGTGATTGATATAATTCTTTGGAATGAGACTGTTGGAACTCCTTTCCCAATTTCAAAATTTCTGCTTCCAATTCTTCTATGTCTGCCATGTATTTCTTCTTAATACCTTTTGTATATGAGATTATTTGTCCCCTTAAATAAGCTTTTAACATGTCCCATAATATAAAACTATTGAGAGAGGAGGCACAGTTTGTTTTGCAGAATAGCTTTACCTGCTCCCTAATAAACTTACAGAAACTTGGTTTTTGAAGTAGTTGGTTTTTATGGCATCAAGGTAGACAGGGTCAAAGGTGATGATTCAGCAGTGTTCTAGATAAGAATTCAGATTCTAATGTTCTATGGATTAACTGTATTGATAACAGAAAAAGGTCAATCCTAGTAAGAGAATTATGGGGACAAGATAGAAAGAATAGTGTTTGCTTTGAGGGCGCATTTGATCTCCACACATCCATCAAATTTAAATCATTCATAAAAGCCAAGATAGTTTTGACTGCTTTTGTTTTGGATACTGTCAACATTGACTTATCCAGAAAAGGATCCAATCAAAAATACCACACTTTAAAAATTTTTTTATCACTGTCTCTACTTTCACTTTATCCCATGCTTTGATCACAAAATCGCAGAGCACCTCAAGTGATGCAACATGCATTGCCCCATTTTTTGTAAAGGGTTTTTCAGCCCTCATCATCCAATTATTGTCTTCTTTATGCACATGATCTTTAGTTGGCTTGTTCAAGCAGAATGGTTGCAATAGAGACGTCAAACCACCTTGTATAACAGTAATCTCAGTATTATTTTGTGTTCATCTATTTTTAGTGTTATCAATTAAATGACTGCGAAACATATTCCAGGCCATACTTTCTTCATTTTGGGGGTGGATCCATGATAATAATTTGATAAAATTTTTTAAACTTAGTTAAGACTGAAGCTAGCAACAGACTGAACCATGAATTGCTTTGTGACTGTGCTTCACCCACCCTACCGGCCACATCCACCAGCTCAGACAACACATATTTAGTACGGGTATGTTTGGGGGTCTCTTATACCCCAGCTATGAGCTAAAACCATGAAATTCAGACTGGAATTGGGGTCTTGTCTTATCCTAAGTTTGCCTTATCCACTGAAGTATATGATATTTAATTTACTCCATTTTATCCCTTAATTAATTAAGAATAAACTTGAAAACAAATATTATAGCAAAATGAATGCATATACATAGCCAACTTGTTCTTAAGTTAATGATATGAAAGCTGAAATAACAATATTATTCATAAGAATGTTCACTAAAGAAAATCACATCAACATGTAAGATATAATTTTCGCAAACTTTGCTAGTTGAAAATCCCAAAATGTCTGATTTATCCCACTTGTGAGTAAAGTAACTGGGTTAGTGTCTACATTGAAATCAGGGTTAGATAACGCTGGAAAATTAACATTTTGCTTCATGAGTACTTCTGGGGGCATTGCATAGACTTTGGACTGCTGATCATGAAAATCACTTGAAAAATTTCCTATCACGTATCTGTTTTAGATAAAATCTATTTTTGTGATTTCCTGTCATCTTTTTAAGTCATTTTCTACATTCGCATTTGGACTACTTCCCTGCTGATGAACCAGGGCATTACAATTATGGAAAAGCAACATCAGGGCAGCTGGAATCCATCAATCAGGAAGTAAACCTGACTTGGGGAGGAAGGTCATGTTTGACCAATCTGATTGAATTTTTTGAAGAGGTGACTAGGAATGTGGATGAGGGTAGCGCAGTGGATGTTGTCTATATGGACTTCAGTTAGGCCTTCGATAAGGTACCACATGGAAGGTTAGTTAGGAAGGTGCAGTCTTTAGGTATAAATTTTGAGATAGTCAAATGGATTGAACATTGGCTGAAAGGGAGAGGCTAGAGAGTGGTAGTGGATAATTGTCTGTCAGGTTGGAGGCCGGTGACCAGTGGTGTGCCTCAAGGATCTGTATTGGGCCCATTGTTGTTTGTTATTTACATTAATGATCTAGATGATGGGGTGGTGAATTGGATTAGTAAATATGCAGACGATACTAAGATAGGTGGAATAGTGGATAATGAAGAAGGTTTTCAAGGATTGCAGAGGGATTTGGGCTGCTTAGAAAAGTGGGCTGAAAAATGGCAGATGGAATTTAATGCTGATAAGTGTGAGGTGCTTCATTTTGGTAAGAAGAATCAGAATAGGACATACGTGGTAAATGGGAGAGCATTGATGAATACAGAAGAGCAGAAAGATTTAGGAGTAACGGTACATCGTTCCCTGAAGGTAGAAACTCACGTGAATAGGGTGGTGAAGAAGGCTTTTAGTATGCTGGCCTTTATCAATCATTGCATGGAATATAGGAGTTGGGAGGTGATGTTGAGATTGTATAAGACGTTGGTGCGGCCTAATTTGGAGTTCTGTGTGCAGTTCTGGTCGCCTAATTATAGGAAGGATATAAACAGAGTGGAGAGAGTGCAGAGAAGGTTTACCAGAATGTTACCTGGGTTTAAGCATCTAGAGTATAGGGAGAGATTGGACAGATTAGGTCTTTATTCTTTGGAGCGTAGAAGGTTGAGAGGGGATTTGATAGAAGTATTTAAGATTATGAAAGGGATAGACAGAGTGGATGTGGATAGACTATTTCCGTTAAGAGGAGGAAAGATTAAAACAAGAGGACATGAGTTAAGAATTAAGGGGGAGAGGTTTAGAGGTAACATGAGGGGGAACTTCTTTACTCAGAGAGTGGTAGACGTGTGGAATGAGCTTCCGGGAGAAATAGTGGCGGCGGAGTTAATTGTATTATTTAAGAAAAGGTTGGACAGGTATATGGATGAGAAGAAGATGGAGGGTTATGGGCATTGTGCAGGGAGGTGGGACTAGAAAGGGGTGTTTGGTTCGGTGCGGACTAGAAGGGCCTAATGGCCTGTTTCCATGCTGTAATTGTTATGTTATGTTATGTTATGTTATGGAATCCATCAATCAGGAAGTAAACCTTTTGGAAAAAAATAATTGTCTTCCAGTATAATTATAGAAACACATGCTCATTTGTAACAAGAGTTAATTTTATACAGATCCATTTGATTGGCAGAAATTGGATACCCATCGCCTCACCAATGGGATCACTGAGGGTGAATAGCATTGAAAGTTCACTCCATTTGAACAATTCAGGAAAGAGAACTAAGCAAGGTTAATGTAAAATATTGAAAAACTATTTTTGAATCAACTTCTTTCAGGCTCAATGGTTACTTGCTCAACACCAAGTATGAATGTTCAGAATAAGCTCCTTCCATTTGGCTCTTGATAATTTATTTGGTGTCCTAAAACTCTAATTTGGATGGTTTACTGATGCAAAGGGAGTGCTGAATAGAAATTGCAAAACTACGTCTAAGATTATAGATTGATGTGAGTCCTAGATTAAAATAAAAGTTTATAAGGTTGGTTTCAGGTCACACCAACTTGAATTGAGACTCATTCACCATGACAGGCTGCCATCATCTCAGTAATAATTATACAATGAAGCCTGAGTCACAACATGGAAATCAATTTGTGACCAAGCAATAGTTTCAATCAAGCTGCCCTGAACAAAGCAGCCATTTGGTACATGTACTTTCTGAAAAGCATCCATCAAGGAAAATGTTATCCATTCTCCATGAAGGATTACATTTCTGCATTTTGCATTATAAAATGTGAAAGATTGCCATATGAAATAGATTTATAACTTTGCTGTTGTTTTGAAGATTTTCTTTGGTGGTTTTAATTGATCATTATTTTTATTTGATCATTATTTCCTAATTCTACAAACTTTTATAATATTGAGCATCAGATTCAAGCATCTTTACTCTTCAGATGAGAATGCTAAGGTGTGATCTAAATGAGGTCTTTAAAATGATGATTGAATGGATACAGAGAGAATATTTCTATTAAGGGGAGAGAAAGAAAACCTAAGATTGTCAGTATGCAGATAGATACACACACACACACACACACACACACACACACACACACACACACACACACACACACACACACACACACACACACACACGCACACAAAGAGGAACACAGCATTGCTCAAGTTATTTCTGGAATTTTGTTTTAATTTTCCTTTCAGTTTTCTCAAAATTATGCCGTTCATTGAAATCATCAACACCCTGAAGAATATTTACCTAATTGGCAATGCCAATTATCTCAAGATACAAAGAAGCTCTGAAACGTGATAGGCTGAATTAATATACGTTTGCAAAGAGGGCCATTATTGAGATCCATACCACTTCATGCTACTCCAATTATTTCTGCAGTCTTGTCCAGATTACAGTATATATTTGATCTTTGCACAATAATGCGCTTGATTGAAATGACTGGAACCCACGGCATATTTCCTTTAGTCGTACCAATGATCTCGAATGATCAAGAAGCAGTAGGTGGCAGTGTAACACTGATGAGTATGCTGTCGCTGCAGATCTTGTCAGGACTAGAAGATAGTTCCACTAGTGGTTGTTCTGTTTGCAATAAAGCCATTGTGGCATCTGTTAATTTAATATTATTCATTGAAATGATCACTTGAAAACATTAAAAAATGAACTTGGGCACAACAGAAAACCTGAATCTTAATAGTCAACATGCTGCCTTTCTCTTTTTAACTCATTAAATCTTCAAGGTCATTATTGGCTAAAGCAGAACCTCATAACGCAAACAAGTGGCAGAGGCTACCACCAGAGGCACAGAGGCCACCAACTTTCTAGTGAGCTCACAAGGCACAGCAAGTCTCAACATGTTATCTCAGAAGGCAAGGCAGTCCCGCTGGTAAACTAGTTTATAGGACTGAAGCTGAAATAACAGTAAAGCAACAATATTACTTTTTTTTGCAAACTTTGTGCAACATAGCCTGGACCAGCACTTACTGTCCTTGAGAAGTGAACAGTTTTCTCAAACTGCTGTTGCCCTTTTGGTGAAGGTCCTACCCAGTGCAGTTAGGGAGGAAGTCCTCAGAAGTTTCTGATAAGTGAATGGTGACATTTTTCCAAGTCATGATCAGTATGATGTGGAGGGTAATCTGCACGTATTGGTATTCCCATACACCACCTCCTTGGTGGCAGAGGTTATGGACATATGCGTTGTTGTCAGAATGTTCTCAGCAAGTAACTACAGTTTCCTTTCTAGATGGCATACACTGCAGCTGCTGCATGAGGTAGAGGGGATGAAAGTTTAAAGTGATTGATGGTGTACCAGTTAAAGGATTGCACTGTCATTGAGATTCATGAAAGTTTTTGAAGCTGCACTCAACCCAAGCAAATGGAAAGTATTCCATCACACCCCTGATATAGAGTGATAAATTTCTACTGCACAGAAACAGGCCCTTCGGCCCAACTTGTCCATGGTGATCAATCTAGTCTCATTTGCCTGCATTTGGGCCACATCCTTCAAAACTTTTGCTATCTATATACCTGTATAAATGTATTTTGAGTGTTAACAATTCCCACCCACCCGACAACTTTCTCTGGCAACTCACTCCATATACCCACTCCCCTCTGTGCGAAAAAGATAAAGGTACAGGTAAAGGTTCCATTATTAGCATTTAGAATGTAACATTGATGAAATTCTTTAACTTTTGTCTACTGTAAGGCAGATAGAGCATCACCACTTTATCCAGCGTCCCTCACGGAAACCTAAAGCACCTGGCGTTCCTAGGCAGTCTCTTCTCCAAGTACCGACCAGTTCTGAGCCAACTTAGCTTCTGAGATCAGACAATCTCAGGTGTTCTCAGGCTATTAGGTGTCTCTTAGGTCCCTTTTAAATCTTTACGCAGTCACTTTAAAATGATGTCCTTTAGTTTTAGATTACCATACCCTGGGGGTGGGGAAAGACTATGACTATCTACCTACAAGGTCCCCCTGAGCCCCTTATGGTCCATGTGGAAAAATCTCTACCTATCTAGCCTCACCTTGTAGTTCAAGCCTACCAGTCCAGGTGACATTTTTATGAATGCATTCTGTATCCTTTCCATCTTAATGATGTATTACTGATGATGAATAACCAAAACTACACAAAATACTCTGAATGGCCCTCATCAGTGTCTTGTAACCAGTGATGTTCCTATGCCTGTACTCAGTGCCATGCCTTCTTCACTACCCTGTGTACCTGTGCCACCATTGTCATGGAAATATGTACCCCTACCTCCAAGTCTCTCTGTTCCTCAACATTCTCCAGAACTCTAGTATACATTGAGTAAGTCCTATTCTGCTTTAAGCTACCAAAGAGAAACACCTCATACGTGTCTAAGATAAATTCCATCTGCCTTTCTCTGGCCCACTTTTCCATTTCATCTACATTCTATTGCAATCTTATATAACATTCTTCACTGTCACCAAATTTGGTCTCATCCATGAACTTACTAGTGATGCTAAATACCAAATCTTTAATATAGATGACAAATAACAGTGAACCCAGAACCAATCCTTAGATCAAAGATCTCTAATCTGAGTAACAACCCTTTTCTATTATCCTGTGTCTCTTACTGTCCAAGTTGATTCTGGATCACATATGATTTGACCTTTCTGACCAGCCAACGTGCAGAACTTGTCAAACCCATTGTTGAAGTCCAGGTAGATAACATCTAATACCCTGACAACATTGATTGTCATCCATCATCAATTTGTGCCTTGTAGGTGATGGAAAGATCTGGAGTATCAGAAGGTAGGTTACTGGTTCCAAGTACCTACCCTCTGATTTGCATTTGTTGTCATGGTATTTATATAACTGTTTGAGTTAACTTGCTTCTTTTTTAATGGACATACAGCTTGTATCAGATCCTTCTAGCCCATGAGCCTGTGTCGCCTAATTACACCCAGTTAACCTACAGCCACCATACATTTTGAAGGGAGGGAGGAAATCAGACTAAAACCATGAAGACACAGGGACAATGTATGAACTTCTTACAGATACCACTGGATTTTAATCCGGCTCACTGGCACTGTCACAGCATTGCAAGAACTGCTACGATAACCGTGACACCTTGTCAATGATAACCTGGTATAATAGGAAACATGGTAATGTCAATATGATTGACTATCAAAGGTAAATGATTAGTCTCACATTTTTTGGAGCTGGCCATTGCTTGACACTTGTGCGGCACACATGCTACTTGCCATTTATTTCCCATGCCTTGGTGTTTACTATAATTTGTAAGATGCTGGTATGGGTTGGTTTATTTGCTGAAGAGATGTAAATGAAACTGAATATTGTGAACACAGTGAACATCTCCACTTCTGATGTGGCAATGGAAGGATGGTCATTGATCAGCATCTGTAGATGTTTGAGGAACTCCTACTGTTATGTCTTCAGAATGGATGATAATCTCCAACAACCAAACAATCATTCATCATTTGGAAGTATGTCTCCAGTTATTGGAGAGGTTTCCCATTGTCTTTACATTTACCAGGATACCGCGATATCATGTCATCAAAGGGACTTGTTCACAGCATTGGAGTATAGAAGAAGGAGAGCGGAGCTCATAGAAATATTTCAAATGCTGAAAGGATTGGACAGAGTAGATGTGAATAAGATGTTTCCCTTGGTGGGTGAATCCAGAGCAAGAGGGCACAGTCTTAGAATTTGAAGGTACCCATTTAAAACAGAGATGAGGAGTAATTTATTTAGCCAGAGGGTAATGGATTTGAGGAATTTGTTTCCACATACAGCTGTGGAGGCCAGATCACTGGGGGAGTTTAAGGAGGAGATTGGTAGGTATCTGATTAGTCAAGGAATGAAGAGATATGGGAAAAGGCCGGAACTTGGAATTAGACGTGAGAACAGTTTAACTCAAGGTGGATTTGCGGAGCAGACTCGATGGGCCAAATAGTCTACTTCTATTCCTTTAACGTGATCTTGTGAACTTTGTGTAAGAATTCAGCTCCTTGGCTCATGTGTTTTTTTTAAACTTTATTTATTTGTTCAAAAAAACAAATAATATATGACATATACATCAATTAAACATGAACATGAACATTTGTTTTAATATATATTAAAAAAAGAGAGAAAAAATAAAAGAAAAGACCCACCCCCACTTCAGCCAACTCTCCTAAGGAGAGCCATATAAAAAGAAAAAAGAAAGAATATTTAAAAAATGTTAAATATACATATTAAAATCTAATCAATATAAATTGAAATGTAAATATTCTGAGTATAACAACCACTTATTAATAAAAAAATTATAATTATCATGCAAAACATATGTATTTTTTTCCATTATTAAACAATATTTCATCTCAGTATGCCATCTATTAATATCAATCATATTTGTATCTTTCCATGTACTAGCAATACATTTTTTGCTAAGGATAAAGCTAAATATACAAAAGCAACCTGAAACTTATCTAATCCCAACCCTTTCAGAGGTTGCAAACTACCCAATAAAAATACTGTTGTATCTAAAACTATTTTAATCTTATACAGATATTCTAAAAACATTTGAATTTTCTTCCAAAAAGATTGTAAATATATACATGACCAAACAGCATGAAAAAAAGTTCCAACTGTATCACCATATCTAAAACACAAATCTAATTCATTAAAACCATAATTTTTTAATTTTTCAGGTGTCAAATATAATTGATGTAAAAAAAATTGTAATTAATCATTGGATAATGTACATTGATCAATCTAGTTACACTATCATAACAAATATCTAACTAATCCTCTTCAGATAAAGTAAAACCAATATCTGCTTCCCATTTAATTTTAGATCTATCCCAACCCTTTTTATCCATACCATCCTGTAATATTTGATACATAAATGAAATATAACCCTTCACTGGTACCTTCAAAAGAGAAGTCTCAAATTTAGTCATTTTAGGTAAAATCATATCTCTACCAAACATACATTTTACCAAAGATCGAATTTGATAATAAAGAAATAAAGAATTCTTATCAAAGCCAAAATTTTCCCTCATCTGATTAAAAGATAAAAACTTACCCTCTTTAAAACAATCTCCCAAATTTTTCACACCTTTAAATCTCCAAAGCAATAAACTTTGATTATGTATTGAAAAAGAATTAAGTTGATTATTATACAACGGAATCAAAGTTTCATATGTAAAATATAACAGAGAATGATCTGAAATCACCCTACTTTTATATTCCGCTTGTTGTATCTTCCCTTGTAAATGTGCCGATACTAAAAAGAAGTCAATCCTTGAAAATAATTCATGTCTAGATGAATAAAAGGAAAATTCTTTCTCTGTCAGATTAAGATGTCTCCAAATATCTATTAAATTAAGATCTTTCATCAACGCTTGGACCAGGATTGCCATCTTGGATTTCTTAACTTTCCTTGGAGATTTATCTAATAAAGGTTCCAAAACACAATTAAAATCACCACCAACTAAAATATTATCATTTACCCCTAGAACCTATCATTTTATTTTTCTTTATCCATAACTTCATTAAATGTTTTAGTATAGGCACATTATATTGTTGTAACAAATTCATATTCCACCTAAACAAAAATTGATGTATTTCAAATCCAAAAATACTTGCCATCTCAATTTTAGCCCAACTAGGAGGCCGTACCAAATCCATCAATGAACTAATAAATTTAAATTGGGCTGCCTCATAATAATTTTGAAAATGTGGTAAACGTAATCCCCCTAACTCATATTTCCAAGTGAATTTATTCAAAGCTACTCTTGAAAATTTATCCCTCCATAAAAACTCCCTAACCATTTTATTTAAATCTTGAAAAAAAAATTTATCAAGTAAATACGGAATAGATTGAAACAAATATTGTATATGTGGAAAGATATTCATCTTAATTGTATTTATCCTTCCCATTAAATTAATAGGTAAATCTTTCCATTTAATCTAATCAGTTTTAATTTTTTTCATTAACGGAGCATAATTTAATTTATATAAAGATTGATAATTAACATTCAAAATTATACCCAGATATTTAATTCAATCAGTCCACTTCAAATTAATAATATTCTTATAAACTGAATAATCTCCTTCACTTACCGGTAATAGTTCACTTTTTTTCCCAATTAACTTTATATGCAGAAAGACATCCATATTGGATTAAACATTTCTTCAAATGCAAAAGTGACTGAGCTGGATTTGTTAAATACACCAATAAAATAAATTAATTTTATACTCTCATCTAAAACTTTCATACGTTGTATCTATGTATTTTGTCTTATCAATTGTGCTAAAGGTTCAATCAGTAATGCAAACAAAGCTGGTGTTAAAGGACAACCTTGACGAGTTGATCGAGTTAACTTCAAATATTCCAAAATCAAACCATTCGTCAATACTCTAGCTATCGGTTTACTATATAGAATCATAATCCAACCAATAAAAGAAGGCCCAAACTTAAATTTCTCCAAAACTTTTAAACAAAAAATTCCATTCAACTCTATCAAATGCTTTTTCTACATCTAAGGATATCCTCAGATGATCTAAAGATTGTCGAAATCTATTAATCAAACTAATCACTCACAAAATATTATCTGAAGCATATCTATTCTTTATAAAACCAGCTTGATCCATTTGAATCAACTTTGGTAAAAATTTAGACAATCTATTCGCTAATACTTTAGCTATTATTTTATAATCTACATTTAACAATGAAATTGGTCTATATGAAGATACCTTCAAAGGATCTTTATCTTTTTTTAGGAATTACTGTAATTAAAGCACTAGAACAAGACTCAGGTAAATCATAATATTCTCCAACTTGACATAATACATCCCCAAACACTGTAGATAAATCATCATTAAAAAATTTATAAAATTCAACCGAAAATCCATCATCACCAGGCGATTTACCATTTGGCATTTCCAGCATAGCCATTTTAATTTCTGAATCAGTAAATGATTCTTCTAACTCCTGTATATCTCCATCCTCTAATATCGGTAAATTCAACTGTGATTAAAAAAACAATCGATCTAGTTTCCTGTTTTCCTTCAGATGTATATAACTTTTTATAAAATGAATAAAATTTATCATCAATCTCATGAGGTTTATAAGTAATAAGAGAATTCCGTCTAACTGCATTAATAGTCCTCGATATCTGTTCTTTCTTTAATTGTCACATCAATAACCTGTGTGCTTTCTCTCCCCATTCGTAATACCATTGTTTAGTCCTATTAATCACACATTCAAATTGATAAGATTGCAAGGTATTATATTTAAATTTCAACCTAGATAATTCTATTTTCTGATCTTCTGTAGCATCTTTCTGAAATTCCTTTTCTAACTCATCGATCCGTTTATTTAATTCAAGACTTTGATTTAATCGATTCTTTTTTTTATTTTAGAAGTATAACTAATTATTTGTCCTCTCAAATAGGCTTTCATAGCATCCCATAATACAAACTTACTTTGAACAGAATTAGAATTTCTTTCAAAAAAATTAATTTGTTTTTTTTCAAAAAATCAATAAATTCCATATTTTTAACAACATTTAATTAAATCTCCGATGATAAGCTATTTGAATTTTTTCAGAAGTTTCATATGTAAAATATAACAGAGAATGATCTGAAATCACCCTACTTTTATATTCCGCTTGTTGTATCTTCCCTTGTAAATGTCCCGATACTAAAAAGAAGTTAATCCTTGAAAACAATTCATGTCTAATTAATAAAAGGAAAATTCTTTCTCTGTCAGATTAAGATGTCTCCAAATATCTATTAAATTAAGATCTTTCATCAACGCTTGGACCTGAATTGCCATCTTGGATTTCTTAACTTTCCTTGGAGATTTATCTAATAAAGGTTCCAAAACACAATTAAAATCACCACCAACTAAAATATTATCATTAGCTTGACCCAAACATAAAAATGCATCTGAAATAAATATTTCATCATCTGCATTTGGGGCATAAATATTAAGTAAAGTCCAAAATTCACTAAAAATCTTACAATTCAATTTAAGAATACATCCTGCCTTTTCCTCCATTGATTGTAATTCAAAAGATAAATTTTTATGTATCAAAATTGCTACACCTTTAGCTCTAGAATTAAATGAAGAAAAATATACATACCCAACCAGTCCCTTTTTAATTTCACACTTTCCTTCACATTCAAATGTGTTTCTTGTAAAAAAGCAATATCAATTTTCATTTTCTTAATATATGCAAAAACTCACTTACGTTTAATCGTAATATTTAATCCTCAAACATTAAAAGTAGCAAACCTCAATTATGACATATCTACTATTATTACTAAATATCAATAATATCTTTATATAAAAACTCAAATCAACGTATATAGGCCCTCCAATAAAAAAATCACAAATTAAAAACTAAGAAAAAACTTTAAAAAATTTAAAAAAAACAATTAAAACCCCCCCCCCAAAAAAACTACCAAAAAAAAATTGGTTGTTGATCACCCCCCAGTGGCTGATGACTAGTAAAGAACTTAGTGCAAATCTCCCCCTCCCCAGCCAAGCAATCAGTAACATCCAAGTATTATAATAACAAAAGAAAAAATAAAATAAGAAAATTCTTCTTTTCATCCAAAAGACTCCAATCTCAAAGATCCCATTTCGGAAGGTGGTGGACTCTTTCCATTCCTATTTTTCCCATTTCTGCCATTTCTTCCGTTTCCAGAACTACTAAATTTTTCTTTAGGAGATAATGGTGGACTACGTCATTGTCCTCTTATATCTGGCAATGAGTCAGCAAAAATCATTGCTTCACAATCAGTTTCAAAAAACCGAAATTGATAGTTTCCGTAAAAGACCTTCAACACTGCAGGGTAACAAAAAGTAGACTTATAACCTTTACGCCACAAAGCTTCTTTAACTGGATTAAATTGACATCAATGTTGAATGACATCTTGACTCAGATCAGGATTTAAAAAAAGACTACTATTCTGAATCAATAATGGGGTTTGTCATTGTCTCGCATTTTGTACTGCAAGTCGAAGTATTGCTTCTCTATCCAAATAACTCAGACATCGAATTATTACCGGTCTCGGGGGTTGACCAGCTGAGGGTGTTCTTCTTAAAGCTCTATGGGCTCTTTCCAGTGCCAATCCGCCAGAGAAAAATTCTTGCCCTAATATTTGCGGAATCTAGTCTTTAAAGAAATGAAGAGGGTCTTGTCCTTCTATCTTTTTTTTCTTTGGCTTATCTTCATGGATGAAGATTTATGGAGGGGTAATGTCCACGTCAGCTGCAGGCTCGTTTGTGGCTGACAAGTCCGATGCGGGACAGGCAGACACGGTTGCAGCAGTTGCAAGGGAAAATTGGTTGGTTGGGGTTGGGTGTTGGGTTTTTCCTCTTTTGTCTTTTGTCAGTGAGGTGGGCTCTGCGGTCTTCTTCAAAGGAGGTTGCTGCCCGCCTAACTGTGAGGCACCAAGATGCACGGTTGGAGGCGATATCAGCCCACTGGCGGTGGTCAATGTGGCAGGCACCAAGAGATTTCTTTAGGCAGTCCTTGTACCTCTTCTTTGGTGCACCTCTGTCTCAGTGGCCAGTGGAGAGATAGCCATATAACATGATCTTGGGAAGGCGATGGTCCTCCATTCTGGAGATGTAACCCTACCCAGCACAGTTGGATCTTCAGCAGCGTGGATTGAATGCTGTCGCCCTCTGCCATCTCGAGTACTTCGATGTTGGCGATGAAGTCGCTCCAATGAATGTTGAGGATGGAGCGGAGACAATGCTGGTGGAAGCGTTCTAGGAGTCGTGGGTGATGCCAGTAGAGGAGCCATGATTCGGAGCCGAACAGGAGTGCGGGTATAACAACGGCTCTGTATACGCTAATTTTTGTGAGGTTTTTCAGTTGGTTCTATACCTTCTGGCAAACCAACAATTTTCACATTATTCGTTCTGCTTTGATTTTCCAAATAACATATTTTTCTTTCTAGCTCTTTCTCACAATCTCCTAATTCTATGACTGATTTCTCCACCTTCAACACTTTTTCTGTGTTAGAAGTCACTTGTTGTTTACAGTCCAAAATAGCAGTCTGAAATTTTTAAAATTCTTCATAAGATGTATCCACACATGTCTTAACCATATTTAATTCTGAACTCATACCAGCGTTCATTTGAACCATCTCATTCATTAGAGATGTCAACATAGGTTGAATAACTGCATTTAATTGCATACACTGTAAATCTGTAAATCTCAACTCTGTTCTCTCTGACATGGTGGCAGAACAAGGTAACTGCAGCTCCTGCTGCAATTCAACAAAAGGCATTTAAAAAGATTTACTGCAAGTCTGGACTCCCTGTGATGGCATCCTCCTTGGCTCATGTTTGAGACAAGGCTGAGATGGGGTCCGAAGCTGAGTGAGCTGGTGAAGTCCAGATTTGACATCAGTGATTAAGTTATTGGCAAGTGAATATCACTAGATAACACTGTTCAATGTTCAACGTTCCTTTCATTGTCACTTAATAGGACATAAAAATGTAATACACATGATAGACTTCAAATTTTGTCTGCCCTAATGTAAGTCAAGAGTTGCCATGAGCATTGCCCAGTGCACCTAACAATAAGAGAAAGAGAAACAAAAAGGAGTCCCTCCAGAGTCACTAAATGTCCATCCATTTACAGCCACACAGTCTCCTATTCAATCCATCAGCAACCCAAGCTCCAGGTCTAAACCTCCAATATAATCAGGAAACTTTCAGCACCTGAGGCCTTTTGGGAACTCTTCTTGCCTTCAGCACCCCCTCAAATCCTGATTCCGATACTTAGTTCCCATGAACTGTGTGGGTCCTTTGACCGCAAATTGCCAGCAGCCTGCAGCCTGTGTCAATCTATCCACCAACTTCCCACAGCCTGTTTGGGTCCTTCAGCCACTGAGCCTCCCACTGGTCTGCTGCCATGGTCACCTTCCCTGAAAGGTCATTTCCCAAACCTAACCTTAATGCTTCTCCTTCTCAATGGGGGTGTTCTCCCCATTTTTGGAGCCCTGTACCTGTCCGTATCTCCCTCAAAGCCTGGAACTCCTTGTGATACGCTGCTCAGCACAGGCATTGCCTTCTTGGGCATAGACCTCTTTGTAATCTTGGCTACTACTATCTTTTTTGATGATTATTAAATCAAGACAGATTGGGCAATAAGAAGACATTTTGCCCTATGTTTTCTGAATGAGACATACCTGAGCAATTTTTCACATTCTCTATTTGATCTCTCCTCTCTGTTCCTTTCTCTCTCCTTCTGCTCCACCCAGTTTTCTCACATATACCCTTCTTCCACCACCCCATATGCAAGCCCTTGTTACCCTGTTTCTTCCCTCTCCCCCATTTGGTTTCATTTGCCTATCATCCACATTCTCAACTAAATGGATCCCTATCTCCTCCTCTGACTGTTACTATCTTGTTCCACTTATCACCTTCCTTTCTTATCCATAATCTGTAGTCCATTATATTTCCACATCACCTCCCCAGCTGACTCTATATCCTCTTTTGCTCCTCTAAATGGCTACAACTGCCCTTCAATCACTCCTCATCACCTGCTACCCCATCTTACCCCTCTCCCTTAGTTCTTCATACTAATTATCTCTCTTTTACACACTTGGTACTAATGCAGGGTCTCGATCCAAAACATTGAGCGTCCTTTTTGCCTCAAAATACATTGTTTTGTCCTGCTGTTTCTTCTGTGGCTCTTTTTTTTAAAATCTCCAGATTCCACATCAACCGTTTTTGCAATTTTCCACATTGTTGGGTTAATGTTGATGTTTCATGGTGGAACAACTTAGCTGGTGGTGCAACCTGCAATGTGTTCTAGAGCGCAGGACTTCAACTCTATGGCCAAGTGATTTTCTGCTCCAATCCTATATGCAGTCCTGCTGGCCTTTTCTTTCTACTACAAGGAGTGGATCAAATTGGTTGAAGACGGTGGTGGGGATGTCAGGGGGGAGCCGAGATGAATCTTCCAAACGGTTCTTCAAGCTGAACATATTGCAACTGCTTCCGCCTTGCATTTAGCATTTACATACTTGACTCTGCCATGGTTGAAGAGGGAGAAGCCTCCTGTTAGCGATTTAATAACCCACCATTGTTTACAGTGAGATAGATCTGATCCATTCGATATGGAATTGTTTCACTTCATCTATTGCATGCAACTTTGTTGGTAGACCAGCATTAGAGAAAAATATTCAGAGATGGTTGCAAAAGCAAAATTCAGACAAAACTTAACCCCATGAGACCGGTACAGTTCGTGTTAAATTGCACTGCCTAGATCCAAATGCACATCAAGTCCTGCTCATCTGTCACATCTCATCATTAGCCTTTAAAATCCTTTGATTCTGAGTGCCTCAATTTTAAAACTCCAGTTATTGTTTAATTCTACCCATGTCATCAGTCTTGCAACAACCTAAAAGCTCTGAGCAATCTTGAACAGGTTTGATTTGCTTCCTCCAATATCAATACCTAGGACTTACATTTGAGAAATTATTCCCCAAATCTTCTTTAAATTATTCCATAAAACCTATTTTTTTGACCAAACAATTGATCAATTGTCTTAATGTGCCTTAATATGGTTCAGTGCCATGCTTACTCTTGTAGAACTCCTGCATAAATACTGCTGATGCTTCTGGAAAGAAATCCATGAATCATTGCACCATGAATCAAGCAGCCGCAGAAATTATTTTACTTGAAGGGCAGTGAAAACTGTACTTACCGGTTTCATCAAGGACTACTATGGGAACTTGAACACCCAGTCTGTGGAAAGTGACAGACGTAGGTAAATCTATCGTGGGTATCAAACTCTCAGCCATTGATGATATCTACATGAGGTGCTGGCTTATGAAGCTTGCCAACGTCATAAAAGACCCCAATTGCTCTGGCTATGCTCTCTTCTTGCTAATATCTTCAGGCAGAAGGTGCAGAGACCTGAAGTTTGACACCTTTAGATTGAAGAGCATTTTTTACAATCAACAGCTATCAGGCTCTTGCACCTTTCTGTCCTGCCCTAACACTCATCAAGACCACCAAAGCTCTTTCTGCACTACTGACTCAGCATATTTTCAGTACTATAACCAGCTGTGAATATTATCTATCTATCTAATTATCCATTTGTTTGTTTAACTTCCTTTATATCAGGGGTTCCCAACCTTTTTGTTCCCCTGTACCCCTTGGGCATTTTTATAGGTTCCTATGTACCCCTAAAAATTAAGGATAAAAAAAATGACATTGTGCAAACTGACTGCAGATTACAACAGTAGTGGTTATTCTCTCAGACCCAATGTACCCCCTGAAAAGTGCAAATGTACCACTGGGGGTACATGTACCCCAAGTTGGGAACCCCTGGTTTATATCATTATTTTTTTCTCTTCTTATATGTTATTCGGAGTTGCGTGTATTTTTGTACCTGGGAAGCTACCGTATGTTAGACTCTTATTGCATCTGTATGAATGTAAACTTCATATAACATTCAACATGAATTAAACAGTAACAGTAGCAGAAGTCAGGCAAAGATCATATCCAACAAGTAAAAGTCAAAACATTTATCTTTTGATATGAAGCATATCAGCTCCTGTCTTAGCAGCAACATAGATCTGTTTCAATTTGCCTAAGATCTCATGGTTCTATGCAAAGTCCAGGAAGATCTGGAAAGCAAAGATGCTTACATCAGGATGGTCTTTATCGACTGCAGTTTGGCATTCAACACCACCATTGATTAGGAATCTCCAAGGCATGGGCCTCAATACCTCACTGTGTAATTTTCTCCTGAATTTTCTCACCACCAGACCATAATCTGTAAAGATTAAGAACATCTCCACAATCTCCATCAGTGCCTGTCAGAGCACCATAGGGCTGCATTCTTAGTCCCCTGTTCTACTCATTTTACACCTATGACGGTGTGATTTGGTCTGACAATAACACCATCTACAAATTCGCAGATAATACCACAGTAGTGAGTTGTATAAAAAAGGATGATGAGTCAGCGTATAGGAGGGAGATTGAAAACTTGACTGAATGGTGCCCCAACAACCCCACATCAATGTTAGCCAAACCAAGGAGCTGAAAGGAAAACCAGAGGTGAATGATTAATGATTACTGGGGGATCAGCGGGGAAGAGGATGAGTAAATTTAAGTTCTTGGGAGTCATTTCCTGGATCTAACATACTAATGGCATCATGAAGTAAGTGTGTCAGTGCCTCTAGTACCTCAGGTGTTTGCGGAGGTTTGATATAAGATCAGAAACCCTGGCAAATTTTTACAGATGTATGGTAGAAAGTGTGTTGACTGGCTGATTCATGGACTGCTATGGGGACACCAATACCCTTGAGCATAAAGCCTGGCAAAATATAAAGTACAGAGTCCACGACATCGCAGGAAAAACCATTCCCACACATTGAGAACATCTACAGGGTTCGCTGCCATCATAGAGCACCAGCAATCATCAATAATCCATAACAACCATCAAATGCTCTCTTCTAATTGCTACCATCAGGAAAGAGGTATAGGTGCCACAAGATTCGCACGACCAGGTTGAGGAACAGCTGCTACCTCTCCAGTGTCAGACTATTTTTGACAATTAAGCTGAACCTTAAACTTTGACATTCAACGTTTACCTTTCCTAGATACCCACTGTGAATATCATTGGGGTCACCCATTAATCAAAAGTATAACTGAAAAGTTTTCATAAATACTCTGGCCAAAGGACCAAGTCAAATGTTACCTTTTTTTGAGGTCAGTTGTTCATATCCTGATCTTATTCTTTACACCATTGACAAGATAAAAAGCATATGATTGATGGAATTCTTCCAAATGCCTGAATGAATGTTGCTCCAATTGCTTTTAAAAACTACAGCACTGTTCATGATAAATCAACCCACCTGATCAGTTTCCCATCTAATGTTCATTTGTTCCATCCACCAGGACACATTGGCTGCAGTAGGTTCTATCTCCAAAAGGTATTGAAGATTTTTCTTAAGCTAATCTGACAATACTTCCCAAGCCTGAAATCTCGACTATCTAAAAGGATGAAGACAGTAAATATATGAGAAGACCATCACTTGCATGTTCCCCTCTAAATCACACTTTATCCTCAATCACCACAGACTCTAATGGAACTTCCTACAGAGCAATGGGAGCAGCTTCACCTCATGGGCCCCAACAGTTAGATAAGGTGGCTTAACTCCACCATTTTCAAAGGCTTTTAAGGATGAGCCATAATGCTAATAAATTCTGGTATCATGAGGACAGGGACTTCCATAGTGATTGGTCCCTTCATGTTCCCCTTGTCCCCTCATCCCTTCCCCACCCATTTCTTCATGAATTGCAGGAGGTGCAATACCAGCACTTACACCTCCTCCCTTCCACCTCCTCCCACCAGCGAGATTCCTAATCAGCCCTTCCAGGTGAGTCAAAGATTCACATGCATATCCTCTAGCCTCACCTATTGCATATGGAGCTTCTGATGTGCTCTACTGCACATCGGTGAGATTAAGTGTAGAATTGGGGACTGGATTTCTGAAGAGCGTGTGGAGAAAGATGTAAGGGTTCTTGTCTTGGTTCTTCTCCAGGAAAGGCATAACAGAGGACTCTGATTTACAGGCTGTTCTCAGGGATGCATACAGAAATAGACATTCAGTGCTGCTGGAAGATCAGTGGATGATGCTCTTTGGTGTGCTTGGAACTTGTTGATCTTCCAATGCATTGAGTCGTCAGTGAAGAAATGCTGCCGACTGGCACATTCCATTCTGCAAGAGTATGAGATGAAGGATGCACTGAAGGTTGGTGCAGGCAACAGAATCTTTATGACCTTCCACTACTGGGTGCTGAGGTAGGGAAATCCCTCAAACAACTGAAAGAGAATAACCCCAGTGTGCCACATTGTGCTATTATCTAAAATTAATGGACAACTCTACAATTTACAGTGATAAAATATATAGAGATCTATTACACTAAGAATGTGAAAAGACTTGGTGTTGGTTTTCCACTATCTATATTTTTCTATTGTAAATGCAGTTTATATTTGGGGAAAATATTTTCTCTCACTGATGCCACTTAGCTATTTAGTTCTTGAAGAAGATTCCATATTGCTGCAGATTCAAGCATCTGCAGTCTCTCCTGTGTTTCCTATAAATGCTGGGCTTGCTGACCATGACCTGTATATGATTGAAAACAGAAGCAGATGGATAATGGACATGTGGATGGAGATGCCTGTTCAAGTGAGATTGCAACTAAATGTCAAAGAGAATAAGATTTGTTAAAACTCAAGTCTTGAAATGAGTTCAGGAATTAGATGAAAGATTAAATCATGAGATAGTTAGTGTGTAAAATGATGCCATTCCATGTTGCAAAGCACCAGTCAGGATATGAATATGAAGCACAGCAGGTGATGATTTGGCTGGAAAGGTAAAGTGGACTCAGACACACCAGGCACTAAATGGTATGTTTTAGGTGGATGGGGTTGACTTCAGCAGAGATTGAAACCAAGAGAGGAAATCCAGAATTAATATGCTTTTAGGACAGATCAAAGACTTGACAGCCACTGTAGAACTTTTGAAGGGGGTCACATGTGTAGTAAGGATGAATGTTTTGTTGTAAAGCCATTGCTGCTTGAAGAGGACCTCATGATTTGAAAAACAATGAGACACACAGTCCTAGAGAAAGAAAGAAATGACTCAACATGAAACAAAAAGGAAATCAAAGCTGTAAAAAACATCATAAAAATATTTGAAGAGAAATGCAGCAAAATAAAAAGAACAGATCAAAATAATTCATAAAATATAAGCATAAATTGCTGTGGGAAGGCCCGATAGAAGATAATTTGCAAAGATATTTTGCCTAAAGCAAGGTATGAACAGTAAATTCTGAATCCAGTGAGTATGAAACACTAGAGTGTCATTATTAATCAAACATGTATTGGTGTAGCAAGGATGGATTAAAATGATGAAAGATTGGAAAATATCACTCCCAGGAAAAGTTTTGAAAAAAAATTTATCTTATTGCACTGAAATTCTTTTAGAACATAGAACACTACAGCACAATTCTAGCCCTTAGGCCCACAATGTTGGACTGACCGATATATTCCTATCAAAAAAAAGCTAAAATCTCCCTACCTCATAACCCTCTATTTTTCTTTCATCCATGTGCCTGTAGAGAGGTCTCTTAAATGCTCCTAATGTTCCAGCCTCCATCACTATCCTTAGCAAGACATTACAGATACCCACAACTCTTCATGGGGAAAAAAAATCTTACCTTGATATCTTCCCTAAACTTTTATCCCTTCACTTTGTACTGATGTCCTCTGGTTTTTATTCCCACGCTGGAAAGAAGTGCTGGTTCTATACCTTATCTATGGCTCTCAGAATCTTTTAAACCTTTCCCCTCATCCTTCTATGCTCCAAATAAAAAAAGCCATAGCTCTGCTAACCATAGGCCTTCTTAACTATCCTATCAACCTGCGTGGTGACCTTGAAGGATATATGGATTTGGAACCCAAGGCCCCTCTGTTCATCTACACTCCTAGTATCTGACTATTGACCCTGTACTCAGCCTTCTGGCTTATCCTTTTAAAATGCATCAACTCCACCTGCCACTTTTCCGCCCATCTTTGCATCCTGTCTATATTCTGCTGTAACCTACGACAAACTTCAACACTAACCACAACTTCTCCAACTTTTGTATCATCTGTAAACTTACTGATCCGTCCTCCCACTTTTTCATCTAGGTCATTTATAAAAATCACAAAGAATAGGAATCCCAGAACAGATGTCCATGGAACTTTACTAGTCACTGATCTTCAGGCAGAACACTTTCCACCTGTTACTTCTATTTTCTACAGGCAAGTTAATTCTGAATCCACAAAGATAAGGGTTCATGGATCCCATGCTTTGTGACTTTCTGAACAAATCTTTCATGGGGGACCCTGTTGAATGCCTTACTAAAGTCCATATACACCACATCTACCAAGCCTCATTCAGTAAACTTGCTCTGAAATTTTCAACAGTATTTTTTTCTCTGTGAATCATGAGGACTGGTTCACAATAACAATTAAATCTTGTATTTACACATTAATTGCAGCAAATAACTCAGCAAGTTTTTATGTGTAATCTACTTTTTGAATTAAACAAAGTCAATTGACCAAACAATGGGTCAGAGTTTGGGTCTTTGTTTGACTAAGGAAAGAAGGCAGTCTACAGAATGAGAGGAATTGCAGCTCTTTTGCAGTATATCATGGCAATCCTGGACATAATTGTCTCTGCATGTCACACAATATGTATGAAATAGGGTCATCTTTAGGTGGCATAGTCTCCAAATTAATACCTGTAGATTTATATGGACTCTCGGACACAAATCAGTACCTGACTGGCATACAGAACATACCCTTTGACTTGCATTGCACTTTTGGACTTCAAGCTCTCCTGAGATTTGAATGCTGCATCTATCAAAATCCAGTCTCTGTTCCCAACACAAATCCAAATCAATTAAAGTGAAAATTTCTTCAACTGGCATACACTGTTTTGACAAAAAGTGGCACAACTGTCTCTGGTACAAAGCAAGTTAATTATTCTTTAGGAAAAATGCAAACCATAAAATAATATTCAAGGTGCTTGATAAGTGAAACAATATCTCCATTGGATGATATAACTGTAGCCAAAAGACACTGTTCCATTAAAAATTTGCTTTAAAACTTTAACCTCAATTATGTTCTACTCTATGGAATGGGAATCCAATGAAGAAAAGTTTTGATGGAATTTCCATTTATATTGAAGTCAGGATTTCACTGAATCACAAAAATGTTTCAGGTTTAGTGCAGTGCAGATGGAAATTAGGTTGATGAAGAACCAATGGATGAACATGTGGATTTGGTATAGGATGATGATGCCCTTACAGCAGTGGTTCAAACTTGCATGCAACTCCTGGTTTAGTGCTTATCTCTGAGCGAAAAACACCACAGTGCTCTTTTCACATATATTTACTCAATTTCACTTTTTTTTCATAGGAGATCCAATCATTTGTTAGGAAATATGTAGCACATATTAACACACCAACAAGGGGTAAAATTCAATTTCTAGGCCATTTCCATCAAAGAATACTATTTTATTTTTGTGGAACATTTCTATGGAGCAGCAATACTATGAGGAACATTTTTGTCGATGAGATTCCAATTATATTGGTAATTAAGAGATTTGCAGACCCTTTCCTCATCTGTAGGGCTGCAATCCTCATTGCAAAACAGAAGAGGTTGATGGGCAGTGATAAGTCATTGAAGAAGGTTAATGAAGTTCTGTAGGAGATGGAGGCCATTGGTCATCTTCCACACATAGGCATTAACTAGATAGAGAGATGTCAGCAGGTCAGGCAGCATCCATGGGTATAGATAGTCACTCAATGTTTCCGGATGTGACCAATTTTTAAAATGTTTCGATAAAGAGGCCCAGCCGGAAAGATTGACTGACCATTTTCTAGCCATGGCGCTGCCTGACCTTCTGAATTTCTCCAGCAGCTCATTGTTTGTTCAAGGTATCAGTGTCTTCAATCTTTGTGTTTTTTAATAATTTGCTGCATATTCAGATGGAAAATAGAAATTTGGAGATGTAGCTGTATTTCCTGATATCCTAACTATCCATGTTAAAGACAGAATAATCAAGATTAGTTCTGAGAGTAACCAGTTGCATCTGTTGCCTCCCTCCAGGTAGAAGGCATAGAGAAACAACTTTGCCACACCAGTGATCACTCAATCCTGACCTCCTGAGCTTTCTGTGTGGAGTTTATATGTTCTCCCAATGACGACATATGTTTTTTTCCAGATGGTTTTGTTTCCTCCCACATACCAAAAACAGACAGACAGATTCATTTTCAACTGAAAATTATCTCAAATATTGGGATATAACATTAATGAGCATGTGCTCGAGAAAAGATAAAAAGAAAGTAAGTAGGAGATCAGATTGATCCATGAGCCACAATAGATTCAATGGGTCAAATAGCTCCTTCTGTATTATAATGAACATGAAACACATGTGCATTAACCCAAAGAAATTACAGAAGATGCTAGAACTATGAAAAAAATCAGAATATGCTTGAAATAGCCAGTAAGTCAAACAGCATCCAGACAAAGGGAAACAAATTTAATATTTAGATCGATGACATTTTATCAGTATTAGGACATTAACCCTTACTCATCAATTCTCTCTCTCCCTCCTCAGGTGATGGCAGACCCACTGAGTATTTCCATTATTTTTTTCTTTTATTTTGATTAGGCCAAACCTGCTGATCATAATAATTTCTAATAACTTGATTTTTTTAAATCACTTTGGAATAATAATAGTGTTTATTTTTAAAAATAGACTCTAAATAATCTGAAGATTTCCTTAGTGAATAGTCCGCAGACACTGTGATTGTAGTAAAAACACAATGAAATGCTGGATGAACCTAGCTGGTCTTTTTAGCGTCTATAAAAAGCATAGATATATGGCCAACCTTTTGAGCCTGAGCCCTTCTTCACGGAATAAGGAGAATGAGCCAGAAGCAGGAAATCTCAGAAAATCTCAGAATTCAATGTTCACTGGGGGAAGAATCCAGACCAACAAAAATGTTAATTGAATATGGTGAAGGACAAGGTAGGAATTTATCATGTTTGTGCAAAAGGAGACAGGGAATGTAGAGATAGCTAGGGGAAGATGACGGGGAGGTGTTAAATTAGATAGGGGGAGGTAGAAATTAACTCAGATTTGAAAGTCGATCAAATATAGGTTAAAATGACACACACATAAAAAGAAATCCCAGCCAATAAAACAAGATTAAATACACAAATAAAATGCAAT
Organism: Narcine bancroftii; assembly: GCF_036971445.1. NCBI lineage: Eukaryota > Metazoa > Chordata > Chondrichthyes > Torpediniformes > Narcinidae > Narcine > Narcine bancroftii. Next base: position 36,750,858 of record NC_091469.1, read on the forward strand.
TTATTAATTAAAAATTACAAACTCCTTGATATCAAGAGCATTTGATCTTAGAATCTGGCAGTCCATGAAGTGACAAACACACAGTAAACTGGACTTCATCACAATTAGTAATTGTTACAGATCCATTGGAATTGGTCTTTATTTCATCTTATGTATCAGTGATATTTCATGGCCACTTTATGCCATCTATCTTTTGTTCTTTTACTCTCTCTTTATTGGTAGAACGGAGACTTGATAGTAAACCAGAACCTTCAATCTGGACATGTTGTTTGCCATCTATATCATGATTTGGATGATAATGTGGTTAATTGGATCAGCAAGTTTGCAGATGACACTAAGATCGAAGGAGTGAGTTCTGGACAGCAACAAAGGAGCAAAGAAGGTTTCGAAAGCTTGCAGCGAGATCTGGACCAGCTGGAAAAATGGGCTGAAAATGACAGATTGAATTTAATGCAGACAAGTGTGAGGTGTGGCATTTTGGAAGGACAAACCAAGAAAAGATGTACACATGAATCATAGGGTACTGAGGAGTGTGGTAGAACAGAGGGATCTGGAATTATAGATATATAATTTCCTGAAACTAGGGTGGTAAAAAGAGCTTTTGGCATATTGGCCTTCATAAATCATTGAGTATAGGAATTAGGATGTTATGCTAAATTTTTATAAGACATTTGTGGAGCCAAAATTTGGATTATTGTGTGCAGTTTTAGTCACCTAACTACAGAAAAGGTAACAGCAAGATAGAAAGAGTGCCAAAGAAGACTTATTAGAATGTTGCCCAGATTTCAGGCACTGAGTTACTGGGAAAGATTAAATAGGTTAGGACTTTATTCCCTCAAGCGAAGAAGAAAGGGTGGAGATTTGAAAGAGGTATTTAAAATGATGAGGGAGATAGACAGAGTAAATATAAATAGGCTTTTTCCACTGAGGGTAAGTGAGATACAAACCAGAGGACATGGGTTAAGAGTGAAAGGGGAAAAGTTTAGAGGGAATGTGAAAGAGAACTTCTTCACATAGAGAGAATGGTGGGAGTGTGGAATGAGCTGCCAGCTGAGGTGGTGAATGCGGGTTCAATTTTAACATTTAAGAAGAATTTGGACAGGTACAATGATGGGAGAGATATGGAGGGCTAAGGACTGGGTGCAGGTCAGTGGAACTAGGCAAAATAAATGGTTCGGCACAGACTAGAAGTACCGAAGGGGCCTGTTTCTCTGATTAGTGTTCTCTGTTTCTATATCGCGTGGCATTACTTTCAAGTAAATGGAGGAGGTATTTCTGCCAGAAAAAAAAGTGGATTTTTGTTTGCATTTATCTCACATCCATCATGGACAAAATCCAGTTTGATTGATGAGCTTAGTGCCTGTGATGTGATGAGTCTGGCAGAAGAAGCCACAACTCAGTAGGTGGTAAATATCCGCCTCTTTGAAATATAGATTTGAAGAAGGTGAGTATCATGTAATTTTGAAGATATAAGAGAGTGATCAAGGGAGAGAAGGCAGGGCAGGGATGGTAGCACCTTGGCAATGTTTGAGAGGGTGTAATGCTAATAACCATAAAAGGAATGATACCCATGGGCAATGTTTGATCACAAGGGTTTCAATTTTAGTGAAAGAAGAAGAGGTTAAACTCTCTTTGGGGTACGTCATTCATCTCAATTATGTGTGTTTTGCTTTTTGCAATGGTAAAGGAGAGTGAGTCTGAGGCAGAGGAGAATTTGTGTTATTGAGTGTTAGCCTGTATGCTGCTACACCTGACCATTTCTCATGCTGATAATGCAGGTTAAATTTCTCATGAAAGCTCCCTATGTATCAGCATTATTTTGTTGAAAGCTTAACAAAATATCTATAGAATCAAGGCAATGCATTGGTTGAGTAGCTGCCCTAGGGTTTCAAGTGAGGCTATAGCAGATGAAATTACAACAGTTCAGGTGTCAACTCCCCCCACCTCAATGAATACAAAAAATCATGGTGAAAATATTCTGTAAGCTGGATTCTGAAGCATCAGTTTCTATAAATTGGAACATGTGTCTTGATGTTTCTATGGGTTGCATGATTCAGTTTCAATGAAAAACTAAGGATAATGTAGAATCCAGGACTCAGTGTGAATTGAGTGACCCTCGCACTCAATTACACTGTGTATTAGACATGCTGATATATGGAGGGCATATAGAGTGACATCCAAGAAGCACAAAATGCCCAGGCTTCATCAAAATGATAATCATTCACACACAGGTCAGTGCTTAGTATCTGTCCTGCTATTATAACTACTGGATTTATGGGACTGCCCCATTTAAATTTCCAGTGAATTGCATTCTAAAGAAGTTGATGGTAAGGGACTCAGCAATGATGTCAAAGGTAGATGGTTAAACTCTCCATTGGTGGAGGAGAGCTTTAACAGGCATTCTTGGTTCTAACCTTATGATGAAGGTAAGATCATTTTAGGGCATACATTGTAATTCCTGCAACAAGCTCCTAAAGATACAAGACATGTGGAAATATTTCCCATTCTCAGTCAATGACTTCAATTTATCTGAGACGCTTGATTCTGTATTCAGTCAAATGATGCTTTGATATCAAGAGAACTCATTCTCAACTCATTGCTTGAATATAGTTTTTTTTTGGGTCCATAACTGAGATGAGATGATTAATCCTAGCAAAAAACAAAGCAGGTATCACTGAGTGTAAATTTTGATTAAACCTTCCATATGTTGCTGTCAATTGAGACAAAACTGATTGAGCAGTAATTTACTTGATTGTAATTAGGATATCTTAGGTAATTTTTGACATTGTTGGGGAGGTGCCAGTGTGGCAACCATACTTAGCAGCTTGGCTAGACCCATAGATAATTCTGGGTCTTCAGTACAATAGTCAGGCACTCTTCTTGTTCCACTATTTTTTTTAAAATTACCTATTTTTCCTTAATCTCCCAACATTCCCATCACTGGCACAACACATATTCCAAGCTTGCAACTTCCGTAAATTCCCTGTTAACCATACCCACCAATGTCAAGCAATACCCTCTCAAACAAGGCTATTTTAAATTTGCTCACCTGAGCCTCCTGATCACAGGCCACTTTTGCAACAACCAATCACTGTCACTGTTACATTCACCAACTACTCAATATCCACTCCTTACTACTGATCACATCCTGATGACTAATTGCACTGTTCAATTATTAGCCTATCTGCATCAATCTTTGTTAGGGTCCCTTACTCTGTCTTCAGCCACCCTTCAGATTCTTGCTTGTCAATGCATATCCAGGCATCCTTCCTCCCTCCTGGGCTTGTCTAATTTCATTTGTGTGTTTGCACTTGTAAGTCAAGTATTTGAAGGGAAGGCTTTACATGTACAAGGCTTGCTTAGTACACATAATACTTTATTCCAATCTATGGGTCATAAGCCATGGAGCATGGATTTGGAGAAATGGAAGTACTGAAGACTCACAAGAGTCTGCAGATGCTGGAACCTGATGCTAAACTCAATCCACTGGTTTTAATGTTTGGGACATTCAGGAAAACTGATCCTCAAGGAAAATCCCCACTTCTTCAAGTTCTACACAAAGCTCATGTTAACTTCTCTATGACTGAGTGAGAAGAGGAAATTCTTATCTGAAACATTAACTCTATTTCTCTTCCCACAGATGTGACCTGACCTGCTGAGTATTTACTGTTTTTGGAGGAGTTTCTTTGATTGTTATTGTCCAAGTTTTCTGCTAGCCAATTATTTCCATTTCATTTTAGAATAAATAAAAGGAGAAATTGGGTCTTAAACATATTAATTGCTTCTTCTTTTAACATTCCAAAATTCATGAAGATCATTCAATCTCCGAACCATCTTCCCACATGAACATAGTAGAAGCATGAACTGCACCAGCCCCAACTTCACCATCAATCCCATAGACAAGAGAATTGCGGTTGTGTTCTCTTATGCTGAGCTCCACATTGCAGAAGCCAGACATCAGCTTTCAATCATCTCCTCATAGCTAAGCCTAGACCAAGACCTAGACCCCACTAAACATAATCATGATATCATCTCCCAGACCATCATGGACATTGTAACTCATGTGAATGCCCTGTCAATGCCTCCAACCTGATAGTTCCCCACCCTGCACCATCCACTTCTATCTCCTACCCAAAATTAACAAACATAGCTGTCCTGTCAAACCTATTCTTCTGCCTGCCAATTATGTTGCTGTTATCACCTTCATCAGTCAGTACATAGAAGACTGTATTCCCTGATAAAGGTATTCCCAAATTGAAAACCAGAGGTGAACTGGACAGTGAGAGCCGGGTAAAAGCATGCAAGTCAGGAGACCTAGTCCTCAACAAGAAATCCAAATATAAGCCCCAAAAAGCCAAGAGACGGTACCACAGGAAGCTCATGTCCCAAAAGAACATCAGAGACTATGGCAGGGAATGCACGCTATCACAGAATACAAGCAAAGTCCTACAGAAAAGAAAGCAACTGTGCAACACTCCTGGATGAGTTAAACATGTTCTTTGCTCACTTCAAATATAACATAACATAACATAACAATTACAGCACGGAAACAGGCCATTAGGCCCCTCTAGTCCGCACCGAACCAAACACCCCTTTCTAGTCCCACCTCCCTGCACAAAAATCTCCATCTTCTTCTCATCCATATACCTGTCCAACCTTTTCTTAAATAATACAATTGACTCCGCCGCCACTATTTCTCCTGGAAATATGGAGATGACATCCACAGCATATACTAAAAGCAATTTTACACCAATGGTTCCTGTTGATAAAGTCAAGCAGCCTTCCAGCAGGTACCTCTGGAAAGTGATTAGAGTCCATGAACAGGCTCTCAGAGCCTGTGCTGTTCAACTCACAGACTTAATTACAAACATCTTTCATTTCTCCCAATCATGGGTCAACTCCCCACTAGCTTCAAAAAGACACCATCTATGATAATTAGTGTAGATGCACAATTGGCTTTTGATAGAGTAGACTGGGTCTATCTCAACCATACATTAGATAAGATGGGGCTTTGCCCAAAATTTATAAAATGAGTGAAAGTATTATATTCAACCCCAAGATCAAGAGTGAGAGTGAATGGATGTTGCTCTCAGTTTTTCAGGTTAAAATGTGGAGTTAGGCACGAAAACAGTTTGAGTCCCCTGCTCTTCAATATATGCTTAGAGCCACTTGCTGAAATTATTAGCAAGAGGGTAATATAAAGGGTATAAAAGATGATAGAGGGGTGGATATAAGGTATCCCTATTTGTGAATGATGTCATGCTGTATGTGACCAGCCCTATTTCTTCAATACCTCACATGATGCAAGTTTCAAAAGAATATGAAGTAATATCTATTTATAAAATTAATGACTCAAAATCGGAAGCAGTAATGCTGCTGAGTTTGTGGCCATCACAATTAGATAACCAGGTCTAGTTTCATTGGTCTAGAGAGGGGTTCAGAAACTTAGGTGTTATTATCACTCCCTCTATCTTAAAACTGTATGAAGCCAATTATGGTAAGTTATTGAAGGAGATAAAAGCAGATATGCTCAAAAAGGTGATTCTTCCCTTATCATGTTCTACCCAGACTGCTTTATTTATTTCAATATTTGCCGATAGGAGTTGTTATGATAACATTTAAAGCTCTTGACAAATTGATATCAAGATTCGTATGGCAAAATAAAAAACTTAGAGTTAGACTTAAGACTTTGTTATTATCAAAACAAAAAGGGGGCCTTAATATCCCCAACATTAAATATTATTACTGGGCAGCACAGCTGAGGATCCTGATAGTGTCGATAACAAATGATATGGAAGTGGATTGAGTGAGTATAGAACAAAATTCATGCCCTAGTATTTCTCAGGAAGGGCTACCATTCCTAAGCCAAGCAAATTGGAAGAAATTAAAAGTAGATAATGAATGGATTAAATTCACAATGAAAACTTGTTTGGCTATTAGAAAACAATCAAACCTTTTTAACTCTTTACACAGAACATTAAAAATCGTAGCTATCCCAGAATTCGACCTGGAAAAGTAGATAACCGTTTTAGAAAATGGGTGAATAAAAGGCTAACTATTGTGGATCAGCTTTTGTGTGGGGAAACCTTGAAATCATATGAACATCTTTAGAAAGAATTTGGCTTGTCATGGATGGATTTTTTTTAGATTCCTTCTAGCATGGCACTACTTACAGAGACATGCAGATTGGGAGCAGATATGCAAAATACCCTCTACACTAGAAAAGATTTTCATGCTGTGTATGGAGGGAGTAATAAAGAAGAACCTGATAGCTCACTTATACAGATGGCTTCAAGATAACATAACAGGAAACTATGGAAATAAAACAGAAATAGGAATTAGAAATGAATATTTGTATTACAGATGGAATGTGGGAAAGACATGACTTGATGGTCACAAGTTAACAAGTAGCCCTACTTGGAGGGAGTTTGAATGGAAAATTAAAAATAAAGTATTTAGCGAGGTACAGTAGCACCTCAGAATTATGCTGGAGAGAATGTGGGAAGGTTGGCAATCATAGCCATATTTTTTGGGACTGTCTCAAACTATAATCAATATTGGAGAGATAACAAGGCAGAAATTAAGCAAATCCTGGGGGTCGACCTACCTTTGGAGCCAGCATATTTTGTATTGGGAGTGACGTCAGAGGATATAAATACCAAAAACCAGGCATGTTTACTTGGGGTATTGCTGTTGATCACGAAGAAGATGATTACAGCATGATGGAGAAATGTAAAACCACCAATTGTCCAACAATGGAGGGAAAGATTAAAAAGTGTATATTTGATGGAAATCATTACAGCTAAACTCCAACTAAGGACTGATAATTTCAGCATCAAGAGGGCAGCGGTAATATTACAGTTACCAAGACTGATTAAGGATATAACTTCTCTGCAATCTCAGTGGTGGGGAGGAGTTTGACTGATGCACTCTACATGTAATTGGAGTAATGTATACAGATGAGATTGTGATTGCATACATGCCAAAATAGTGATGATACAGTAATAAATTACTCAGAGATTTGCTCTGACCCTCTCCTATCTAAGCTTGAAAGCCTCATCAAGGGCATATGAAGAGGTGTATGGTTAAGTATATAGGTTACTGCATATTGGTTGAAATAAGGTTAATTGGATGCCCAGATCTGTGATGCTTCTATGAACAGAAGTCGAATAAGATAGATTGATGTGCTGTATACACCTGTTATGTTATATATGTATTTTGTTTGTATGCTCACATGATATGGCTGCATATATTTTTTTTTAAAAAGGCCACCATCATGAAGAAAAGCTTTGTAATGGGATCAATTACCACTGCTTGGTGATTCTGACTTTCGCCACCACAAAGTGCTTTGAGAGGCTGGTCATGTCTCACATCAACTGTCATCTACCAGCCAGCCTTGAACAATTCAATTTGCCATTAGGCCAAATAGATCCACAGCAGATGCAATCTCCTTGGCTCTCCACTCAGTCCCAGAACACCTGGATACAAGGACACCTATGTCAGATGACTGTTCTTAGACTACAGCTTGACCTTCAATAGCATAGTCCCCAGTAAACTCATCCCTAAACTTCAGTGACCCCTTCTTCAAATGGATCAAATGTGTGTGGAGCCAAAAGAGATGGGGAGGTCTTGAACAATTTATTTTCCTCAGTATTTACTGAGGAGAAGGATATTGAACTGTGCAGGGTAAAGGAAGCAAAGGGGGTATATATGGAGACTATAGTGATTAAGAAAGAGGTAGTACTGGGGTTTTTGAAACATATAAAGGTGGATAAGTCTCAGGTCCTGACAGGATTTTCCCCAGGACTTTGAGAGGTTAGTGAGGAAATAGCGGAGGCTCTGGCAGTGATTTTTCAAATGTCATTAGAGAAAGGTATAGTGCCGGAAGATTGGCGTGTTGTGCATGTGGTTCCCTTTGTTTAAAAAGGGTTCGAGGAGCAAGCCTAGCAATTATTGGCCTGTAAGTTTGACGTCTGGGGTAGGTAAATTGATGGAAAGCATTCTTAGAGATAGTATATATAAGTCTATGGAGGGACAGGGTCTGATCAGGGAAACTCAACACGGATTTGTGCGTGTAATGTCGTGTTTGACCAATCTTGTTGAATTTTTTGAAGAGGTGACTAGGAATGTTGATGAGAGTAGAGCAGTGGATGTTGTCTATATGGACTTCAGTAAGGCCTTCGATATGGTTCCGCATGGGAGGTTAGTTAGGAAGGCTAAGTCCTTGGGTATTAATTTGGAGATAGTCAAATGGATTCAACAGTGGCTGGAAGGATGGTGCCAGAGAGTAGTAGTAGATAATTGTTTGTCAGGATGGAAGCCAGTGACAAGCGGTGTACCTCAGGGTTCGGTATTGGGACCATTGCTGTTTGTCATATATATTAATGATCTGGAGGATGGGGCAGTAAATTGGATTAGTAAACATGCAGATGATACTAAAATAGGGGGAATTGTGGTTGATGAAGAGGGTTTTCAAAGATTGCAGAGGGATTTAAACTGCTTAGGGGAGTGGGCAGAAAGATGGCAGATGGAGTTTAATGTTGATAAGTGTGAGGTGCTTCATTTTGGAAATAATAATCAAAGCAAGATATATGTGGTAAATGGGAGGGCAATGAAGAATGCAGTGGAGCAGAAAGATCTAGGAATAACAGTGCATTGTTCCCTGAAGGTAGGAGCGCATGTGGATAGGGTGGTGAAGAAGGCCTTTAGTATGCTTGCCTATATAAATCAGTGCATAGAATATAGGAATTGGGAAGTAATGATGAAACCATTGGTGAGGTCAAATTTAGAGTACTATCTACAGTTCTGGTCACCGATTTATAGGAAGGATATTAACGAGATAGAGAGAGTGCAGAAAAGATTTACAAAAATGTTGCCTGAGTTTCAGCATCAGGAATACAAGGAAAGATTGAGCAAATTAGGTCTTTATTCTTTGGAATGTAGAAGGTTGAGAGGGGATTTGATAGAGGTGTCTAAGATAATGAGAGGGATAGATAGAGTTGATGTGAGAAGGCTTTTCCCATTGAAAGTAGGAGAGATGGATACAAGAGGTCATGGGTTGAGAGTTGATGGACAGAGGTTTAAGAGTAACATGAGGGGGAACTTCTTTACTCAGAGAGTGGTTACTATGTGGAATAGGCTTCTGGGAAAAGTGGTGGAGGCAGCATCAATTTTGTCATTTAAGAAAGAGTTGGATAAGTATATGGATGGGAGGGGGATGGAGGGATATGGGCAGAGTGCTGGTAAGTGGGATTAGAGGAGGGTACTTGGATCAGTGCGGACTAGAAAGGTCAAAATGGCCTGTTTCCGTGCTGTAATTTTTGTATGGTTATATGGATCAGTCAAGATGGGCAACACCATCTCCTCTGCAATCACACTCTATATTGGCATTCCTCAAGGATCTGTACTCAGTCCATGGCTAAACTCCCTCTGCACCCATTTCTGTACACCTAAGTTCCATTTTAACTCTATTTTCAAATTTGTGTAGTGGGTTGGGTATCAAATAATGATGAGATGGAATATAGAAAATGATTGACAGGCTAGTGCTTTGGTGCCAAAATAACAACCTCCCGCTCAATATTAATAAGGTGAAAGAGATGATTATTGACTTCAAGAGAGGGCGAGTCAACACCCAGTCCACATTAACAGCATTAAAGTGAAAAAAGTAGAGTATTCATGTTCTTAGGAATAAATATCTTTAATTACCTGATTTGGGAGATGCACGCTGATGTCTTTGTGTCTTTGGCTTGGCTTCGCGGACGAAGATTTATGGAGGGGGTAAAAAGTCCACGTCAGCTGCAGGCTCGTTTGTGGCTGACAAGTCCGATGCGGGACAGGCAGACACGATTGCAGCGGTTGCAGGGGAAAATTGGTTGGTTGGGGTTGGGTGTTGGGTTTTTCCTCCTTTGCCTTTTGTCAGTGAGGTGGGCTCTGCAGTCTTCTTCAAAGGAGGTTGTTGCCCGCCAAACTGTGAGGCACCAAGATGCACGGTTTGAGGCGTTATCAGCCCACTGGCGGTGGTCAATGTGGCAGGCACCAAGAGATTTCTTTAGGCAGTCCTTGTACCTTTTCTTTGGTGCACCTCTGTCACGGTGGCCAATGGAGAGCTCGCCATATAACACGATCTTGGGAAGGCGATGGTCCTCCATTCTGGAGACGTGACCCATCCAGCGCAGCTGGATCTTCAGCAGCGTGGACTCAATGCTGTCGACCTCTGCCATCTCGAGTACTTCGACGTTAGGGATGTAAGCACTCCAATGGATGTTGAGGATGGAGCGGAGACAACGCTGGTGGAAGCGTTCTAGGAGCCGTAAGTGGTGCCGGTAGAGGACCCATGATTCGGAGCCGAACAGGAGTGTGGGTATGACAACGGCTCTGTATACGCTTATCTTTGTGAGGTTTTTCAGTTGGTTGTTTTTCCAGACTCAGACTCGCCAAGGCAAATAGCGCCTTTGGAAGACTACACAAAAGAGTCTGGAAAAACAACCAACTGAAAAACCTCGCACGCTGATGTGATGATCAAGAAAATACACCATTGCTTCTGATTTCTTAGAAGACAAAAAAATTACAATATTCTCCCATTTCTCAATAACTTCAAAGTATTCCAAGTCAAAAGCACATTTATTGGATGCATGACAGCATGGTATGAGAGCTGCTCTGTCACGATTGAAAGAAACTACAGAAAGTAATGAATTCAGCTCAGATCATATCAAATATTTTTTTTCTCCTCCATGGACTCCATTTATATTTCCTATTGCTTAGGAAAGGCAGCCAACAAACTGAAAGACCTATCACACCCAGAAACATGCTCTTCTCTCATGGCAATAAAGCTTAAGAGTGTGAAAATGCACCAACAGATTTAAAGAAAATTTCTTTCCTGCAGCCATCAGTATCCTGAATGAACCCCATAACAGTGCTCTCATGCTGTTCTTATTTGCTATTATTTGATCTTCCTTTTCTCTTTAATCTAATACTCAGTATGATGACTGTTTGAATGTTTGGAGTGACCTGCTGTCCAGATCACGGAAGAATCCTTTTCACTGTACTCGATACTTTGTTTCAAATAAAATTTAACTTAAGTTCAACCTGCATGGTCACCCATATACAATGAACATCATATTTTAATAGAAGTTCCACTCTTCATCACCAGAGTTCTGGCTCTGGTCTGAATTAATGCTGGACAACATTTCAGTAGGTGTAACAGAATGGGTGCAGGTACAGTAGAGAGGAGAGCAGAGGCAATAGAAGCGGGAATTTAAATCACAGCACTCATCATCCACATCTCAGCCCAAATCAACCCTAATGCCCTCAGTGAGTGAATGCCCCAGCTGTGGTGATCTATGACAGAGTCAGTGTAACTCAGCCAGCAGAAAACCTCCTTTTACCCATCTTATAGGGACCAATGGATGGCTCCTTAATAGCCTCAGGAACCTGGGTAGCACAGAGTTGTACCAGGTAGCAGTATGATGTTCTCTGGTGCAGTCTGTGTGGAGTTTGTATGTTCTCCTTGTAATTGCTTTGATGCTCTGGTGTCATTACGCATTTCAAAGATGTGCTTGTTGGAAGGTTAATACAGAACATAGTGTATTACCCCTACTCATTGCAAAAATATTGAATTATCACAAACTCTAATAGTTTGATATTCCTCATCCTGATCCCAGACATTGCATGAGCAACAGCAAACACAGAATCAATTCCTCTCTCAGGAGAGAGCAGATCCCCGTACTATTTTCACAATCCTCCACTTTTTCGCTTGCATATTTGAAGAAAAAAACAGGATCTCCATCAACTCAAAACACCCAGACAAAGTTTGGGGGGTTCATTTTATTGAGTCAATTTTAGCTGTTAATTTTTTTGGACTGTCCTGAAATGTTAAACCCGAGGCAATTCTGGCATCGGGAGGCGACAAAGGGCAGGGGTGGGGGAGGTGGCGAACACTGCACATTTTGACTTGGAGCCCCCGTCCACCAGAGCAATATGAAGGTGTAGAGTTTGCGTGCTGCAATAAAGAGTGACGTCTAAAGAGAAGCTCATCTAAAATGATCCTGCAATGAGGATTGAGAGTTGAAATTCTGAGTGCACAAAAATCTTGATTCGGATTGAAAGCTGATTGAATTGAAAGCTCTTTTGGGGGGTTGGAACATCACGGTGTCCATGCGCTGCCCGGGCAGTAGTGACAACATCAGCATTATTGTCCCATCAACAACTGAGTAACTGTTCTGCAATGTGCCTCTCTCATCCCGACCAAAACTGATCACTCAGCATCACTTCATTTTGGGATATACATATAGCAAACCAAACGGCTTTTATCTTGGACACTGAATAAGTAAGTGCAGGATGATCCTGAACTACCTGCCCGAAAAAAATACTTGGAGCTATTTACAACAGAGGATTTGACATAGACACAGTGTGCTGCAGGACAGTTAGCGCAACGCTATCGCAGATCCAGCGACACGGGTTCGAATCCAACGCTGTCTGAAAGATTCTCCACACTAAAGAGCTCCCGCCTTCCAAAACCTTCAGGGTGACTGTAATTAGGTTTAATTGGGCCGCACGTTTTTCATTGATTCAGCGGGTCAAGCAGTATTAGAGGGAAATAAGAGAATGGTTGACGGTTGAAGCAGGTGGGGTCTTGCTTCAGATTCTAGTATCAGCAATCTCCTGTAGAAAGGGAATAGTCGAGAATTAAACGCCGCCCATATTAGGTTGGAGTGAACAGCATAATGGGCTGAACAGCCTGTTCGGCTGTGAGATTCCTACTCCGATCAAACAGTATTTGGCTGAATTGATGCCATTATGGGCGGGCGAAGAGTGTGTATCGCAAATGTCCTGGTTGGGTGAAGGCATTCAGTCAATTTAGAGCGTAATCCTGAAAGTCATGCTTGACCTCCTGAGATCCAGTTAAACGCGGTCTATCTCGCCCGACACTTTTGAAATGGTTGTTTCCAGAGGTGTGTTGAAAATGCGGGCGCGAATATGGCTGGATTACGTTTTAATCCTTTTCTGTTTTGTAAGAGGTAAGCACCTATTTCAATCCCTTTGGCCTGTCTGGAATTTGCCGGGAGATGTATCTAGGGATTAATTTTATGTTTAGCTTGTCTCTAACAAGACCATTTTGCTTATTCGCGGTCACATTTCCACAGAGATTCTCTCGTCCATATATATGTAAATATATATTCACATGTTTCACACCCTCTCGGTTATTCCAAGAGGGGATGGAAAAGCATAAATCAAAACACATGTGTATGTGTAACCTAATTAATGCAATTGCTTCATTTTATTTACGGAAAGGGTTGCTTGAAACATTACTATTCCACTCGTAGGGATTTCGGCTGACTTGTGGCGCTCCGAGCCCATCACTGGACCCCCCCAACCCGGGATGGGATGGGGAGCTGCTGTTTCCCGTAGTGGAGCTCTCCATGGTGCTGAACCGCGCGAGATGACCGCCAAGTCGGTTTCCCTCGCTCTCTCCAACTCTGTTTGCCAAAGTAACTAAAAAGGAGTGAAATGGGGGCAAGCAGACGCAGAACGCAGGGATTGAGGAAGATCCAGGGTTAGAGAATGCGTTGCAGCCAGCATCTGCACATCCCTGACAACATTTCATTTTTCACAGAATGTCTTGGCTTTTCGTGAACAAATTAGTTACCTATTGCTAGTTATTCATTTCCATTGGGGAATCGCGGAAGTAGAAAAATGTGTCCACCAGTTTAACAAGGGACTTTAAACCATTTAAAAATAAATTGAAACGATCTGATTACAGCGACTGGTTCAGCTGAATTCTATATTCTCATGGAATGTTCTTATTAACCTTAGTCGTGTACTGATTGAAAGACAATAAAAGATGTGCAGCATGTTTGAGCAATGTATCTAGCGGGAGAGAAGCAGTCACTTCACTTATCATTGCGGAATGCCTTCAGTCCTGATGCATCCTCGCAAAGGCTGGAGAACCGGACAGACAAAGGAATAGAAAATTAAAGGTCTATCACTAACTTCGTTTTATTTGCTCTCAAGACCACCAGCCTGTTGCAGAAAAACTTCAATTTATTAACATTAAAGCTCGAAATTTGGGCGGCACGGTTGCCCCAGCTATAGGGACCCGACGAGGGTTCAAATCCCGCGCTGTCCGTAAGGAGTTTGTGCGTTCTCCTCGTATCTGAGTAGGATTTCCTGGGTGCTTCAGTTTTCTCCCACCGTTCAAAACGTACCTGGAGGTGTAGATTAATGGGGTGTAAATTGGACGGCATTGATTCGTGAGCCGAAACGTCCTGTGAACCGTGCTGCATTTTTAAAATTTAAATGTTCGCTTTAATTGAAGTTTACGACCCGTTTAAATGGATTGACATGGAGAATAACACCTGTCACCGGAAAGATGCTGACAGCCCAGGGACAGAGGAAAGACTTGTCTGGAGGTTATCATTGCTAAGCAAGTGATGAGAGCCATCAATGGACTGGAAATAGTAATGTAGGGAACCCGATTTGTTCAAAGAACAAATCTGTTCAGATGCATACCATGTTGACACAAGATTGCTGAAGGGTATATGAATTAACAGCAATAATAGGCCATTCGGTCTTCAAACCTGCTTCATTAATATACATCATGGCAGATTGATTATTTCCAGCACATGTCCCTTAGTTTCTGTAATGTCCAGAAATCTATCCATCTGTTCGGAATGAGTCAAAAATCCAAACTGTTAAGGTTCTCTGAGTCTTAAATTGTGTATCTTCTGTTGTGAACCCGTGCCCTTGGTTCTAGATTCCCAAATAGGAAAAAATATCTCCCCTACATCCAGCATGAAAGAGAGTTTTGTGTGTGTGTGTGTGTGTGTGTGTGCATTTATTGTTTTAATAGAAAAAACCCTTTATACATGATTTGTAACCACATAATTCAGTTCATAGTATATGTATTGTAATGGATTTATGTTAATCTTTAATGTTAAAAACTGTATTTATAATTTTAGTAAAATATAATTAAATATTGTATATGTATTCTTAATAAGTTAGCTGTGGGTTGGTACAGGGTCACACACAGGTCACAGCACATTTATAGAGAACCATTGTTTTCTGAGAAGAGTGTTCATTCTTGGAGTCGATATGTCTTGGACAGTCAGAGCTAATGGATTTCAAGTGGATCTGAATTATTCACGAACTGCAGAAGGAAGCCATCTGCTTTTAATCAGAGATGAGATCAGAGGTGGTTATGAATATGATAGTTTTGAAAAAGGAACAGAATTTTGGTAGAAATAAAACTAATAATCAGGAGGTTTTCAAGAATTGGGACTCGCTTTGTCCATGATGTAACTGTTGCATGACTTGGAGAAATTACCGAATTCGCACATTTTGAGTTCTGTTTTGGAACAGCTCAGCTTGGACTTCACAGAAATCAAAACTCTGTGATGTGGGTTCAACAGGGTTGAGTTGCAGTAACCAGAATTAGTGCAGTTTGTTGCGTGTCCTTCCTATGAGAAGGAGAAACACGAAATCCATGGCTTTTGAATTAATGAAACCACTTTGCTGTCTCTTTGGAAAAGAGGACAGAATTCTACTGTGTCTATTTTTGTGTCTGATTTGTGATGATCATGGAAGAAAACCACATTTATTTAACCCTTGTCTGGGTTTGTGAATTCACTGTGGAAGAAAATAGCCACATATGCTGTCTTTTTAGAACAGAGCACATTCCTTGTGTGGAAAAACATAACTGTGAGTAAAAGGGGCCTGAAGATGTAATGTTTAAAAGCACATTATAATTATTTCTGAACTGAGAATTTGATCTTAAAGCAAGACTAAAATGATGGTGAATTTTTTAAGATGGTTATGACACCTACATAACCCCATTACAAGGGTTGTGAGTGTGTAACAAAACAAATTGTAATACAGAACATAAACCATAATTATCAGGCAACATATCTTGTTCAAAACCTCAAGTTCTAATGTTAACCAGAAAATAAGATGGAATTAAGAATCCCACATAGGGCCTATAAATCTTCATCCTATTCCATAATGTGATCATCATTATCTATCATAGCCTAGTTTGCTCAATAAATTAAAAAAAAAAGAAAAAATTCACTCCCCCCCCACTAATCCTACCCCTCCCACTAATAAGGTCAACTTGCATATAGTTAGCAGATGTGAATTGAATCATGACTCTCTGAGATCAGACCAGGAATCCTCTGTCCAATCCCCCACAAAATCTTCAAGTTGTGATAGTAATCCATGAAGGGCTCCACAACTTGTCAAATTCAACCTTAACAGCTTTAATGTTGTATCTAATTTTCTCCAAACTTGAGTAAGACATAATATCATGCAACTATTGCGTAAGAGTAGGTGAAGAATTATCTTTCCATTTTATCATAATTGCTCATCTGGCTACCACCAAGGTAAAAGCTAGGATTCCTCTTAGGTTAAAATTAATGGTGTAACTTCTTGAGAAACCAAATTAAGGGGGAATAGTTCTAATTTGATCTTGAGAGTCACTGATAAAGTTTGGAAAATTTGTTCCCAAAATTTATTTAATTTGGAGTGCTCACAAAACATAAGAATCAGTGAAACTTCAAAGATTTTACAGTAGATCAATATCAGAATAAAAGAGAATTTAACTTTAGATGTGTATTCTATGCACCACCTCAAATTGTAACAATGTCATGCATAAAATGAAGATTCATTAATCAAATTAAGAGTTGTGTCCCAGTCCTCATCTGAAAATGATATAGTCAATGTATATTTAATTAGATTGCTTCTCATACTTCAAGACCACAGAATGCAGACCTTGTTTGTTTAATCTCTCCTCATTTGGAAAATTAATCATCCCTAGAACCCATGTGGTGAATCTTTGTGCCATGGCACAGTTGGTATAACAGTTAACTCAGCATCTTTACAGCACCACTGATTGGACTGGGGTTTGAATCCTGTCTGTAAGGAGTTTGCACATTCTCTCCATATCTGCATGGGTTTTCCCTTGAGGCTCTGGTTTCCTCCCATTGTTTGAAACTTGCCAGGGTGTAGGTTAATTGGGTATAAATTGGTTGGTACAGTCTGTGGGTGGAAATGGCCTGTTAGTGTGCTGTATGTCTTTTTTTTTTTAAAAACAATATTTATGTCCTTTGGTGACAAATGTATCCACTTTATATAAGGAGGCCAGAACTGAAGGCATTCTCACCAATGTCCCATTCATTTGCAGGAATACATGTTTGGTTTGGTATTCAATAAAGATCAACATTCACTTGCTTTTCCAACTGTATCTGCACATCATCTTTCAGTTATTTATTTACAAAAAAAACTAAAGTTTCTTTTGAATATTAACATGATCCAATCTGTCCCTCTTGGGGAAAAAATGATCTTCATGTTCTTCCTTTTAGTGACTTTTTTAATTCATTCAAGGGCTGAAGCCAATATTTTGTTGTCCATCTTAATTGCCCTTGAGAAGTTGGTGGAGAACTGCCTTCTTGAACTGCTGCAATCCTTGATGTTGGAATCTCGCAATGCAATGGAAGGACGAGAGGGGGAGATATTACAAACATAAGAAATAGGATAAGGATTTGACCATCCAGCCCATCAAGCCTGCTCTGCCATTCAATAAGATCATGGCTGATCTGATCATTGACTCAACTCGATCTACCTGCCATTCCCCTATATCCCTTTATTCCTTTTTTAATGCAAAAAATCTATCTAACTGAACAATATATATGTTTAATGAAGTAGCCTTAACCGTTACCCTGGGTGGGGAATTCCACAGATTCAATACTCTCTTGGGGGGGGGGGGGAACAGATTTTCCTCATCTGTCTTAAATCTACTCCCCTGAATCCTGAAGCTGTCTCCCATAGTTCTGGTCTAACCTACCAGTGAAAACAATTTTCCTGCCTCTCTCTTATCTATCCCTTTCATAATTTTGTTTCTATAAGATCTCTTAATTCTTCTGAATTCAAGTGAGTATAATCCCAGATGATTTAGTCTCTCCTTATAGGCCATCTCTGTGATCAACCTCCTCTGGACTTCCTGTAGTGATGAAGGCCAAAATTCCATTTGCCTTTTTAATAACCTATTATATCTGCAACCCAATGTTTTGTGATTCATGCATAAGCACTCCCAAGTCCTTCTGCATATCAGCATGTTGCAATTTTTCACCATTGAAATAATTGCTCTTCTACTTTTGTTCTGCCAAAGTGGATGACCTTGCATTTACTAATCTTTTCTCACTCACTTAACTATATCCTTCTGCATCCTCTGTAGAATTTGCTGTTCCACTCATTTTAGAATCAGCCACAAACATGCCACATTACTCTCTATCCTCTCTTCCAAATCTTCAATATAAATAGTAAACAGCTGTGGGCCCAGCACTGACCCCTGCAACACTCCTTACCACTGTCTGCCAATCAGAAAAAAATAATCAATTTATCACAACTCTCTGCCTTCTGTCAGTTAACCAATCCTCAATCCATGCCAATGTACTTTCTCCAACTCAATGTATTTTATTGATGAGTCTCTTGGGCGCACCTTCTCAAATGCTTTCTGGAAATCCAAATATACAACATCATTGTGATGGTGAAGAAAAGATATATTTCCAAGTCAAAATGGGTTGTCTTGGAGGGCAACTTCAGTGGTGGTGTCCCATTCTTTTACTAGTGTGGTCATTCTAGATGATAAAGGTTGTGGGTTTGGAAGATACGAATAAGGAGTCTTGGTGAGTTGCTGCAATGCTTCCTGTAGATAGAACAAACTGTTGGTGATGGAGTGAGTGAATGGGGTGACCATCCAATTGGTTGTTGTCCTGTATTTTAGCTACCATGAGTTTCAAGAAAATACAAGTACTGGGGATGATGGAGAGAGGGAAAGGCAATTTCTGGTGGGGTTGGGTGGGGGGAAAAAGTGCACCACCTAGATCAGATAGTAAAAGTAGATTGGAAAGATTAAGACCATGAACTGAGGAAAAAAAAGAATGGAAGCCAAAATCCTGTCAGACACCTGTAAACTCCTTTGACGACACTTGCATTTGAAGCCATCAGTTCAGCCCGCAGCTCGAAGATCAAAAATGAGAAAATGCCATGAGAAGACATTACAGAGCTAAAATATTTAAAAACCAAAAATCAAGACATGTGTGGAAATATTTTCCTCGGGGGTGGTGGGGATGAAATATGAGGATCACGAGAAATAAAATAAGAGAAATTACTCATCAATTCTGTCTTAATTTTCTCCAGATATGCTGGTTATTTTAACTTTATTCTTCTCACTCACTATAATTTTAACTCTGAAATGCAATGCAAGAATACTGCAAATATTCTACAACTGAAATTTAAAAAATAAACAGCATGTTGCAGATTCTTAGTGTGCCTACTCAGCATTAGTAGAAAAATACAGTTAGCCTTTCAGGTCAAAGGCCTTTCCAGACTTGTTCAATCTGCCATCCGAAATATTTTGCTTCAAGAATAGTTGTGGTAAAGAAATCCATTTTTTTTTTCTTTTGTGTAAAACTAATTATTCTAATCTCTTCAATTGCATGGTTTTTTTTTCTTCTTCTGTGAACCAGGTAGACAATTGTTATCAGAATCTTTCATACTCTTAAAGATTTCCATTAGAATATCTTCTTACTCCATCTGAGCGAAAAGCATTTTAAGTACAGCTTCACAATTACTTTTTATCCTGGTGGATCAGTGCAGCTGGTTTTCCATTGCTTTCATATACTTGTCAACTGGTATGAAGGGAGAACTGCAAGTGCAGCTGAGGTATCTCTTGTGTGTATATATTTGTCTCAGGAAATGAATTTTGATAGCCTTTTAAAATGGTTTTGCAATTGCAATGCACTTGCGGTGGCATCATTTATAATCAAGGTTTTCAATGTTATTTAAAGTCTTTCAAATCCAGATTATCCAAACATTGGACAATTCATCAACCATATTTAAATTACAGAAAACTAATTCTATCTATTCCATCATTGCCTTGCTTGAATCTGGACATGACAAATCCCCTTCCCATCTATGGACAAAATTATTTGTTGAGTATCTGAGTTTTTCAATCTTGGAATGGATACTGCCTGCTTCCAATATATTGTTATTTTGTAGTTGGAATGAGACTTTCTCAAATGTTTGTCAGTCAGATGTGATAGCAAGTTTTTTGTGTGAATGGAGTCAGGGTAAACCTGTATCAAGGGGAGTTAAGAAACTCCTTCCATTGGCTTTGATAATCGCAACTCTATTCTTAGCTTTCAGTTGATGGGATTTTGGGAGTCTGTTCTGAACCCTACGTGGGAAGAGATAACCAGGTGCACAAAGGAAAAGATGCAAGATGTGCTCAGATCATTTATGAAGAAATGCAACGACCCTACTGACAGCTGGAACCCTTATGATTGCTTAAAATAGAAAGGGGTATTCTTGATGGTTGAGAACTTAAATCTCTACTTCAAAGAGCATGCAAAAGCCCTATGTAAGTGCTGGAAGCAGATAATTACCTCATTAACGATCCCCTCTGCTAGCCAGGTATGTCTGCTCCACCAATGCAGAGATTGATTCCCTCAATGGCCTCATCAGTCATCCCAGAGTTCTGAGAACCAGAATGGAAGGAAAACATTTTTTTGATTCTGAGAATTTGCCTTGGGGATTGGATAATACAGTGTATGGGGGTAGACGAAGGTCTATTACAATTGAGAAGTGTGAGCAGTATGAATGGACAGCTGAGCACTAATTTAAGCTAGAAGGAGTCGTCATTTTTGAAATGAGATGTGGAAAGTAATC
Organism: Narcine bancroftii; assembly: GCF_036971445.1. NCBI lineage: Eukaryota > Metazoa > Chordata > Chondrichthyes > Torpediniformes > Narcinidae > Narcine > Narcine bancroftii. Next base: position 36,771,576 of record NC_091469.1, read on the forward strand.
CCTGGCCTTTCTGGGGGATGTAAGAAATGCACAGCAACTATAATCGTATTCTTCCCTGGGTGTCTTGGCCAATATTTGATATCTATCCAACAACACTGACAAAATAAATGATCAGTAAATTGTACATTAAAAAAGGTTGCTGTTATTCTACATTTCTTTCTCCTTTATATTTGCTGTTCTCTTACTTGTATATCCATAAGATGGGGCTGCTGCTATTAACAAGCCACTCTGTTTCACCACCCTCTGTTCACTACCATCATTGGCATTGCTCAGTCTTGGTCTTCACCCTGTCTTAAGCCCCTTCCACACTTGCAAGTGATCCCAGGAATTAACTGCCAATTGGTCTTTAAAATGTCTAGTGTGAAAGCAAAATCAGCTCAATACCGGCATCAGATGATGTCATCTCATGCTGGAGAGTGATGGGCTCATCTGCTAGTACAATCCCTGGCATTGGAAATAGCGTGGGAAAGTTTGTAGCGCTATAAGCACACAATTTATAAAGACCGTGGGAAAAACAATGGTGGATCTCACTTCCCAGAATGCTGTGTGGCAGATAAACCCCTCCATAAATGCTCCATTGCTGCAGCCAGTCATACAGCCCTTTCTCTGCCGCATGGAATTTTAGGAGGGCAGATTCGTCATTGCTTTCCCCCCATTGGTATTTATAAATTGTACACAATAGTACTTCCAACTTTCCCACACTATAGAAATTGTGTGCTATAGCACTACAAACCTTCCCACGCTGTTTAAAAATTGTCCGTTATTGCTATTTATTCCTAGCACTTCCCACAGTCCCTTATAAAAGTCTGTATAGGTTGGCACAACAACAGGAGATTAAGAGCTTGTACTGTGCTGTACATAAAGCTTAATTATGTTATAATAATGCATGATTAATTTTATTCAGATACAAGATCATAATACATCAGGATTTAGGGCAGGTCCACCATCACGTGATGTGTCATGACATCACTAGTAGAAGATAGAACAATCCTAACCCCAGGGATGGCTCCTTGCAAGAGTGAAGGTGTTCAGTGTCCCAGTTAGGAGTGGTCAAGTGTGAAAAGTCAAACCCCCATTCCTATCCCAGGACACTGAATGGGATGCAAGTGTGAAAGGGGCTATAGACATTCCATCTCTGCAGCTTTAAAACATGTTTTCTCTCTTTTCCAGGTCAAATCAATGGGTTTCACATTGAAATGATAGCCCTGTTTCTTTCTTCATTGTTACTGAATATTTCAAACACTTTTGGATTTTATTACAAAACACATTGACAATTTTTTTGAAGGTCATGAAACTCATTTTCTTTATAATTTCATGAATTACATATTGAAATGTGAATCTCAAATTCAGATTAAAAAGAAATATTGTCTATTGCCTTTTCCACTTTTTGACATTAAACAGATAATCGCATCTCTACAATTGATAGAAAGTGGCAGCAAAAGTACATGGATTGCTACATCAGGGTATATTTTTATAAGGATAACTTTTTTCTGAACATGGAGAATAATGTTAAAAACAATTGAACATTTTCATTTAGTTCCAACTTGCCAATAAAGTTTAATTAATTAATCATGAATTTAATTGGAATGTAAAAATTTTCCTTGCATTTTTCAAAATCTTGGATTAAGATGGTCAATACGGGGCAGCACAATTGGCGAGGTGGGGGCAGCATGGTTCGTGTAGTAGTTGGTGCAATGCTTTCACAGTGTCAGCAATTGGGACAGGTTCAAATCATGTGCTGTCTGTAAAGAGTTTGTATGTTCTCCGTGTGTCTGCATGTATTTTCCCCAGGTGCTCCAGTTTCCTCCCACAGTTTGAAACATAATGGTGATGTAGGTTAATTGGGTGTAAGTTGGTCGGAACAGACTCGTGGACCAAAATGGACTATTACCATGTTGTATGTCTAAATTTTTTTTTTAAATTAAATTTAAAAATATTAATTTATTTTTTTTAATTTAAGGAAAATACTTAATACTATATGCTTATGGACCAATCTGAGATTGGTATGAGATGCAGGAAAAAATTTAAATTTGTATTCTGTATTTATCAGGTATTGCACACTATATTTTGTAGGAAAATTGTCATTTTAAGAGTGCAATGTAATGCATGATGCTTGTTCAGTTTTTTTTCCTGCTGATTGTTAACGTAAATGCCAAGTATTCTTCAGCACAAAATTCTACATTAGTGTAGAATGCCAAAGGCTGTATTTAGAAAGCATAAAAATGTCCCACTAATTTTCTCAGGAATTAATATACTTTAAAATAACAGATCCTTGTTCAGGATCTGTTAATCATAATAGGTAGATTTCTGCTTTATTCTGGAAGTCCAATTTCTGGGTATTGTTGTTGCTGTGGTCAGCACAATGTTATTAAATGGCAACAGCCTGGATTTGAAATTGCAACTGTTTATAAAGAGTTGGTACATAGTCCACGTGACATCTGTGGGTTTTCTCTGCGTGCTCCAGTTTCCCTCCACCCTCCAAAACATATTGGGTTGCCAAGTTGATTGGGTATAATTGGACGGCATGGGTTTCATGGGCTGGAAGAGACTTTTAAAATCAAAAATAAATCGATATTGTTATTATTTAAGAAAAATTCCACTGATCTCTTTGCTGTGAAAGAAGAATCAGAGAGATGACACTGAAAAAAGATTTCATTACACACCATGTATTGTGTTACTTTGGGTATTGAAAGTCAATAAATATGTGTCCCTGAAAACATTGTAATTCTAACTATAGCATGAGGAGCATATTTAGGTGGAGTAAAGCAAAAAGAAAATGAGAATATAGATTTATCTGGAAGTATCGGGGTTCCTGTTGCTTCGGCCATGGGCACACTGTGTACAAGAAAGTAAGCACTTCACATTCCTCAAATATTGGTACTTTGAGGTTTTATTTTCACATGATTCTCAGTGTTGGGTTAATTTTCTTTCCTCAACAAACTTATCAAGCTTGCCTTTTTTCCAAATCTTTAGCACTTTCACATCCTCCCAGTAATTCTGCACCTTCCTCGGATCAGGCTTTGTATTCATTAGATCCTTCCAAGTAGCCATCAAGTTCAAATTCATTATTATTTGACTGTGCATATACAACCAGATGGAAGTGTTTCTCCAGACCATGATGCACAAATGTGCACACAATACAGTACATACAAATTGTGTATAAATAAAAATATAATTTAAATATAAATATTTTGGGATGATTTACTTAGTTGCAGAACACTGGTCGTCAATCGCACAGACTGCAGGAAGAAGCTATTTCCCTGCTTGGCAGTTTTTTTTTCATGCTTCTGTTCCACCTTGGTGGTGGTGGATCAAATGTAATATATGCTGTGTAGATCGGGTTTTGCACTCTAATTAAGCAATGTTCCCAGTAAATGCCATCCCTAGAGGAAAGGGAGATCCTAATAATCTTCTCAGCCATTTTGACTTCTGGTCTGATTGCTTTGCAGCTACATTACTGCACAATGATTCAGCCAGACAGAACATTCTCAATGGCATTCCTGTAAATTATTTCCAAGATGAGGGCTGGTAGCCTTTCGCTCCACAACCTCCTTTGTAAGTGTAGGCACAGCCCTACCTTCCTGACTAATCAGAAGTGTGGTGGATCCAGGATAGGTCATCCTTTATGTACACCAAGGAACTTCGTGCACTTCATTCCACCCAATATGGAACCATTGATGTGTGATGGAGAATGGTTGACCTTCATCCTCCTGAAATCCACAATCTTCCTTTGTCTGGTCCACATGGGGGTACTGTTCTTGCACCATTTTATGAGCCTTCCATCTATGTCACCTTGACATTATTAAATTTCAATGTCTGCAAACGTCATGGCTGAACCCCACCCCTACAGGGCCCTAGTGGTACCAACCACTAGTGCTTAAAAAGCTTAATTTGAGTCATTTTTTTCCTCCTCTTTGATTACTACAATCACCATTCCTCCAACTTCCACTCTCTCACTTATACTGATTTCTTACACTGGACAATTAAAATTTTGCTTCCTGAACACTTGGGTGTATTTTATGGATTTTGGGCTGCTGATCACAAACCTCACATTCACGTTTTCCTATCACGTTCCATTTTTCAGGTTTAACCTATTTTTGTGATTTCCTGTCATATTTTAAGACTACTTCAAGCTGACAAAACCATGAAGTGCAGCGTGTCATTGACTCATTTTCTGCATTTGCACTTCTTCCCTGTTGACCTTGGTTGAGTCAGTGACTAAGAGTGCAAGATTTCTCCAGGACATTGCGACCATGGAAAAGTGGTATCGGGGCAATGCTGGCTGACTATTGCTGAGAGGCATCAGAAGTTGAGTACAAATGAAAATCGGCAGCAAAACATTTTTAGGTCAGTTGAACTCATGAAATGTGTCAGTGTCATTATACGATTAAACATGCTCACTTCAATAAAATTTCATTTAATATTTCTCCCACTTCCTACGTGATACAGCAAATCTGAAATTATCTTTGTGTTCAGCTTTACACTGTCTATCCTAATCCCCAATTTTATTTCGGGAAGCAAACCTTTTGTTTCAGAAAAAAAAAACTTGTTGTCCAGTGATGAATGCTCTATCCTCACAAGACTCTGCCCTCCAAAACACTGTTTAGTTCCTTTTACAAGGCATTTTTTGTTTCCAAAACCACCTTAAAACCCTCCTCACTGTGGAGGGTTCATACCGGCCTTCAATTCTCATTGTGGTTGCTTCCCAAACCTTGTAATTTGCCATAAGCTTTTTTTTTAAATGTAATTTGAGTCCAGTTCTGTGTATGAAACAAATGATTGTGATTTGTTCAGTTTTCAGTACTGGTATTCTTGCTTTGGGGTTCATTCTGATATCCAGATTATGAACTGCATCGGGTGTAATCCATCGAGAGAAATAAACAGTTAGCAATTGGCGATATTGGCCTTTCAACTGAACCCTTTGCCAGACTGAATATAGTCATAGATAATGGTATTTATTTACTTGTAAGTAGTGACATTCTTGCCACAAACTTCATTCCCTGCCATCAACCTGATTCTCTCTGCAACCCTTGCTGTGGAACATTGCCTGAACTCGCCTGGGCCTGAAGGCATAGTGGTACCAGGATTCTACTGAAGCATAAAATCTCAGCCGTCTTGTGCATTGTACAATAGACCGTGCAGTTGATCCCTTCTGCTTAATGATAACTTGTACATCTGGTGGTGGTGAGGGAGCAACAGTTAAGTTGGTAACCCAGACATATTGCCTAACGATCCAGAGTACCTGAATTAAATGCTCTGGGTGGCAGGTATGGAATTTAAATTCAGTTAATAATGAATTAAAAACAAAGTAGGCATCAGGTAATCATCACCAACACATTTGTTGGATTATGGACAAACCGATCTGATTTACATTATCAGGTCAATCTCCGTGAGCATCCCCCTCACTTTTGTGTATTACACTTCAATCGCAGCATCTACAGACTTGGCTATTTACATGATTTGCATTATAATTCAGGCGGCAGCGGCCCCGATCCGAAGCTAGGGGGAAGCAGCGGCCCCGGCCTCGGCAGAGCGAAGCAGGTGGAGGCCCCGGTCTGGGCAGAAAGAAGGAGGCGGCGGCCCTGGTCTGGGCACAGGGAAGGCCCGAGGACAGGTCCAAGTCCTTCCCCTCCACGTCCTCAAAAGATGCTCACAAACTCAAGCTAGCATGCTGGAACACCAGAACCATGCTAGACAAGGCTGACAGCCACTGACCTGAACGTTGGTCTGCCCTTATCACACATGAATTCCTCAGACTTGACATCGACATAGCCGCTCTCCGTGAAGTCCGCCTTGCAGATGCAGGTAGCCTCCAAGAACACGGCGCAGGCTCCACACTCTACTGGTCTGGCAAGCCTATGGATGAATGATGCCTATCTGGTGTAGTTTCATGGTCAAGAACTCCATTGCCTCCAAACTCGAAAACCTCCTGACAGGCCACTCGGACCGGATCATGTCCATGCGACTCCCCCTGCAAAACAAGCGTCGCATCACCCTCATCAGTGTCTATGCTCCAACCCTCCAGGCGGAACCAGCAGAAAAGGACAAGTTCTACACTGATCTGTACAACCTCATTCAATGCACCCCTACAGCCGACAAGGTTGTCATCCTTGGCGACTTCAACGTTCGCGTCAGCAAAGACTCAGAAACCTGGCCAGGAATGCTGGGCAAACATGGTGTCGGCAAGTGCAATGACAATGGGTGCCTCCTGTTGGAGCTCTGTGCAGAACAGTGACTTGTCATTACAAACACCCTTTTTTGGCAGGGGGACAGCCTGAAGACTACCTGGATGCATCCCCGATCCAAACACTGGCACCTCCTGGACTACGTCCTGGTGCGAGAAAGAGACAAACGAGATGTGCTCCACACCAGGGTCATGCCCAGCACGGAATGCCACACTGACCACCGGCTGGTTCGCTGCAAGCTCAACCTTCATTTCAAGCCAAAGTCCAGGAACAGTAAAGCCCCCAGAAAGAGGTTCAATGTTGGAAACGCAGTCAGACGAAGTGAGAGGAAACTTCCAGGCAAACCTCAAAGCAAAGCTCGAGGATGCAATCCGCCTCACAGACTCGTCCCCTGAAACCCTCTGGGATCAGCTGAAGACTGCCATACTGCAATCCACTGAAGAGGTACTGGGCTTCTCCTCCAGGAAAAACAAGGACTGGTTCAATGAAAACAACCAGGAAATCCAGGAGCTGCTGGCAAAGAAGTGAGCTGCCCACCAGGCTTACCTTGCAAAGTCGTCCTGGCCAGAGAAGAAACGAAACTTCTGACGCACATGCAGCCATCTTCAGCGTAAACTCTGGGAGATCCAAAATGAGTGGTGGACTAGCCTCGCCAAATGAACCCAGCTCAGTGCGGACATTGGCGACTTCAGGGGTTTTTACGAGGCCCTAAAGGCTGTGTACGGCCCCTCACCCCAAGTCCAAAGTCCGCTGCACAGCTCAGATGGCAAAGTCCTCCTCAGCGACAAGATCTCCATCCTCAACCGATGGTCAGAACACTTCCAATCTCTTTTCAGTGCCAACCGCTCAGTCCAAGAATCCGCCCTGCTCCAGCTCCCTCAACAGCCCCTAAGGCTAGAGCTGGATGAGGTCCTCACCTGGGAAGAGACGTATAAGGCAAATGAACAACTGAAAAGTGGCAAAGCAGCAGGTATGGATGGAATCCCCCCAGAAGTCTGGAAGGCTGGCAGCAAAACTCTGCATGCCAAACTGCATGAGTTTTTCAAGCTTTGCTGGGACCAAGGAAAGCTGCCTTAGGACCTTCATGATGCCATCATCATCACCCTGTACAAAAACAAAGGTGAAAAATCAGACTGCACAAACTACAGGGGAATCACGCTGCTCTCCATTGCAAGCAAAATCTTCGCTAGGATTCTCCTAAATAGAATAATACCTATGTCACCGAGAATATTCTCCCAGAATCACAGTGCGGCTTTCGCGCAAACAGAGGAACTACTGACATGGTCTTTGCCCTCAGACAGCTCCAAGAAAAGTGCAGAGAACAAAACAAAGGACTCTACATCACCTTTGTTGATCTCACCAAAGCCTTCGACACTGTGAGTAGGAAAGGGCTTTGGCAAATACTAGAGCATCTCCAATGCTCCCCAAAATTCCTCAACATGGTTATCCAACTGCACAAAAACCAACAAGGTTGGGTCAGATACAGTAATGAACTCTCTGAACCCTTTTCCATTAACAATGGCGTGAAGCAAGGCTGCGTTCTCGCACCAACCTTCTTTTCAATTTTCTTCAGCATGATGATGAATCAAGCCTTGAAAGACCTCAACAATGAGGTCTGTTTACATCCGGTACCACACGGATGGCAGTCTCTTCAATCTGAGGCACCTGCAAGCTCACACAAAGATACAAGATCAACTTGTCCATGAACTACTCTTTGCAGATAATGCCGCTTTAGTTGCCCATTCAGAGCCAGCTCTTCAGTGCTTGACGTCCTGTTTTGCGGAAACTGCCAAAATGTTTGGCTTGGAAGTCAGCCTGAAGAAAACTGAGGTCCTCCATCAGCCAGCTCCCCACCATGACTACCAGTCCCCCCACATCTCCATCGGTCACACAAAACTCAAAACGGTCAACCAATTTACCTTTCTCAGCTGCACCATTTCATGGGATGCAAGGATCGACAACGAGATAGACAACAGACTCGCCAAGGCAAATAGTGCCTTTGGAAGACTACACAAATGAGTCTGGAAAAACAACCAACTGTAAAACCTCACAAATATTAGTGTATACAGAGCCGTTGTCATACCCACACTCCTGTTCGGCTCTGAATCATGGGTCCTTTACCGGCATCACCTATGGCTCCTAGAACGCTTCCACCAGCATTTTCTCCGCTCCATCCTGAACATTCATTGGAGTGACTTCATCTCCAACATTGAAGTACTCGAGATGGCAGAGGCTGACAGCATCGAATCCACGCTGCTGAAGATCAAACTGCGCTGGGTAGGTCACGTCTCCAGAATGGAGGACCATCGCCTTCCCAAGATCGAGTTATATGGCAAGCTCTCCACTGGCCACCGAGACAGAGGTGCACCAAAGAAGAGGTACAAGGACTGCCTAAAGAAAGCTCTTGGTGCCTGCCACATTGACCACCGCCAGTGGGCTGATATCGCCTCAAACAGTGCATCTTGGCGCCTCACAGTTCGGTGGGTAGCAACCTCCTTTGAAGAAGACCGCAGAGCCCACCTCACCGTCAAAAGACAAAGGAGGAAAAACCCAACACCCAACCCCAACCAACCAATTTTCCCTTGCAACCGCTGCAACCGTGTCTGCCTGTCCCGCATCGCACTTGTCAGCCACAAACAAGCCTGCAGCTGATGTGGACTTTACCCCTCCATAAATCTTCATCCACAAAGCCAAGCCAAAGAAAGATTATAATTCAAAGCAGAAAATCTGTGCAATTACCTGATCTGGCTTGCATGTGACTCCATCTGTCTCAAGTACTTGAGCAAGCCACCCAATTATACCATAACTAATAAAAATAAATGCTGAGCAGCATCAGTGGGTGGGGGAAAAATGGTCAGTGTTTCATACTGGAGGCTTTCAACTAAACTGGGAATGTAGAAAAGAGAATATTTAATTGGGATTCTGCAGCCCTCTGATGTAAGTGAGGCAGGGTGGAGGATTGACCCATTTGCCCTGGTGAACCAGGGAGAGGTGAAACCTGATGAACCGAAGCAAAAGGGTGGCAGATGCCTGACAAAGGTGGGGACAGAATCAAGAAAAGGTGGAGGAAAATGGGGCATATAGGGTGGAGTGATTTAGAAAGGCCTTCAGTGCTGGAATCAATCTAGAAGAGAAGATGACAATGGTGCTACAAAGAGGAAAAAGTTGAACTGTGGCAGGTGAGGTGGGGGAATGGGAAGTGCAGAAGAATCCAGTAGAGATGTCAGGTGGAAGGGGTTATATGCAACTAGGGATGGGACTAGGTGGTAGCTAGGAGAGGTTGGGTAGGAAAGGAGACAAAAAGGGGGAAGGGGAAAATGGAGAAGAGCTGGAATGGTATGGAAGAAGGGGGAACTCTATCTGAAATTAGAAAATCAATGTTCATACAATTGGTCTGCAGACTGCCAAGGCAGAATGAGGTATTGCTCATTCCTGCTCCACTCCTATGGATTGTTGCTCTTCTAGTCGACTTTGGACCACACTCTGGCAGCAGAGAAGGCCATGTGTGTTTGGATCTCCGTGGATACAGAGGATGATTTGCCAATCAGGACTAGGCAATGAATTTTGCTTTTGTTCAAAATGAATGAACCTAACATTTTCTGAATATTGAGTTAATTGTATGGACATCTCTCACTGCTGATGGGATTGAAAACAACAACATATTAGAAAATATCCCCTTTCTTTTTGCTTATTATCCATTTATATTAATTACTGTGGATTTGTACACTATGGATATTTATAATTAAATGACAGCCATGTAGAAGTTAGATTAATTTGTTAACTTCTAGAGTGTGCATCCTAGTGTTCTGTGAATTGAATGCCCGTGGCGCATAATCTGGAGCTCACGCTTCCTTTTCAAAAATGCGTTATAGATGGAAAGTATCGGCAATTTAATGTTTGAGAAGGCTGAAAGATCTTTAAGCATTAAAAAAAAATAAGACCAAGAATTTATACACTTTCCAGCTTGATAATCAATCCTAATGTAGCCTTGTTAACATATTGAACAGCTCTTGAACTCTATGATCCAACTGATAAAGGCAAGAATGCCTCTTTCAATCCCCCTCCACTATCCTAGCAATGGTACATGGAAATGAATAAATGTATTCCATTGGAAAAAAAAAAGACATAATTTAAAAAATAAAGTCACATTATTTGAACAAATTTGGGAACCGTACCCCCTAAAATGATAGACTGAGAAGATTATTAAATGAACTGACCCAGTGTGTAAAAGTAGATGACACAATTTTCTTGTATATTTTCATTGTGTGATGACATTGTTTAATGGGTTTATTGTATTGTATATGTTAAACATTTAATGGGTTTGGAGGGGGGTGAGAAGGAGGGAGGGAGGGAAGGGAAGGGGAAAAAGGAGAGAAAATGACACTCTATATTCAAGAGGGAAATGTTTGTGTGTATTTTGATTAATATGGTTCATAGTGTGAAAAAATAAATTTAAAAAAAAAAGCTATATACTGGTCTCTGTTCTATGAAATTTCTTCCAAGACCATTGACAGTTATTGTGCATGTCCTGCCCTGGTTTAACTCCCAAAGTACAGCACTGCACATGTCTGAGAGGAACTCCATCTGCTATTCCTTGGCCCACTTTTGTAGTTGATCTAGATCAGTGGTTTTCAAACTTTTCTTTCCATACATACCACCTTAAGCAATCCCTTACTAATCACACAGCCCCTATCACATAGGGATTACATAAGGTGGTATATGAATGGAAAGAAAAAAAAATTGAAAACCACTCTTCTAATGTACCTAATTGACCCATTATGTGTATGGTTTCATAACTCCAAAGGAAATGGGCCAGTCAATTTTTCTCAAGCAAAATATTTTAGTAATACTCAAATCTAGATCAATGGTTCTCAACATTTTTCCCCCCACTGGTGTACCACTTTAAGTTATCCCTTACAAATCACAGCACCTATGGCATAGGGATTACTTAAGGTGGTATGTGAGTGGAAAGAAAAAGGTTGAGAACCATAGATTTCTAGATCATGTTGCAATCTCTTTCACTGTCTACTATACCACCAATTGTGGTGGCATCTGCAAACTGATCAAAGGATGGTTAAGTCTCCAGGACCAGATGGATTGCACCCTTGGGCCCTGAAAGAAGTAGCAGGTGAGATTTTAGTTATTAGTAATGATCTTTCAGGAATTGATGGATTCTAGTATGATCCCAGAGGACTGGAAAATTGCCAATGTCACCCTGCTATTCGCAAAAGGAAGGAGACATCTATGGACTGGTTAGTCTGAAATCAGTGGTTGGAAGATTTTTGAGTCGAATGCCAAGGATGAGGTTTCAGATTACTTGGAGGCACATGACAAGATGAGTCAAAACCAGCATGGTTCAGGGAATATCTTCACAAACCCTATTAGAATTCTTTGAAGTGATAAGCAGATGAGTAAAAGAGATGCAATGGATTTTCAGAAGGCCTTTGACAAAGTGGCACACATGAGACTACTGAACAATGTAAGAGCTTGTGCTATAACCAGAAACATACTAGCATGGGTAGAGCATTTAATGATTGGTAGGAAGTAGAGAGATGGAATACATGAATAATATTCTGGTTGGCTGCCAGTTACTACCCATGGTCGGGGTGGGGTGGGGGGTAGTATCGGGGCTTTTTATGCTGTGGATTATGGAATGAATTGATTTGTGGCCAAGTTTGCAGATGATAAGAAGATAAGAGAAGGAGCAGGTATTGTTGAGGACACACGGAGGCTGCAGAAGGATTTGACGCAAAATGGGCATTATATGAAATATAATGTCAGGAAATGTACAGTCATGCACTTCGGTAGAAGAAATGGGAGGCTATTTTCTAAAAGGGGAGAAAATAGAAAATGACCAGACGCAAAGGGACCTGGGAGTCTTTGTGCCTGGGAAGTTGAAGGTAAGTGGTGAAGAAGGCAAATGCCACGCTGGTGTTCATTTTAAGAGGAAGAGAATACAAGGGCATGGATGTGATGTGATGCTACACAAAGAACTGGTGAGACATCACTTGGACTATTGTAAGCAGTTTTGTGCTCATTTAAGAAAGGATCTGCTGGCAATGATTGTGGTGAAGAGAAGATTTACAAGGATGATTGCGGGAATGAAAGGGTTATAGACAATAGACAATAGGAGCTGGAGTAGGCCCTTCGGCCCGTCGAGCCAGCACCGCCATTTTACAGATCATGGCTGATCACTACTATCAGTACCCCTTTCCAGCTTTATCCCCATAACCCTTAACTCCTTTGCCCACTAGAGTCTTATCTAACTCTCTTTTGAACATAATCAGCGAATCTGCCTCTACCACCCTCTGTGGCAGAGCATTCCACAGATTCACACTTCTCTGGGTAAAAAAATGTTTTCTCATCTCCGTCCTAAAGGGCCTACCCTGTATTCTTAAACTATGCCCTCTAGTCCTCGTCTCCCCCATCATTGGGAACAAGTAATCCGACTTCACCCTGTCTATCCCCCTGATAATTTTGTATACCTCAATCATGTCCCCCCTCATCCTTCTAAATTCCATCGGATACGTCCAGTTTTTCTAGCCTTTCAGCATATGTCAACCCCGCCATCCCTGGAACTAACCTTGTAAATCTGCGCTGCACACCTTCTATAGCTAGTATGTCCTAGGGTCTTGAGAGGTAAGTTTTTCATACAAATGGCTATGAGGAGGAAGCTACCAAATGAAGTGGTGGAGATGGGTACCACTACAATTGGAGGAAGGAAAATTTTGTGGCAATGAGAAAGGATCTAGGAAGAGTGGATTGGGATATGTTGTTTTCTGCTCAGGGTCTGTTAAAGTGGAAGGCCTTCATACACAACATTTTGAGAGTTTGCATGTTCCTGTTAGGATTAGCAGGCATAGGGAATCCTGGTTTTCAAAGAAGAGGGAGGTGCATAGCAGATATAGGCAACAAGGAGCTAATAAGGGACTAGAAGAGTACAGAAAATGCAAGAAAAGTGACTGGTTTTAGCCTGTACTCATTGGAGTTTAGGAAAATGAGGGAGGATCTCTGAAACACTTTTGAATGTTGAAAGCTGTGGACACAGATGTAGAAAGGTTATTTTCTATGGTGGGAGAGTCTAGGACAGGGGTGGCCAAAATGTGGCTCGTGAGCCACATGCGGCTCTTTGACTTTTAATATGCGACTTGTGGAAAATTTAAATATTCTAGAAATTTCAACCCCACCTGACTCACACTGTCGGTCTCTTGCCCGCTCAACTAATTTTGTCAGGTGGAAATCTGATTAAAATATCTCTAATTTTTTTGTTTGCTTTTTTTACATATTTGTGTCTGTGATTACTGAAACTAATACAAATTAACAGTTTTAAAAAAAACTGCATGTATGAATAAATATTATTGCATTTAATATGCATTTCTTAAAATTTATAAATTTTTTGTAACAAAATGTATATGTAACAATAAAAACGTATGTGTGAATTCTTTTCCTGACCGGCTCACAAGCATCTGAGCTTTATCACTTGTGGCTCTTGCATTAAGCATGTTTGGCCACCCCTGGTCTAGGACAAGAGGGCCCAACTTCAATCTTCAAAGTAGGATGTGGAGGATTTTCTTCAACAAGATGGTGGTGAATCTGTGAAATTTATTTCCACAGGCAGTTGCAGAGGTCAATTGTTGGGTGTATTTAAGGCAGAAATTGATAGCTTCTTGATTAGCCTGGGCATCAAAGTTATGGGGAGAAGATTGGGCAGTGGGGCTGTGTTTGAAAATGGATCAGCTCATGATTAAATAATGGGGCAGACTTGATAAATGGAATAGCCTATTTCTGCTCTTATGACTTATGATCTTGTGGTTTTAATCATTTAATATAGATAACAAACAGCAAGAAACTCAGCACTGGTCCCTGAGATACACCACTGGTCACAGGTCCCCTTTCTTAAAAACCAGCCCTCCATTACCATTATCTGATTTGTACCACCAAGCCAATTGTGTCCATGTACAAACTTGTCAGCATCTTCTACCTTGCCCTTGTCAATCTGCTTGGTTATTTCTTCAAAATATTCCATTAAATTTGATATAATTTATATTTACAAAACCATTATATTCTTTATCAGTTCTGCTTTTCCAAATGTGGATACATCATGTCTCTCAGAAAACCCACCAGTAACTTTCTCACACTGATGTTAGACTCACTGACCTGTAGTTCTCTGGCTTGTCCTTGCAGTAAATCTTGAATAAAGACACATTAATCACTCTCCAAGCTTCCAGTACCTCTCCCACGACTAATGATGATACATCCATCTCTGTCAGGCCACCAGCACTTTCTTCCCTGACTTTCCTCCATGTCCAATGATATGCACTTCAAGACAGCCAGCCCCTCTTTTTCAATAAAGTAAAACACAAAAGTATGCAAACACTGTGATTGAAGAAAAACAATGCTTGAGAAACTCAGTAAGTACACAACATACATTAAATTTCTTTATCTTTGCTATATAACTAACGTTTTGGGCTTGAGTACTCCTTCAAGGTATGAGCAAATTGTAGGCAGGTGCCTGAACAAAATGGTGGGGGGGGGGCGAGCTATAGGCAAGAGGAAAGGAGGGCACAACAACAAACCAGGTGAGTGGAACAGCTCTGTGAAGGTAGAGGGAAAAGGGCGTGGAGTGTTAGAGGAAACAAGATGGAGGGATAGGGAAGAGGGGTAAAAGAGGATGTGATCTAGCAGAAATCTAAGAAATTGCTGTTAATTTTACCTTTTTCAGTGTGAATTTGCTTTGGGATATCACTGTTCTTGGAATTCCCCAGCTTCTATGGCTAACTGCATAGTAAACAAACAATGAAAGAGAACTAAATGCATTTCAATCAACATAACTAAAATTACCTTGCACTTCTCCCACTCTTATTATATTCTATCCCATTGAAATATGCCAGATTTGTACATTCAGTGAGCAGATTTCTTATTAAGTGGAAAATCCTGTGATTGTTTATGAGCCCTCTTTGGAGAACACAGACTCATCATCAAATCACAATCAAGTTCAATTTATTATCTGACTCTATGTGTACAACCAAATGTAACAACATTTATCTAGACCACAGTGCAAAAACATACACCATACATAATCACATGTATTCATAAAGATACAATTTAAATATTTTTGAATGATTGACTAATCGATTTCATAGCCCATGTGAAGAAGCTATTTCTCAGCTGATATTAGTGTTCTTCTACCACCTCCCTGATGGTTGTGGGTCATCAATACTGTGTGCTGGATGAAAAGGGACCTCCATAATTCTTTGAACCCTATTTAAGCAACTCTTGTCTAAGTACTGTCAATAGAGGAAAGAGAGACCCTTGTGTTGTTCTTGGCCATTTCGATGATCTTCTGATTCTTTGCAGCTAGCATACAATGCTTCTGGAAAATATTGTCAAGATGGGTGCAGGTAGCCTTAACCTCCTTAGCCTGCTTAATAAGTATAGGTTCTTCTGCGCCTTCCTGACAAACAAGATGTTGGGAATCCAGGTATTTCATCCTCATGAAAACTATTCTCCATGATGGACCCATTGTGTAATGGAGAGTGTTCAACCTTTGTCCTTCTGAAGTCAACAATTGTTTCCATTTGTCTTGTCCATGAGGAAACTCTGGTTGTTCTCACATCATTTTATGAAACTTCCAACCCCCTTCTCTTTAAGCTGACTCATCTGTTGTCGATGACAAATATCCATAAATAGTAGTTGGCCTCATTGGTAATATCCCAGGGGTGACAATTACTCATACAAGAATGATGTACTCTTTCCTTAAGTCAGAATTCCTGAACTTATCTACTCTCCAAAAGATGGGACAACAATCCCAAGCAGAACTCTTAGCATTTTAGAAGAAGACTTTTATTTTAAAAAAATCTGTAAATCTTGTACTGAATTAGACCATAATCCATTTGTTCTTATTACAAAATATTTTATCCTCTAGCCTCCTGGTTGGACACATCGGTTGTCATTTGTATTGAATCATTCTTGGTATGACATCTGACAGCAGGCTATGACCAATGAGCCAAGGAACTGTCTTGCTTCTTTTGACACCGTGATGGATTGTTGTGATATTTGCAGAGTAGATGAGCTCAAACTCCTCATTAGATTTGGATAGTTAAGTATTAAGTGATGTTGCAACAGAGCACAGGGCGACAATTGTGGTAGATGCTTGAAGTGCTCCCACTCCTGTTTCTTGTGTTCCAAGCCTAATTCCTTTTCTGAGTTTGGATCAATGACCACAATAGTACTTCCATGTTCCTTTAGCTCCATACATTTCATATAAAGCAAGATTGGATTTTGAGCCGGAATCCTGTCAAGAAGTCCTTGGCACAGTGGTCCCCCATTTTTTTATGATATTAATTGGATGTGTCAATATTATCAAGATGAACATCCTGCCTATTTTTTTATATTTTTCAAACTGTACTGGTTCTTGTTCCCAAATCCTTTTTTCAGTTTACTGGACTCTCATCTCTTTTATATGGAAAATTAAATGCCCCCATCTTGGATTTTTCTTCAAAGTAATTTAAAAAACCCAGAAGCTTGGTCTTACCCAATGTTAGGTTTTATTACTGTGCAACCAATAATGTTCGTTTTTGGATCCATCATCAGGGACATCTAGATGCTTTAAGATGGATTAATTTGGGAATTATATCGACTAAAAAATATTCTTTTGATGCTAGGAGCACTTTTACCTTTTCAGATACCAAATTAACTGAAAATTTTGTTGTCAGACCTATATTAAGAATTTGGATTCAATTCAGGAAACATTTTGGGTACCATAGATTTTTATTCTTCTTCTTTGGCTTGGCTTCGCGGACGAAGATTTATGGAGGGGGTAAAAAGTCCACGTCAGCTGCAGGCTCGTTTGTGGCTGACAAGTCCGATGCGGGACAGGCAGACACGATTGCAGCGGTTGCAGGAGAAAATTGGTTGGTTGGGGTTGGGTGTTGGGTTTTTCCTCCTTTGCCTTTTGTCAGTGAGGTGGGCTCTGCGGTCTTCTTCAAAGGAGGTTGCTGCCCGCCAAACTGTGAGGCGCCAAGATGCACGGTTTGAGGCGATATCAGCCCACTGGCGGTGGTCAATGTGGCAGGCACCAAGAGATTTCTTTAGGCAGTCCTTGTACCTTTTCTTTGGTGCACCTCTGTCACGGTGGCCAGTGGAGAGCTCGCCATATAACACGATCTTGGGAAGGCGATGGTCCTCCATTCTGGAGACGTGACCCATCCAGCGCAGCTCCAAGAAAAGTGCAGAGAACAAAACAAAGGACTCTACATCACCTTTGTTGACCTCACCAAAGCCTTCGACACCGTGAGCAGGAAAGGGCTTTGGCAAATACTAGAGTGCATCGGATGTCCCCCAAAGTTCCTCAACATGATTATCCAACTGCACGAAAACCAACAAGGTCGGGTCAGATACAGCAATGAGCTCTCTGAACCCTTCTCCATTAACAATGGCGTGAAGCAAGGCTGTGTTCTCGCACCAACCCTCTTTTCAATCTTCTTCAGCATGATGCTGAACCAAGCCATGAAAGACCCCAACAATGAAGACGCTGTTTACATCCGGTACCGCACGGATGGCAGTCTCTTCAATCTGAGGCGCCTGCAAGCTCACACCAAGACACAAGAGAAACTTGTCCGTGAACTACTCTTTGCAGATTTTTATTAATTAGTCCTATTTTGGGTCATTCCTTCAGTTCAAGATTTCAATTATCATCAATGGTCAAATTTAGCGATCCAATCTTTTTTCGATATTTTTTTGACCAAAATTTTCTTTTGAATAATTATCCACCATATTTATAATACCTGAACAGCATGTTTTTTTCATTAATTTCAGGTTAGGATTTTCTTGAATTCTTTAATTTTGAGGCTCCCTCAAGATCTGGAACCTAATGTGAAAGGGAAGATTTATAACTTTAAACCATTTCACAAACAGTTGCTATGTCTTTTTTGAACTACTTTTAAGATCCAGGGATAATTCCCTGGAGAGAATTTATATTTAAAAAAAACTATGGGAAGATTTTTTAAACAATTAATTTCTGAAACTACATGGGACTATATTTTGAAGTGTATGCGTTCGTCCTCTCATGCACTCATCCTCACTTTGTGCTAGTCACTCATTAATACAGTTTAAGGTAGTACATCAGGCCCACTATTCCAAAGTCAAATTAGCTAAATACTTTTCTAATCTTTCTTTGAAATGTGACAAATATATAATTGAAGGTACTCTGTATCATGTGTTCTGGTTATGTCCCTCTCTTTCCAATTTTTGTGAAGGTGTATTTCGTACCTTGTCTTTGGTTCTTAACATTACTGTGACTCCAAATCCTTTTGCTCTTTTTGCTATAAGTGGGTCAACGGGTCTGATATTGACTGCTTCACAATCCCATGTAGTTACCTTTGCCTCCCTCTTTGCTAGAAGGCCCATATTAATGATATGAAAAGACTCTGTCCCTCCCAATCCTAATCAATGGTTGTCTGATATGATGGCATGTCTGACTTTGGAAAAAATTAGATGGTCCATTACTGAAATGAATCTTAATTTAGTTTCCTTTATGAGGTTAATTTCTTAATTATTTTCAAAATTTGAAAGGTTAGTTTACTTTTGACCCCATTGACCTTTTAATTCGGTAGTGGATTCTTTAGCCAGTTGACTCTGATGGGAGGAGGTTTACAATTATCTAGTGGATTTTTTTATTTTCAATATAACATAGGTCTTAACACCATATTTATTATGTGATTTGTTAATACTTTACTGTTATTATGGGCCTATGTGACGTTTACTTGATAAAACAAAAAAAAAATTGAAAAAAATATTTTGAGCAGGGATACAGCAAAGCATTTTAATTTCCACCAATGTTAAAGGTGGCAGATTTATTCCTAGATTGAAATATTTGGGCAGAGCTCCAAGGTCTTGATTGAGAATGCAAGATAAAAGGATGTATCTGTAAAGTGCCTCTATCCCAGTCCTTTATAACTTGGTGCTTTCAAAGTACTTTTATAACTTGGAAAATGCAGAAGCTAATGTGAGCACCACAAATTCCTGGAATCAGGAATATAATTAACTTTTAATTTTAATTTAGAGATGCATCATGGTAGCAAGCCCTTCAGGCCCACAAGCCATCCACAAATACATCCATAAGACCAATTAATCTACTAACCCTGTATGTATTTGAAGGTGGACGAAAACTAGAGTGCCCTGAGAAAACCCATACAAGTCACAGGGAAAACTTTCTAACTCCTTTTCAACAGAAGTGGATTCTAACCCAGGTTGCTGATTCTATAAAAGATTTATATGGACTGTGCTAACTGTGCCAAAATTGTTATTTGTAGATATTGACCAAATGTAATCTTTGGTTTCATTTATTGATGAATGAACATTGATAAATACAACAGGAAGAACTTCTGGTTGAAGTAGTAACATGGGATCTTCTGCACTCAATCAAAGAAGTGGGGTCTTATTTTAACATTGTCTGCAAAGAAAAGATCTTTGACAGATATCCACTCCTTTAGAAATACATTTAAGGGCCAGGCTATAATTTGTACTCTGATTTCTGGGTAGGATTTGCACCAGTAATTTCCTTTTGGGCAAGAGATATTACCAACTGAGCCACAGCTGACATGGGTCTATCATCAAGTAGATCACCAGATTGAGAAGAATAACCATGGTGTCATAATAGCAAACTCCTCTTGAGGCCATAGAATGGTTTTCGGTCGACAGACAATGAATGATATTCTCATTCAGAGTATTCAAATCAAAATTAAATTTCTGAACTGTTCATCCAGTTTGTTCAACTCAAGAATTTCTGGATGTGGGATCTATCAAAGAAATTACATTGAAGTGAAATAACTGAGAAGCATCTCTTTGGCAAATGTATATAAAACTGCAGTTGGTGGAAATCTAAAATAAAAATACGATATTCTATAAAAATGCAGCAGGTCAGGCCACATTTGTTGGAAATGAAACAATGTTGATGATTAATAATCTTCCCTCCCTCCTCACTATCTCTCCATCTTAACAAACATTTTTTCCTCTTTCCAGTTCTATAATTTTGAATATTTTGGCATACTTGCCCTTGGTAATTAATTAACTGTAAAGCTTTGTAATATGATAGAATCCTGAAAATTTAAATCCTTGGTTCTGGAAGTTTACATTTCTTTAGACATACAGCACAGTAACAGGGCATTTTGGCCCACAACTCCATGCTGCCCAATTTACACCAAATTAACCTAAACCCCACAGTACATTTTGAACCGGGAAGAAACTGGAGCCCTCGGAGAAATCCCACGCAGACACTGTGAGAATGTACAAACTCCCTACAGTGTGGGATTTGAACCCTGGTCCTGATTGCTGCTGCTGTAGCCATGTTGTGCTAACCACTACATCAGCCATGCTGCCCTTTTATTGTATCAAGATCAGTGGTGCCAGGGACCCAGGATATCTCCAATCAAGTTCACAACATTCTTAGGTGGGAGGGTGATCAGCCAGATGTCGAGGTCTATGTAGGGACCAATGACTTAAGTGGGAAGGGTGAGGAGGCTGTGCAAGAAGAGTTCAGGGAGTTGAGCAATAGGTTGAAGAAGACCTCCAGGGTAGTGATCTCAGGATTGCTTTCTATGCCATGTGCTGGAGAGGTTAGAACTAGGAGGATCAGGCAGCTTAACATGTGGCTGAGGACATGGTGCAGAAGGGAGGGCATCAGGTTTCTAGACTAGTAGGCTCTGTTCCAGGGAAGGTCTGATCTGTACCAATGGGATGGATTGCCTCTGAACTGGAAGGTAGGTTTGTTAGTCTTGCCCTAATGGATTTAAACTAGATTTGCAGGGGGAGGGGAACCACACTGTTAGAGCAGTTAGTGAGAAAGAGGAGGATAATGGTCATTTGAGGACTCTGTATAGATAGAAATCAAAGGTTTGTACGTGATAGAAATTTTCTCAGGTGTGCTTAATGCAAGGAGTATTGTTGAAAAGGCTGATGATTTAGGGCATGGATTGATATGGGATTATGACATTTTTGCTATTAGTAAGCTTGGTTGCAGGACTGGCAGCTTAATGTTGAGGTTTTATTGCTTCAGAAGTGATGGAGGGGGAGGAATGAAAGTGGGAGGAGTGGCCTTGCTAGTCAGAGAAATTATCTCAGCTGTACGAAGTCAGGACAGCCAAGAGGGTTTATCTACTTAGGTTGTATCGGTGGAGTTGAGGAATGGGAAAGGTGTGATCACTGATAGGGTTGCATTATAGATTGCCCAATAGTCAGAGAGAATTGAAGGAGTAAATCTGTAGAGTGATAGCAGACCAAGGTAAGAAGCAAAACATTGTGATAGTAGGAGATTCTAAACTTACTCTGTTGGCTGGGACTCCAGACGGTAAAAAGATTGGATGGCTTTGAGTTTGTGAAATGTGTTCAGGAAAATTTTCTAAATCAATATATAGAGGTACCAATGAGAGAGGATGCAGTACTTGATCTCCTATTAGGGAACAAGGCAGGCCAGGTGACAGATTTATGTGTAGGTGAACATTTTGGGTTCAGTCACCATAATGTCATTAGCATCAAGTTAATTATTGAAAGGATAAGTCTCCATGTTGGGATTAAAAATTGGAGGAAGGAAACTTTTGTGGCAATGAGAAAGGATCTAGGAAGAGTGGATTGGGATATGTTGTTTTCTGCTCAGGGTCTGTTAAAGTGGAAGGCCTTCATATGCAAAATTTTGAGAGTTTGCATGTTCCTGTTAGGATTAGCAGGCATAGGGAATCCTGGTTTACAAAGAAGAGGGAGGTGCATAGCAGATATAGGCAACAAGGAGCTAATGAGGCACTAGAAGAGTACAGAAAATGCAAGAAAATACTCAAGGAAATCTGGAAGGCAAAAAAGATGTGAGGTTAGCAGATAATGCGAAGGTAAACCTTAAGGGTTTCTGTAAGTATATTGGGAGTAAAAGGATAGTGAGGGACAAAATTGGTCCCCAGATGATCAGAGTGGTCAACTGTGTATGGGATCTCTCATAATTGGGGAGATCTTAAACTTTTTTTTGTATCAGTATTTACTCAGGTAACTGGGATAGTGCGTAAGGAAGGAAAACAAATAGAAGGGTCATGGAACATATTGAGATTAAGGAGAAGGTGTTTGCTCTCCATGTATTAAATTAATAAGTTTACAAACATCTTCTTGTCTTTTTAAACAAATCCAGTTTGGTCTTGCCTTACTAGTGTCAATACAGTCTGTTTGCTAATAATTTTGCTATTAATTTATATTTTTTATTCAATAATGATATCGGTCAGTATGATGGTGGCAGTAGTGGGTCTTTTCCCTCTTCGGGATTACTGTGATTAATGCTTTTTTTTACATGATTCTGACAAGTTTTGGGCCTCTTCTAATTGATTTATTACTTCCAGGAGGGGAGGGATTAATAGATCCCTAAAAACTTTATAAAATTCTATAGGAAATCCATCTTCACCTGGTGTTTTATTGTTTGGTAGTTTCATTAATATATCTTGTATTTCTTCAGTCTTAAAAGGTTCTGTCAATTTGTTTTGTTCTTCTATTTGTAGATATGTTAGTTCAATGTTAGAAAAATTTATCAATTTTATCATTTTTTTCAGTTTGGTATAATTGTTTATAGAATCTTTTAAAATTTTCATTAATCTCCAATGGATTATATATGATCTGGTTATCGTCTTGTCACTAGAATGGTTATTTTAGCTTGTTTTGTTTTAAGTTGCCAGGCCAATATTTTGTGTTTTCTCTCCCAGTTCATAATATTTTTGATTTGTTTTCATTATATTTTTTCTTTACATTATATGATTGTAATTTTTCATATTTTAAATTTTCTCTGTCAGCTTTTTATTTATCTTCCCTTTCTGCTAATTCCTTCTATGATTGTTATCATTTTCCAACTGTTCTACTTCCCGATTTATATTCCTTTTTTAATTTTAGTCATATAGCTAATTATTTGTCCTTTAATAAAGGCCTTCATTGTGTCCCATAAAATGAATTTATCTTTTACTGATTACATATTTATCTCGAAGTATATTTTAATTTGTTGTTCTATATATTCTTTAAAATCTTGTCTTTTTAACAGTGTAGGATTTAGTCTCCATCTATGTCTTTAGTGGGGCATCCTCTAATTCAATTGTTAATAATGGGAGAGTGATCTGAAATAACCTTGCTTGATATTCCATTTTTTTTTTAAAACTCTTCTTTTGATCTGTGCTGATAACAAAAACCTAACAATTCTTGAATAGGTCTTGTGTCTATTTGAGTAGTGTGAATATTCTCTCTTTTTGGAGTTGTTTCCTCAATATATCAATTAGTTTCATATCCTCCATTACTTTTAGTGTAAATTTAGTTACTTTATTTTTATTGTTGATTGTCTTCTCAGTTTTGTCCATCATTGGGTCCAAGATGAAGTTGAAATCACCTCCAAGCAAGATATGTCCCTGTGTATCTGCTATCGTTAGGAAGATATTTTGCATACATTGCTGGTCGTCTTTGTTAGGTGCATAGATGTTTAGTAGATTCCAAAATTCAGAATAAATCTGACACTTTGTCATTACATATCTACCTGCTGGATCTGTTATTATTTTTTGCTGATTGGTAGATTTTTGTTGACTAATATAGCTACTCCTCTGGATTTTGAATTGTATGATGATGCCACCACATGACCTACCCAGTCTCTCTTCAACTTACTGTGTTCTATCTCGGTTAAGTGTGCAAAAAAGCAATGTCTAATTTTCTTTCTTTTTTAAGAAATGTCAGTAACCTCTTTTAATTTGGTTGTGTATTCCATTAATATTTACAGTCATGACATTTAATGTACCCATCTTATAACTCTATTTTTCAATTCTCTCTAGTCTCCTCAACTCTTCCATCTCTTTTTCAATATTTTTTAAAATTATTTTTGCATATTTCAATACACAATGACACAATTTAAAAAAAAACAACAAATTATTCTAGAAACCCCTGCTACAATTAACATATAAAATTATCTTATCCAAAATAGTGATAGTCTCCTGTGTATTGGTCGTCTTTGGCTCCTTCCCAGACAACCACAATTCCCTTATCTATTTGAATTGCGGTAATAACTGCAAGCATCAACAGATTTTGCAGTAGCAGTTCTTTTCCTTTCCCTAGCCCCTCCCAAGAGAAACACTATATATTTTTCAAAAATGTAACAAAGCTTTTTTTCACCTTTTCTTATCTTTTCACATTATCTTTTTCAAACTTAATCTTTATATTTACATTATTATCTTTACAATTTATCTCTATACATTGCTTTGATTTTTTTAAATACTTCTCATTTCTTTGTCGGTTCGGCAGTTGTTCAGAAAAATATTGGACATCCTTTCGGTCTGAGAACAGTATTTCTTTCCCCTGGAATAAATATTTTTAATATTGCTGGATGTCGTAGATTAAAGTTTTATCCTTTCTTCCATAGTATCTGCATTGTCAAGTTAAATTCTTTCAGTTTCTTTAAGAGCTTGAAGCTGATGTCTGGATAGAAAAATATTTTTGTCCTTTATATTCCAGAGGCTGCTTATTTTGTTTTACTTTATTCTTTGCCCACTCTAATATTTTTTCTCTTGTGTGTCTTAGTAATTTTATTATTCTGGGACATGGTTTTTGGTTTGAATAAGGCTTTGGTACCGATGTTCTTTCAATTTCTATTTTGTCTTGTAGTTCTTCTGCTTGCAAGACTTGTGGGATCCATCTTTATGAATCCCTTTGTCTGATCCTTCTATGTCTTCTTGTACGCCTACTATTTTTTATATTGTTTTTCATTAATTCTCTAAGACATCTTTTTTTTTTAATTAACTGATCTTGTATCTCTTTAATTTCTTTGTCTCTTTCTTTCAGCTCTTTTAGTTCATTCATTTCTAGTTCTACAGCTTTCTGACTTTCTTCCACTTCATCTGTTCTTTTCCTATATCTGCTATGGCCAGCTCAAGTTTTTGCATTCTATCTTCAGCTTTATCCATTTTTATTATTCCATTAGATTCTGTTGTTAAAATGTCCTTTAATATCTTCATTTGCTCATTATAATATTCTTTATCTATTAACTGTTTATCTTTTTTCCATGTAAGTTTTTATCTTATTCTTCTCTAACTCCTTGTCTTCTGTTCATCTCTTCTTGCCGCAATGTCATCTGCCCGGTTATTTCTGACAGTTCATTTTTGTCCCATTGCTGGGCCCCCTCCCAGCAGTGCCTTTTTTGTTGTGTAAAAAAGATACCCTTTTTAACTGGCAATCACAGGTGATATGTTACCTTGGTATCAAAATAGATAACAACTTAAAACATTTATACAAATTAAACTATGAACCATTAATTAAAAATATACAGGAAGATTTGGAGAATTGGAAAGAACTACCGTTAACTTTAATAGGAAGAGTAAACTGTATTAAGATGAATGTGTTCCCATGAGTTCAATATCTATTCCAAACATTACCAATTCCCCTGACAGAATTATTTTGCAAAACTGAAGAAAATAGTAAGGGCATTTTTATGGAAATGCATAAATCAAGAATAGTGCTAGAAAAATTAACATGGAGTTACAAACAAGGAAGGATTCACCTACCAAACTTCAGAAATTACTATGGAGTGGGACAGTTAAGGTACTTATCAGATTTTTATCAGAGAGGAGAAAAACCAGATTGGACTAAGATAGAATTAGACAAATTGGGAGAAAATATCCCGGAACACTTACTTTATAAATGGGATGAAAATTTGGTGTACTACATCACATACTTATGGAAAAGAATATACCTAGAAGGAAAAAAAAGATAAATTATCAAATACCAAAAAATTAATGCAAAACCCATTAATCCCCTTTACAATAGACAATTAATTTTTTCAAGGAATGGGATAGAAAAGGCATCAAGAAAATAGAAGATTGCTTTTCAGGAAATAATTTATTAACATTTGAACAATTAAAAGATAAATATGGAACAACACAAAATACAATGTTTACATATTACCAATTGATATCTTATCTAAAAGGTATATTGGGAAATTGCTTGAGATTACCAGAAAGTAGCAACTAAGGATATTTAATCACAGACACAATGATAATTTTTAAAATTATTACAAACGTGTACATCAAATTGCAATATAAAGAAGTTGAAATAAAGTATAAACTGGAACAAAGTTGGGAAAAAGATTTAAACGCAGAGATAAAGAACGAAACATGGGAAAAGTTATGTATAGGAACAATGAGGAACATGATAAATAGTAGATTATGTATGTTTCAATATAACTGGCTACACAGATTATATGTTACTCCTCAGAAATTAAAAGAATTGTACTCAATAACATCGGATAGATGTTTTCATTGCAAAAAAGAGATTGGATCATCATTACATGCAATTTGGACATGCTCAAAAGTAAAAACTTTCTGGGAAGATCTAAACCTAATAAAAAACAAAATCACAAAAAAAATATACCGGAAGATTCAAAAAAATTCTGTTAAATAATATAAAAGACAAAAAATTAGGACTAAAACTAGACAGAGCCCAAATAAAATTTATTATGATAGCTCTAGCAGTAGCAAAAAAATGTATTATGACAACCTGGAAAATGGAAACAAACCTTAAAATATAACAGTGGTATACAGAAATAAACAAGTGTATTCCATTAGGAAAAAATACATTCAATCTGAAAGACAAATGTACATTATTCGAACAAATTTGGGAACCATACACAAAATATGCCAGAGAATGCCGACCACAAACCTCCATCTCCTAAAACAACATTATTATGAGGACAATAAGATTTAAAGATGTGAAAGTAGACGATATGATTTTTTTTGGTTATTTCTTTGTTTTATGTGTTTTATCATTTATTGATTTTTAGGAGGGGTGGGGAAGGGGAGAGAGGATGGGGGTAAAAGAAAAAAATGTCACTTGTATATTGATGATCATTTGTGGATGTTTTGATATGACAGTGCAAAAAGAAAAAAGTGCTTGCTGACTTACAGTAAATTAAGGTAGATAAATCCCCTGGGCCAGATATGGTATTCCCTCAGACCTTGTGAGAGATTAATGTAGAAATTGCAGGGACCCTAGCAGAGATATTCAAAATATCCTTGGCCATGGTTGAGGTGCCAGAGGATTGGAGGGTAGCACATGTTTTCTCATTTATATATTTAAAAAATGCCCCAAAAATAAACCAGGTAATGATGCTGGTGAGCCTGATGTCAGTAGTAGGTAAATTATTAGGGGTTTTGAGAGAGAGAGAATATATAGGTATTTGGACAGTCATGGGCTGATTAAGGAGTCAGCATGGCTTTGTGTGTGGTAGGTAGTGTTTAACAAATCTTGTAGAGTTTTTTGAGGAGGTTAAGAAGAAGGTAGATGAAGGAAAGGCTGTGGATCTTGTCTACATATACTTTAGTAAAGCTGTTATGAGCCCAGAAGACCCCAAAATCCAGAAGCAATAGATATTCACCAAAACAAATGGTTACTTAAACAAAAGTTGCTTTTGATTATCTTTAAACGTGAAAACAAAATCACACTTTAACTTGTCGCTATTAACTAACCTAACTTACCTCCCTTCTAATTCTAAGTGTACGTGTATGTAACGTGTGTGTAAGTTTAGAAAAGTTCTTTGATTTACAGTCCAATCTCACTTCTCATTCCTCCAAGTTTATTGGTTACAGGCAATTCTTAAACTGTGCACAGAATTTAACATTTATAAATTCCACCAGGATGGTGCTTGAAAGGTAAATAGTTACCACACAGGAAGGTTCTTGTCAGTTTTCAGAGAGAGATTTGTGGTTCCTGGATGCAAACTGATCCCTTTTAATCGGCCACATCAGTGTCTTGCTGAAGAAACCTGCCCCATCAGGGTTTTCCAGATGATAACTTCTTTCTTTCAGGTCACCACTGTAGAGCTCGTCGAAAGAACTAAAGACTTGTTGATCCAAACCAAGGCTTTTATTAGTAAAAGACAAGAGCTCTTCACAGGTGGCTGACCAGTCCGGAATGATCCAACCTGGCTAGGGACACAACTGTTTATGGCCCAGACAGTAGGCGTGGCTTAGCTCTCAGCCAATCGCTGTAAGCACAGTCTAGATACTGTAACTATATACACTATATACATTGGTGATAGATCTGTACTATCACATTCACCCCTTCTTGGAGAACTTACCCTGGAAAAACAAACAAAAAAAATGAGGGAGAGAATGAAAGGAAGGGGTAGGTTAAGGACTGTAGCGGTCATGGGGTCTGACCATCCGGCGTAACCGCCATGGTGCTGGGATTGGGGTCGCTGGAGTGGTGTCGCCAGCGGACTCGTCGGGTGCGACCGCTCCTTCGCTCAATTTTCCAGTCGTGTTGTCGGCAGGGTGCCCCGGGTCATTGGGGTGCTGTTGGTCCTTTTGTTGCAGCACGGGGCCTGGGGAATAAAGAGTTGGGGAAGGTTAGGCTGGGGGGTTTGCTGGGTCTACCGCATCCTGAGCTAGGTCCTGCACCGAAACAGTGTCCTCCCACCCGTCTGGGAACTCAACGTAGGCGTAATGTGGGTTTGCGTGGAGTAGAGTCACTTGGTCGACCAAGGGGTCGTTCTTTGAGTGCCGGACGTGGCGTCACAAAAGGATGGGGCCAGGGACGGTGAGCCATGCCGGTACAGTGGTTCCTGATTCGGATTTCCTCGGGAAAAGGAACATCCTTTCTTGGGGGGTGGCGGATGGAGTGTAAGGCACTAGTGAGAACCTCCTGCCAGTGAGAGGTGGGGAGACCTTTAGACCAGAGAGCCAGTGTAACTGCTCTCCATATGGTGGCATTCTCCCTCTCGACCTGGCCATTACCGCATGGGTTATAGCTCGTGGTCCTGCTTGAAGCAGGACCACACTCCAGAAGGTACTGTTGCAGCTCTGCACTCATGAATGAGGACCCCCTATCACTGTGGATGGAATTGGGGGTACCCGAAAATGGTGAAAATACTGTGAAGGGCCTGTATCACTGAGGTGGCAGTGGTGTCTGGGCAGGGCACAGCGTACGGAAAGCGGGAGTACTCGTCGATGGCCGTAAGGATGTAGTTATTACGGTTGGTCGATGGTAGGGGCCCCTTAAAGTCTACGCTAAGACGCTTGAAGGGGCAGGTGGCTTTGATAACGTGGGAGTTATCCGGACGGAAAAAGTGGGGCTTGCATTCAGCGCACACCGAACAGGCTCGGGTCATGGAGTGGATCTCCTCAACTGTGTAGGGTAGGTTGCGCGCCTTCACAAAGTGGGCAAACCTAGTGACCCCTGGATGACAGTGCCTCATGGAGTTTCTGTAGTCTGTCCATCTGTATGCTGGCGCACGTCCCCCTGGAGAGCGCATCAGGCGGGTCGTTGAGCTTACCAGGCCGGTACAGGATGTCATAGTTAAAGGTGGAGAGTTCGATTCTCCATCTGGCGATTTTGTCGTTTTTTTATCTTATCACGCTGGGTGTTGCTGAATGTGAAGGAGACCGCGCGTTGATCAGTCAACAGTGTAAAGCACCTCCCAGCGAGGTAATGTCTCCAACGACGCACCGCTTCAACTATGGCCTGGGCCTCCTTCTCGATTGGAGCCCGGCCACATAGGCATCCCGAACGAGATCATTTGTGATCTCAGCAGCAGTTTTGTTCACACAGTTTACAGTCCTGGCCCAACGCCTTTAATACTTTTAAATATGCCCTGCTGGACTCGCTGGACTGTTGCTTCCTCGACGCAAGCACGAGCCGGGCATGAACTCTGTTCACCGGTTGATCATACAGTTTTTTCAGTATCTTTATGGCTGCGGTGTAAGTGGTCTCAGCCTGGATGTTCTCGTAGACTCTCAAGGACACCATAGAGAGCAATGCTGTTAGACGCTGGTTATCCTCCTCCACCTCAATGAATCTCAGGAAGTTTTCAAAGTTCAGCAGCCAGAACTTAAAGGCTTTGAAGGCTGTAGCTGACCATGGGTCGATATCAAGTTTTTCTGGCCGAGTTAAACGCTCCATCCCTTTCAAAAACAACTCTTTTTGCTAATAAAATTGTAGAGCTCATTGAAAGAACCAAAAACTTGTTGATCCAAACCAAGGCTTTTATTAGCAAAAGACAGGAGCTCTTCACAGGTGGCCGACAAATCCGGAATGATCCGACCTGGCTAGGGACACAACCCTTTAAGGCCCAGACAGTAGGCGTGGCTTATCTCTCAGCCAATCGCTGTAAGCACAGTCTAGATACTGTAACTATATACACTATATACGTTGGTGATAGATCTGTACTATCACAACCACAGACTTTCTTTTTATTTCACTTATTACAAGTGAAACATTAGGTAGCCAGTCCTTTCCTCTTGAATGGACTGCAAGGGCTTTGACCAGGCTGAAATAAGTACTCACAACCTGTCTTCAAAATGGGGTTTTTCCACAAGCTTGTCCTGTTCCACTGCTGCTGACTTCAAAATTGATTTTCTCACTCTCTCTCTCTCTTTCTCTCTCTCTCTTTCTCTCTCTCTCTCTTTCTCTCTCTCTCTTTCTCTCTCTCTCTCTTTCTCTCTCTCTCTTTCTCTCTCTCTCTTTCTCTCTCTCTCTTCTCTCTCTCTCTCTTTCTCTCTCTCTTTCTCTCTCTCTTTCTCTCTCTCTTTCTCTCTCTCTTTCTCTCTCTTTCTCTCTCTTTCTCTCTCTTTCACTCTCTTTCACTCTCTTTCACTCTCTTTCACTCTCTTTCACTCTCTTTCACTCTCTTTCACTCTCTTTCTCTCTCTCTTTCTCTCTCTCTTTCACTCTCTTTCACTCTCTTTCACTCTCTTTCACTCTCTTTCACTCTCTTTCACTCTCTTTCACTCTCTTTCACTCTCTTTCACTCTCTTTCTCTCTCTTTTTCTCTCTTTCTCTCTCTCTCTCTCTCTCTCTCTCTTTCTCTCTCTCTTTCTCTCCCCCCCTCTCTCTCTCTCCCCCTCTCTCTTTGCAAAACCATATGACCCTCTTAGAACAGCAAACTGCACTCCAGACAGTCTGGCTCTGAACTACTCCTCCAATCTCTTTCATCTGTTGATTTTCAAAACTGCAATCCATTAATGAAGTCCTTAGCCACTCCCCAGAGTTTTTGCAAAGGCCATCAGGAGCCGCCCTGTCTGGCTTGAGCAGAGCTCCGGTATTTTAAATGAGATTTTTTTGAAGTTTTTGTATGTGACCTGTACTAAAAAACATGCCCCAATTTATCTCCAAAAAACAATACAAACACAACATATCCTGTCACAAAGCCTTTGACAAAGTCCCACATGGGAGGTTAGTTCAGAAGGATCAGACACTAGTATCCATGGGAGAGGTTGTAAATTAGATACAAAATTAGCTGTATAGGAGAAGACAAAGAGTGGTAGTGCATGACTGCTTCTCCGACTGGAGGCCTGTGATTAGTGGTGTACCTCAGGGATCGGTGCTGGGACCATCATTGTTTGTTGTCTATATCAATGATCTGGATGATAATGTGGTAAATTGGATTAGCAAGTTTGCTGATTACACAAATATAGGAGGTTTTGTGGACAGTGAGAAAAATTTTCAAAGCTTGCAGAGGGATTTGGACCAACTTGGAGAATAGGCAGATGGAGTTTAATACAGACAAGTATGAGGTGTTCCATTTTGGAAGGGCAAACCAAGGTAGGACATGTACAGTAAATGTTAGGGCACTGAGTGCTGAAGAGCAGAGGTGGTGTCATATGTGGACAGGGTTGTAAAGAAAGCTTTCAGTATCTTAACCTATATAAATCAAAGTATTGTATTTTGGAGTTGGGATATTATGTTGAAGTTGTTTAAGACATTGGTGAGGCCAAATTTGGAATATTATGTGCAGTTCTGGCTGCCTAACTACAGGAAGGATATCAAAAAGATTGAAAGAGTGCAGAGAAGATTTACTAGGATGTTGCTGGGTCTTCAGGAGTTGAGTTACAGGGAAAGATTAAACAGGTTAGGATTTTGTTCCTTGGAACATAGAAGAATGAGGGGAGATTTGATGGAGGTCTACAAGATTGAGAGGTATAGACAGTGGATGCAAGTAGACTTTTTCCACTTAAATTGGGAGATATAAATATGAGAGGTCATAGTTTTAAAATGAAAGGCAAAAGGTTTAGGGGGAAATATTAGGGGAAAGTTCTCCACCATGTGGTGGGTGTGTGGAATGAGTTGCCATCTGATGTGAAAGTGGGCTTGCTCTTGTTTTAATAATGGATAGATACATGGCTGAGAGAGATCTGGAGAGTTATGGAATGGGAGCAGCTCAATGGGTCTAGTGGAATTATGGTTGGCACAACTAGAAGGGCCGAATGGCCTGTTTTCTGTCCTGTAGCATTCTGTGATTCTAGGTTTAGTATCATCTGATCATTACATTGGGTTGTACGATGTTTCTCTAAACAATGGGGCACTTAAAAACACAATGTGCACTAAATAATGATCGACGTATAAATGTTTAGGATGATTTTTATGGTAGCATGAGGCAACTCATCAGTCTCTCTGCCTGTGGGAAGAAGTTATTTCCCAGCCTGGCAGTCCTAATTTGGATGCTTCTGTACCACTTCCTTGTTGGTAGTAGATTGAAGATAATGTGTTGGATGGAAAGGGTCTTCTCTGAGGAAAGAGAGACATCAGCGATCCTCTCAGGTGTTTTGATGATCCTCTGAATTGAGTTCCAGTCTGATGCTTTGCAGCTAACATACCCACACAATGATGCAGCAAGAGCGGACTCTCTCATTTGTGCTCCTGCAAAAAGTTTTCAAGATGGGAATTGCCAGCCTTGCCCTCCTCACCAGGCAATTCTACACCTTCCTTACTAATGAGGTGTTGAGAGTCCAGGATAGGGTGTCCTTTGTACGCATGCCAAGGACCTTTGTGGCCTCTATGATGGAGCCATTGATGTGCAGTGGAGAAAGGTCAACCTTGTCCACCTGAAGTCCATATCACCTCCTTTGTCTTATTCACATTGAGAATTGGTTTGTTTTTCTCATTTAATTTTGAGTTTTCAACCTCCTCTCTATAATGCAACTCATCATTGTTGCTGATGAGGCCAACTACTGTTGAGTTGTCAGCAACTTTGAAGATTTGGTTGGACCTGAATCTGGCAGTGGAGTTGAATCAGCAGCCTTGTGTTATCCTTCTGTTACTTGAAGGGATTTCATCAGGCCCATTGGAAATGTCTAGTGACAATCCACACCATTCATTCTTTTATTGCATGAATCATTCTTTAATGAATGGAGGAGGAGGCAAGGGAAGTACTCAGACATAATTGGATGAGATCAGTGAACGCTTTGAAAATCACTGAGTTGATCAGCTAGAAAATGCAGCTTTATCGGTCAAACCACGTAGCTAATGCAGGCAGCCTAACATGTATGATTATCTTGATTAGTTTCTAAACAAACATCAGAAAGTTGTCCACGTGCTTGCAATACACAAATGTGTTGGAGAAGCTCAGCAAATTGCACAGTATCTATTGGAAGTAAAGGGTAACTATATGCTCAGGCCTGAGCACTTCGTCAAAGCATGGGGAATAAACAGACAGGTGCCTGAATAAAAAGAGATTGGGGGGAGGTGCAAGGAGGGAGAAGAGGGGGCAAGAATAAGGGGTCAGGTGAATATAGGTGGGGGATTAAAAAAGAAAAAAATCTGAGAAGTGATCAGGGTGGAGGGTTGTTCTCTGATAGGAGACAGAAGGGGGTGGGGAAAGGAGACAGGAAAGAGACATTGGGGAGGGGGAGAGGTTTCATGGAAATTGGAGAGAAGTTTCTATTAATGCTATCTGTTTAGAGAGTGTCCAGACAGTAAATTGTTCCTTCAATTTACAGGTAGCTTTGGTTTAGCAATGCAAAAGTTCATGGATAAACATGTATTACGCATGTAGAATTAAAATAGCTGGTCACTGGGAGATTCTTCCTAATGCAGTAGACAGAGCAAAGGTGCTCAACTAAACTAACTCAGGGTCTGCATCCAGTCTCAAGGTAGAGAAGGCTACATGGTGAGCAGTAAATGACCACTGCAGATTTACAAGTGAAGTGTTGCTTCACCTGGAAGGACTGTTTGGGGCCCTGAATGGTAGTGAGGGAGGAGATGTGAGGCAAAGGCAGAATTTTTTGTTTTCCCAGGAGTAGGTATGGGCAACGAGGTATGGGCAGCAAGGATGTTTACTTCCTATAGATGCTGCATGACCTGCTCTGATTCTCCACCACATTTCGGTATTGCACTTGACCACAGTATCTGCAGCTTTTCTTTATATTTATGTCCACTTGCTCTCCACTTTGAATGTGAATAATATCATCTACCATTTTGATCTTGACCATTTTTTCCCCCAAAGCAAAAGAATAAATACAGCAATTCTGCTGTTTATTCGCAAAAATATTTTCATAGTGAATTACTTTTGAAAATTCAGACAGTAAATCAATTATTCCTTTAATTTTAGTACTTGTGGTTGAGCACTGAATGGGTCAGTTGATCTGATTTTACAATTTTTTGATTGGCTGGAGATCAAAAAATAATAATCCCAACTTGCAAATGGACACATGTGACAGCTGTGTCCCTCAGCAATGTCCTTGACTTTGTTTGACCAATTATTAATATACAAGCAGCAAGACACTACTTTGCATTAACTATTTACCTGAATCACCTTTCAGTTTAATTTGTCATTGTTCCATAATTTACAAATATTTGACTTGACACTTCAATGGGGAAAATGCCTTTAAATATTTAATAATCTCTTGATCTTTAAGTGTTGAGCATTTAGATGATGCAATGGGTGCCAAAGTACTTCAATTGATTATTTTGTCTTTACAACTCTTTAGTCTGTGAAATTGTTAACACGTTCTTTTTCTTTACAAAATATTTTCTTTCCAAATTTTTGTTATTGCCACCTGTATAAATTATGGCTTGGTATTATTAATTAAAAGTTTTTAAGAAAAAAAGTTTTGATTTCTCCCCCCTCTCCACCCACAGTGAAATCCCCAAGATTGAAATATGACTTAGTGTACATAAAGATATACAGTATGTTAAAAGTTAAAGATGCATTACACTTGAAACATATCATTTTATCCAAGTTACCCCACATTCTCAATCAAATTACATTGTACAGTATTAATATTAAAAAACCTAAGCCCATTACCAGGAAAGAAGTTGTTTGTCCAAAAAAAGACAGAATTCTTACTAGAGTAATACATTACCTCATTAGTTAACACTCTGCCTTCATATCAAATCAAAGATTGAATGTAATTCAAAAGGGTCCCCACAGTGTTTGAAAATTTGAATTCAAATCTGAAATTAACCATTCAACATGGCTTTTTTAAACTAGTGGTGCATTCACTTGAAGACCCTTTGAAATTAATATGGTCCTTCCATTTGAATGTTCCTATGCCACAGATGAGAGAACTGCTCCTTCAATTAAAAAAAAACCTCCGCCTGGTGAACAAAGATGGAGCTCTTTGGCAAGGAGTGAAAATACAAAGTTAACTCTAGGGGCATAGCTTTGACATAACCAACACTCTTTCATTGTAGAGCAAAGTACAAGATCTCATTTGCATATTTTGCATTAAATTATCATCAATAAAGTCACAAGGACTTACATAAGATGTGCCACGACACATACTAATAATAACTGGACTGAACACCAACTAATCCATTCTGTTATATCCATCTACCTGATCTTAACACATTAGCATCATCAGGAATATCACAGCAAGAATAACTTGGTCTCAGATTTGTTCAACGGAAGCTTTTTCTGATTAGGTTAAGATTACCTGACGACCTCAATAAGCAAGAGCTGCAGGATATTTATAATAAAATATAATGCTGGAGAAACTCAGCAGGACAAACAGTCTATTATATTAGCAAAACTACATAACTGATGTATCATTCACAGGCACTGTGAATGATGTAAAACACAAAAAGGCTGGAGGAATTCGATAGGTCTCAGTGTCCATAGGAGGTAAAGATATAACCAACGTTTGGTCTTAATTCATCCTATGAATAATTTTGGTATTTGGTAATTTGGTTTTTTTTCCTTTCTAAGTGAATCTTCTTCCATATATTGAGTAAATGATGCAATACTGGTGAGCTTTTATATTGTACCAGGTTTTCATCCCACTTATAAAGTATATGTTCCGGTACCTTCTCCCCTATTTTATCTAGCTCTATCTTAGACCAATCTGATTTTTCCCTCATCTTATAAAAATCTGACAAGTACCTTAATTGTGCTATTCTATAATAATTTTTAAAGTTTTGTACCTGCAAACCAACTTGGTTGTACCTCTCTTACTTTATCTAACATTATCCTCAGTTTCCCCACCCCCCCTTCCATAAAAATTTCCTTATTATTCTCTTTAGTTCATTAAAGAATTTCTCTGTTAAGGGAATTGAAATAAGTATTGTATCCTTGGGAAGAGATTCATTTTAATGCAATTTACCCTCCCTATCAA
The DNA here is from genome assembly GCF_036971445.1 of Narcine bancroftii. Taxonomy (NCBI): domain Eukaryota; kingdom Metazoa; phylum Chordata; class Chondrichthyes; order Torpediniformes; family Narcinidae; genus Narcine; species Narcine bancroftii. Next base: position 36,808,138 of record NC_091469.1, read on the forward strand.
CATTAACGGTAATTCTTTCCAATGTTCTAAGTCTTCCTGCAATTTCTTTATTAGTGGCTGATAATTTAATTTGTACAAGTGGCTTAAATTATTAACTAACCTAATACCTAGATATTGGATTGCTCATGTTTGCCATTTAAATGGTGATTCTTTTTTAAATTCTGTATAATCCGCATTACTCATTTGCATCACTTCACTTTTATTTGCTTTGATCTTGTACCCCGATATTTCTCCATATTCCTTCAATTTCTTATGTAGTTCTTTTATTGATATTTCTGGTTCTGTTAAGTATACTATGATGTCATCTGCAAATAAATTGATTTTATATTCCTCCTTTATTTTTATCCCTTTTTATGTTCTGTTCTTATCAGTTCTGCCAATGGTTCTATTTGTAAAGCGAACAGTGAGGGAGATGATGGACATCCCTGCCTAGTTGACCTACTTAATTTAAATTGGTTCGATACATATCCATTTACTGTTACCTTCACCAATGGTCCATTATATAATGCTTTAATCCAATTAATATATTTTTCTGGTAGATTGAACCTTTGTAATACTTTGAATAAATAATTCAATTCTACCCTGTCAAAGGCTTTTTCTTTGTCTAAAGTAACAGCCACTGTTGGCTTCTTAATTCCTTGAACTGCATGAATTAGATTAATAAATTTACAGACATTATCTGCTGTTCATCTTTTCTTAATAAATCCAGTTTGATCTAATTTTACTATTTTTGGTACACAGTCGGCCAATTGTTTTCTAATAATCCCCTTTACAAAAGATAACCTTTCTTTTAGACAATGGGAGAGAAAAGGAATTAAAAGAATAGAAAATTGTTTTTTGGGAAATAATTTATTATCATTTGAGCAAATGAAGTACAAATATGGAATAACTCACGGTACAATGTTTGCATACCATCAACTGAAAGCCTACTTAAAGGATAAATTGTGAAACAGACTGAGATTACTAGAAGGAAGCAGCTTTGAATATGTGATTACATACACAATGATAATTAAAAGATTTATAACGAACATGTACATCAAACTGCAAGAGAAGGAAAATGACGAAATAAGCTAAAAACCCAAACAAAAGTGGGAAAAAAGATTTAAACATAAAGATAAAAAATGAAACATGGGACAAGTTGTGTTCTGGAACTATGAAGAATATAATAGACATAAGGTTATGCATGATACAGTATAATTGGTTACACAGGTATCACACCCCAAAAGTTTAAAAAAAAAATGGGACCCAACATTATCAGAGATGTTTTTTGCTGTAAGAAAGAAATGGGAACAACAGTACATGTAATTTGGGCATGTGAGAAAGTGAGAAAGTGAAAAAGTTTTGGGAAGATCTAAATCGGTATTCAATAAAATCACAAAGAAAATACCAAAAAATCCAGACATGTTTCTTCTAAGTAATATAAGAAGTAAAGAATTAGGCCTCAAACTGGATGAAGCACAAAAAAATTCATTATGAAAGCCTTGGCTGTAGCAAAAAAATGCATAATGTCAACTTGGAAATCAGAAAAGAGCCTGAGAGTACAGCAATGGTACATGGAAATGAATAAATCTATTCCATTGGAAAAAAATAACATATAATTTAAAAAATAAATTCACATTATTTGAACAAATTTGGGAACCGTACATGGAACATAACAGAGAGGGCTTGCCTCGGACCTCCACCCCCTAAAATGATAAGAAGACAAAATTACTTGATCCAGTGTGTAAAAGTAGGTGACACATTTTTCTTGTTTATTTTTCATTGTGTGATGACATTGTTTAATGGTTTTATTGTATTGTATATGTTGAATGTTTATTGGTTTTGGAGGGGGGTGGGAAGGGAGGGGGTAAAAGGGGAGAAAATGACACTGTATATTCAAGAGGGAAATATTTGTGTGTGTATTTTGGTTGATATGGTTCACAGTGTGGAAAAAAAAAGTCATCCTACGAGTGAAAAACAGGCAGGTGCTTGATTTAAAAGGCTGGGGGAGGAGGAAAGAAATGGTGGGGGAGGAGCAGAGGCCAATAGGCAAAAGGCCATATTTGGACATCGATAGGAGGACAGGAAAGGTTGGGGGAGGGAGATGGCTCTGTGAATGCAGAGTTGGAGGAAAGGAGACCAGGGAAAGAAAGAAAGGTGGGAAGGAAAGGAACCAGAGAAGTTGATGTTAATGCCATCTGGTTAGAGGGTGGTGTTCCTCAAATTTGTGAGTGACCTCAGTCTGGCAGTGCATGACTCCATGGATAGACATGTTTGTAAGGGAATGGGATGAAAAATTTAAATGGGTTTCCACTAGGAGATTGCCTCTATTACAGTGGACAGAATGAAGGTGTTCAATAAAATGATTTCCCCCAATCTGTTTACAGATTGAGGTAGAGGAGGTCACAAAGGGTGCATTGGATAGAGTAGATGACCACTGCATATTCATAAGTGGTGTTGTTTCATTTAGAAGGACTCTTTGGAGTCCCAAATGGTGGTGAGGGAGGAGATGTGGGCAAAAGTGCACCATTTCCTTCAGTCACAGGGATAGATACCAAGTGGTTGATTTTTAAATTTAGGCATGCAATATGGTAACAGGCCCTTTTGGTGCACAAGTCCATGCTGCCCAATTGACTGACACCCTTGGTACGTTTTGAATGGCAGGGGGCATCCGGAAAACTCGGTAAACCCATGCAGACATGGGGAGAACTTGCAATCTTCTTGCAGACCATGCTAGTTTTGAACCTGGTCACTGGCATTGTAACAGTTTTGCTTTAACCATTACACTAACCATGTTGTCCCATTGATGAGAAGGGAGAAGTGGTCAAGGGAGTTGCGGAGAGAGCAGTCCCTGTGGAGAGAGAAGGGGAAGGGGATGATGTATCTGGTGGTGATATCCACCATAATTAGCACCTGTAGATGGAGTTTTGGCTTCTGTACCAGAAAATATCAGGATTAGTTTGGTGAGAATAACTGAAACATTCATCAGTTAATTAACCCCAAATGAAGCTGAACACTCAAGGTTCAGATTTCGGGTGTTCCTCAGAATAGATGCGAGAAACAACCCCTTAATCATGCATTTGTCTGCCTTGCATGGTGAGTGCTGCAAGGCTATTATGCTGGTTGCAGTAAAGTGTTTGCAGCAATTTTTGCTCCAACAACTCTCATGTGGTCAGAGTGCAAGCTTCTCTCCAAAGAGTGATCGGAATTTTCTCTGTAACCTAATACTGTTCAAGATTGACCATCAATATGCTGTGGAGCAACCAGTGTGACTGATGAGATGTAGACAGGGTCACTGCAGTCTGCAGAATGAAAGGGACTGGACAAGTTGCAATTCATTGTTTATATCCATCTTCTACTACTCAGCACAGATGCCACCCTGAACTCACTGCCTGCAGAAACAATGCAAGTTGGTTTGGAACTGTTGGATCTGCCTCGTGGTTTAATCAACCTCTGGTGGTGGTTTGTGAAATAAAAGGAAAAATAATGAAAATGAATTGTTGGATGGGAAATTCCACTTTGAAGACTGATGTCAGGAAAAGCCTTCAATGCAGACCACAGATATTGAATGAAAAGGATAGAAGATCAATTAACTTGTTAATGACTATTACAGGCAGAGACAGGACTGTCAAATGAATCTCTGCCTCAAACTCTCAATAATCCACCCACTGAAAGCCAAGAATGGAGATTAATTTTTCAAGGGTTGAGAGGCAGTCAACTCCTGCTGGAAGTATTATTTCAAAGAACTTTGTGGTTATGATGCTCTCCTTAACATTAATACATTTGAATGCATCCCACAGCAAATTACAAATCCATTCTTGCCATCATTCCAGACTAATAAGAAGTTGAAATGTCTATATTGCAATTGAAAAATGACAATATGTTCCTGAAAGTTCTAATTTTTTCTGGAGAAGGACTGTAGACTTGAATTTTCAACTCTTTCACATCTGAGATGAGAAGGGGGACCACAATCACTCTAATTATGATAATCTTTATGAAGGGAATAGTCTGATTATGGTAACTGCAGTGGATTCTCCCAGTTATCCACTAAAAGGAAATGTGTTATCAATCTTCCTTGCTTCCTCTCTTCCCCACCCCCCCCCTAAACAAAAACACCTGGAAGCTGAACAGCAAATCGCATTCTGAATTCTGCCCTTTTAGAGGCACAGTAGACAAGATCTTCACCATAGGACAATTCCCAGAGATAGGTAGGAAGGAAGCAACACTATCTTTTACATATGTTCTATTCTCTCACAAATGCCTTTGTTCTCATCAATTGAGAGAGAGAAAGAGAGAGAGTCTGTTGAGGATCTCCTTTTTTTTTCTGCAGAAATTCATCTTCATCTAACTTGCAATCCACAAAAAAAATCATTGCATACAGGCTGGGGTCATGCATTGTCACTTCGATACTTTTCTCAAATTTTCTCTTTGCAATACTGTATTTGCTTCTGATAAGATTCCCTGTGGAGTGGTGAATGCTTCAGTGAATGAGTGGATGATGACTTGGTCTAGTTTTTTGACAGGCATATAAGCAAGTTTCATCTGCATTCTGCAGCCTGATGACAGAGGTTGGCTTGACCTTCCTTTGGAGTGGAGTAAACAGGCCAAACAGTGTCCCATTGGTGATGGTCTCTGTACCAAAATATAAAACTTAATGTGATGAGATGATGAGATTGACCAGGAGATTCAGATGCTAATTCTTCTTTGGCTTGGCTTCGCGGATACAAGAGGATGGATTTTGTATTCAATATCTATGAAACAAAGGTCCTCAGCCAACCTGATACTAATATTTTTTTTTTAAAAAAACCTCCCCTCTACCCTTTGCATCACCCAGGAAGTAATGGACCATTTCTTAAAAGCCAGGACCCATTTCTCATAAAATACAGACTGTATCCTTTGTTTGTCCAAACAAGTGTTTGAAGCTCAAGATCTCAGACTTGCAACTCATGATCTACTGGACAACTATGGCTTATACCTACTATATACTTCTGAGCCAGGTCAGTGCTATCTCAAAGACACTGGAGAGAAAAAAAACAATGCTATTCCTACAAAACTCTAATTCATGGGCAAGATGAGTGAACAAATGCTAACAAATTCCCCCATGTTCACTCCTCTAGTTATAAAGCCCTAGTGATCCTCAATCATTCTGTTTAGCAGAACACGTGGTTTGTATGCCCAGTATTAAACTCCCAAGGCAGACACCATTCATCCCATTCATCTTGAATAATTGTAACATACCTCAGACTGTGGAAAAACTCTGGTCCATGACTGCTTAAAATCAAGAAAGATGGAAAAGATCTGCAAGATTCCCCATCAGTGTGTGCCCTGCATAAATAGCTAGAAGAATATATTGCTTCACAGACTATCACCAGTGCACTGTAAAAGCACCCATTGTCTCTACTGTCTGAGTCTGCAGGTCCTATATTGACCTCATCAACCATCCCAGGACCTACAGAACTGGAAAACAATCCAGAGGAACAACCAAGAATAAATAATTGTGCAAAGGGCAAACTTGTAGGTTACATGCATTTCAACTGCCTGGTAGCTTGAATTGATTTAGACATGATTTTACAAAGAAAATTAAGTATTTTTAAAAAGTCAGATTCCTCATTTTGTGCAAGGCATTGTTTAGTATAATTTAAGGTGGTACATAGAATATGTATTTCCAAACTTAAATTATTTAGTTTTTATGCAGATGTTGATCCACTATGTGAGAAGTGTAAGATTTTTAAGGCTTCATTGATTTGTATGTTTTGGGAGTGTTAAATTTAGGAAAATTTGGGGAAAATATTTTCCAAATTTTATTAATGATTTTTAAGATCAAATAGAACCATGCCTTTTAATTGCTTTGTTTGTTTGTTTTTTTTTTTGTGAACTGGATATACCTCTGACCTCAACCCAAGAGAAAGTTTTGGCTTTGATCATGTTGATAGCCAGACAAGCAATTTTATTGAAATGGAAAGATGACTCTTCACCTACTCATACACAATAGTTACATGATGTAATGTCCTATTTAAACTTGGAGAAAATTAGATATAATATTATAGATAGTAAGTTTAAATTTAACAAGATTTGAGGTCCATTCGTTGAATGTTATTATGATAGGAAGATTTGAGTAATTTGGATGCTCCAGTGATTCTTGGTCTAGTCTCTGAAGGTCACTATTTGATCCATATCTTTGCATCCTTTTCTACAATGTAACCTTGATTAGAGGGAGAGGGTAGATTGGATTTAGTTTTAGGGTTTTCCCTTTTTTCATTTTTGGATTACCTTGTTAAATCATGTTTGTCATAGGGTACATTCTGACTAGCTTAATGATATGATCTTTGTTGAGTCAAAGGAATTGTTCAATGTAGTTTACTTGGTTTCTATCCAGAATTATTTTTAAGAAATATTTTTAAATAAATATGGATAGGCTTTTTGATTTTCATTGACATTAATTTGTGATGTACGTACATATAGATATAGATATACACACATGACCTGGTATTGTATGTTGGATTTTTATGTTGTTAAACTCAATAACAAAATTTAAAAAGAGAACCAGTCAGTTACCCAGTAAATCTCAAGATAGTTCTCAATCTAGTCAGGCAATACAGGAGAACATTTAAAATATGTAAAATAATCATTTTATAGATTTAAATAGTGGAATTTTTGAATAAATAAGCAATTCTCTATTCAGATAAACAATTTGAAAATAGATTTGTACCCTTTAGCTCACTCAAATCCCTGCTGGTTCTCTTGAAATAATGAAGGAGGCATAATTTAACCATCATCAGGAAGTTTGAAATTATTCTTAATGAAGAGTGTGCATTGAGCCAGAAATGAAAGCCAAAGTAATGTCTTGCTTAAACCCTTTAAAAATATTATAAATTTTTTATTCAAAAATTTAAATAGTTTGAAGACTATTAAGGTGACATAATTGGAGCTTGCTGCATACGCCTTAACACTTCACAATGTATCAGCCATGTTGCTTGAATATTTGCTTCTCTTTTCTCTGTTGATCTGAGCCATCTTAGAAATCAACACAAATTTGCTCTGAAATTCTTTCCCAGTTAACTGAACTACACCAGATTTTTCTTCCGAAAATCTGTTCTGTTTGTTGAATTTTGGATTGTCTTCACTGCAAAGATTGTTATTTCTGCCTTCAAAATGCCACCTGTTGTGGTGGCTCACCTCAGTTCTTTGGCATCCAAAGCACCCATCTGGGCCAATGTCACTTCCAGGCTTCATTTATTCAATGTATTCTTGATCAACCTCTGCACATGTTTCAGACATGTTCCAAACACTGTTATACATCAGTCCATTCTATACTGGTGCCTGTTTTAATTCCACATTTCTTTTTTTTATTTTAGGATGTGGATATTTCTGGCACAGCCAACAATTATTGCCCATCCATAAAAGCCTTGAACCTGATGTTGAATCATCATCTTGAACTGTTGCAATCCTATTGGTAATAATCCTCCCATAGTGATGCTGAGTAGGGACAATGTGGGGAAGTTCCACCATTAATGAAGGGTCGCAATATGCTTCCAAATTGGGATAATAGGGAATGTGCATATGGTTGGGATCCTTGCCCTTTCTGATGTTCGAGTTTGCTGATCAGGAAGTGCTTGAGGGTGATGGTGGAAATGCATTTTATTGATTGTAAGCCTGCAGACATGGAATGGTGGAGGTGGGAAGAAATGATATTTAGGCTGCTGGATGAGGAAACCATCAAGTGGGTGCTTTTGTCCTGGATGGCATTGGGATTAAACTTTAGGCTTCTGTGCCTTTTTTGTCCCCCTGAAGAGAGCAGAGTGAAGAGGGTACAGCCTGGGAGGTGGGTGTACAGCACAGAAACTGGCACTTCAACCCATTTCATCCATGTTGACTGTAGTGCCTATCTGTACTAATCATATTTATCCACAATAGGGTCCAATCCCTGTGCATCTTTCCACTCAGTGTCTGTTCAAGCACTTGGTAATTTTGTCTATCTCTAGAACTCATTTTGAATATTTGTGACCCTTTGCAGGGAAAAAATTTTTTTTTTTTCCAAGTCTTCCTTAAAGTTATCCCCCTCAGATTAAACCCTTGCCCTTCAATTCAAGATTTGCATATCCTGGAAAAAAAAATCATCACTTTGCCTCCGACGTTCCAGTGAATGTAAACTCCGCTTATCCAATGTTTCCTTTATTGCTAGAGTTCTCCATTCCAGGTAATAACCTGGTGGATCTCTCTTGCACTTTGTCTCTTCCTACTATCTCCCTCCTGTAGTGGGATGACCATAACTGTATACAAAATGTGCCGTCTAACTACAGTGTGATTCTTGAGAGCTGTTGTGCTACACTTAAGCAATGTAAAATATTCTCTCAAACATTTGTGCCTTGCAAATGGCTTTGCAATGTTACCAGATGAGTCAGTTGCCATAAACTGATGACGGCATTTAGTTTCTGTCATTTAAATTCTCTCACATCAGTTATTTTCTATTTTCTTGATACATTTTTTAATCCATCGATTAGTCAATGGCACTTTATTGTCTGTCAGAATCTTGGAAAGCCAGGGTCAGGATTCAATGTTTTGTTTTTTCAATGGCCCTCCTTCACAAGAAAGGAATTGATGAGAAGGATTTGTCATCACAAATGGTCTCATCAGTCTTTCAATAAGCTTGTCTCACCAGCCGTTCACAAGAGCTGATCTAATTTGTATCAAACAGAAGGTGTTTCCTCTTCATTAACTACTACTTTATCAAAAAAAATAAGAATACAAATTTGTGAGCCCTGCTCACACAATTATAATGAGCTAATTAGCAGTTTGTTGATGTACTCACAAGACAAGGTGAACATCAAATTCAATGAGCACTTGAACCCAACCAATGGAGAAATTATTCTGAGGAAGGGGCAGCACAATTTTCAGCTTCCGTGTATTAGTTATATCAATGATGCATCATCAAATTCAGTGATCATCTTCATCCAATCCTCTGTCACATTTGCTGGGAAAGCAGAAATCGGCAGACCAATTATCTAATTGTTCAGTGAAATGCCTTGTTTTTTCTGGGTTGAATTTAACAGCAACCCCTGCAATTAAATGGTTATGTGAAATGTAGTAAGCTACTTAATGGGAGCATCAGTCGCATTGCCCACTGGCCCTGATTGTGCATTCAAGGAGAACATGCTAGTCTGATCTTGGCCTTGATACCACTTTTCTCCCATACCTCTTCACTGTAACCTAAAATTTCTGATTGTTGATTCTATTCAATGAAAAATGGAACTCCTCCAAACAAATATTTTTCAAACAAATATTTTTAATCCTATTTCTTGACAACAGAAGAGACCATTCAGTCCACTGGCTTCCAGAGCAATCCCATTATCCCATTCTCTCACTTACTGTATATATCAGAATTTATTATGATATTTGTTTTGTGGTAGCATTATAGAGCGAACATTCATATTATAACCATATTTTGACAATTATTATATATAAAAAAAATTAACAGTGCATGAAAAGTAAGGCAGTGACTTTGATTATTGATTATTCAGGAATCTGATGGCAGCGAGGAAGAAGCTGTGCTTGGGCGTTTGAGTGCTCATCTTTAGACACCTGTACCATTTTCCCCGATGACAGCAGAGTAAAGAGGGCATGGCCTGGGTGGTGGGGGTCTTTTGAGGATAGAGGTAGCATTTTTTAAGACACCATATTTTTGATATTTTTGATGGCGTGGTCTGATGCCCATGATGTCACAGGCTGAGTTGAGATCCTTCTGGAGTTTATTCTTGTCCTGAGATTTGGTGCCTCCATATCAAGCAGTGATGTAACTAGCCAGAATGTTATCCACGGTCCACCTGCAGAAGTTTTTGTAACATACCAAATCTCCTCAGACACCTCACAAAGTATAACTGATGATGAGCTGCCTTTGGGATTCCATCAACATGGAGGCTCCAGGGCATATCCTTGGAAATGTTGACACCCCAGGATTTTGAAGTTCTTGACCCTTTCTGCCACTGACCCCTTGATGAGGACTGGGTTGTGTTTCCCTGACTTCCTCCTGAAGTCCACAATCATCTTGGTTTTGCTAATGTTGAGCGCAAGGTTGTTGGTGTGACGCTGCTCAGAGCTGATCTATCACCCTCTTGTATGCTTCCTCATTGCCGTTTGTGATTCAGCTATCAACTGTGGTGTCATCGGCAAACTTGTAGATAGCATTGGAATTGAGCCTGGCCACACGGTCATGGACGTATAATGACTCAAGCAGTGAGTTAAGCACAGATCCTTGGGGTGCACCTGTGTTGATGATCAGTGAAGAGATCTAATTTGTTTCTAATTTGTACTCACTGGTCTTCCGATGAGAAAGTCAAGGATCTAGTTGAAGAGGGAGGGGAGTACAGAGGCCTAGAGTTTGTAGCTTCTTGATAAGCACTGAGATAATAATGGTATCGAAGGCTGAGCTGTAGTTGATGAAGAGCACCTGTATGAATTGCTGTTTGAGGTGATCCAGAGCTGAGTGGAGAGCCAACGATATTGCATCTGCTGTGGAGTGATTGTGACAATAGGTGAATTACAATGGGTCCAGATCTTAGGTACTTGTTAATTCTGGCCTTGACTAGCCTCTTAAAACATTTCATCACAGTCGAAGTTAGTGCAACTGGGTGGTAGTCATTTAGGCAACTTGCGCTACTCTTCTTGGGTACTGGGATGATTGATGCCCATTTGAAGCAGGTGGGCACCACTGACTGCTGCAATGAGAGTTTGAAAATGTCTGTGAATGCTCCAGCTAGTTGGTTGGTGCAGATCTTCAGTACACTGCAAAATACACCATCAGGGCCTAGTGGCTTGTGAGGGTTCAACCTCTTGAATGATGTTCTGATGTCGCCCTCAGAGACTGATATCATAGGGTCCTGGCCTTTTCAGGAATTCTGGTAGGCACTTTTTGGTGGTTCTTCTCAAAGTGGGTATAGAAGGTGTGAAGCATCACAGCTATCTAGTGTTCATTGTAGTCTGTAATGGCCTGCACTCCCCACCATAGCCGGCGTGTATTCGTCTCTGTCTCTAGCTTCCTCCAGAATTGCCACTTTGCTTCAGGGAAGGCCTTCCGCAAGTTGTACCTAGACTTGTAAAGATCCTGATCCCTAGCCTAAAACCCCATTGTTCTCACCCTCAGCAGGTTGCAAATTTTCTAATTCATCCAGGGCTTCTGGTTGGGGAAAACCCTGTACAGTATTCACACTTGGGCACACACTCATCCACTCAGGTCTTGATGAAGTTGGTGACACCTGTTGCATATTCATTAAAGTCTGTGGATGAGTAGTAGTATATATTCCAGTCCACTGATTCAAAGCAGTCCTGCAGCACTTCTCCGCCTCATCGTCTTCACCATTGGTGCTGTGGTCTTCAGTCTCTGCTTGTACACCGGGTGATCAGACTTGCCAAAGTGTGGTCGTGGTATGGCTCAGTATGCCGTAGTTCCCATGGTGTTTAACTGGTCTGTGTGCTGTCTCTTTAATTCCCACCTGATGTTTAAATGTGCTGAGCGTCTGCTGTCTGTGACTCCCGCAGAGTTTGAATGGCCTGGTCGTGGGCAGTTTCAAATTCCCATGGTGTAGTTTTGTACTTGTGTGAGCTGTTTAAAAGTTCTGTAGTGGTGGTGTTGTACTCGCCTGAGCACCAGCCGTTTTGAGGTCCTGCTTCCCAATGGACTAATCGAACCATAAAAATGTCACCCCAAAACCAGGGGTCATCTTGTACCAGGTATAAAATCTGGACCTTGATATCCTATGGCTTAGTGTGTCCCCTGTGATGATGGAGAACAACATAAAACACACGCTCAACTCCTACAGTCCTACCACAGAATATTTTTCTACTGAAACTCTGTTTGGGAAGCTGGATTAATAGTAAATGTTTTTTGAATATTTTATTTTTCCATTTTCTAAAGATTGTATGAATATATTTAAACTTTTATACACATCGAATATATTAAATGTTTCCCCCATACAAAAATATAACCATGCACTGTCAGAGCTCTTTTTCCATAATTTTTATATATATACTTTACTGGGTCAAATTTATAATTGGGCCCCTACATAATCCAACTATGGTTACCATATCTTAATGAATGTATTATGGCGGTGCACTCTCTCATGGCAAACTGGCCTCACGTGTAAAGTCACATGGCGGGGGAGCCATGGGAAGATGGCGCTGTCAGGGGTTCTTTCTGACTCAAACCTCCCTCTCAGCACACACCTCGAACAGCAGTTATGACATCTCCATGCATGAGGTGACTGAGCCAGCGCTGCCCTTAAAGGGGCACACACTAAATTCAAATAAACAGTCATTAACGACCCTCACCGTGGTGGATTTGCTTTCTTCAGCTGTGCAGTGTGCTACAGTGGTGACCCTGACGAGCTCAGATGCCTTTCTGGACTCAGACATGGATTTGACTGAGATAACGCCATGGCAATCAAGCTTACCCCCTTCTGGACCCATTGCCCGCAGATGTGGTTTGGGCAGGCAGAAGCATAATTCCACCTTAGAAACATCTCAGCAGACCCCATGATGTTCTACCACGTCATGAGCGCGCTGGATCAAGACACAGCAGCCAGAATGGACGACCTCATCCATCATCCTCTGGCTGAGGGTACAACTTGCTCCTGGGGACTTTTGGCCTCCTTCTCCCCCCCCCCCACCCCCAGCAACGGGCTTCCAGTCTCTTGCATCTGGATGGGCTTGGGGACAACAGCCCATCAGCATTAATGGTTGAAATGCTGGCCCTGGTGGAGAATCATAAGCCTCTTTTCCTTTTCTGCCACATTTTCCTCGAACAAATGCCAGAGGATATCCAGCTGCTCCAGCAGATGAGGATTTCGCAGACCCACATAAGGTCGCAGCCCAAGTGCATGCCCTTAGGCGCATGAAGAGGGAGCATGAGGCAGCTCAACCAGGTTTCAAGACTAGGAACTAGTCAACCGCAAGCCACCCCCAAGCACAAGCTAGAAGAGAGCCTTTCGACCTGGTGCTTTTATCACCAGCGCTGGGGAGTGCAAGGCCGTAAGTGCCACCAACCCTGCAGCTTCCAGAGAAACAACCAGGCCAGCCGTCGTTGATGGTTGCAATGGCTGGCCATGTGAACAGCTTCCTTGGTCACTGAAAAATCCACCAGCCGATGTTTCCTGGTGGACACTGGCCGAGTTGAGCATCCTCCCCCCTACAGCACTGGAGACTCTCATCCAATCTCCCAGTCCAACCCTGCGGGCAGCCAATGGTTCCACCGTCAAGACCTACAGCATCCACAGGGCGCAGATCCAGATCGGCAAAGAAAAATTTAACTGGAGGTTCATGTTGGCCTCAGTGAGCACCGCGCTGTTGGGGGCCGACTTTCTGAGGGCTCAAAGCTTGCTGGTTGACGTGAAGAGCAAGAGGCTGGTTAATGCCCGCTCTTTCCATTCTGTAGTTTTGGACGTGGTGGATATAGTCGGGTCCAAGATCGCTGCCAGAAATCAGTACACCGATATACTCCATGAATTCCCTGCCATCTTGGAACCACGCTTCAATACCGCTTTCCCCGACACTGAGTTTTCCACCACATCACCATGTAAGGCCCCCCATTGCATGCTAAGCCCAGAGAGCTGTCACCCAAAAAACTACAGCAGGCAAAGGAGGAGTTTTCAAGGCTCCAAGAGTTGGGGATCATCCGGCATTCAGACAGTGCTTGGGCATCACCACTCCACGTGGTCCCCAAGTTGTCTGGGGGCTGGAGACCCTGAGGAGACTGCCAATGGCTGAACGATGCCACAACCCCTGACAGGTACCCAGTTCCCCACATACAAGATTTCTCAGCCAACTTCCACAACGCGCAGCTCTTTTCCAAGGTGCGGGGATATCACTAGATCCTAGTGCACCCGACGATGTGGGAAAGACAATAATCATCAACCCATTCGGCCTTTTCGAGTTCCTCTGGATGCCTTTCTTGTTAAAGAATGCAGCCCAAACACTCTAGCGCCTCATGGACGCAGTGGGTAGGGACTTGGACGTGTGTTCATCTACTTGGATGATATCCTTATCACCAGTCGCAACTGCAAAGAACACAAGGCCCATCTTCGCACCCTGTTTGCCCAGCTGGCGGAGTTCATCCTCACGGTCACCATGACCAAATGCCAGTTTGGCAAGCAGTCACTGCAGTTCCTGGGGCACACCATCTCGGTGGCTGGGGCTGCTCGGGCACCAGAGAAGGTGGCAGCCATCCAACATTGCCCCAAACCATCCACCCTCAAAGGCCTACAAGAGTTCATAGGGATAGTGAATTTTTACGATTGGTTCATCTCCAGTGCTGCCTGTACCATGCGCCCACTGTTTGCACTCATTGCCGAGAAGAAAGAGGTGGAATAAACTCTTACAGCAAAGAAAGAAGTCCTCGCCAGTGCGACGTTGCTTGTGCACCCACACCTGGAGGAACGCACGGTGAACGCTTCAGCTACAGCGGTTGGGGGGAGTTCTGGAGCAATGGCTCGATGGACAATGATGCTCGCTGGCCTTTTTCAGTAAAACAGCTGCGCTTGCCAGAGCTCAAGTACAGCGTGTTTGATTGGGAGCTGCTGGCGCTGTACTTGGCCATCTGCCATTTCCACTATTTACTGAAGGGCAGATTCTTCACAAACCACAGGCCCCTCACCCAGGCACTCACCATGGCAAAGAACCTGTGGTCAGCCAGACAACAGCGCCACCTCTCTTACATGTCAGAATTCACTACTGACATCCAGCACATGGCAGGAAAGGTCAACGTGGTAGCGGACGCACTCTTGCGCCCATCAATCAATACACTAGCCCCCAGCCTTGACTATACACAGCTATGTCAGGCCCAACTGCATGACGCAGAGACGAGCCCTTCGGACTGTCATTTCGGGCCTTGACCTCAAGGACATCCTGTTGCTCAACAGCCAGGACGCGCTGCTCTGCGACGTCTCTACAGGCCCATCATGCCCGGTAGTACTGCCGTAGTGGAGAGTGAGAGTCTTTAGCCTAATCCATGACCTCGCTCATCCCTCGTTGAAGATGACCATGTGGATGGTCACAGAGAGATTCGTGTGGCATGGGCTCAAGGAGGTGGCAAAGTTGGTTAGGAACTGCACCAGGTGCCAGGCCACCAAAATCCACAGACACATGCAGGCCCCAATCCAACGCTTCGACTAGTCAGCGTGGAGGTTCCAGCACATCCACATTGATGTCATCGGCCCCTTGCCGGTGTCCAGGGAGGCATGCTACCTCTTTACGATACTGAACTGAGCCACGAGATGGCCCGAGGCCATCCCGATCAGAGAAGCTTTGGCGGAGACGTGTGTTAGGATCCTGGTCAGTCAGTGGATCGCCTGTTTTGGTGTGCCAACGCATGTCACCAGTGACAAGGGTTCCCAGTTTACCTCCACGCTACGGGCCCAGCTGGTGAGGCTCTTGGTGGTTAAACTCCTCCACACTACGGCCTACCACCCACAATCCAACTGTTTGGATGAGATGTTTCATCGGCACCTAAAGTCCACCCTCATGGCCCGACTCACCAGCCTGAACTGAGCAGACAAACTGGCTTGGGTCCTCCTTGGAATCAGGATGGCACCCAAGGAGGACCTGCAAGCCTCGTCGGTGGAATGGTATATGGCACACCACTTTCCCTGCCCGGCGAGTTCTTCAGCTCAGAAGCCGACACAGTACCCGAGGATGCGAACCTGCTGGCAGATCTCTGCAGGAAACTGGCCTCACTGGCCCCTCCACTCCCATCATGCCACGGCACCCGGCCATCCCACCGCCCCAAGGACCTGGACTTGGCAGAGTTTGTACGTCCAGAGAGGACTGCAGAGGGCACCATTACAGCACCCGTACGAAGGTCCTCTGGCGATCCAGCAGAACTTTCACTCTGAATGTGGGAAGGAAGGAGGAACTTGAAGGTGGCCATTTGGTCTCAGTGCAGATGGCCATGCCCAAGTGGCAGGACGCATAGCCGGTTCTGGGGATGTTGTGTGGCGGCACACTTTCTCATGGCAAACAGGCTCCGCATGTAATGCCACGTGGCGGGTCAGCCATGGCGCCATCAGGGGTTCTTCCTGACTCAAACCTCCCTCTCAGTGGGCACCTCAGCCAGCAATTATGACATCATGTTGCACGTGGAAACTGAACCAGCGCTTCACTTAAAGTGGCATGCGCTAAATTCAAATAAACAGTCATTAACGACCCTCAATGTAGTGACTGTGCTTTCTTCAGCTGCACAGTACGCCACAGTATCATTTATTTTTTTAAAGTTGTATTTTTTTTTCCATGGGTATACAGCTACATAACTCAACAGCCCATGGAGCAATAAATAGGGGAGAATCGGACTTCCAAGTGATTGCTATACACTTGGCTACAGTCAGGGCTGCTTTAACAGCTCTGGGTCGTATGTCAAAGGCACTCCTATTATTCTTGTTAGTGTTTCAACAATATCATGCCAGAATGATCTTGTCTTCACACACAACCATGTAGAATGTAGGAAAGTCCCAATTTCAATGGCACACCTAAAGCATATTTTTGATTTGTGTAGTTTTTGTGGCATGAGATATAGTTGATGTAAGAAATTGCATTGTAATTAAATTGTACCAATCTGTATCTTGTATTTATCATTGATGCCATACTATCCATACACCAATCAGACCAACATTCCTCTGGTATTAAAACACCTAGATTTGACTCCCACCTCTCCCTCAACCTTTGTTTGCCCAGCCTTAGTACTTTCACCTTTGAACAGAATACATCCTAGCTATAAATTTAGGCATATTACCCAGTCAAAGCATCCCCTCCATGTCACTGCTTGAGAGCGGGACCAATGTGGGACCCCACCTCTTTTGCAGAAAAGACTTTAACTGAAGAAAGCAGTGGAAGGTTCCTTTTGATTAGTCATATTTGTTTTAATTGTTCAAAAGGCATAAGTGGTCTTTCTTTATAACAGTCTTCAATAAGTCCTTTTTCATACCAAATACTTAGAATTCTATTATCCAGGTTCATGCACAATAATTCATTCTGGCACAGTGGTGCATTTGGTGACATTTTTTCCCCAATACTCTTATTAATATCATTGCCAAATTTTAATCATATGTATCAAAATGGAGTTATCTAGATTTTTGTTATTAATGTGACATTTCATTTGTAAATAAAAATCCTTCTCTGCTCCTCCCTCATTTTATGCAATCACATTTGGATCCATGAGAGGCTCTCTTCAAAAAAGGATGAGAGAAACCCCGACTGGGCTTCTAAATAATATTTTAAAAAATCTGGTCATCTTAATCCTCCCTATTTGTATTCCCATCTCAATTTTCCCATGGAGATCATAGATACATTATTCCAAATAAATTGTCTTATGACCATTAAGTATCTTTTTAAAAAAAAAAAAATCTGAGGCAAAGAAATGGGCAACGACTGGAAAAGGTATTACACCCTCGGCATCACTTTCATTTTCACATCATTAACCCTCCCAACTGAAGTGATAGGCAGGTCCTTCCATCTTTGTAAATTCTCCTTTACCTTTCCAAGCAAAGAGATAGTTAAGGTTGTATATGTTTTATTATCAAATATTTAATTCCTTCCAGTTTCCATTTAAACTGGCTTGCTTGTTGATATTCATCATAATCAAAATTTAATGGCATGATTTCACTTTTTTCCAAATTAATTTTGTGACCTGAAACTCTACCATATTTCTCCAGTGTGGTCTGTAGTTTGGTCAAAGCGTCAACCAGGTCAGATAAATATAACAGCACATCATCTGCAAATAAATTAATTTTATGCTCTTCCTGGAAAACTCTGAATTCCTTTGTATTTGGGTCCATTCTTATAATTTCTGCTAGTAGTTCAATCACCAGAACAAAGAGACCTGGAGACAGTGGGAACCCCTGCCTGCTGGATCTATTTAAAGGAAACATTGACATCTGTTTATTAGTTATAATTTTGGCTTGTGGTAAAGAATTTTTATCCAATCAATAAATATTCAGCCCATTCCAACCTTTTCTCATACTTTAAATAAGAACAGCCACTCTGCCCGGACCAATGCCTTTTCAGCATCTAGTGTTACAGTTATACTTGGGTTCACTTTAGACTTGGCCAAATGAATTATATTAAATAGTCTGCCTAAATTGTCTTTTTTTTTAAATAAAGCCTACCTGATCCAGATTTATGAATTTAGGTAGATATTGCCCGAGTCTATTAGCCAGTGCATTATCCAAAATTTTGTGATGCACATTTGACAAGAAATAAGTCTATAAGAGGACAGTTTTAGTGGATCTGTTCTTTTTTTGGTAGCACCATAATACTAGCTTTTCTGGATGAGTTTGAGTCTCTACTGCCCAGTCTAACACAGTCATAATAAGAAGCATCAAAATATCCTTAAATTGTCTGTAAAATTTGGACAGGAAACCATTTTTTCCCAGTGATTTATTTGCCTGTAATGTATTCAAGGTTTTTTCAATCTCCTCTAGTAAAGGAGACATCCAATTCCATCTGATCTCTATTTTCCAATTTTGGCAGCTGATTTACTGAGAGAAATTCCTCTATCTCATTAGAATCCCCCAGCAATTCTGATTTATACAGTTTTGTATATTTTTTTTTAAAGTTTCATTGATTCCTTCTGATTGCATGTTAATTTGTCAGGCTCTATTTGAATTGCATTGATCTTCTTTAATGTTTTCTCTATCTTTAATTGCCATGATAAAACTGTGTGCTCTATCTCCTAATTTTTAATACTTCTGCTTTGATTTTAAAATAGTTTTTTTTCTATTTCATAACGTAGTTCATTCCAATATTTTATTTCCTAAAATTTTTTATTTATCTTTTGAACTTGTTCTCTGGTATTCTTTTTCCAAATCTGTGATAGCTTTCTCCAGACCATTGATCTCTGCCATATATTCCTTTTTTTTGGTATATCAAATTATTTGTCCTCTTAAATAAGCCTTGAGAGTATCTCATTTAAAAAAAAAACTATAGTTAGTAGAAGGTCAATTTGTTTCAAGACAATTCTATTTGTCCCCTACTGAAATTACAAATATCTGTCCTTCTCAGCATCGTGGGATTAAGATACTGCCTATAAACACTTTCTTAACTTTCTGCCATCAATATCATTAAAATAAGCAGAACATGGTCAGATAATAGTCTGGTTGGGAATTCTGTTTTTCAGTTGTGTAGACAGACAATAGAAAATAATCAATTCTTGTATATGAATCATGAACTTTTGTATAGAATGAATAACCTCTCACCCTGGGTTGTGACTGTCTCCATCTCTATCAGGTTTAAATACTTCATAAAAGATGAAGTAACTTTTGTCTTTGACACTATTTTTGCTGGTTTAATCTGTCTTTTTTTTAAAGTGTGCCAAGATTCTTTTCCTTTGTATGTATCTGTTTAAAATTTATTAGGTTTAATGTTTTACTCATTCTTTGACACTATCTTTGCTGGTTTAATCTGTCTTTTTTTTTAAAGTGTGCCAAGATTCTTTTCCTTTGTATGTATCTGTTTAAAATTTATTAGGTTTAATGTTTTACTCATTCATATCCAGTTCCACAATATGACCCTTATGATTATCCATAGTGCAGATGTTTTTCCCTTTATTAATCTTGCACATGTATTTTAATGATATATTAAATGATAAAATGTATTGTAAAACTTTCCAACAGACTTAAAAAATAACAGCACAGCAAACAAAGCTAACAGCATACATCAGTTTCCATTTGCAACAGCTGTCAAAGAGCGAAGCCTCAATGCTGCCCTATGGGATCCATCCACCTAGTCCGACTGCTGTCAGTCTGTACAGACTTTAAATTGCCTATAAAAAGAACCAATGGTTTATCTTAAAATATGCTAATAAAATGTAAACATTTAATGGGTAATTTGCCTTTAAATTATTGTCACAGCATCACTTCATTGGTTAGTGGGATGGTTGGTAAAGGACTAGTGGGGCAGTAAGTGCCAGACTTCGTTCTTGTTATACGGAAAGTTTAGCTCAAAACCTACATTTTAATTGGAAATTCTTGGAGTCATCTTGTATAGTCAGTCACCTTGTAAACCAGCATATATAGTATTGAACCCTGTTTCCTGTCCTTTTACACTTATTCCCTTCCAAATTTCCCACAAACCTAAAGTCAAGGAGTAAGTTACAATAGCTGACCTACCAACAAGTCTTTGGAATGTGAGAGGAAGCTAGACCACCTCGGAGAAGCCACTTATATCTGTTCAGAAATTATCCCATTGCCAATCCTGTGTTTGGTGAGATATCCATATTAAATGATATCACTCCCCAAGCAACACCTCACTGGGGGGGAAAAAAAACAAGTTCCACACACCCAGCACCTGAGGTGAGGATTAAACCAGAGTCCCTGGAGCTGCGAGGGAACAGCACTACCTGCTGTACTAATGTGCCCGCGTGCCATGTTACTTTGTGACTATGCTGCCCACAGCTCTCGGGGATAGACTTTATTGCCAGAGGAGAAAATTTCTCTTCATCTTTATTGGACAATCCTTTATCAGACTATTATTTTGATTTTATTCCCCTGCAGGGGAAACGGAGTCAAAATCACATCTTGGTCAGAAAGAATGTTCGATTAATATCAATTCAATCTATTGGCTGAATGGATCTGGTTGACAGTGCCCAGTTCATTTTGCTGCCTTTAAATATTCAGCCAAGTATGAAATCCAAAATGAGCCAGATGTTTTGGAGCTGGTGCTGGACACAGGACTCCAACTTGACAGCAAGGGGGTATTTTCCTGCCATCACCACCCATAATCTGTGGAGAAAGGTAAATACCAGTGAGAGTTGGAATTATTTCATGTTTTAATTATTTGAATATTTTTGTAGCTTGAACTTGATTTCACTTTGTTCTGAACATTTTATTCTTTTAAAATTCTGAGCTGTTTTTGGATGCCTCCAATTAACAAATTAAGTATTTGGCATCAGTAGAAATCCATTATCACTGCTGTTTGAAAGTGTTTATGCAGATTGGCTACAGTATTTCCCAGGTGACAACTGTGATTACATTTTAGAAGTGCTTAACTTACCATAGGAATGAAAAGAGACAGAAACTGCTTTGGACAGAACTAACAATCGCAGAACTAAAACGATCAGATTGCTCAGTATCTCGGTGCCTGTGTGTGAAGGTATCAAATTTCCACAATTACCTGTATGTTTCCTCACTTTCTCCTGAAATGCCAGCTCTAATTAATACTTTTCCAACTAGTGAAAATTGCCTGTTAATTTCATGTAGCATCAAAAGATTAATTCTTTAACCTGTTAAAATTCAAGGAATACAATCGCAGTTTCTGTGATGTCCCCTTGTGATTTGACCTATGGAGTCCAGGTATCATAGAATTTACTCTTGTTGAGGCAAACCTTGGATGTGTTGACCAGAATTTATGAACGCCACCATATATCTAAGTTTGTTTCTACTTCAGCTACTGAAGGAACAAAAGTAGTGTCAAGAGACTGTTATTCCATCAGCAAAGGAGGGAGGGAAAACTTGAATAAGTATGGCACTGCCAGCAATGTGTAATGTCAGCCGCAGGTGTGAACATGACAGACAGCGCTGCTCTGAAGGGTTCAACCACCCAGTCCTAATGCTAGCAGGTTTTAAATGGCCTGTTAAAGGAGATGACGGTGTTTTTTTTTAAACTAAAGTCCTGCAATCACGGGTCTGTGCCTGTGCTTGGCAGCCGTCACGAGGGGTTACAGACTCCAGGAAACAGCGGACTGGCGCAAGCAAGGCACCAGAAATTGGGAGAACACCCTCCGAAAAAAAGGAGAAATTGAGGAGACTACCATACAGGATGGGGGCAAACCAATGAGACACTCAACAGCTAAGGGACTCGCACAAGCTGTGGGTAACGTGGTCGGGGGCCCTGCATGGGCTGTGGGCTGCTGGAAGCTGGCATAGGAATTAGGTATCAGAGTTGGGATTTGAGAAGGTGCTCAGGAGAAGAGCAACTCTTGAAGGGCCTCAGGCCCTGAAGGCTTCCTGATTGCATTGGAGGCTTCGGTTACCAATGGATTGAACAGGAGTCTGCAGAGGCTGCTGAAACACTGGAGGTGAATCCATGGAGACTCAATGTCTTAGAAGGGATTCTTGTTCTGTAAAGGGTTCCAGGTGACACTACTGGCAACTCTTTGTCTGCCTTCCGACAGGCAGAAGGCAATTTTGTGTAATATTGTGTTCATGACAATAAAGGAATCTTGAAATTAGGAATGTTCTAAAACTTGTTTGCCAATTGTCCAAATATGAGTTATTTATTGTCGCAACACACAAGTACAATGTACACATCACCAAAGTTATTTGCTGCACCCAAATCATTTAAAAAAAAATAACCACATTACATTATTGCACAGAAAGCAGTAAATAAATATAAAAAGATAGATAATAAATACTCAGAGTTGTGCGGGGTGGGGGGGGGGGGGGGGGAATTCCAATTGTGCAAATGGATCTTTATGGTGCCACAGTACTTGTGATGAGAGTAGTTTGGGGAGGTTCAAGAGCCTGACAGCTCTTGGTTTAAAGCAGAACTGGTTTTAAACTTGGAAATTCTGGATTTCAGTCTTTATCTTCTACCTGAAAGTAACAGTGAGAAGAGGTTGTGACCAAGCCTCATGTTGGCTGCCTTCTTGAGGCAGCATCTTGCGTAGATGTCTTTAATGGATGGGAAGTTGGTGCCTGTGATGGACTTGGCTATCTTTTTTCAGCCTTCTGTATTCCTGGCCATTTAAATTGTCAAACTGGTCTGTGATGCAATTTAGCTGTGGAAGTTTGATGGATCAGTCTACAACATGCCAAATCTCTTCATACTACTTAAGAAGGCACACCAATGTCTTTACTTTCTAGCAGTTGCCTTGGTGTGCTGGCTCCAGGAGAGGTCCTTCACTATGTGGACTCTTAGGAGCTTGAAAGTGAACTAAATCTCTCCATGACCATCCCATCAATGGAGACAGGTAGCTGTCATGAGACTTCTGTGGGTGGGAATATTTTAACTGTTTTGTTGGTTAACTGGTGTGCACATTATCATTTATACTTTTATCAAAAATCATAGGCTGAATTTCTGAGATCTTCTCACAAAGCATACTTTTGAAAACAATTCTGCATGCCTCTTTTGCTATTTTTCAATATCTCTGAATTAATTCATATAATTCAGTCATTCACAAGACTGATATTGTTCAATTTCACCAATATAATTTTTAAAAAAGTAATCCACTCCTATTTATACCATGTTCCAGCAGTTCATCTGCAATTAATGAGCCTGGACCATTCCCTCTTGGCCACTATTTGAGTCATTCAGTCTGTTCTTATTCCATCATAGACAATCCCTTTGTTCTCATCTCATCTGTTTTCATTACAGCATAAAATGTATCTTCAATTTTTCATGTTCAAGATTCCAAGTTCAAATACTGGGGGAAAAAAAAAACTTATTTTGTCTTGAAACATTAACTCTTTTCACATACTGCCTGGCCTGTTGAGTTTTTCCAGAACTTATTTATATTATAAATCTAAAGGTACTTTTGCCACTTTACCAAAATGAGAAATGCACAACTAGCAGTACCCACTTGTAGTATTAAAGGTGTAAGGATAGAGAGATACAAACTAAAATATTGTCGCTAAATATCTTGAAAATGTTGCCTTATCAAAAACTATGCTTTTGTAGTAATGCCCAGAAATCATGTTAAATATAACCATACAACAGCTTATGGCATGGAAACAGGCCATCTCGGCCCTTTAAGTCCACGCCGGTTCACTCAAACAACTCTGCTGGATCCCCCCGCCTAATCTCCACCTATAACCCTCCAAACCCCTCGTAACCATGTATATATCCAGCCTCTTAAATGATTGACTCCACCTCAACTATTTCCTCCGGAAGATTATTCATTCAGCCACCACTCTCTGAGTGAAGAAGCATCCTCTAATGTTTCTCCTAAAATTTTGCCGCCTTACCCTCATCTTGTCCTTTTGCTTCAACCTCCCCTGCTCTCAGGGGGAGAGTCTACTTGCATCTAGTCTATCTATTCCTTTCATAATTTTAAACACCTCTATCAAATCCCCTCTCAACTGTCTACATTCCAATGAATAGTCCTAACCTCTTCAATCTTTCTCTGTACTCTAGGTATTTTAAGCCAGGCAACATCCTTGTAAATCTTCTCTGTTCCCTCTCCACCTTGTCTATATCCTTCCTATAATTTGGAGACCAGAACTGAACACACTGCTCCAAACCTGGCCTCACCAATGCCTTAAACAGACTCAGCATCACTTCCCAGCTCCTATACTCTATGCTATGATTTATGAAGGCTTAAATACCTTAACCACCCTGTCAACATGGGAATCCACCTTCAAGAAATGCTGCTCCATAACTCCAAGATCTTTGTTCTTGTACATTCCCCAATATCCTCCCCTTTTCTAGATGTGTCCTATTTTGATTATTTTTTTCCGAAATGAAGCACCTCACACTTCTCTACATTAAATTCCATCTGCCATCTTTCAGCCCAATTTTCCAGACAAACCAAATCCCTCTAATCCCTGAAAACCTTCCTCGCTAACCACCACTCCCCCAATTTTTGTATAGTCTTCATATTTACTTACCCAGTTAACCACCCCATCATCCAAATCATTAATATCAATTATGAACAACAGGGAACCTAGCACCAATCCTTGAGGTGCACTGCTTGTCACAGGCTTCCATCCTGACAGACAGTTGTCCACCATGACCCTCTGCTGTTTATCCTCCAGCCACCTCTCAACCCATCTTACTATTTCTCTATTAATCCCTAGTGATTGAAACTTCCTTACTAAGCTTTCATGTGGAACCTTATCAAAAGCTTTGCTAAAATCCAGATAGACTACATCAACTGCCCAACCTTCATCCACCTTTCTTGTCACTTCTTTGAAAAACTCTACACGGTTCGTCAAACATGACTATCCCTTCACAAACCCATGCTGGGTGCTCCTGATCAATCCCTGCTTATCCAGATATTTATACACACCATCTCAAAGAATACCCTCTATAACTTTCCCTACCACCTAAATCAAACTTATAGGCCTATAATTACTTGGTTGACACCTCGTGCCTTTTTTAAACAATGGAACTACATTAGCAACCCTCCAATCCCGTGACACCACACCCTCTTCCAGTGATCATTGAAAAATCACTGACAATGCCTCTACTATTTGCTCCTTGACCTCCCTTAACATCCTGGGGAAAATCCCATCAGGACCAGGAGACTTATCCACTTTTACTGACCCTAGAAGCTCCAAAACCCTCTTTACTAATCCCTATCCTTTCCATAGCTAAGCCATTTGCCTCACTTATCTCTCATATTCCAATGTCCTTTTCTTTGTGAACACAGATGAGAAAAAAAATCATTTAATATCTCTCCCATCTGATACAGTTCCTCGCACAGTTCGCAGCTCCCATTTTACAGTGGTGTTGTTCTATCCGTAACCCTCTTTTTTACTATTCATATATCTGTATACACCCTTTGGATTCACTTTTACCTTATCAGCTATCGACACCTCATACCATTTTGCCTTTCTAATTTCCTTAAGGTTTTTTCTGCAATCTATGTAATAATCATACATCTTATCCATTTTTTGCTTCTTAAATTTAGTATATGCCCCCCTCTTATCCCAAACCAACTTCCTAATTTTTCCAGAAAACCACGGTTTCCTTGAACTTTTGATCTGACTGGCATGTAAAGATCCTGTACTCTCAATATCTCTTCTTTAAATACCTTCCAAATCTCCTCTACATACTTTCCAAAAGAAAGATCAGCCCATACAATTTTCTGCAAATCCCTTTTCATTTCTTCAAATCTGGCCTTCCCCCACTCAAAGACCTTCAACCTCGGACCTGGCCTATCCCTTTCCATATTTAAGTTGAACCTAATGGACCCATGATCACTGGATCCAAAATTCTGTTACCTGCCTTATTCCGTTCCCTAACAATAGATCTAACACTGCCTCCCCTCTTGTAGGCACCTCAACATACTGCAAATACATATCAGTTCTTTGGCATAAATATTCATTTTCTAATAAAGTAAGCTTGGCTAAGACTATAACCTTGAAGAGTAGTAAGATGTGACCAGATTATGCTGAGTAAATGCCTTGTTTGACTACCCTGTCATGTATTCAAGGCATGAGACCTGACTGCTAAAATCATTTCTATTCCACTGCAAAAAAACCGTTCCTTCAATTACTTTGACAGTCATGCATTCAACCAACACTGAATTAACCAGACAGTTCCCTATGTTACATGCCAGCATTTGTTTATTCAGATATTCATATCATTTTGTCACATTCATAAGTGCGTGTATTAATATCAAGATGCCAATGCTTCCTTATCTTTATTGGACAGTTGTTTGTGATTTGAATAGATGATGCAGAATTGACTGTATTCCATGTTTCCCACCTAAATATGAAGTACTCTCATATTAAAACAGCCAGGAATACTCTGAAAGTTTAACTATATTTGCCACACTTGCACTCCTCCTCCTGTCCAGAGTGTGAAATCTGTGGCATGAAGTTGTAGTACTGGACACTTAGGTGACCCATTGGTATTTACAAGTCCAATGTTCACTTGAAAATTGGAATAGACTGATACTTGTACTAAATCTCTCAAAAAGAAAAGGCACTCTATTTCCAGAGATGATGCAGTCCTTTGCAAGAAAGATAGGATGAGTAAAGCACTGAATGAAACAAACCACCTGGTCCTGCTCCAGTAATGAACCACAGGGAAATGTTCCTGGTAAACAGCCGATAGTTAGAGGGATAAGAGGGGAGGTGGTCAGAATCATTTTCTCATGAGAGAGGTATCAAAACTAAGAGGGCATAGTTTTAAAGTAAGAGTATAGGGATTTAGAGACCATATTAGGAGTAAGGTTTTTCCACAAAGTGGATGGTATTTGGAATAAGCAGCTAGAGGAGCTGGTGAAGTCTGATACATTTAAGAAGAATTTAGACAGACACTTAAAACAGGCAAAGTGTAGAAGATGTGATCCTAATGTGGGTAAATCAGATTAGTGTAGATGAACAAAAAGGTCAGTATGGTGGGCCAATTTCTGTGCTATACAACTCTGAGGCTTTGATTTTTTGTACCCTTGAGTGAACAGAAAGCAATCAAATTGAGTCTATTTCTGAGAAGAGATGTCTAACCTGGTGAATGAAAAAAGCTAAACTCAAACTATATTGTTGGGGAAAAAAAACATGAACCTCACCAGAATCATTGTTACAAACAGTGGTCCATTGGACTCTGCTACAAATACTCACAACTCTATCCTCTCCTGCTTTCAGTCACTCTTTCAGCCACTGCCCCAAAGACACCTCTGCCTTCTCCTCAGTTATTCATCCATTCCAGACACATACACTGAATATTTTTACTGACTATCCTTTCTATTCTGCACCAGGAATTAAGTATTATTATTTGCTAAGCCATTAGTATTGAGAAGAGTGCCTTTGGATAGGATAAAAGTGAAGTCTTCAAGTGGTGCATGATTACCACAAGTGTCAACTTCCTGGGGGCATGATTGCTCTATTATTGAATTTAGGTGTACTCTTCAATGAGCCTGACAACTTTGCCTTCAATGCAACACAGGTTCACTCCCTCACCTCTGTAGTCAGCACACTTGTGACTAGATCAGTGGCACCCATTTTCTTGGCTGAACTGAAAACCCTTTGACTTTGCTCTTAATTTTACCTTCAACTGTGCCTTGGTACATTCTTTCCTTCTTTAGTTTCTTCCTTTTTCATTCTGGAAATGTATGATTACGGATGTCCACCACAATTTTAATGACATTATCTTCACCTTAATTCCTGTAAAGATTCTATTCCATCAATTAGTTTCTCGATCTTGTTCATTGAGATAATAAGGCTTGCCATTGCAATTCTTTTACCATGTCCTCCTTCAATAGCCAGTTCTCTTGATTGTGGTTGACAGGGCTATTTATTGTGCACGTTATAACCCCGAGACTTCTGCCACGATCAGTTATTTTTTCCCAGAATCAAGAAAGGAATTGCTCTGTACTCCTCTACAGCTTTCACTTTAACACATCAACCTCTAATGTTTTCCATCACCACCAGCACATTTCCAACATTGATTAAATCTTTGTCACTCTTTCCAGCATTCTTCAGGAGCAAATCACCAAATAACATACTGGCTAACACTTCAATCACCGACATGGGGTAATTAAAAAAAAGTTTAAAACAAAATAAAGAAAAGTATTAACTTTGTATCATAAAAAATATAAATAAACACATGCGAGATCTATGTGAAAAGTCAGAGGAGATGGGGGAAATTTTAAATGATTCTTTTCCTCGGTATTCACTAGGGAATAAAATATTGTACCAGTTGAAGTAAAGAAAAATAGTGGGGAGGTCATGAATCATATAAGGAAAACCGAGGAGGTAGTGATGGCAGTGTTAAAAAAGATAAAGGTGGACAAATCTCCAGGTTCGAACAATGTATTCCCAAGGACACTCAGGGAGACTAGTGTACAGATAGTGGGGCCATTAACAGAGATATTTAGGATGTCACTGGTCACGGGGGTAGTGCCAGAGGATTGGAGGGTGGCTCATGTTGTTCCGCTGTTTAAGAAAGAGTCTAAATGTAAGCCTGGAAATTATAGACCTGTGAGTTTGACATCTGTGGTGGGTAAGTTGATGGAAAGTGTTCTGAGGAATGGCATTTACAAATATTTGGAAGAACAAGGATTGTCAGGGAAGAACAGGTAGTAGTCAGCATGATTTTGTCAGGGGTAGATCATGCTTAACAAACCTTATAGTTTTTCGAGGAGGTTACAAAAAAGATTGATGAAGGGAAGGCTGTGGATGTTGTCTATTTAGACTTTAGTAAAGCTTTTGACAAAGTTCCCCACAGGAGGTTAGGAAAAAAAAGGTGGAGCCATTAGATATAAATAAGGAGGTAGTGAAATGGATTCAGCAATGGTTGGATGGGAGGTGTCAGAGAGTAGTGGTAGAAAATTGTTTGTCCAATTGGAAGCCGGTGACTAGTAGAGTTCCTCAGGGATCGGTCCTAGGTCCACTATTGTTTGTTATATATACTAACGATCTGGAAGAAGGGGTGGTAAAGTGGATAAGTAAGTTTGCAGATGATACAAAGACTGGTGGTATTGTGGACAGTGAGGAAGATTACCGTAGCTTAAAAAGAGATATATGAAAGCTAGAGGAGTCGGCTGAGACATGGCTGATGGAATTTAATACGGATAAGTGTGAAGTGTTGCATTTTGGAAAGGCAAATCTAAATAGGTCATATACATTGAATGGTAGACAATTGAGGAGTGCAGAGCAACAAAGGGATTTAGGAGTTATGGTAAATAGTACCCTCAAAGTTAATACTCAGGTAGATAGAGTGGTGAAGAAGGCATTTGGAATGTTGGCCTTCATAAATCGGAGTATTAAATTCAAGAGTTGGAATGTTATGATGAAATTGTACAAAGCATTGGTGAGGCCAAGTTTGGAATACTGTGTACAGTTTTGGTCACAGAATTATAGGAAGGATATAAACAAAATAGAGAGAGTGCAGAGAAGGTTCACGAGAATGTTGACAGGATGTCAGGGTTTGAGTTACAGAGAAAGGTTGAGCAGCCTGGGGCTTTTTTCTCTGGAGCGTAGAAGATTGAGGGGGGATTTGATTGAAGTGTTCAAGATTTTAAAAGGGACAGAGAGAGTCAACGTGGATAGGCTTTTTCAATTAAGAGTGGAGGATATTCAAACTTGAGGCCAGGTTTGAGATTGCAGGGGGAAAATTATAAGGGGAACTTGCAAAAGGTGGTTGGGATGTGGAATGAGCTTCAGGCAGAGGTGGTTGAAGCAAGGATGTTATTTACATTTAAGGAGGGGAGGGGAGAGGATTGGAGGGGTATGGACCAGGTGCTGGTCAGTGGGACTAGGAAGGTGGGGATTTGTTCCAGCATGGACTAGTAGGGCCAAACTGGCCTGTTCTGTGCTGTATATGGTTATATGGTTATATGATTCATTCAGTTCGCTATCCCAGTACTGAGTGAGGAATTTACTGATGCCTATTTTCTGAAAAGAGATGTCTCCATCAGCATGGAGTTGGTCCATCATTTATCAGCACATGTGAGTGCTTTATTCCCATTGAGTTAACAATCTATTATACTGCCTGATCCATATGGCCTCAAATTGCCAGTTATACAAGCTTCCAGATACATTCAATAGCTGGAATTCCACTGGTGCCAGGAATGTTAGTGTAGAAAATATAAATAATGTTTATTAGTGGCAATTTAAAAAAAAAACATAAGCTCCTGCTTCCTGTTGCCTCATAGTACAGGTAACAATTTGAAATTAATATTTTTAATGAGTTGTATGTATCCCCAAAATGAACAGACCCATCTGTTCACAGCCTAATATTAAAAAGAACATGTGCAGATCTGAGACAGAGCTTTCTGATTGTGGCAATTTTGCCTATCAGAAAACTGCAGTGGGATGTAAACCACAATGAACAATTATCATGGATTGATTTTCCATATGTATCTGCTCAATGCAAACCCGGTGTCCTGATTGTATCTAGGTAGACCAATCATAACAGCATGAATTGGATTTCTATGTAGAAAGTTTTTGGTCAATGTTTGCATTACCAGGAACAGTTCGCTTTAAACTGATGGGGTAAGTGGTGTCCCACTTCTTCATTATTGAGCTTAAAATAATGAACAGAGTTGGTAGTTGTAGTGAACCACAACAAATGCTTTACTGAGCAAGATAAATGTATTTACACTAAGGGGAAGGAGGGAGAGCTTGCAGCTTGCATCCACAGCCTTCCATATACTCCCTACTAACTAACCGGGTAGGAACACCACTGTAAATTCGGAGGCTGCAATAGGATTGCAGCAGAAGTAGAACAGTCATAACAGCTGCCTACATCCCCTTTCTTGAGCTGGCCCCCACACATAGTGTATTCTACATCTACATGCATCAAACCAACAGCGACCAAGCAAAATAATATATGCATGTCTGGCTCAGTCCTGATGTTGCATAAAGAACATGACGAGAATCTGCAAAGGGTGCTTGACCGGGCACAAGAGGTAAATCTCAGGCTCAACCCCGATTAAATATAGGTTCTACCTCGATCAAGACATGCACGTGGGCTATGTATTCACCAGTAGGGGACTAAAAGCGAACCCTTCAAAAACAAAGACCATCAGCGCGATGCCAGCACCCACGGATGTCGTGTCCCTCCAATGATTTCTGGTTATGGTGAACTATCTGGGAAAGGTCATACCAATGCCAGTGAATTAACAGCTCCTCTCCGACAATTGACCCACAAGGACACGGTGGATTTCGCACCAGCAGCAACAGGATGCGTTCGCGGCCCTCAAACGGCACATCTCCTGCCCCCCCTATCCTCTCCTACTTCGACGTGCACCGACCTGTGCTGCTAACCTGTGATACTTCACAGTTTTGCCTAGGTGCAGCATGACTACAGAATGGAAAACCAGTGGTGTAAGCATCCATATCTAACAGACGTGGAGATGAGGTACACCCAAATTGAGAAGGAGCTTTTAGCAAAGTGTTTGCCTGTTTCAAATTTAATGACTATACATATGGAAGACTGATTACTGTCAAAACTGACCATTTACCCCTGGTAATAATCATCAACAAACCTATCCATGAAGCACCAGGGAGACTTCATTGAATGATGCGCTGTGTGCAAAAGTACAGCATCACTCTGATCCACAGATGTGGCAAAGAGATGCTCTTAGAAAGTGCACTACCCAATACACTGAGGAAGAGGACACGTTTGATGTCATGACAATAAGCTATATCTCCTCGGCCCGTCTTGATGAGCTACGGCAGCACATTGTGGATGACAGGACTCTGAGCTCCCTGGGCAGGGTCATTTCAGGGGGCTAGCCAAATAAACAATGCAGTTTGCCAGCTGCCATACAGCCATTCTTTCCCTATTGGGATGAGCTGATCATCGACGAGGGAATCATCATGAAAGGCCAAAGAGCGGTCATCCCCGCTGCCTACAAAAACTGTATTTGGAAATCCTACATAGAGGACACCCAGGCATGGATGTAACAAAACACCGGGTGAGGGACTTAGTTTTCTGTCCAAGAATGTCCGACCAAATAGACAAGGAAGTCCAGTCATGTGTGGTTTGCAACCTACCAGGCCACACAATCAGAAGGAGCCACTCTAACTGTACCCAGTGCCTACCTTACCATGGTCCACAGTGGCAATGGATATTTTTGAGTGGCATAGACAGCATTACCTGGTATTGACACTGGCTGGTTTGAAATCAACTTATTGCAAACTACCACTTCAGAAGCAATGATTAAGAAACTGAGTTGCCATTTCTCAGTACATGGAGCCCCACCCGTACTCCTGTCCGACAACGGTGACCAGTTCGTTAGTCAGAAGTTCCGCAATTTTGCCACCTCATAGGATTTCAAGCACGTTACCAGCAGTCTGGAATATCCTAGTCTAATGTGCTTGCTGAAAGAGCTGTAAGAAGCACCAAGCAACTTATGGAGCACTGTTACAGAGACAAAGCAGATATCTTCCTCAGTTTGCTGAACCTGAGAAAAGTCGCCTGGGATAATCCTTGGGCTCGCCGGCACAACATTTGATGTTCCGCCAGACCAGGATGACTCTTCCAGTAGCTAAGAGGCTCTTGGAGCCTCACATCAAGAACCCTCAGGACGTTAATGCTCAGCTACTATGCAAATGCCTTACACAGGAAAAAAATGTTACAATAGGTCAACTAGGCCACTGACACCCCTTGCTGAAGGGCAGGTGATTCGGCTGCAGACTCCAGAAGGGTATGACCACCAAGGCGCTGTGCCACAGAGTTGCAATGAGCCGAGGTCATACCTCATCAAGTTGGGGAAAAGCATACCAGAGGAATAGAAGGCACATCCTCATGTTTCAGAAAGTGGTCTCCCCACAGCTGTCACACCCAGGATTGGGTGTGGAGCGGCCTGTCTGGGAAACTGAGCATCCTCTTCAATCTCTGGCCACTGTCTGTTCGCTGGTCCGGCTTGAATCATGTCAATACTTGCGGTAAGGTGCTGTGAAGCAGTCAATTTTCTGCTGTTCTCCTCAGTAGCTTCATAGGTAAGGCACATTACAATGGCCATCTGCAATGTTACATTGCCTTCTCACAGTAGTAACTTACTCATGCAGTTGTTTGGTATTCTGCATATCATATGGTCTCTAATCAGTTCATCACTAAGCATCCCAAAGTCGCAAGTTTTGGCTTTAATTTTTAGGTCGCTCACGTATGAGGGTATGGACTTGCTATAGTTCTGCTCCCTTTTATTAAATTTGTGTCTCTCCAATGTTATATTCTTCTGAGAGTTGCACTTCTCCCTAAACTTTCATTTCAGGCATTCTGGGTCCTTCCTCATTTTGGCTGCACGGATCTCCTCACACACTTCACCTGCGTAGACTAAGGACCTCTTCCTTTCAATGGTTTCCATGCCCGCCAGATTTAACAAGATGTATGCTTTGGTACTTGCAAGCTTATCACTGTATGCTGTGCTATAAAAATATCACATTCCTGTTTGAATATGAGCTACTTCTCGGCCACATTTCTTTTGAACACCATGGTGTTGGGCCACCTAAACACATTGGCCATTTTGAGGTTTCACAAATGTGGTTTGAATTACTCACTGTGGTACTTCTTCAGTTGTGAGGTTTCACATCTGACACCATATTCATTATATTTGCTTAACATAATGAGTAAAGTCAGTAGTTGAAGTGAACCACAACGAATGCTTTACTGAGCAAGGTAAACGTATTTACATTTCTGGGAAGAGGGAGAGCTTGCATCCACAGGCTTCCGTATAACCCCTACGAACCAACCAGGTATCCCGCACATGCACAGTACACCATTGTAAATACGGAGGCTGTAACGCGATTGAGCAGGAGTAGAACGGCCATAACTGAGATGTGTTTAGTGATACGAACAGAAGAAATTGAAGTTTTAAATATTGACATTTGCTTTAAAATTCACCTGTCCTGTTAAATAGTCTGTAATTGAAAATATTGAGAAAGCCAACAATTCTGAAATCCTTTCTCGTTGTCTGAGGCTAAATTATATGAGGGCCAAGCTTTGCGGATGATATACATGATGATAAGGTCATCAAATCATGACTGTGTTGAAAGCCCCTAGATTGAAAACATTTGCTGAAACTTGAGAAAAAGGTATTCAACATCTCCGAGCACTTTCAGAGACAATTGTAGTAAGTGGCAATGAGCACTAATTAATTCTAACCCCAACATCAATAACTGTCATTGGCAGATTTGAAAATCCATTGCTAAATATCACCTGAAAGTGAAGTGGTTTTGGCATTACAATATTACCTCCAGCAGAAACTCCTTACATAGAAAATAAATATTTGGTACTGTTTATTATGTATTTGGAGCAAAACCATTTTATTGTCAGTTTATCAAATTTCAACAAAAGCACTTAACTTTTTTGCAGTATAGAAGTATATTAATAGGGATGTTCTTGCCTCATTGGGCCAGCAGCCAGCAGGAAACGATGGAAGTTGTCGTGGATTTATGCAGATTTTTCTTGGCATTTTTTCCAGGCAGCTGTTTGAACAGCATGCAGGCTTTCACTTCTGTGACAACTCAAGCTGCTATGTGTTTTACTATGGCTTTGTTCCAGATGGCCTCAGTCTTCAGATCATAGTTTCTTAATTCTCTGTCTAATATTACATTGTTCTGTCCATTTGTATTTTTGAAGGAGAGTGTTTCATCACCTCCCATGGGAGTAATCCCTCATTATTTCAATGTTGTTCAATGCAAGTCTTTCCAATTAATTTTTGATCTTTGATTTTTTTACCCAGTGCTCTCTTGTCAATTTTTTGTATGTACTGTCTTTTCAATCTTTTTCATGCTTCCTTCAGTTAAGAAACCTAAGGGGTGCTATTATCACTTTTAGTTTCCAATGACATACAGTTTCTTTCCCATTAGATGAAATGTACTTCATTTCAGAAATAGTAGATAAATTTTTTCTCTTGACTTCTTCTGGATGTTTTAAAAAACTTAAACTGCGGGGGTTGGGGGTGGGTGCGGAAATGAGACTAATTAAAATGTATAAATTAATTTAGACAACTTTCAACATGCACTTTAAAAACCAATATTAATTAAAAGATTTAAACCACCACACACCTGCCCATTTAAAGGGAATATCCTTCAAATAGGGCCAGGCTTGATGCTGGGATATACTCTACTTTTCATCTCAGTAGGAATAGACAACGAATCACAGTCATGGCCTCACTTAAACTTTTTGCACTAATTTATTCATTTTTAAATGTAACATAGCAATATTTGCATTTGTAATGCTGCTGTAAAACATTGGATTTTGTAACCTATTCCTGAACTCTGCACTGAATTCAGGGTGAAATGGGAGATCAGATGTGGCACCAGTGACTCCCAGCATGTACCATGTGTCCATTGTAATGAATTTATGTTAATCCTTAGTATAATGTTAAAACTATATTTTATCTAGATATGGCTTGGTAAGTTAGTTGTGGGCTGGCATAGGGTAACACATAGGTCACAGAAAATTTACAGTTAAACCATTGTACTCAGAAGAGTGTCCATTCTTGGAGTCGCATCATCTTGGACAGACTGAGCTAATGAATTTCAAGTAAATATTCAAGAACTGCTGAAGGAAGCCATCTGTTTTTAATCAAAGTCACTTAAACAGAGATTAAGTGAGAGGTTGCTCTGGATATGGAATGGTTTTATAAAAAGAACAGAATTTTGGTAGAAGTAAAATTAAGGCCATGTGGTTTCCAAGAAGTGGGACTTACCTCAGTGATGATGTAACAGTCACATGTTTTGGAGAAATATATTACCAAATTCAAAATTTTGAGTTCAGTTTTGGAAGAGTTTAGTTTGGAGAGTACAGAAGTCAAAACTCCTATGAAACAGGGGCTGAAACCTTATGAAAGACTAGGCTGAGTTATAGTAACCAGAACTGGTGCTGTTGTGTTTTACTCCTGAGAAAAGGAGAATCAGTGGCTTTTGAAATAAGGAAGACCATTTTGCTGTCTCTTTGGAAAAGAGGACAGATTTCTACTGGGTCTATTTTTGTGTGGCTACTTCATTTAACCCTTGTCTGATTTGTGACTTCATTGTGGAAGAATATAACCACATTTGTTTAACCCTTGACTGGGTTTGTGCATCATGAAAGAATAGCCACATTGTGAGTAAAGAGGCCTGAGGATGTAATGTTTAAAAACACTTGATAATTATTTCTGAACTAAAAATTTAAGTCCTTCAAGCAAGACTGAAATGATGCTGAAGTTTTAAAGACTGACTTTTGAGAGTGAGACTTTAATCACACATGCACGCATACAGTGGGGTTAAATTTAGAATTAATTAAGTTTAGAGATAAGAAATGTTATGTTATTAATAGTTTAATTAAAAAAAACTATTAATTTTAATTAATATTTGAATTTTCCATTGCTGTTCCTGAGTTAGTGCTAGCAAAGTCCCTTTAGTCCCAAATAAAATTTAAGGGGGTTGTTAGTTTGTAACACCTTTTACAGGATCAAACATAAACATCCAGAAAACACAGAAACAGCAAGCTGGCAGTTCCATTCAAGTATTATACAATAGTAACTTTTGTCTCAGAGCCAATAGTAGGAAGGGGCAAGCAGTTCTATTGTAGTGGCTCTTTAACAGAGAATATAAAATCCATATGAAACTCAGTAATGAGAATGGAATTGAATATTGTGAAGGACTGAAACATCCAGTCTATTAAACACAAGTCTAATGAATAATTCAAAGCCGTTTGTAACATTATGCTGCAATGCTTTTGTTTATTATATATTTAATCCTACAGAGAGTTCAACATATCAACAGCTTGTCTATTTATTGATGCAATGTACATGATGACAAGGTTAATTTAAAATGAACTGAATCTATTGGACTAGAGATTAATATATCCAACCTTGAACTGTAGCATTTACTCATGAAAGACTGCTGAGATTACTAGATGACATGATTTATACCTGTACTAAAAGGTGAATTGTGAGGACACAAACAGCTTGAAAAGGAATGTGGATGAAAAGAATGAGTCAGCATAAAGGTTATAGATGTAGCATGTGGGAAAGTTTGATATCTTCTCTCTTGGCAAATTAGAAAATTAGGAGATGGTTTCATTGGTGAGAAATAAATGAATGTTAGGTGTGCTGTTTTATGAATGCTTAAAAGTTAATGCTGTGGCACATGGTTTGGTGGCCTTTATTGGAGTATAAGGGGAAGTTTTGCTCCAATTGCACAAAGCTAGGTAAGACCAGAACAAAAACAGATCATGTTGGAAATACCCAGCAAGTCAGGGTGTATCTGTGGGAAAAGAAACTGAGCCAAACTTTCAGTTTGAAGACCCTTCATTTAAAATACAAAAGATCTTGAATCCACAACAGATCTAATATCTGTTCATCTCATCCTTGAATATTTTCAATTACTGGTACTTAGCCACTCCAAAGACTCACAACATTCATTGAAGAATTTCTACTGCTCAGCTGTTCCTTCCAACATAATCTCTTCTCTGCAGGAATCAATTAAATGAAGTTTTCTGAATTTTTTCCTAAAATAAGAATGGGTTACTCCAGATGTAATCTTACCAAAGCTCTGAATAGTTGTCTCAATACATTTTACTTTTTATGCCCAATTTTCTTAGCAATAAAGGCCTACATTCTGTTTGCCTTTTGATTCGTTGCTTTATATGCATTTGAAAGTATTGTGTTTCATAGGTTATCTGTAGTCCATAGAATTCAACAAATTCTGCATTGTTTTCTTCTCATTAGAGCATAAAACCCAATATTTCATTGAATAATGCAGCATGGAAACAGGCTCTCAGGAAGTCCCATGGTCATATTACAAAGGTGCGAAATAAAATGACATTTAGTTCTTTTAATTTGATCAACATTGTGTAACATTTACAATGTGAACATAATTAACAATTGTTGAGAATGTTTGATTACATCAAACATTAATTTTCTCTTCTGTTTCCTTATACCCACAAAATGCATCAGCATTATAGGGAAAGGAAAATGGAATGTTGACGGTATTGCGTGTGGTATTGAAACAGAGGAACAGTCATCATTGTGTTGAATGGCAGTACAATCACAAAGATCTGAGTGGTTTCATTACTACTTTGGTAAAGTTCTGCTTTGTAAAGAAATGCATTCCCAAAAAAGATCTGTGAGCGTGAAAAGGGACATTTTTTTCCCCA
Organism: Narcine bancroftii; assembly: GCF_036971445.1. Lineage (NCBI taxonomy): Eukaryota > Metazoa > Chordata > Chondrichthyes > Torpediniformes > Narcinidae > Narcine > Narcine bancroftii. The sequence goes on from NC_091469.1 coordinate 36,846,355, forward strand.
TTTAGTAACTTATCAACTTATTAAAAATCAGAAATTGATATATAGTTACTTTTGATGTAATAAATGAAGTACAAATACCAACATTTATATAGTCAGGCATTCCCTGGGTTATGAATGTCTGTCTTACAAACGACTGGAACTTGCTTACAAACAGACTATGCACAGGTTCCAGTGCATCAGATCGAGTAAGGAGAACACAATCTTCCATTTTAAGTCAGATCACATTGCCGTTAACACTGTGTTGAGTGTGCCTACTTCAAGAAATTGACTCCAGTAGTTTTATATGCATAGAAATGTAAAATATGTACTTAAACTAAGACATATATTTGACTGATGATAAATAAGAACTGCATGTACCTGATCTGACTTGCTTACAAATTCTACTTAAAGACAAACTTAGGAACAGTTCTCATTTGTAACCCGGAATAGTGAGCAAAATTACATTTATTTATTTTTATTTTCAATACGGTAGAAGCTGATTTCAGCTATTTGAAATCTGTGCAGCCCAATTGCACCCAATTAATCTACCAATGGCATATATTTTGGAGGGTGGGAAGAAACTGGAAAACCCATGTAGGTCACAGGGAGAACATATAAGCTCTTTTCAGACTGCAGTGAATATGAACCCAGGTCACAGGTGCTCTAATACCATTACAATTTTAAGCACTTTGATTACTGGGCTGCCCTTTGTTAGGCTGAAGAGCCTGTTTCTATGCAATTTTATTTTGATTCCTTTCAGGATTATATCATTATTGCTTGTATATACAGCAACTTTCTCCTTCTCTGACTTGTTATTCCTGCAGCTGGTCTTTGTATTATCAGTGGCATGCTCGTTCCAGAATCTCCACATTTCATTCATAAACACATTTTAAAGAAACTGGCAATGTTTATTCCCAAGAGAATAAGCGTAGTTAGCAATCTGTCTCAATTAATGAACAAATTACTGGAATTAATAATAATGAATGAGGACAGTATTTCTGTAATTCATGAAGCAGTACTAAACAGGGGTACCTTGAGAAGAGGCCAAGCTTTAAAGACATAAATCTTTGCCTCCTATTGGCTCCATGGGACCTGCTGAGTGTCTCCAGCACATTTGTGTATTAACTATAATCGCCCAAGTAATGTTAAAATATCTGAACAACAAAGATTTTTCCTGAAAACTTTTGGGTGTATTTTATGAATTTTGTGCTTTAATCATGAAATTCATCTTCAAACTTTCCTATCATGTACCAGTTTTTTAGATGTAACCTAACTTAATGATCTCCTGTCTATTTTATGTCTACTTCAAACATACAAAACCATGAAGAACAATATGTCATTGAAAATTCATTTTCTGTATTCGCACTTGAACAACTTCCCTGCTGAATTTGGTGCAATCAGTGACAAACATGGTGAAACGTTTCACCAGGATATTGTGTCCATGGAAAAGCAATATCAGGGCAACTGATCTCCATCAAGGCTGGCCAACTATTGATGGACACTGACACAAGAGGCCTCAAATGCTGAAAACAAATGAAATTCAGCAGCAAAATATTTTTAGGTCAGTTGAACGAATCCAATGTGTCAGCATCATTATGCAATTAAACATGCTAGGAACATAGGAAGTAGGAACAGGAGTAGGCCAAAAATGGCCCCTCCGCCATTCAATACGATCATGGCTGATCTAATTTATGACCGAATTCCACCTACCTGCCTTCTCCCCATATCCCCTAATTCCTCTATCATGTAAAAATTTATCTAACTGAATTTTAAATATGTTTAATGAGGCAGCCTCAACCACTTCCCTGGTTAGAGAATTCCAAACATTCACTACTCTCTGGGAAAAACTATTTTTCTTCATCTCTGTCCTAAATCTCCTCCCCCGAATCTTGAGACCGTATCCTCTCGTTTTAGTTTCTCTGGCCAGCTCAAAAAATCTTCCTACATCTATCCTATCGATATCCTTCATAATCCTATATGTTTCTATAAGATCTCCTCTCATTCTTCTGAACTCGAGCGAATACAATCCTAGATGATTTAATCTTTCATCATAAGTCAACCCCTTCATCCCAGGGATCAACCTAGTAAACCTCCTCTGGACCATCTCCAAAGCCAGTATATCCTTCCTCAAATATGGAGACCAGAACTGGACACAGTACTCCAGGTGCGATCTCACCAGTACCTTATACAGTTGCAACATTACCTCCCTACTCCTGAATTCAATTCCTCTAGCGATGAAGGCCAACATTCCATTTGCCTTCTTAATAACCTGCTCCACCTGCAACCTAACTTTTTGCGATTCATGCACAAGTACTCCCAAGTCCCTCTGCACAACAGCATGCTGTAGTTTTTCACCCTTTAAATAATACTCAGCTCTTTTATTTTTCTTGCCAAAGTGGATAATCTCACACTTACTAACATTCTACTCCATCTGCCAGACCTTTGCCCACTCATCCAGCTTAACTATATCCCTCTGCAGACTCTCCACATCCTCATTACAATTTGTTCTTCCACTCAATTTGGTGTCATCCACAAACTTGGTTACACCACATTTTGTCTCCTCCTCCAAGTAATGAATGTAAATGATGAACAGTTGTGGGCCTAACACTGACCCTTGCGGCACCCCACTTACCATTCTCTGCCAACCTGAAAAACTCCCATTTATCCCGACTCTCTTCCTCCTGTCAGACAACCAATTTTCAATCCAGGCCAATATACTTCCCCGGACTCCACTTTCTTGTAACTTGCTGAGAAGTGTCTTGTGCGGCACCTTATCAAACGCTTTCTGGAAATCCAAATATACAACATCAACCTGTTCCCCTCTATCCACCGCACCCATTATATCCTCAGAATCCTAACAAGTTTGTCAAACAAGATCTTCCCTTTCTAAAACCATGCTGCGTCTGCCTGATTGAACCCTTACATTCCAAAAGTTTCACGATTTCATCTTTAATGATGGCTTCAAGCATTTTTCCAACCACAGACGTCAAGCTAATTGGCCAATAATTTCCAGTCTTCTGCCAACATCCCTTCTTAAAAAGTGGTGTGACATTTGCTGTCTTTCAGTCTGCCGGGACCTGCCCAGAATCCAAGGAATTTTGGTATATGACCACCAATGCATCAACTATAACTTCTGCCATTTCCTTCAGAATCTTTGGATGCATATCATCAGGACCAGGTGATTTGTCTGGCTTTAGTCCCATTAGTTTCTCCATCACTACTTCCTTTGTAACAACTATTTTATCAAGGCCCTCCCCAACATTCGCATCCTTAACTCCGCACTTGGGCATGCTGGACGTGTCTTCCACCGTGAAGACTGACACAAAATATTTGTTTAATGGCTCGGCCATTTCCTCTTTTTTTGCTACCAGTTTTCCTTTCTCATCCTCCAAGGGTCCTATGTTAACTCTGGCCACCCTCTTCTGTTTTATATATTTATAACATTTTTTGCTTTCTGTTTTTATATTTTGTGCCAATTTACTTTCATAATCCTTTTTCCCATTTCTTATTACCCGCTTTGTAACCCCTTGTTGTCTCTTAAAGTTTTCCCAATCTTCCAGTTTCCCACTGCTCTTTGCAGCTTTGTACACCTGCGTCTTCAATTTTATACTCTCCTTTATTTCCTTTGTTAACCACGGTTGATTTTTCACTCTCTTGCTGCCCTTTTTCCTGTCCGGAATATATTTTTGTTGAGCATTACAAAATATTTCTTTGAAAATCTTCCACTGTTCCTCAACTGTTTCATCAATTAGCCTGTGCTCCCAGTCCACTCTGCCCAATTCCTCCCTCATCCTATGGTAGTCACCCCTGTTTAAGCATAATATATTAGTTTTAGATCTAACTATTTCCCCTTCCATCTGAATGAGAAATTCAATCATACTATGATCACTATTTCCCAGATGGTCTCTGACTATTACATCATTTACTCTACCTATCTCATTGCACAACACTAGATCCAGGAGAGCATTTTCTCTTGTGGGTTCCTTAACATGCTGCTCAAGAAAGCTATCGCGGATGCATTCTATGAAGTCCTCTTCCAGACTCCCACGACCAACTTGATTTTCCCAATCTATATGGAAGTTAAAGTCCCCCATGACTACTGCCGTATCATTATTACATGCCTCACTTATCTCTCTATTTATTTCCTGTGCCACTAAACTATTGTTATTTGGTGGGCGATAGATAACACCCACCAATAATTTTTTCCCTTTGTTATTCTTTATCTCTACTCAAATGGACTCAACGTTATGCTCTTTAGATCTTATATCATTCCTCACTACTGCCTGGAGCTCATCTTTGATTAAGAGTGCAACTCCACCTCCCTTACCATCCTATCTATCTCTTTGCACCACCTGATACCTTTGAAAGTTTAATTCCCATTCAGGGTCACCTTGTAGCCATGTTTCCGTGATGGCTACCAAATCATAGGCATGAGTACCGATTTGCACCTCAAGTTCACTAACCTTATTTCTAATACTGCATGCTAAATTCAATGAAAATTAATTTAATGTTTCTCAAACTTTCTATGTAATACAGCAAATCTGAAATAATCTTTCTGATCAGCTTTAAGTTATCTATCATAATCCCTAACTTTTTTTTAGGAAACAAACCATTTAAAAAAATAATAATAATAAATTGTTGCTCAGTTATTGACTTAACTAACCTAACTTAACCCTCTTCTAATTCTAAGTGCATGTGTATGTAATGTATGTATAAGTTCAGAAAAGTTCTTTGATTCACAGTCCATTCTCACTTCTCATTCCTCCAAGTTCACTGGTTGCAAGAAATACTTGTACTGTGCACAGAATTTAACATTTAAAAAGTTCAGCAGGATTTGGTGCTTGAAAGGTAAATGGTTACCGCTCAGGAAGGTTTTTGTCAGTTTTCAGAGAGAGATTTGGTGTTCCATGACACCCACAACTGATTCCATTTTTAATCAGCTACTCCAGTGTCTTGCTGACAAAACTTTCCACCTCAGGGTTCTCCAGATGATACCCACTTTATTTCGGGTCACCACAGAGTGCCTTTTCTGTTTCTCTTATTTCAAGTGAAACATTACAGAGCCAGTCCTCTCCTCTTGCATGCACCACAAATGCTTTGTCCAGGCTGAACTAAGCACTCATACCCTGTCTTCCAAATGGGAGGTTTCCACAAGCTTGCCAGCTTGTCCTGTTCCAGTCCCAGATGCTGCTGCTGACTAACACACTAGAACTGATCACTCTCTTGCTCTCGCTCGTGTGCTCTCTCTCACTCTCTCACTCTCTCACTCTCACTCTCACACTCCCTCACTCCCTCACTCCCTCACTCCTCACTCCTCACTCTCACTCTCACTCTCTCTCTCTCTCTCTCTCTCTCTCTCTCTCTCTCTCTCTCTCTCTCTCTCTCGCTTGCTCGCACTCTCTCTCTCTGAGACAGAGAGAAAGCCTGTTTGACTCTCTCTGCTTTCAAAACCACATGACCATCTTAGAACAGCAAGTTGCCCTCTAGACTGTCTGCGGTTCTGACAAGCTCTTTCATCTGTTGCCTTTTTGTAAACAACAATCCATTAGTGAAGTCTTGGGCACTCTCCAAACCTTTTGCAAAGACTATTGGCCCTGACATATCTAGCATGGGGTAGAGCTCTAGTATTTCAAATAATATGTTTTAAAGTGTTTATATGTGACCTACACTATAACCTGCTCAATTTATCTCCCAAAAACATATCTATATTCTGTCACACTTTCCCCCTTTAAAGGAATTTTAACTCGAGTTAAAATTCAGTTATAATTAAACTTTTTAAAATCACTAAAGAGATAACAATACACAATATACAATATGTTATAATAAATAACCCAATGCTGAGAGTATATATTTCTATGCATGATCAATTTTAACATTTTGACAAACAATCTGCCATCACATCATTTGTACCTCTGATATGATTAATTTGCAGATTATATTCTTGTAATATCAAACTCCAGTTTAACAATCTTCTGTTTTTATTCTTCAATTTATTTCAAAACACAAGAAGATTGTGGTCAGTAAATATTACAATTGGTTTATGAGAAGTACTGAGATGCACATCAAAATTCTGCAGAGCAAATATTATGGATAACAGTTCTTTCTCAAAAATGGAATAGTTATTTTGATGAACATTGAATTTTTTTGAAAAGTAGGCAACTGGATGGTCAATTTCATTATGTTTTTGCAATAAAACTGCACCTGTTGCTCCCTCATTGGCATTCACTGCTAAAGAAAATGGTCTGTCAAAATCAGGAGATTTTAACACTGGGTAATGGGATAGCATCTCTTTTAAATTTTCTAAAGCTGTCTGACAAACTTTAGTCCACACAAATTTCCCCTTTCTTCAAAATATTGGTTAAAGGAAGAGCAACTTCAAAATTTCTGCAAAATTTCATATAATCTCCTGCCATTTCTAAAAACCTTCTCACTGCTTTCTTGCCATTGGATATAGGAAACACAGAAATTGCATTTACCTTAGCTTGAATAGGTGCAACTGTGCCATTAACAATTACATGGCCTAAGTATGTAATACTGGCATTTGCAAATTGACTTTTTTGCTAAATTAACAGTTAAGTTTTCTTTGGATAATCTTGCAAACAATTTGTCCAAGTCCTTCAAATGTTCTTCCCATGTGTCACTTTTTGTGACCAAGTCATCAATATAAGTATCTGTATGTGTTAACCCTTGGAATATGAATTAATCATCCTTTGGAATGTTGCAGGGGCATTTTTCATGCCAAGAGGTAACACATTAAGCTTATATAAACCAGATGGAGTTACAGAAGCTGAAATATTCATTCTTCTCTGTTAAAGGCACACACCAGTAACCCTTCAACAAATCCAACTTAGTAAAAAAAATTTAGCTTTGCCAATTTTATCAATACAGTCATTTATTCTTGGAATAGGATAAGCATCTGTTTTAGTTACTGAATTAACCTTCCTGTAAACTGTACAGAACCTAACAGTTCCATCTGGTTTTAGTACCAGAATACAAGGAGAACTCCAATCTGAGTTCGAAGGTCTAATAATGTCATTCCTCAACGTATATTCCACCTCCTGATCCATTACTCTTCTGAATGTTTATTCTATATGGGAGTTGTTTTATGGGACTTGCTTCACCCATGTCTACATCATGATGAATCACTGATGTCCTTTTTGGCACATCAGGAAACAAATATGTATATTTCAAAATTAATTCTGTGAACTGTATCTGTTCTTGTGACTTGATGGCTTAACCTTTCCTCCAAATTTTTCAAAATTGCTGAATTAGACAGGTGCACAGGAACAATGGTTTCCTTAAGGTTACCCTCACATGATTCTGTTTCCATCATCTTATGATGCATAACTTCCTCAGCCCTGTCAACAACACCCCAGGTACAGATTGTTCTCTGTGAGTCTTATCCTCATAATAAGGTTTCAACATATTTATATTACAAACCTGAGTTTTATTCCTTGGATCTGGAGTGTTAACAACATAATTAACATCATTCAGGTTTGATTTAACTATGTACAGTCCAGAAAATTTAGCTCTCAAAGGATTGTCATGTATTGGAAACAAAATCAAAACTACTTCCTGTCTTAAAATTCCTCACTTGAATTTTTCTGTCAAATAAACACTTCATTTTACCCTGAGCCATTTCTAAATTCTCTTGAGCCAAAGTCCACACATTTTGTAACCTATCTTTAAATTTAAAAACTTAATCCAGCAAGTTCAACTGCATATTCTCAATAACCCACTGTTCTTTTATCAACATTAAAGGTCCTCTAACCTGATGCCCAAACACAATTTCAAAAGGGCTGAAACATAATTAATCCTGCACAGCTTCCCTTGCTGCAAATAACAATAAATGAATACCTTCGTCCAAATCTTTCCTATTCGCTAAACAATAAATCCTCATCATATTTTTAAGAGTAGAATGAAATCTTTACAAATCTCCCTGTGTTTCACAATGATGCACAGATGAAGTGATCGGTTTTATTCCCAACTTATAACAGATGAAACAACCCAGACATAAAGTTAGATCCTTGATCACTCTGGATCTCTTGAGGTAATCCAAAAACTGAAAAATCTTTCCAAAGCCTTTATCACCATTTTGGCTTGAATAATCCTTAATGATATAGCCTCTGGAAATCTCAACGCTGTACACATAATTGTTAATAAGTACTGATTCCCAGACTTAATTTTAGGCAGGGGACATACACAATCCACAATAACCCTAGTGAAAGTTTCCCCAACAACAGGATTAAGTTGCAATGGAAGACCTAGACCTACCACATTCTTCCTCAAACCAGGCCAGAAAAATTGTCTCAAGATCTTATTCAGGTTTTTTTTTACACCAAGATGACCACCTAAAGGTGTACTGTGAGCAAGATTTAAAATTTCATTCCGGTAATTTCTAGGAACAACCAGCTGATGAATCACCCCCCTCCCCCCACTCTTCATTAGCAGGAATATCAAGAGGTCTCCATTTTCTCATCAACAATTCACCCTTCAAGTAATATCCACAGGCCATTTCTTTAATCTCCTGTTCAGTTACTGCTTTGTCCCTTAAGTCAACAAGATCTGTATCTGTTTTCTGTTGTTGAATTAACTCTTTCCTTGACAATGAGAAATCCTTACTCTCAAAATTACTCTGCTCTTTCAAAACTATTTCAGAAGCACTGGGCAAATCTACTCAGTTCTCATCATTTTCTTAGACAAAGACCTTGTAACAGCAATGCAGGATATATCTCACAATCCTCTTCAATTTCATCCTTACTAGGCCGATTTGTTAATCGCAAAACTGGCCCAACTTTATACTCTGCCAAATCATTCTCTAATAAAAGTGAGACACCCTGCATGGGCAACTTTAAAATTATTCCTACTACAACAGGTCCTTTAACTAATTCTGAATTCAGCACTATGTTGTGATGAGTCATTGACTCTACCTCACCTCCAACACCTTTAATCAAAGTTATCTCCCCTGTGTCAGTCTTCTGATCCAGAGTTAAAATACTTTCCAACAACAATGACTGAGTAGCCCCAGTATCTCTAAGAATTTTAACTGGAACCTATGATTCTCCCTCCTTTACTGAAACCAAGCCCTCTGACACAATAGGTTTCAAAACCTCCATGACACCCTTACAAGGTTTGGAACATCTGCTCTCCTTAAATTCAACTGCTTCTGGTAAAAACCTCCTTTTCTTGTCTCTTTTACCATACTAGACAATTCACAATAACGTGACCAGGTTTATTACAAAAATGACATACAAATCCAGAAGTTCTGTCCTTTCCCACCTTACCTTTATCTTTTCTCTTAACATTCTCTCCAGACTTAATTTCAGGTTTATTAGTCAGCTCCACATTAACCTGCTGAACAGGCTTATTAATTTGTTCCACATTAACTCTATGAAAATGCTTACTATTCTGAGATGTATTTTTGTGAATTACGACAAATTCATCTGCTAATCTAGCCATTTTCCCCCACGTCTCTCTCATCTAGGTATAATTTAATCTCATTTGGAACACACCTTTTAATTTCATCAATGAATATCGATTCTTTTAATCTGTCAAAATCATTATTTATTCCTTTTTAGGTGCACCAATGGACAAAACATAGATTTTCTCAGGGCAAAATCCATATAAGATTGATTCCATGTTTGCACCAAACTCTTAAATTTTTGTCTATATGCTTCTGGAACAAACTCATAAGTTTTCAATACTGCTTGTTTAACAGTATCATAATTTGCCACTTGCTCTGCAGTCAAGCTACAGGATGCAATTTATGATTTTTCCTTTCAGTACACTTTGAAGCATAAGAGGCCACTTTTCTTCTGGCCATCTTGAGCTCTCAGCAACCTTTTGAAAAAGCTGGACATATGTATCTATATCTCCCTCATCAAAAGATTAAACTAGATATACCTCTTTACTAGCCACAATTCTTTCCCCAGGAGTTACAGCCACGATTCTCTTACTTCTCTCCATCACAATTTTTAACTTCTCTAGTTGAAACTGTCTGACCCTTTCAATCTTTTCCAAGTCATATTTTCTTTGTCTTTCTGCTTCCTCTGCCTCCTATATCCTCCGTTTTTAAATTTTCTCTGTCTCATATTGTCTGTTTCGCAGCCTCCAACACCCTCCATTTCTCTTTTCTCTTCCACCATCAATTTCTCCAATTCCAATTCAACAGATTTATCCTCTGGAAAATTTTCCCTCACCTATATAGTCTTTCACTATAATCTTTTGTATTTGTATTTTCCTCATCCAATGCTTGACTTCAGACAGCTCTAATGCCTTAGAAATAACCATCAGTTCCTCTTTTCTCTTGCTCTGCTGGTGATTGGTTGTGACAAAAAATTATCAACATCCATTACTACTGTTTTTCCACACACAAACTTTAAATTAGCTTGAAAAAAATAATTAACGAATAAATCACAAAAACTCCAATTTTCAATCCGAAAGGACGAGCCCCATAAAATGTTATGAGCCCAGAGGACCCCAACACCCAGCAGTAATAGATATTCACCAAGACAAATGGTTACTTAAACAAAAGTTGCTTTTAATTATCTTTAAACATGAAAACAGAATTACACTTTAGCTTATTACTATTGACTTAACTAACCTAACTTCCCCATTCTAATTATAAGTGCACGCATATGTAATGTGTATGTAAGTTTAGAAAAGTTCTTTGATTCAAAGTCCAATCCCACTTCTCATTCCTCTAATTCACTGGTTGCAGGTAATTCTTACACTGTGCACAGAATTTAACATTTATAAAGTTCACCAGGATTTGGTGTTTGAAAGGTAAATGGTTATTGCTCAGGAAGGTTTTTGTCTGTTTTCAGAGAGAGATTTGTTGTTCTAGGACACCCACAACTGATTCCTTTTTTAATCAGCCACTCCATTGTCTTGCTGACAAAACTTTCCCCCTCAGGGTTCTCCAGATGATACCCTTTTTCTTTTGGGTCACCACAAAGTGCCTTTTCTGTTTCTCTTATTTCAAGTGAAATATTAGACAGCCAGTCTTCTCCTCTTGCATGAACCACAAGGGCTTTGACCAGGCTGAACCAAGCACTCACAACCCATCTTCCAAATGGGGTTCTCTCTCTCTCTCTCTCTCTCTCTCTCTCTCTCTCTCTCTCTCTCTCTCTCTCTCTCTCTCTCTCTCTCTCTCTCTCTCTCACACAGAAAGCCTGTTTGACTCTCTCTGCTTGAAAAACCACATGACCCTCTCAGAACAGCAAGTTCCCCTCCAGACTGTCTGCGGCTCCGACAAGCTCTTTCATCTGTTGCCTTTTTGTAAACAACAATCCATTAGTGATGTCTCTTGGGCACCTTCCAAAGCTTTTGGAAAGACTGTTGGCCCCGACATGTCTAGCATGGGGAAGAGCTCCAGTGTTTTAAATATGATCAGTTTTAAAGTGTTTATATGTGACCTACACTAAAACTTGCTCTAATGTATCTCCCAAAAACCTATCTATATTCTGTCACACTGACAATGTCTGATGCTCCCAATGTTCTTCTGGAAAATGAGCAGTCAGTGTGCGGTATAGTTCAGCCTTTGTGAATTGTTCTGTTGTATATGCATTTTGAATTTGTATTAAAATTACTTTTAATTGGAAGAAGTTATTACTTTTTTTTAAAAAACATGAGCTATTTTTGAAAGCTTGTAAAAATATTGGAATTCAAAAGGAGATTTTTCCCAGCCACCCCAATTTGACACATTCAATGAAATTCCTTATGCCTCACATGGAGGTTGGATGGGGAAGAAGCAGGGAGTTAGAACAGGTGGCAGAGTGGGGTATGATGAAGTGATAGAGGGGTAAATTAGAACATAAAAGATTTCAAACCTAATTCAGTCCTTAATATTTGTATCTCTGGATTTAACTGGGACAGGATGAAATTAGGAAAGTTGAGTTCCTTTTATCACATCTTGGCCCACCTTCCCAACTGATCTCAGAGAGGAAAAAAGCGACACTCCTTGAACTGCTGTAGCAGAAGTGCTGGTGCAGACCTGGGGAGATCATGCTGAAGAGTCACAGCACCACCTCATGGGGTCCTACTGCCTAGTCCTACCACCAAAGGCTCAGTACAAGCTTTAAACAGCCTGTTAAAGAAACTGACTGTATTTCACTTAAAATCCTGTGACCGCTGGGTCTGAGCCCAAGATAGCAGCAGGGGCATAGCCAGGTATTAACATAGGGGGGAGTGAACACATTTTAAAAAGCGCCACAACACATACCAGATGGTGAGTTGGTGGTTGAATAATAGGCCACACTGAATTTTCAGCATCGGCGGTGGACCTGGTGGGGGGAAGGTTGAGGTGTTGTTGGACTGGTGGGAGTGGGTGGTGTTGGCATGGGGGGGGGGGGGGGGGTGGAGAGAGATTTTGCTCTTTTCCAGCTGCAGACAGAGGGGCTGGAGGAGAGGGGGGGATGAGAACACCCCATGGTATGGAATGCGTACACCAAATGAAACAAGATGTGAGGGTATGATTTCAGTGCTCGGAAAAATATTGAACTTATTTTCAGGGATGGAGTAAACCGTCATTTGGCAAGGCAAAGATGAATCAGAGTGGGGCCATGGTGGAATTTACTGAGGTTGAGGGTCAGCCAATAATTCAGCAACATCTTTGATTCAGTCCCTTGAGGCCGGCTGGTCTAAATGTTAAAATCCTCTGCGATCTGAGGAAGAGCAGAAGATTGGATCCATAGTTGGTTCTCTGGCAGGAGGAAAATGTCAGATCATTTGAGGGTGGTGATGTGCTGTGAGAGGAGATAGGTTCTGGGGATGTCTCGGAAAGGGGCGATAACTCAGGGACAGAGCCTGAAGATACAAGTTGGAGGGGGTGGAGGGAGAAGAAATATAAATCAAGATGAGGAGGAGCTGCTTCTCTTTGAGGAATGAATCCATACAATTCTCTGCCCAAGGAAACAAGAGAGGCTGCCTCATTAAATGTATTTAATTCAGAAACACAGGACAGCTTCAGGTCCACTGGCCCGTGTTGCCTCATTACACCTATACATCTAATTAACCTACTAACCTCTTAGGTCTTTGGAACAAGGGGGGGTGGGAGATCCGGAGCACTCGGAGGAAACCCATGCAATCACGGAGAACATAATGAACTCTACAGACAGCAGTGGATTTGAACCCTGTAGCATTGCACAAACCACTGTTTTCCAGCCATCACAACCACAATGGGCCATCATGACTTTGTGGTTTCACCACAGCAGGACAAGTGCCATCTGCAAATGGGGAATGGGGAATAGACATGGACCATTGGCTTTGGATTTCACGGGACAGAGGGAGTGATCCCCCTTGGTCTGGGTCTGCATGTAAGGGAGGTCAGTCTGCACCTCAGTCTCTGCTGTGGGTGTCTGTCTCAGATCGAACCTACAAGGTATGAATGGGATTCACACAGTGAGCCAATCTCCAGGTCTGGGGTGAATCAAAGGTTCTCAAAAGCGTGTGTATCACAGGAGTCACTGGATGGTAGAGTCAGTGTTCGGCAGTTCCCTCGAAGGGTTGTAGACTGCAGGAGGAGCAGTGGACTGGTTCAAGGCGCCTCTAATAGGGAGACCATCTCTCTTCCCACCCCCAACCTTGATAAGGAAGAAAGCAGAGGAGACAACCTTAAGGTTGGTGACCACAATTATAGACCAGGGAGGGGCTCTTTGGCTGAAGGGCACAATTAAGCAGCAAGCTCTTGGTGACTTTCAGGAAGGGAACCCACTCAAACTGTCGACTGTTGGCGACTTGAGGCCAGAGGACTCATGCCAGGCTAGGGGCTGTTGGAAACAGGCTTAGGAGAACCAGATGTGGGAACCAGGATTTGTGAGGTTACTGAGGGCAAGGAGGGCTTCTGAAGACCCCTAGCCACTGAAGTCTTCCTAATCAAGTCAGAGGTTTGGATCTGGACTTAAATTGCTGATGGTTTGAACTGAACTGGAGTATTGTGCAGCTGCAGAGGCTGTGTGAACGCTGGCAGTGAACTTCGATACTATTTTGATTCTCTTTCTCTGACTATAAGGGGCACCTTAGCTAAAGCTAATGGGGAATCTTTGTCAGACTTATGACAGACTAAAAGCAATTTTGTGCAATATTACATTTCTGTTTTATTACAAGACAATAAATAGTATCTGATCTGAGAATCAGAATCAGGTTTATTGTCATTAGTTTTCCGATTTATTGCTGGAGTACACACATGACATCACATACAACCCTGAGATTCCTTTTTCTGTGGGTGAGAGAATTAGTACTTAGTAGTGCAAAAAAAACTGTACACGTAAACAAATAGAACTGTAAACAGATAACAAATGTAAACAAACTGTGCAATACAGAGATTTTTTTAAAAATCAATAGTGTAAAGTAAGAGTCCTTAAATAAGTTATTGATTGAGTTTGTTGTTGAGGAGTCTGAAGATGAAGGGGTAGCAACTGGTGGTGCGGGTCTTGTGGCACCTATACCAGCTGCAAGAACAGATCGTGTGCTGGGTGGTGTGCATCCTTGATGATCGCTGCTGCTCTCCACTGGCAGTGTTCCCTGTAGATGTTCTCAATGGTGGGGAGGGTTTTGCCTGTGATGCCCTGGGCTGTGTCCATTACCTTTTTGAGGGCTTTACACTCGGGGGTACTGGTGTCCCCATTCCAGATCGCGATGCAGCCAATTAGCATTCTTTCCACCACACATCTGTAGACATTTGACAGGGTTTCTGATGTCATACCAAACCTCCGCAACCTCCTCAGAAAGTAGATGTGCTTACTTCATTATGCCAATAGTGTGTTGGGTCCAGGAAAGATTGTCCAAAATAGTGACTCCCAAGAACTTAAATTTGTTCACCATCTCCACTTCTGATCCCCCAGTGATCACTGATCATACTCCTCTAGTTTTCCCTTTCTGAAGTCAACAATTAGCTCCTTGGCTTTGGTGACATTGAGTGTGAGGTTGTTGTTGGTGCACCATTCAGCCAAGTTTTCAATCTCCCCCCCCCCCCAATGCTGACTCATTGCCCCCTTTATACAACCCCCTAACATCAGCAAATTTGTAGATGGTGTTATTGTTGTATCAAACCACACAGTCAGTGGTAAAGTGAGTAGGCGGCCAAGAAAACAGTCCTGTGGTGCTCCAGTACTGATGGAGATTGTGGCGGAGATGTTCTTGCCAATCCTCATTGAATGGGTTTGGAGGTGAGGAGAACATGTCATGAATATATGTCATAAAGTTTGTTGTTTTGTGGCAGCACTATGTTGCAGAACAAGATGTACATTTAATGAATTACAATTCCTTAAATGTCAGATTTCAAAAAATAAATAACTAGTGCAAAAAAGAGAAAAGTGAGGTAGTGTTTACCTATTAATTGTCCATTCAGAAATCTGATGGTGGAGAGGAAGTTGTTGTTTTTGTATTGTTGGGTGTTTGTCTTCAGGCTCCTGTACCTCCTTCCTGATGGTAGCAGTGAGAAGAGTGCATGGCCTGGGTGGTGAGCGTCCTGCTTTCTTGAGGTTCTGCCTCTTAATGATGTCCTTAATGTATTGAAGACATGGCCACGATGGCACTGGCAGTGTTTATAAACCTCTGTAGCCTGTTCCTGTCCTGTGCATTGCCCCTCCATACCAGAGATGCAACTAGTCAGAAGGCTCTCCATGGTACACCTGTAGAAATTTGCAAGGGTCTTTATGACATACCAAATTTCCTTAAAACTCCTAACAAAATATAGCCATTGGCATGACTTCATAATTGCATCGACATGATGGTCCCAGGATAGGTCTTCACAGATGTTGATACCCAGAAATTTGAAGTTTCTTGCCCTCTCCACTGGTGACCCCTTGATGAGGACTGGTTTGTGTTCTCCTGGCTTCACCTTCCTGAAGTCAACAATCAAATCTTTAGTTTTACTGACATTGTTATTGTGACACCACTCCTCTAGATCCTATAAAACTAGATATCCTCCACAATTCATTATTCCTCCAATTTTGGTGTCATCTGCAAATTTACTAATTGTGTTAACTACATTAGTATCCAAATCATTAATGGAGTACAAACACTGTGGATCCACTACTGATCCCTATGACACGCCACTCTTCACAGATCTCCATGGAAACCATCCTTCTACCACTGCCGACAGCTTCCACTGTCAATTTTGAATCCAATTTCCCTGTAGCCCCTGTCAAAGACCATGCCAAACCCCATATAAATAACATCCTCTACTCTACCCTCATCAATCATCTTCAAAAAAAAACTATCAGAATCATGAAATGCATCCTGCCATACACAAAGCCACAATGATTTCCACCAATCAGTCCATACCTATACAAATGCTGGTAGAAGCTATCCCTCAGAATTCCTTCTGGCAATTTTATAATATTGACATCAAATTTCAGATTTATTGTCAGAGCACATGCACGACATCACATACAACCCCAAGATTCCATTTTTCCTGTCGGCACAGCAGAATGACCAATAACTGGAAGAGCAAAAAATAAACTATACAATGTAAACAAATAAGATATATCGAATAAACTTAACAAATGTAAACAAACTGCAAGACTGAGAGAACAAAATAAAATCAATAAAGTGCACAAGAGTCTTTAAATGTGTAAATGATTGAGTTTGTCATTGAAGAATGTGATGGTAGAGGGGTATCAGCTGTTCCTGAACCTTGTCATGAGTCTTGTGGTACCTTTACCTCTTTCCTGCTGGCAGCAGTGAGAACAGAGCTTGTGCTGGGTGGTGTGTGTCCTTGATGATGAAGGCTGCTTTCATGAGACACCATCTCTTATAGATGTCTTTAATGGAGTGAAGACTAATGTCATGCTGGCACTGATAAAACCACAACTCTCTGTAGCCTCTTCCTGTCCTGTGCATTTGCACTTGCATGCCAGATAGTGGTGCCACCAGTCAGAAGGCTCTCCACAGTTCACCTGTAGAAATTTGTGCCTTTGGTGACACACCAAATCTCCTCAAACTCCCACTGGTGAGCCTTCTTCATGATTACATTGGCGTGAAGGCCCCAGGATAAATCTTCAGAGATGTTGACACCCATAAAATTGAAGATCTTCAATCTTTTCACTGCTGATCCCTCAATAAGGACTGTTTTATTTTGTTTTCCAGGCTTCCCCTTCCTGAAGTCCACAATCAACTCCTTACTTTTGCTGACATTCAGTTCAAGGTTTTGTTGTGACACCACTCCGTTAGCTGATCTATTTAACTCCTGTACGCTTCCTCATTAACATCTATGACTCAGCTAACAACCATGGTGTCATTGGGAAATTTGTAAATGGCTTTTGTATTGTGCCTAGCCACACAGTCATGGGTATAGAGAGTTGAGCAATAGGCTAAGAATGCATCCTTGAGGTACACCTGCATAGATTTTCTGATGAGGAAAGTTGCAGAGTGAGGTGCAGAAGCCCAGGTTTTTGAGCTTGCTGAGGGTATGTTAGTGTTGAAAGCTGAGCTATAATTGGTGAAAAGCAGCCCGATTTATGTATTGCTGTTGTCTAGTTAATCCAGGACTGAGTAGCGAGCCAGTGAGATTTCATCTGCTGTGGTGTGATTGTGACAGTAGGTGAATTGCAGTGGGCCCAGGTATCTACTTAAGTTGCAAGTTAATTCTGGCCATGGCCAACCTCCAAGCATTTCATCACATTAGCTATGAATGCAACTGGGCAATAGTCATTGAAGCAGCTCACTCTGCTTTCCTTGGGGATTGATATGATTGATGCCCTTATGAAGCAGGTGGGACACTCCAGCTAGTTGTTTAGCACAGATATTCAGTACCCTGCCAGGTCCTGGGGATTTGTCGTCTTTAATATGCTCCAAACCTACCAATACTTCCTCCCTGGTAATTCTTGTATGTTCCAGGACCATGCAATTCATTTGCTTCAATTCATTGGCTTCCTTGATCTTCTCCTCAGTGAAATCTGATGAGAAATATTCATTTCAAATCCCAGTGGCAGTGAGATCATTTGTGACCTATGGGTTAATTGAGCAAACTTGAAGAGCTGATGGGCTGACTCCTGCTCCTGTATCTTATGTTCTTATGTTTCAACCACATTAGGCTATTAACCCTTTCTGAAGGACCGTATGCACCACATCCTTGTTCTTCTTTATCTATTCTGCTCATTACAACCCTAAAATTAACCAACAGATTTATCAAATGGGATTTCCTTTTAATAGATTCATGCTGCTCTTTTCAATGATATTCTTATTTGTGTTTCCACGTGAAATATTCTCTGCCATAGATGTCAAGAAAAATGTGGTTCTGATTTCTTTTAACTCCTTTTCTGAAATGCATTTGCCACCCTTCTAATCTCTATAGGATTTTACCAACAATATGTTCCCTATGACATCAACTCCTGTTTGTAGATGATAGCTTTGATTAAACATGATCTAGCCAAATGCCTCAAAATAGCTAGAGTTCTCAAACTAATGCTGAGTTCCTCCAGCCGATGGTGCTTAGCTTTAGATTCCAGCATCTGTAGTGTCTCAAACGAATCTGTCAACTGGGAATGATAGTAATGATTTGGATAAAAAATAAGGGGAATTACAAAGAGATCATTTGACCACTGTACTGAAAAATAACATTAGTTATGCTATGCATGGATCATACATTATGAAATGTATTAATATTGTCTGCTAAAATGTACAATAAAAACCTTCAGCATAATTTATCTTCAGTAAGGAATCTCAATAAGTTGTAGAGTTATGTGGCACAGAAACAGACTCTGCCCAACGAGACCACACCAAACACTGAGCACCCACCTGCACTAATCCTGCATGAATATCGCTTTAAAATCTCCTTCGTTTTCATCATCTCTTTCCTTACACTATCACTCTCCTACACACTAGGGACAATCAACAGTAGTCTACCAACCTATCATTCTGCATATTTTTGGGATGTGGACGGCAACTACAGTAACCAGATAAAACGCATGCAATCACAGGGAGAGCCTTGTGGACAGCACCCAGTGCTGCCCTCATGTCACTCTTCTCCTATCATTATGTTCCTTTTGTAATTATCTTTCCATCTAAAGCGATAAGCAAGAACTTTAACAGGTTATCAATTGAATATTTTTTCCCCCAGGGAAAGTAAATATGGCGATCTATTCGGATAAGATAGCTCAAATTTTGGCAGCAGCAATTATGACACCTGATCATTTCGCTAACAATAGATAAGTGAGTGCTATAAAGTCATTTCTATTTTCTTCCAGGACCAGAATTGGGTTATTGAGTAGCCAAGAACAAATCTAAGACTGGTGTGTTTAAAAAAAAATCAGTTTATTTGTTACCCATGTCTCTTGTGATGATATAAACTTCCTGAATGGAAATTTCACAAAAGGACTCCAATACAAGTAATAACTACACAAAGAGTCTCAACAATAGCAGCGCAATTGAATGTTCTTTTAATCCCTGAAACTTTGATGTTGGAGTTAGGTTGATTTTGATTCTGAATGTGAAATTAACCTTAAATCTGATGGAAAATATGATAGGTTGTTTTTTGCCATTGTTTGTCTGAAATATTTGACCATACTTTCAGATGTCTGTATCCTGAGCTCTCGCACCCACACCAGAAGTTGTGGCTCAGTGGATGATGCTCTTGCCTTCAAGTGGGAATTTTATGCATTCATATCTACTTCTGAGTTCTGAACCATAAAAATATAGTTTGCTTCTCCAGTGAGGCAGAAGCTGCTTCAACAGAAGCGTAACTTTCTGGATGAGCAGTTAAATTTACCACCTAATTCCTTTCTTCTATTTTTGGCCATGTTCTTCGAAGAAACCTTCTGGCAACCATTGCTTGGGGCTTTCGATTCACTGTCGTTGCTTGATGGACCTCACTTTTGCACTCTCCCGTGAAGTTTACTCCAGTAGGAATACAGTGTTGTCAGTCTGCTATTCTGGTTTGTCAGCCTGGAGTTTGTATGCCAGCCCTTCAAGGAAGCTCAATGCAGTCCACATATTCGGGCACTAAAGAGTTAAAAGTGTGTTATTGAAATTGCATTTAATATCGGGTTTAATCACTCTCATCGTTCATTTTGCTAACTATTAATCTGCTGTGAGCCATAAAAAAAGCAAGCCTCATCAAGTGAATACTTTTCAGACGGACAGTTGTCTCTGGCCTTATGGGGCTCTCCTGTTTTCCATTATATAAAATTATTTTGGCTTAAGTACAGTAGAAATGGTGCAGTATTTGTTCATTAAATCAAAGTATAGTGAAAGCTGCAGGATGATATAGGAGTGGGGTGATGGATGGCACATGCAGGCCAATTTACAGTAGTATGAAAACCAAATTTTCAAAGATTATTAGAAGTGGGAAAAGCAGAGTAATCAGGTTTTTCAAACATCTGGATGTAGGTAGCAAAGGCCATATAAGGGCAGTGTGCCAGATAATGCTACCCTGTTCCTCCCTTTCTGTGACCTCATCATGATGTGGAGGACCTTATCTGGACTGGACTACTGCAACCTGGATTTAAGGAGCAAAATTTGATGTTAACTCGTCTTCAAAGCCTTCTTCCAAAAGGCCTTCGATAAGGTCCCGCGTAAATGACTGGCTTCCAAAATCAAGGCTCGTGGGACTGGGGGCAAAGTATTGATGTGGATTGAGAAAGGGCTGGCAGGTAGAAGACAGAGAGTTGGGATAAATGGCTCGTTTTCTGAGTGGCAGGCGGTGACCAGTGAGGTACCACAGGGATCTGTACTGGGACCCGAGCTGTTCACAATTTACATTAATGATCTGGATGAGGGGATTGGATGGAATATCTCCAAATTTTCAGATGACACTAAGCTAGGAGGGGTTGTGTGCACGGAAGAGGGGGTCAGGAAGCTCCAGTGCGATTTGGATAAATTGAGGGACTGGGCAGATACATGGCAAATGCACTACAATGTGGATAAATGTGAGGTTATCCACTTTGGGAATACAAACCGGAAGGCAGATTACTCTTTGAATGGCAATAGATTAGGAGATGGGGAAGTGCAGAGAGACCTAGGGGTACTTGTACACCAGTCTCTGAAGGCGAGCATGCAGGTACAGCAGGCGGTTAAAAAGGCAAATGGAATGTTGGCCTTCATATCAAGAGGGTTTGAGTATAGGAACAAGGATACCTTACTGCATCTGTACAGGGCCTTGGTGAGACCAAGCAAATTAATTGCCAAATTGCCATAATTAAAAACCATCAGGTTCACTATTGTCATTTAGGGACATATATATATATATATATATATATATACCAAGTCAACATGTCAAGTCAAATTTATTGTCATTTGATTACACAAGCACAACTAGACAAAACAGTGTTCTCCATTCCTTAGTGTAAAATATGCAGGCACACAACCAGACATAACACATACAAATAAATAATACTTGCACAGGACTAGTATTCACATAGACAAATAAAGAAATAATTAAATAAACACAAGAGACTCAGATGGTTAATGTGAGCAGTTCCTTTGGTTATTCCACATTCTCACAACCCTTGAGAAGAAACTATTTCTCAGCCTGGTGGTGCTGGCTCTGATACTCTGGTTTCTTTTTCCCCAATGGGAGTAGCTGAAAGAGGCTGTGTGCAGGGTGCAAGGGGTCCTCAATGATTTTGCACGCCCTCTTCAGACAATAATCTCAGTAGATCGCGTGAAATGGGGGTGGGGAAAGGTGAGGAGACTCCAGTGATCCTCTCTGCCATCTTATTGTCTGGTGGATTGACCTCTGATCCATTTCTCTGCAGCAATTGAGCCACAATGTGATGCAGCCAGCCAGGATGCTTTTGTGAAGCTCCTGTAGAACGTTGATGTAATGGTGGCTGAGGGCTTGCCCATCTCAGTCTTCTCAGGAAGCTCAATCCCTGTTGCACTTTCCTCATAAGTGACTCCACAACCATTAAAATGGTTGGATTTTAACTGTCTCATCAATTCATTTCAGAGGAAATTACAAATTTTAATGTCAGCAAAAATATTCAAAGTCTATAAATGAATGCAATATAGTAATCATTTCTAGATGTCTTCAAACATTTAGCAAGCTACAGATATCTGTTTTTACAGCTGGAAGAGCCTCAAACTCAGCTTTCCTAGCTGTCAAAGACAGTCAAAACATAGAAACATAGAAACATAGAAGATAGGAGCAGGAGTAGGTCATTCGAGCCTGCTCCGCCATTCAACGAGATCATGGCTGATCTTAAAGTTCAGTACCCCATCCCCGCCTTCTCTCCGTAACCTTTAATACCCTTATACTGAAGAAATAGATCTAATTCCCTCCTAAATATATTTAATGAACCTGCCTCTACTGCCCTCTGTGGCAATGAATTCCACAGATTCACCACCCTCTGGGTAAAGAAATTCCTCCTCATCTCGGTCCTAAATGGTTTGCCTGTTATCCTCAAACCATGGCCCCGGGTTCTGGATTTTCCCATCATTGGAAACATCCCATCTGCTTCCATTCTGTCCAGTCCTGCGAGAATTTTATATGTCTCTATGAGATTCCCTCTCAATCTTCTAAACTCCAGTGAGTACAATCCCAATTTGCGCAATCTTTCCTCATAAGTCATTCCTGCCATTCCAGGTATCAGCCTGGTGAATCGCCTCTGCACTCCCTCCGTTGAATGGCAGAGTATTGTGTACAGTTTTGGTCACCTTATCTGAGGAAGGATGTTCTTGCAATGGAGGGACATATATATATATATATATATATATATATATGAATTCCAGAACCCGGGGCCATGGTTTGAGGATAACAGGCAAACCATTTAGGACCGAGATGAGGAGGAATTTCTTTACCCAGAGGGTGGTGAATCTGTGGAATTCATTGCCACAGAGGGCAGTAGAGGCAGGTTCATTAAATATATTTAGGAGGGAATTAGATCTATTTCTTCAGTATAAGGGTATTAAAGGTTACGGAGAGAAGGCGGGGATGGGGTACTGAACTTCAAGATCAGCCATGATCTCGTTGAATGGCGGAGCAAGCTCGAAGGATCGAATGACCTACTCCTGCTCCTATCTTCTATGTTTCTATGTTTTGACTGTCTTTGACAGCTAGGAAAGCTGAGTTTGAGGCTCTTCCAGCTGTAAAAGCAGATATCTGTAGCTTGCTAAATGTTTGAAGACATCTAGAAATGATTACTACATTGCATTCATTTATAGACTTTGAATATTTTTGCTGACACTAAAATTTGTAATTTCCTCTGAAATGAATTGATGAGACAGTTAAAATCCAACCATTTTAATGGTTGTGGAGTCACTTATGAGGAAAGTGCAACAGGGATTGAGCTTCCTGAGAAGACTGAGATGGGCAAGCCCTCAGCCACCATTACATCAACGTTCTACAGGAGCTTCACAAAAGCATCCTGGCTGGCTGCATCACATTGTGGCTCAATTGCTGCAGAGAAATGGATCAGAGGTCAATCCACCAGACAATAAGATGGCAGAGAGGATCACTGGAGTCTCCTCACCTTTCCCCACCCCCATTTCACGCGATCTACTGAGATTATTGTCTGAAGAGGGCGTGCAAAATCATTGAGGACCCCTTGCACCCTGCACACAGCCTCTTTCAGCTACTCCCATTGGGGAAAAAGAAACCAGAGTATCAGAGCCAGCACCACCAGGCTGAGAAATAGTTTCTTCTCAAGGGTTGTGAGAATGTGGAATAACCAAAGGAACTGCTCACATTAACCATCTGAGTCTCTTGTGTTTATTTAACTATTTCTTTATTTGTCTATGTGAATACTAGTCCTGTGCAAGTATTATTTATTTGTATGTGTTATGTCTGGTTGTGTGCCTGCATATTTTACACTAAGGAATGGAGAACACTGTTTTGTCAGGTTGTGCTTGTGTAATCAAATGACAATAAATTTGACTTGACATGTTGACTTGGTAAATATATATATATATGTCCCTAAATGACAATAGTGAACCTGATGGTTTTTAATTATGGCAATTTTGGCAATTAATTTGCTTGTTACTAAGACTATCTTTTCTTCAATTCTGATTTTATTTAATGATCCAAGTTTAAATTCTCCAGCTGCTATTTGAATTCACATACCTGGATCAATGCTCCAGCACTCAGGTCATGTAAACTAACATGCTTTTGAAGTAACTAAATCTAAACGCTTATAATGTATCAAATCAAAAACTTTAAGCCTTTCAAGCTAATTATATTATTTCAGTGTTTTTAATTAAAGTAACCTGCATATCCCACTGAAATCAACAAAGTTTGGATCCTCTTCCAGATCTGACAGGATGCCAGTTGCAAGAGGCTGTTCCCCAAAAGGCAACACTCTTTGTAAGATGGGCACTTCCACAGAGCTCCTTGGGAGCCTATTGTTGGATATGCAGTGTCTTTGGTTAATTGCCAATGCAACTGATTGGAGCTACCTTCAATAACCAACAGGATCTTTGAGATTTGGCATCTTGTATGCAGAGAGCTTGAAGGTGTAGTATAAACAAGCTGACCCCCATTTAACAGAGGACCCCCATTTTTATTTTCATAGATTGAATGGATATATAAATTAAGACAGATGCAAGGTTAGTTTCTGGTTTTGTAGCTTTTGTAGTCACACTATTTTCCAAATCACAATTCACACTATGTGATGCTAATACAAGGAAGTATTACATTAATCTTGTTATTCAACCCAAAGTAAAACAGTGTAGAAGCTGAGAATCTGAATTTTGAACAGAAAATGGTGCAACTGTGGAAAAAGAAATAGAAACCTTAACCAGAATGAATGAGACACAACTTTACTTTTTTGTGATTTATTCTGTTTTCTGGGGAATGGAGTTTTAATGCTGAATTTTAATGTATATATTTAACTTTTGCAACCAATTAAAACAAATCTCAAGACTTGTTTAGAGCCATTGCTTCTGGAAAGCAATTGGTTTCAAAATGTAGTGTTGCATTGAGGAGTTTCCATTTCCATTGGATCAGTTTTTAATCACAATCAAGTGGACTTGGATAAATTAGATTGGGGAATTTAAAACATGAGTAGGTATTACCTCAACCTTCTTAAAATAGAGCAAAGAACCAGGGTTAATGTGAGATTTTAGTAATATTACTGGTGTAGGAAGGCACATCAATCTGCACACAAGCACCGATAAGCATCTTTTAAATTTTTTTTATATATATGGATCGATATATGCTCACAAAATTATACTATGTCATCCTTGTGAAATATGATCAATCAGGTTGCCTTATAGGTCATTTTACCACATACCAGAGTTTTTTAGTGTACATAGAACACTTCAGCCCAGTACAGGCCCTTTGGCCCTCAATATTGTAATGACCAATATATTCTTGAAAACAAAAGTACTAAACCCTCCCAACCCTGTGACCCTTTATTTTTCTTTCATCCATGTGCCTGTCTGGCACATGTTTCAGCCTCCACCACCACCCCTAGCAGGCACCCACAACTCTGCATAAAAATACTTACCCCTGCTGTCTCCCCTAAACTTCCCTCCCTTCACTTTGTACACCTGTCCTCTGTCCTAGGAAACAGGCATGGGCAGTGCACCCTCTCTATACTCTCCAAATCTTGCAGACTTCTATTGTCTTCTCTCATCTGTCTACCCTCCAAAGAGAAAAGTTCCAGTTCTGCTAACCTTGCCTCAAAAGACTTGTTTTCCAATCCAGGCAACATCCTAGTAAATCTCCTCTGCACCCTCTCCATAGCTTCCACATCCTTCCTATAATGAGGTGACCAGAACTGACCACACGACTCTAAGTGTGGTCTAAACATCGATTTATAGAGCTGCACCATGACCTCTCTACTCTTGAACCCATTCCCCCTATTAATGAAACCCAGCATCTCATAGGTCATCTTAAATATCCTATCAGCCTGTGCAGTGACCTTGATAGATGTATAGATTTTGACTCCAAGATCCCTCTGTTCATCAACACTCTTAAGTAACTGACCATTAACCCTGTTCTCAGCCTTCTGGTTTGTCTTTCTAAAATGTATCGCCTCACATTTGTGCAGATTGAACCCATTTGCCTCTTCTCCACCCAACTCTGAATCCTGTCTATATCCTCTTGTAACTTTGACAACTTTCAGTTCCATCCACAACTCCTCCAATCTTCATATATGCAAACTTACTGACCCATCATTTTTCCTCTTCATTCAGGTCATTTATTAAAAGCAGGGGTCCCAGAACAGATCCTTGCGGCACTGACCTCCATGCAGAATACTTTTCTTCCACTGCTACATTGCGTTCTACCTGCAAGCCAATTTTTTTTATCCAAATAGCCAAAGTTCCATGGATCCCATGCCTCATAACTTTATGAATGAGTTTCTCATGGGGGACCTTGTTAAATGCCTTGCTAAAATTCATGTAGACCACATATTGCTCTACACATCAATCCCTTTTGTTATCTCCTCAAAAAACCTGATTAGGTCAATATTAATTTTGGTAGTTGATAATTTCAACTAATCCTCTTCACAATAGATAACCTTTCCTTTAGAGAATGGGAGAGAAAAGGGATTAAAAGAATAGAAAATTGTTTTTCGGGAAATAAATTAATATCTTTTGAACAAATGAAGTGCAGATATGAAATAACTCACGGTACAATGTTTGCATACCACCAACTGAAAACCTACTTGAAGGACAAATTGGGAAGCAGGCTGAGGTTACCAGAAGGAAGCAGTTTTGAATATGTGATTACAGACACAAAGATAATTTAAAAATTTATAACAAACATGTACATCAAACTGCAAGAGAAAGTGAACGAGGAAATAAGCTGTAAACCGATACAAAAGTGGGAACAAGATCTAAACATAAAGACAAAGAATGAAACATGGAAAAAGCTATGCTCCGGAACTATGAGAAATACAATAAACACGAGGTTACGCATGATACAATATAATTGGTTACACAGGCTATACACCATGCCCCAAAAGTTAAATAAATGGGACCCAACAGTATCAGATAGATGTTTTCGCTGTAAGGAGGAAACGGGAACAACAGTACATGCAATTTGGGCATGTGAGAAAGTGGAACAGTTTTGGGAAGATCTCAATTAGGTATTAAATAAAATCACAAAAAGCAACATACCAAAAAATCGAGACATATTTCTTCTAAGTAATATAAGAAGTAAAGAATATGGACTCGATTTGGATGGAGCACAAAAAAGATTTATTATGATAGCCTTAGCTGTAGCAAAAAAATGCATAATGTCAACCTGGAAATCAGAAGATAGCCTGAGAATATAGCAATGGTACATAGAAATGAATAAATGTATTCCATTGGAAAAAAATAACATATAATTTAAGAAATAAAATCACAGTATTCAAACAAATTTTGGAACTGTACATGGAACACAACAGAGAAGTCCTAACGCGGACCTTCACCACCTAAAATTACAGAATGATAAGACGACGAAATGAACTGACCCAGTGTGTAAAAGTAGATTACACAATTTTCTTGTTTATTTTCATTGATTGATGACATTGTTTAATGGATTTAATGTATCATATATGTTGAGCATTGAGTGGGTAGGGAGGGGGGAAAAGGGAAGAAAATGACACTGTGTATATTCAAGAGGGAAATTTTTATGTGTATTTTGGTCAATATGGTTCATAGTGTGAAAAATAATTTAAAAAAAAACCTGATTAGGCTCGTGAGGCACAAGCTTCCCGTGCACGGTTTCATAACTCCAAAGGAAATGGGCCAATGAAAATGTTTCTCTAGCAAATTATTTCAGTAACAATTGGGTCTAGAGCAGTGATTCTCAACCTTCCCTTTTCACTCACATCCCACCTTAAGCAACCCCTTACTAATCACAGAACACCTATGGCATTGGGATTACTTAAAGTGGTATGTGAGTGGAAAGAAAAAAAGTTAAGAAACACTGGTTTAACATACAATCTTACATACATTTTTTTTTAAACACATAAGTCATTGCATATAGACTGTACAAAAAAGGGAATTACATTAGACAGTTCCTTAATTCACATGTGAAACAAGTTTTTGAATTAATCTATGATAAGCATATTAAACCCATATTTGCCATATTAATCCAGATAAAAATTGATACAAATAAACAAAAAAGACCCTAAAAACTAAATCTAATCAAGGTAACTTTTGTAAAATAAAAGGGAACTTATGGTATGCATAGCAACCTCAGACATCGGACAGAGAATCTCAGGAAACATTCAAATGACTTAAATCTTTCAAACATGATAGTATTCTATGAATGGTCTCCACATCTTTATAAATTGAACTTTATCTTTAATGTTGTATCTATTTTTTATCCAAGCTTAAATAGGACATTACATCATACAACCACTGTGTATGGGTAGGTGAAGTGTCATCTTTCCATTTCTATAAAATTGCTTGTCTGGCTATCAGTGTGGTAAACATTAAAACTTTCTCCTGAGTTGCAGACAGAAGTAAATATGGTTCACATGAAAAACCAAACAAAGCAATTAACAGACATGGTTCTATTTTGATCTCTTTTAAAAAAAATCAATGATAAATTTTGGAAAATGACTTTCCAAATTCTCTCTAAATCTGGGCATTCCCAAAACATATGAATCAGTGAAGCTTCAAATATTTTGCATTTCTCACAGAGGATCTATATCTGCATAAAAACAGGATGATTTATGTTTGGACATATGTGTTCTATAAACCACATTAAACTGTGATTAGCAATGCCTTGCACAAAATGAGGAATCATTAATCAAGCAGAGAGTAGAGAACCAATCTTCATCTGAAAATGTTATATTCAAATCTCATTCCCAATCATTCTCAATCCCAGACATTGAGGCTGATCTTAAATCCAAAAATCATCATTAATGTGATATTAATCCATCATGGGGGAAAAAACACGTTAAAAAATTAATCAAGGATATTAGTATTTGAGATTTGAGGAAAATCAAAAAGCTTGAACTAAACAAAATGTCTAACCTGTAAATAGCTAAAAAATGTCTGTTAATTGTTCAAGAGGCAAAGTTATCTCGAATAAAAAGATCCTTATAACTTAGGATACCTAATCTATACCTTGAAACCTATATCCAGCATATAAGACAGAAAAAGATGATTATTTATAATGGGACTAGCCAGAGAAAAACTATTAAACCCAAAGAATGTTTGAAATTGAGCCCATATTCTCAACCTATTTCTCATTAATGGATTAGATGTCAGTTTAGAAAAGGACAATGGTAAAAAGAAAATCCTAAAATCTCCAACACGCAAACTTTTTTGGAAAAATTCAGTTTTATTTCTACCCAAGAGGGACGATTCACTGACTTATCCAAATGTAATAATAAAAGTAAATTAAATATGTTAATTGTCCAATAATAAAATCTAAAATCTGGAAGTGATAATCCAGAACCTATCTTGAACCCAACACAAGTGGTCCCTAAACTTCCTCCACATAAGTTCTGTGCTTTTACTGTTGAACATCTGTTTCCAAATTACTCTTGCTGATTCCTGCCTCATCCCATCATAATTAGCCTTTCCCCAATTAAACACTTTCCCATTTTATCTGCTTCTTTCATTTTCCATGGCTATGCTAAAGCTCAGGAAGTTGTGGTCACTCTCACCAAAATGCTCGCCCACCGAGAGGTCCACCACCTGACCAGGTTCATTACCCAGGATTAGATCCAGTATGCCCTTTCCTCTTATCAGCTAGTCCACATACTATGTCAGAAATCCTTTTTTAACTCACCTGACAAATTCAGCCCCATCTACCCCTTTTGCAGTCATGAAGTGGCACACAATGTTAGGGAAGTTGAAATCATCCATAACTATAACCCTGTATTTCCTGCAACATTTCAAAATCTGCTTATCTACTCAGTGTCCCAAGGGCTATTTAGGGGCCTAGAGACTGCAATTTTGAGTTCACAAATCCACAAAGTTGACACAGAAAACAAGGTGAAGCATTGGCATATCATCCATATGCTTGATGAATGGTGAAACAGACTCAAATAGCCAACTTCTTACAGAATTATGGAATCAATAGAGAAAGATACCACTGGACCAATGATGTAAATGCTGGTTGATCATCACTCCAGGCCACTCTTGCAAATTTATTTTTATTGCCATATATTTGATTAATTCCTTCTAGGTCATAATTAAACCTGCCTTCATCAGACCTGCAGGCATTGCATTCCAGATTCTGACCACAAACTATATTAACTTATTTTAAACCATGTCAGTCTTAATTCTCTTCCCCTTTATTTTGACCTGTGACTTGTAGTCCTCAACTTTTCCTACAGTGCAAACTGTTAACCCTGTCTTACCATCCATTCTTTAAGAAATTTCTATCAAATTTTCTAAACTTTCTCTTCTCATTTAAAAACAAATCCATTCCATCCTAATATTTGGTTTATCAGCCTGAATGAAATCAAGATCCTACAGAAATGTTTAAACATTATTTAATTCCTAAGAAACATCATCAAAATAATGTAAAAAAAATTTAAAAACAACAATAAATTCTTTGACATGGCTGATTTTTTTCCCGCATTTTGAAAGTGGGTTAGGATTGAAGGTTCCATGACTTTTTGTTATATTTGACCTGACTAAATTGTTTTGCATGGAACATATGAAGCAATTTACCTGGATTATTCAGTAGTTGAAGCAAGATTTTTTTGCCTCCCATTCTAACATCATGGAGCTTTTGCCCGGGAGTATTATAATGCACAATTCTTCCGCCATCCCCCACCCCCACACATTTGCAATAGCTCTTGGTTGGGAATAGGAAGATTGATGCAATCATACAGAATAAGGCTACATTCGAAACAGAAGGAAATGAATTGTGATGTCCTGGTAGTCTTGGACCATATTAAGGCAGTCAAATTCCAAGGACCCCATGAAGTGATTCCTTGCACCTTGTGAGAAGCTAGGGAACAAATATTTATAATCACCTTTGGCCTCAGGTGGTGCCAGAAGACTGGAGGATAGGTAATGTGCCATTATTTTAAAAGTACAGCAAAGAGGTCAGTGAGCTTGACATCAGTAAGAGGATCTTAATCTAGGGACTGAATGGAGGTAGTCAGCATGGCTTTGGGTACAGCAGACATATTTCACAAATCTGATGTTTTTGAAGAGATAACAAAGAAAATTAATGAGGACAGAGCAGAGGATATTTTATCAATATATGGACTCTAGTAAGGTCTTTAACTTTTTGTTGTCTATATTAATGGTATGGATGGTAATATCATAAACATAATTAATACATTTGTGGATGACACCAAAATTGATGGTTTGCTGGTCAGTGAGGAAGAATATCTAAGTTTGAAACAAGATTTAGATCAATTGGTAAGTTAGGTCAAGGAATGTTGAATGGAACTGAACTCTGATTAGTGTGTGATAATGCACTTTGAGGTCAAACAAGGGCAGGACTTGCACAGTGAATAGTAAGTGTGAGATGTTGCCCTTTGATCTCCCAAACCAGGGCAGGTCTTACACAGTGGAGAACAAAGGGACCTAAGGCTTCAAGTCAATAAAGCTCTGAAAGTGGTGACTCGGGTGGGCAAGGTGTTGAGGAAGGTGTTTAGCTGGCTTGGCTTCATTGGACAGGATGTAGAGTACCAAATTTGGGATCTTATGATTCAGCTGTTGTAGACATTAGTGAGATGCTTAGACTACTATGTGCAATTCTGGTCAGTCAGTTGTAGGAAGGGCATCAGGAAGTTGGAAGGATTGAGCAAGAGATTTGCCAACGTATTGCCAGGACTGGAGAAGTTAGACAGGCTGGGTCTTTATCCCCTTGAGCATAGCAAGCAGACAGGTGATCTTACAGAGGTTTAGAAAATCATGAGACATGGATACAGTGAATGCTCTTTTCTCCCATGAGGACATTAGTAGAATCAGAGAGCATAGGTTTAAGATTTAAGAGAAGAGAGTAAAGGGACCTGAAGGGCAGTATTTTCACTCAGATGGTGATCTGTATCAGGAATGAGCTGCCAGTGGAAACTGCAGAAATGGACACCTTTTGAACATTCAAAAGACATTTAGACAAATAGATCGATAGGCATGGCTTAGAATTATATGAACTAATTCAGGCAAATAGGTCTAGTCCAGAATGCCAACTTGTTTGGTATGAGTAAGCAAGGTTGAAGGGCCAATTCCATGGTGTACGAATCAATTACTCTATTAAGGGGATAAAATACACCATCATTTATCCCCAACTTAACCCACTTCTGAGAATCATAGATTGAAACATCACAGAAATAGGCCTTTTGCTCATTGACTCTGCCGACCATCAACTTGGAAATGAGAAATATTGTGGATTCAATTGGACTTTGGCACGAATGAAAAACAAATAGTTTTACAAGTAGTAACATAAGTTTTATCACTCTTAATAATTAAGATCATCAAAATTGTTAAAATGAATGTTGTTCAAATACACAACATTCACATTGCTGTTGTGTTTCCAGCTCGTCAGAATAAAAATCTATAAACTAATCTCCAAAATCTTCTGTAACACAAAATGTCCATCTTCATAAAATTGGAACATATTTTGGAGTAGTTTTACAAACTGCATAACAATTCACAGCAAGTTACTTTCATCTTTGCTTTCCATTTTTATCTTTTGTCCTGATTTGAAATCAATCCTGTTGCTGCACTAGATCCACTTCATTGCTCTGTATTAAGAAACATTTCCCAGGAGGGATTTGTTTATTTGCAAACATACAAAAAAAACTTGATGTTTATTTCTCTTCTGATGCCCAAAGGGTTTCAATTGTTTGTTAAAATCAATAAAGTAACAGAATCCCAACATTCATTAAATATTCAGGAAACAATTGTTCCTTAGTGCTTGAGTGATTGAACTGCATCATTGACTGTAATTTCCTTTGTGAGTTCTAATGTACTGATTGCATAACCACAAAAATAGCCAAGAAATATTTTGCAAACTATTCTAGAAAAAAAACTAACTTTTAAATAGTATGAGAAGTTCCTTTCAATAGTATTTGAAGTTTATGAATGTCAGAATTTTTTTAAAAATCAAAATATTTAAAAGTTTTGACAGTGGGCTAAGCCTATGAATGAATATTGGTCATTTTGGCATCTGGAGCCACTAAAACTGAAGTCCACGCAGTAAATGCCAGTAACAGAAAAAATTGACTCAATACACCCATGTGATATTTAAACAGTCTCAATGCCCTTCCAGGCTCTGGGTGCCCATCACCATTCCCAGAATCATGATGGGCAGATTCCCTGGAAGTCTTGCCTTCCACCTGCATTCCTGCAGGCGTATACTTCTATGCAACGACGCTGACTACCCAGCACCATGACCATCCCGCATCCCTCCTTGCTGAATCTACTGCTAACTTGTGTGGAGCGATCTGCTACAGCAACCCCACCCCCCAACCCCCCCCCCCCCAAGAATTGCCACCTAGTTCAGGAAGGGTGCCAGGCAGATCCAGAACTTTGGATGGTTGGCCACAAGGCTTCTTGGTCGGCATGGGGTAATCACTGGTTTCAGATAGTCCATAGTGTAAAGTTCCTGTTGGCTTCCAACATCCAATGTGTAAACTGTGCCTTCTCTTTTAATGACACAAAGGTCCTTTATTGGGGCACTGCAAAGGTGAGCCAGGTGGTCCTCTCTGGACAAAAACATAATCAGTCATTTATAGTGCAGAAGGAACACGAGTAGGATGATTACCATGTCGGGCTGGTTGAGGAGTGGGGACAGACGAGCTGTTCCATGGTCGAGATTGCCAGGTCAAAATGTACATCCCCAGGAACTGAAACGGAGATACTGTATACAACCTCCGCTGAAGATGCTGCAAGATCCTCTTTCAGTGCTGTACGGATACCAAGCAGCACCTAGGGCAGCTCATTGAGCCAGTTAGGATACTGCAGGCGTACTTTCAATGCAGCCTTAAGATACCGATGGAAACGCTCCACCAAGCCATTTGCCTGAGGATGGTAGGCAGTAGTATGGTGCAACTAACTACCGCAGAACCTCCCCAGGGCTGACCACAAGGCAGAAGTAAATTGTCGAAAGTGATATGCATTGGAACCCCAAACCAGGCAATCCAATATGTAATGAAAGCCCATACGCAGCACTCTGTATCACAGAATTCCATGGGCACTACCTCAAGCCAACACATCAATCTATCCACCATTGTGAACAGATAACTCATACTTTTACAAACTGGCAGAGGACCCACAATGGCCACATGTTGAAATTGTCGGTAAAACGTAGGGAACTGTTGCAAAGTGGGCTTGGTGTGGCATTGCACCTTGGCCAATTGGCACTGGAGACATTTCCTGGCCCACTGTGTAGACCATATCAATGGGTGTGATAACTCATGTATATTGTCAAAAATGTTACGGCCCCAACCTTCGGGAAGTACTGGTTGAGATGTTGCAGAGTACTGCAAGGGAAACAAGCCTAAGCAAAATGTCTTGCAAATTGAGAAGGGTGACAGCAGTTCTATAAACCTGGATTAATGGGTCTTCAGCCTGATCATGGGCTAGCTGTACAATGTCCATATCTCCTGTCACCATTGCAATTGTTGGACAGGACAATACATCTGCTATGATATTGAGCTTACCCACCAAGTGACAGACGTCAGTCATAGACTCAGACACGCAAGACAATTGACATCATTGTCTGGCTGTCCAAGGGTTGGATGACTTCACCAGTGCCTGTACCAAGGGCTTGTGGTCTGTAAAGAC
This sequence comes from Narcine bancroftii, assembly GCF_036971445.1. Taxonomy (NCBI): domain Eukaryota; kingdom Metazoa; phylum Chordata; class Chondrichthyes; order Torpediniformes; family Narcinidae; genus Narcine; species Narcine bancroftii. Next base: position 36,880,921 of record NC_091469.1, read on the forward strand.
CGCAAAAGGCCATCTTTTCAGTGTATATCTGAAATGATGTATCACTAGGTACAGAGCCAACAACTCCCTATCAAACGTGCTGTAACGAAGTTCAGACTGCTGTAAATGGTGGCTAAAAAATGCTAGCGGTGACCAATTTCCATCTGTCCATTATTCCAGGACTGCTCCCGTGACAATGCTTGATGCATCCGTCCTAAGGGCAAGGGCTGCTGCAGGATCTGCATGAGCCAATAGTGCAGCCTCTGCCACCCTTAGCCCTTTGAAAAGCCTGTTCCTTAATCGAGTCCTAACACAAGTCATTTTTAATCACCCTTTAACATATCAAAAAGTGGGTGCATAGTCTTGGCGGCTGCTGGGATAAATCAGTGGTAAAAATTTATCACGCCCAGGAATTTTTGTAATTATTTGTCATGCCTGGACTTAGAGAAAGTTTGTATCACCTCTACCTTATCTGGGAGGGGGCACACCCCTCTATTGTCAATGAGGTGCCCTAAAAAGTTGATCACTTCCTGACCTAACTGGCATTTCTCTGGGTTTACAGTTAGATCGAAGAATTGCAGAGATTTGAACAATTCCATTAGGTGATTCTGGTGTGAATGCGAGTCAGGGCTGAAAATGAGAATGCCATTCAGATAGACGAAGGCAAAGTCCACTCCCCGAGTTATGATGTCAGTTAAACACTGGAATGTCTAGGCTGCATTCTTAAACCCGAATGGCATTATTAGGAATACCCACAAACCAAACGGTGTAATAATGGCCGTATTGTGCATGTCAGATGGTTGCACTGGAATCTGGTGGTATCCTTTAACCAAATCCAACTTGGAAAATATTGTGCTGCCCTTTAGCCGCACTGCAAAGTCCTGTACATGTGGAACAGGATATCAGTCCGGTCCAATGATGTTATTCAAGAACCGATAGTCATCACAGGGCTGCCATCATCATTGCTCTTAAAAACCATGTGAAGTGGCAATGCCCACGGACTACTGGAATGGTGAATAATACTCACGTCCTCCGTGGCCTTAAACTCGGCTTTGGCTATCTGCAGCTTTGCTTGTGGAAGACGTCTCACCTTGGCAAAGACCAGAGCACTAGTGGTGGTAATTATATGCTCCATTTCATGTGCTGTATGGAAGTTAGGTATCCACAAGGAGGGATACTGTGCCAGGAGTACTGCATATTCATTGTGGTTGGCAGCATGCACACCTAAAGTGTTAAACGAGCGCTGATGAAGCACTAATAGGTGGGTCTGAAAAGACCCTGTATCAACTAGGCAGCTTTGTGCTAAATCCACCAAGAACCCAGGAGCCAGAAAGAAATCCACCCCTACCAACAGCTGGCCTACTACAGCAATTGTACAATGCCATTGGAAGACAGCTTTGTCCATATGAGGAGTCACCATAAAAGGCCTCTGGGGAACCATTGGCTGTTTCTAGGGGGACCCTTTCCATTGTGACATTTCTCAAAGTCAGTCAATGGAACCAGATTAAACTCCACACCAGTGTCAATAAGAAAATACTGCTGAGTGCGAACATCCACAATATATGGCAGGCCCTTTTGTATGCCAACCGCCGAGGCCACTAACGATGGTTGACCTGATCGTTGCCAGAGTCCTTCAAGGAATGAACACTGTGGAATGCAGTGGTGGCCATCCCTTCCCCAATGTTGATGATAAGAGCAGTACTTCTTAGTCTTCATGTCCTTCCACCACACACCAGCTCGGATGGAGAGGACGACTCAGGTGCCTCAGTGGAACTAACAAATACTTGCTGTGACTGTAATGACCCGAGCTGTAGAGTGCAGAATAACCAGTCAGCTTCTCTGACAATCAAATGAAGGGCAGAGAAATACATGTGCACTGGCAATTTACAAAGGAAAAAGGGCCTCAAACAGAAAACAATCTGTGTGTCCGTTTGCCAGAGCTATCATCTCATGCATTAAGTCTGATGGATTATGATCTCCAATGCCCAGCAGATTTAAAAGATGAATGGCTCACTCATGTTTACTGAGGTCTAATGACTCCAGAAGATAGTGATGAAACATGGTATATTTACGCTCCAAAGGTGGATTTTGAACAAAAGAACTGACCTTTGCAGCTGTCGCCGGGTCCAAAGCACTGACCACTTGTCAGGACTTGGTATCCTCCAAAGTAATACTTTTCAGATTAAACTGAGCTTCAGCCAGACCCAATCAATTACGAAGTTGATTTCCCCAGAATGGCGGGAGGTGAATTCGCACTGTGTGAACAGGCTCTGAGACCATTCACTGGCCCAGAACTGGCAGCTACTGACTGTTCCTCCATACTGCTGACAAAGGAAAAATAAATACTAGTTCTAAAAATGTTAGATGTCTGTTGGGGGTCACCAATTTTGGCATCTGTAATTACCAACTACAGGAGCCACAATAACTGAAGTCCACACAGTAAATGCCAGTAACAGAAAAAGTTGACTCAAAACACCCACGTGATAGTTAAACAGTCCCAATGCCCTTCTGGGTTTCCAAAACCCACCCCTTGAGCTCAGTCTGCCCATCACCATTCCCAGAGTCTTGATGGGCAGATTCCCTGGAAGTCCCGCCTTCCACCTGTAGCCCGCATTCCTGCAGGTAGGCGCTTCTACGCAGCAACGCTGACTCCCTAGCGCCATTACCCACCCCACACCCATCCCTGCCAATTCTGCCCGCTAACTTGTGCGGAGCAATCTGCAATATCATGTCTTTTCTTGCTCTTTTATGGACAAGGCCTGTTTAGCCATATGATGTGCCAGAGGACCATGTGAAAGGACTCACTAGTAATAAGTGGACAATTTCTCTTAACAAGACTTCTAAATTAAAGACAATTGATTGTGAGCGTGTGCACCAATATCTGATAATCTGCTTTTCTTCACAGCAAATTATTGTGAGACTGCAGATGCTGGGAATTCTTTCCTGATGAAGGGTTGCAGCCAGAAAAGTTGATTATCTATTGCCTTGCATGGATGCTGCCCAAATCATTAAGTTCCTCCAGCATTCTGTCTTCTGCTCCTTAGAACTTAGAAAATAGAAATCTCCAGTGCATTACAGGCCCTTCATCCCACAGTGTTCTGGTGACTAAATAAACTGCTCTACTAACTGCATAAAATTTCCCTACTGTATAACCCTCCATTTTTTTCTGTTCCTAATAGTCTCTTAAAAGATCCTATTATACCTGCCTCCACCACTGCAGTCAGCAGCACATTACATGCACCCACCACTCTCTGTGTGAAGAACCTACCTCTCATTTCCTCCCAGCCACTACCGCCCCACCCCACCACCCCATACTGACTCCCAAGCTCCTTAAAATTATGCCTCCTCATGTAGGCCATTCCAGCCTTGGGAAAAAGCCTCTGGCTCTTTACATGATCAATGCCTCTCATCATCTTCTACATCTCTATCAGGTCACTCCTCATTCTCTGTCACTCCAAGAAGGAAAGACCAAACACATGTATTATGCATTGCATTGATTTCTTAGTGTTATGATCCTAAACATGCAATAAATAATTAAAACTGATATTTTTGTAATTTATTGACCATGTTCTAAACAGCAAAGCTGCTATCAAGATACTTTTATTAATACAGAAGCTCAAAAGAATCTTGGTCAATAACATTGGATAGACAGAGACGCTGTTCGTTAGCGTGTGTTGTGTTCAGGAGTGAATGAAAATTGATATTTTTCTCTTTAATGTTGAGGTTCACACCAGGGTGAATACCAAAGGAAACTCTACAGGGATCTGATGAAAGGCTACAATCGTTTGGAGCGTCCTGTTCTGAATGACTCTCAGTCTTTGGTTGTTGAGCTTGGAATGACGTTTATACAGATAATTGATGTGGTGAGTCATAAATTAACAAAGGCTTTTGTTTAATGATAAAGATTATGTGTATTGTCATTTACATTGTACAATGTGCATGTGCACCAAAAGTTTTACTTGGTGCAGTTAAACAGGTACTTCATGTAAAAGTACTACAATAGTATACATTACATTAAAAAGAGATAATAAGTACAAAAGATAATTGATAATAAATATTCAGATACCATTATCTTTGGCTTGGCTTCGCGGACGAAGATTTATGGAGGGGGTATAGTGCAGATAAATATTGCCAAAGCAAAATTTAGTCTCTTATGAAAATTTTAATTAAATATTTATTTGTAATTGCACCAGAAAGTTAAATACATGTCTTTCTTCTTTGGCTTGGCTTCGCGGACGACGATATATGGAGGGGGTAAATGTCCACGTCAGCTGCAGGCTCGTTTGTGGCTGACAAGTCCGATGCGGGACAGGCAGACACGGTTGCAGCGGTTGCAGGGAAAAATTGGTTGGTTGGTGTTGGGTGTTGGGTTTTTCCTCCTTTGCCTTTTGTCAGTGAGGTGGGCTCTGCGGTCTTCTTCAAAGGAGGTTGCTGCCCGCCGAACTGTGAGGTGCCAAGATGCACGGTTTGAGGCGATATCAGCCCACTGGCGGTGGTCAATGTGGCAGGCACCAAGAGATTTCTTTAGGCAGTCCTTGTACCTCTTCTTTGGTGCACCTCTGTCACGGTAGCCAGTGGAGAGTTCGCCATATAACACGATCTTGGGAAGGCGATGATCCTCCATTCTGGAGACGTGACCCACCCAGCGCAGTTGGATCTTCAGCAGCGTGGATTCGATGCTGTCGGCCTCTGCCATCTCGAGTACTTCGATGTTAGGGATGAAGTCGCTCCAATGAATGTTGAGGATGGAGTGGAGACAACACTGGTGGAAGCGTTCTAGGAGCCGTAGGTGATGCCGGTAGAGGACCCATGATTCGGAGCCGAACAGGAGTGTGGGTATGACAACGGCTCTGTATACACTTATCTTTGTGAGGTTTTTCAGTTGGTTGTTTTTCCAGACTCTTTGGTGTAGTCTTCCAAAGGCGCTATTTGCCTTGGCGAGTCTGTTGTCTATCTCGTTGTCGATCCTTGCATCTGATGAAATGGTGCAGCCGAGATAGGTAAACTGGTTGACCGTTTTGAGTTTTGTGTGCCCGATGGAGATGTGGGGGGGCTGGTAGTCATGGTGGGGAGCTGGCTGATGGAGGACCTCCGTTTCTTCAGGCTGACTTCCAGGCCAAACATTTTGGCAGTTTCCGCAAAACAGGACGTCAAGCGCTGAAGAGCTGGCTCTGAATGGGCAACTAAAGTGGCATCGTCTGCAAAGAGTAGTTCACGGACAAGTTGCTCTTGTGTCTTGGTGTGAGCTTGCAGGCGCCTCAGATTGAAGAGACTGCCATCTGTGCGGTACCGGATGTAAACAGCGTCTTCATTGTTGAGGTCTTTCATGGCTTGGTTCAGCATCATGTTGAAGAAGATTTAAAAGAGGGTTGGTGCGAGAATGCAGCCTTGCTTCATGCCATTGTTAATGGAGAAGGGTTCAGAGAGCTCATTGCTGTATCTGACCCGACCTTGATGGTTTTCGTGCAGTTGGATAACCATGTTGAGGAACTTTGGGGGGCATCCGAGGTGCTCTAGTATTTGCCAAAGCCCTTTCCTACTTACGGTGTCGAAGGCTTTGGTGAGGTCAACAAAGGTGATGTAGAGTCCTTTGTTTTGTTCTCTGCACTTTTCTTGGAGTTGTCTGAGGGCAAAGACCATGTAAGTAGTTCCTCTGTTTGTGCGAAAGCCGCACTGTGATTCTGGGAGAACATTTTCGGCGACACTAGGTATTATTCTATTTAGTAGAATCCTAGTGAAGATTTTGCCTGCAATGGAGAGCAGCGTGATTCCCCTGTAGTTTGAGCAGTCTGATTTCTCGCCTTTGTTTTTGTACAGGGAGATGATGATGGCATCACGAAGGTCCTGAGGCAGTTTTCCTTGGTCCCAACAAAGCTTGAAAAACTCATGCAGTTTGGCATGCAGAGTTTTGCCGCCAGCCTTCCAGACCTCTGGGGGGATTCCATCCATACTTGCTGCTTTGCCACTTTTCAGTTGTTCAATTGCCTTATATGTCTCTTCCCGGGTGAGGACCTCATCCAGCTCTAGCTTTAGGGGCTGTTGAGGGAGCTGGAGCAGGGCGGAATCTTGGACTGAGCGGTTGGCACTGAAAAGAGATTGGAAGTGTTCTGACCATCGGTTGAGGATGGAGATCTTGTCGCTGAGGAGGACTTTGCCGTCTGTGCTGCGCATCGGGCTTTGGACTTGGGGTGAGGGGCCGTACACAGCCTTTAGAGCCTCGTAAAAACCCCTGAAGTCGCCAATGTCCCGCTGAGCTGGGTTCGTTTGGCGAGGCTAGTCCACCACTCATTTTGGATCTCCCGGAGTTTGCACTGAAGATGGCTGCATGCGCGACGGAAGGCTTGTTTCTTCTCTGGCCAGGACGGCTTTGTAAGGTGAGCCTGGTAGGCAGCTCGCTTCTTTGCCAGCAGCTCCTGGATTTCCTGGCAGTTTTCGTCGAACCAGTCCTTGTTTTTCCTGGAGGAGAAGCCCAGTACCTCTTCAGTGGATTGCAGTATGGTAGTCTTCAGCTGATCCCAGAGGGTTTCAGGGGACGAGTCCGTGAGGCGGATTGCATCCTCGAGCTTTACTTTGAGGTTTGCCTGGAAGTTTCCTCTCACTTCGTCTGACTGCAGGTTTCCAACATTGAACCTCTTTCTGGGGGCTTCACTGTTCCTGGGCTTTGGCTTGAAGTGAAGGTTGAGCTTGCAGCGAACCAGCCGGTGGTCAGTGTGGCATTCCGCGCTGGGCATGACCCTGGTGTGGAGCACATCTCGTTTGTCTCTTTCTCGCACCAGGACGTAGTCCAGGAGGTGCCAGTGATTGGATCGGGGATGCATCCAGGTAGTCTTCAGGCTGTCCCTCTGCTGAAAAAGGGTATTTGTAATGACAAGCCGCTGTTCTGCGCAGAGCTCCAACAGGAGGCGCCCATTGTCGTTGCACTTGCCGACACCATGCTTGCCCAGGATTCCTGGCCAGGTTTCTGAGTCTTTGCCGACGCGAGCGTTGAAGTCGCCAAGGATGACAACCTTGTCGGCTGTGGGTGTGCGTTGAATGAGGTTGCGCAGGTCAGTGTAGAACTTGTCCTTTTCTGCTGGTTCTGCCTGGAGGGTTGGAGCATAGACACTGATGAGGGTGATGCAATGCTTGTTTTGAAGGGGGAGTCGCATGGATATGATCCGGTCCGAGTGGCCTGTCGGGAAGTTTTCGAGTTTGGAGGCAATGGAGTTCTTGACCATGCAGCCTACACCAGATAGGCATCGTTCATCCATAGGCTTGCCAGACCAGTAGAGTGTGTAGCCCATGCCGCGTTCTTGGAGGCTGCCTACATCTGCAAGGCGGACTTCACTGAGAGCGGCTATGTCGATGTCAAGTCTGAGGAATTCATGTGCAATGAGGGCAGACCGACGTTCAGGTCGGTGGCTATCAGCCTTGTCTATCATGGTTCTGATGTTCCAGCATGCTAGCTTGAGTTTGTGAGCATCTTTTGAGGGGGAGGACGTGGAGGGGGAGGACGTGGAGGGGGAGGACGTGGACCTGTCCTCGGGCCCGCGCAAAGGAGCTTTTAGGTGGAGTGCAGTGCGCGCAGTACTGGCCCCACCCTTTACATCCATGGTTCGTGTGCCATGGCAAAGAAAGCTGGGACATGGCAGCGAGGTCCTTGGGTCGTAAGTTTTATATCGGAGTGGCTTTCTCCTATGCAGGTTTCTTACACGGGCTGGAGGGGTCTGCCTCCCCTCCTAGGTCGGTCCATACTGCCCGGACCGGGGCCGAGGCCGCTGCTGCTTTCCCTGTGCCCGGACTGGGGCCACCGCCTCCTACTTTCTGCCCGGACCGGGGCCTCCGCCTGCCTCACTCAACCGAGACCGGGGCCGCCGCCTCCCCTTTGCTCTTTCCCGGATCGGGGCCGCCGCCGCCTACCCTCTGCCCGGACCGGGGCCGGGGCCACCGCTGCTTTCCCTGTGCTCGGACTGGGGCCATCGCCTCCTACTTTCTGCCCGGACCGGGGCCTCCGCCTGCCTCACTCCTATTAATAGGACTATGTGTGGTGATACACCACTAGCCGAATAAAACCATGCACAGAGTGCTGAATTTCAGAGAGAAGATAGTCAGCACAGAGCAAATGTAACTTTATTTTACTCAGGTGAGGCTCATTCAAGAGTCTGATAATGACAGTGTGGTAAACCACTGTAATGTATAATTATCTGGACAAGCACCCCTACTGGCTGGTTGTACTTGTGGCCCCTCCCCACCGGTTCCTGTATAAAAATGACTGTACCACAGCCCCCGTTACTCAGTGCAGGACAACCAATCAGTAGGGATATGCTGTTCTCCACAATAGTCTCCTGAGTGATTGATGGTGCATCAGGCAAGAAAGAAATTGTCCATACATCTGGAAGTATGATTTTCTTCAGAATGGAATGAACTATTTAATATATTGGCTCCATTTTCAAGGCAGCAGGAAGCTTAGATGGAGACTATGGTAGGGATGGATTTTTGTGCTGCATTTACAGCTCTGCATTTTTCCCACAGTTTTGGGTGGAATAGTTCCTATACCAGGTAGAGATTCACCAACAGGATTCTTTCAATTGTTTTATCTGCAGAAGTGGATGAGGGACATAGGTGACATACCAAATGTCCTCAGACTTCAGAGGAAGTACTAGTACACTTTTTTGGCCATCATGTTGACATTGCTGGACCAGGAAAGTCACTGGAGATGTTTACACCTCGGAACTGAAAGCTGTCTCCATCTTAGCACTGTTACTGCAGAGAGGGGAGTAGGTGATTCATTTTCTTTCTGCATTAAGCAATGGAGGGAAGATTAACAAATATTTTATGATTTCAAGCAAGCAGACCTTTTTTCTGTCATTCTCTGTTAAATAAATGAAGGTTGAAGTGCAAGGCATGAAGAGTTTATGCTTTTGCTAGAAGCTGTACTTGTTAGAAGTTAGGGGCTAATGAATGTTGCTGGGCAGAGTAGAAAGAACTTCTAATCAGTGTGTTCTGTAACCTTGATTCTGACATTGCTTATCAAAGGTAGAAAACCATTTCATTTACTACCAGTCAATCCTCATTTTAATGAATAAAGTCACCCATGAACACCTGTGGCCTTGTCAACAGTGAAGTAGAATTCCCTCAAAGACTCAAGATTTACAATATATTTTTCTCAGTGGAATAGTGTTTTACTTCTGGACATACAATTTTTGAACAGCATGTGCACTGTTAACTTAAATAAAGTAATCCATAATTTAATTATCTCAATAAAAATAAAGTGTTGAACATTCCAACCAGAAAATAAGTTGAGCAGTGTACTCTGGCTTAAATTAGTTAGAATGGAATACTATTTTCATACTCGTTAAAACTTCTGTTGATGGTTTTTGAAGTTCTAATTTGTTGCAGTTGAGAAATAAGTTCCATTGTGGGAAAGAAAACTTGCCTCAAGCAGGTTTGTGATGAATTATATCAAGGCCGACTTCCCACCATTTTAAAATGTGGTCTCTGTTGAAATTTATTCCAATTGTGCAATATTTTTTCAATGGTGTTCTTAAACACTTAAATAAACCATGGAAGTGCATGAAATAAATATGATGATATAATTAATTTTCCAAATGGCTCTTAAACCCATGAATAAATAATAGCTGCCTCACTTCCAACATTTATGATGTTTTTTTTAAATGTCCCAAATAAAGAAATCTGAATGTTGTCAAGTGACCACTAAGGTCTGTGCAAGATATCTGAACCTTGCTACCCAGAGAAGGCGATTTATTTCAATTATGATGCCTGACACATACGAGTCTGTCATGAACTATCAGAAGACCCAGCAACATTCTTCAACTGATAGGAGGAAAACCAGTCAGTGCTAGAAATCTGAAATCTACAACAACCAAAGGGAACGGGGCCAAAGTGAATGTAATGTTTGCCTTTTGGACAACAGAGCTATTTTTGATTTTCATAAATTTTGACTGATGGCTGATTTTTGATTGCATTGTATCATCTTCACATTACCTACCTGCTTACCCTTTGCTCTATTGGAATGTAGTCTGACCAAGGCAGAAGGTAACCAGAAAGTCCTAAACATCTATGTCTGTACAGGAATTATGAACTTGAGAACTTGATGACTCCTGCCATGGGAAATGTCAGCAGTCCCTTCCAGAACTGTTAGTCCTCTGAAGAACCTAGCCTATTCACTTGTGTTGATTTTATATTGTTTTTAACTGAGTAATTTGTACTGTTGTGACCTCCTTTTTCAAAGAGAGAGGTTCAAAAGAGAGAAAGATGTGAAAATTCAAAGAGGAAGGTTAAAGGAGGTAATGAGACAAAGATGATTGTATTGAATTACGTGGATTAAGACAAACATTTTTGAAGTTATAATCTGAAGACCGAGAGATGAAAGCAGAATGGGCAAGGGGCCAGTGTAAAGAAAAAAAATATGATTACACTGGAAATTGTGTAATAGATATGTCAACCCAGAAATTAATTCCTGATAGGTAGCACTAAATGCATGATGTAACTGCATTTAAACACAACTGCTAGTCTCCAAACTTCATTGTTACTTTACCCTGCAATGTGATATATATTGAGGGATATCACTGATGCCCACCAGAGAATTAAAAAGCTGAGTTGTCCACGCATGGACCTGCAGCCACTGGTACTCCTTAGCAGATATTTAATTTTGATCTCTGCCTCCTTGGAGAACCACGCTCTTACAGGCATTGCTCTGGAAATATAAGAGGAAAAGGAGCATTTGTTCCCTTCTACCATCTTGACTTGGTTTCCATCTCCTTCATTTGAGGAGTAAAGCTGTGAAAACTTCCCAGCATTCATAGAGCGGAATCTACTTGCAGTGGTTAAGCCTTGTTACACAGACTAATTGAGTGGAGTGGTCACATTATAATAGAGCAAATAAAATATAAGGTAACTGATTAATTGTCTCAAACTAATAACATAACATAACGTAACAATTTACAGCATGGAAACAGGCCATTAGGCCCTTATAGTCCGCACCGAACCAAAACACCCCTCTCTAGTCCCACCTCCCTGCACAATGCCCATAACCCTCCATCTTCTTCTCATCCATATACCTGTCCAACCTTTTCTTAAATAATACAATTGACTCCGCCGCCACTATTTCTCCCGGAAGCTCGTTCCACACGTCTACCACTCTCTGAGTAAAGAAGTTCCCCCTCATGTTACCTCTAAACCTCTGCCCTTTAATTCTTAACTCATGTCCTCTTGTTTTAATCTTTCCTCCTCTTAATGGAAATAGTCTAAATTGTTTAAGTGTTTTAATTCCCTTCCTTAAAAATAATAAATTCAACATTTTTAATTGTTTGATTCTTAATAGTTCAATGCTTCTGAATATCTTTGAACTTTAAAAGCATTCCAACCCTTTTACAGACTGAAATCAGTTCAGTCAGCTGTTAAGAAATGTTCTTTAGTTTTTCTGCCCTTGCTCCCAATGTCCCCCACATCCAATCAATAGCCTCATAAGGGTTATTACCATTGATGATCATCTAGTTTGGAAGACTAAAATTAACAGTGTTTCTACACAAAGCAAGTTATCCTTCATCAGGAAAGGGAGGGGATCAAAGAGGCCAGCTGCTGATTGAACACTTTAGTTCATGAGGAGAAAGCAACAGCGGCCAAGCAGAAAAGTAGGATGAATGTTGAATTCCTTTCTGTTCTTTGGTGATCTTTCAAACCAGCTTAAGGTGCTGGCAATGCCATTTTTCCGAGCTGTCTCCATTGGACCGTAGTGTCATAGTGTTTGATATTTTGATGAGTGTACTGCAATGGAATTTGTTAGACCATAGTATCTTGTTGCATACCCTGGTAAGACTAATTCTGTCCCACCTCAAATGTTTTTGTTCACAGGGAAATCCAAGGTGGTAATAGTACAGAAAGACTAGAAAAAGGTAAAATGTTGGAATCGAGTAAACAATGAGATAATGGAAGGTCTCAGTGGGTCAGGTAGCATCCATATGTAGAAATGATACAATAATGTTTCAGGTTATGACTATCAAGAGTGAAGTAGAATGAGGTCACATTGGGTGTATCAAGGGAGATAAAATGGGGAGGAAAGAAGCTGGGGATGGGGGTGGTCATTGATGTTATGCTATTAGGCCGAAGGTGCAACGGGTGAGGAGATAGGAGAGACCAATGGAGGGTGGGGAATAAAGAGGAAAAAAAAAGTAAGAACAGGAGAAGGTAAAGAAGAAATAGAAATTACAGAACTGGAAAGAGGTTGGGGGATCTAATTTTTTTTTAAAGGATGTCCATTCCATTGGGATTAAGGCTATATTTGCATGGGCCCCAGCAATGCCTGCCTTTTTGTTAGCTGTCTGGAATAGTTCTTTTTCCAATCCTAACCAGGTACCCAAGTCTTCCTCTGCTATAGTGAAGACTGCTTTGGTTCTACCTCTTGATAGAACAATACAGCACAGTACAGGTCCTTTGACCCTCAATGTTGTGTTAATCCTATAATCCCTTCCTTAAAAGTACCAAGCTCTCTCTACCCCATAACCCGCTTTTTCTTTTATCCATTTGTCTAAGAGTCTCTTAAATGCGCCCAATGTTTCAGCTTCTACCACCATCCCTGCCAAGGTATTCCAGGAACCCCCAACTCTGTGTAAAAATAACACTTACCCCTGACATCTCCCCTAAACTTACCTCCATTAATTTTGTACACATCCTCTGGTGTTTGCTGATCCTGCCCTGGGAAACAGGGGATGGCTGTCCACCTTATTTATGCCTCTCATAATCTTTTAGACCTCTATCCAGTCTCCTCTTATATTTCTATGCTCCAAAAAATTGTCCCAGCTCTGCTAACCTTGCCTCAAGATTTGTTTCCCAATCCAGGCAACATCCTGGTAAATCTCCTCTGCACCCTCTCCATAGCTTCCACATCCTTCCAATAATGGGGTGACCAGAACTAAATAATACTCTCAATTTGTAGAGTTGCCACATGACCTCTCTACTCCTGAATTCAATCTCTTTATTAATGAATCCAAGCATCCCATAGGCTTTAACTATCCTATCAACCTGTGTAGCAACCTTAAGGGATGTATGGATTTGCACCCCAAGGTCCCTCTATTAACCGACCATTAACCCTGTACTCAGCCTTCTGGTTTGTCCTTCCAAAATGCATCACCTCACACTTATCCTGATTGAAATCCATCTCCCCAACTCTGCATTCTGTCTATATCATCTTGTAACCTTTAACAACCTTCAGCTCCATCCACAAACTCACTGACCCATCCATCCACCTTGTTGATTTATAAAAATCAACAAGAGCAGGGGTCCCAGAACAGATTCATGTGGCATTCCACGTCACCAACCTCCAGGTGTAATACTTTTCTTCCACTACTACTCTCTACTTTCTACCTAAAAGCCATTTTATCCATACAGCTGATTTTTCACTGGTCCCATGACTTTCTGGATGAGTCTCTCATGGAAATTCTTGTCAAATGCCTTGCTAAAATCCATATAGACCACATCTACTGCCCTACACATCAATTCCTTTTGGTTTCTCCTCAAAAAACTCAATTAGGTTCATGAGACACAACCTTCCTTTCACAAAGCTATGCTGACCATCTTTGAGTATACTTTACTTCTCCAAATGCTCATAGATCCTATCCTTAAGAATCCCCTCCAATAAGACTCACATGTCTAAACTTTCCGGGATTTTCCCTATGACATTTTTTAAACAAGGGAACTATGTTTTTCATTCTCTAATCTTCTCTGACACTTCCCCTGCAGCCAGAGGATTCAAAGATCATAGCTACCACCCCAGTTATCTCTTCTCTCGCTTCCCACAGCAGCCTTGGGTATAACATGTCTATGTCCCTGGGGCCAGATGTTTTTAATAAGATCCAGCACTTCCACTTCCTTAATCTCCACATTGTCCAAATCACAGGCCTGTATAAGTTCGACCTCACCATGATCAAGGTCCTTTTCTCTAATGAATATCAACACGAAGTATTCATTTAGGACCTTCCCAACATCCTCTGCCTCCAGGTACATGTTGCCTCCCTTATCCTTTAGCAGCCCCACCTTCATTCTCATCATCCTTCTGTTCTTCACATACGCATAGAATACCTTAAGTCTACATGCCAAGGCCTTCTCATCCTCCCTTCAAACTCTCCCAAGTTCTTTCTTAAGTTCCTTCCTGGCTACTATATACTTCTCATGAACCCTTCCTTTTTTCCTGCTTCCCATACCTAATATATACTTCCTTCTTCATTTGATTTGTTGCCTGACCTGTTTCATCAATTCCATTTTCCTACCATCTTTTCCTTGTCCTCGTGGAACAAACCTGCTCAAGTGGACCCTAAACTTCTTCCACATTATTTCAGTGCCTTCACCCTTAAACATCTGTTTCCAATTTATTTTCACTAGTTCCTGTCTCATCCCTTCATAATTAGCCCTTCCCCAGATTCATTAACTTAACTGCTAACCCGCACTGGCCTTAACTTTATCTGGACTGCTGCAGACACCTCTCTCTGTCTCCAAGTGAGTAGACAAATTATTCATGACCGCTATTGTAAACCCACTAACTCGTCACTGAATTATACCTCATCTCAACCTGTTTCTTATAAAGATGCTATTTCTTTCTCCCTATTCTTCCTCCTCCATAATTTCTGTTCACATGATGAGACATTCCACTCCAGGACATCTGAAATGTTTTGTTTTAAATCTTTAATTAGTGTGGATTCTCCCTAAATGTCATTGATAAAGCTCAGACCCATATCACCTCCATTTTTTGTACTTCTGATTACACCTCGCCTCCACTAGACAAAACTAGGATAGAGTCACTTTGATCCTCAGTTTCCACCCCACCATTGTCTCTGACAGATAATGCTCTGACACTTGCACCAGCTTCAGTGTGATCTCACCACCAGCCACATCTTCTCTTACCCATCCAATCCACTTTTCAGAGGAATCACTCTCTGAGATATCCTAGACCACTCTTTCATCCCCACCCTTTCCCTGTCTTAGGCACTTCTTTTGCTGCAATCACAAAAAAATAAAACATGCTTCTGCATCTCCCCCACCCCCCCACCCCCACAACTTCACCTCCATCCATTACCACAAATTGACCTTCCAGGTGAAGCAGAGCTTTGCATTCACATCATTGAATCTAATCTACTGTATTCTGTGTACTCCTCCTGGACAGCCTTAAACCCAATGGCATGAACATATTTTTTTCTAATTTTATGTAATTCCTACTTCTTTATGGTTCCACTGGTTTTATTTCTTCTTGACCAACTACCATTCTTGCGTTTCTCCCTAACCTTTTCCACTTCCAAGTTGACTTCCATCACCTCCTGTCTAATACCCAATGACTTCTCAGTCACTCCCCAGCTTATTCACCCCCTATTTCCCCTTGATATATTTGATATCATCCCTTCCTTGACACTATCAAGGTCCTGATCCTAATCCATTTCTATCCATGTTTGTAGCTAGTCTCACTGTGTTCCACCACCTTCTCATTTCTTGCTCAAGAGTATCAGAAATCTTAATGAATTGCAGGATAAACAATGCATTTCCTTAATCTGTTTATTTTCAGAACTAAAGAGAAAGACTCAGAAACTGGAGCCGACAGTTAGGACAAATTCAACTGGACAAATTAGACCGGACAAATTCAGATGCCAAAATAATAAAGGGATTGAAAGATGGTTTTAATTATGTGAGAGATGCACAATGAGAAAAAGAATGAAAATATTACTTTTTTACAATTTTCCCAAAGGAATTTGACTCAGTCAATTTACAGTTAATTATTTAGTTCTGGGGGATTAATTGATAATCATTATGTGGTTAAAAGTTTATATAGATTATTAATTGCTAGACTTAATGTTCTGTGTCAAGGGTAATGAATGATTAACATGCAAATACATCAACTTCATGAGAATCATGGAAGCTCAAGGCAATTTCCTGTTTCTGTGAATCCAATAATATTTTGGCAATTCAGAATTCACAAGGTATCTTATTCTTAACTCAAATTGCTGGATACTTCATACCCTAATATGTCCTTCAAATGTTATTCTTTTGGCAAATTCTGGGCCCTTATGCTCTGGTCTATCGATATTATAAATTGTGCTCAATTGTAATACATTTATCTCACTTTGACTGTAATAGAACTTTTGGCATCTGACCAATATAGCATTAAATATTATTAGATTTACTTTAGTGCCTCATTACTTACAAATGTAGTCACTTAAATACAACAGATTTGACATTTTCTTAAGGTTTCAAATGAATGATCTTAGACTTGCATTATAATAATCTACATGATTGATTGTTGAAGGATTTAAGTATTAGGATATCCAACACAGGAAAGTGTGGGGCTGGGGTGGGAAAATTACCTAGATACATAGTTACAGAAAAGAGTTATACATTCTAGATTAAGTGTGACGTGATTGCGCATGATTTTGCAATCCAGAAAGGAATACTGGAGGAGCATCAATCCTTGGACTTGTCAAACAGATATGAGGTTCATGCTGTTTTTGTGTAATGTGAGCAGAGATTACTGAATAGGAAGCAAATAAAACACAGCACTGTAATTTAAAGTGAAGGCTAGTCAAGTTTGATGGAGTGATGAGAAATGTAGTGTTAATTTGGCACTGGATAGTTAAGGGGGCAGATACTGTTCTCTGCAGGCACTAGTACGAGTTCTGAAAGCTGTGTGGCCTGCACAATGCCAGGGTTAAAGGCATCTTCTGAGAGCTGGAGAGAAACTTGGAAATATGGGAAAGGTCCATGTGGGAGCAAATAACATAGATGAAACATAGGAGGTTTTGCTGAATCCAGAGTCCAAATTACAAAAATAATAATCTCTAGACTGCACCTGACTCATGTGTAAATTGACACAGGGTCAATCATATCAGAGAATATATTGCTTAAAGACTGCTATAGAATAAGTAGGCTTCAGTTCATGGCCACTGAAGACCTTGTTCCACTGGGATTGGGTTCACTTGAATAACTCTGGAAACTTTTTTACAGCCACTGGATTCCAAGAAATTATTGCCATTTTCCCAAAATGTATGTTGTGTAAAAAGGTTGGAATGGGAATGAGGGTGCCATTCCCATTCCACTATTTTACCTCCTAGATCCCTAGTAAATTAATCTGAATGCCTGCTATCTAAAGTTAACTGCAGAGATTCCATGAACAATGGGCTAATGAATAGCATGTACCAAAGACAAGTTGCAAGTTCCACCTCTTTAATTACCACACTTCCGTTATTCTGTCTAAACTCGCGTAAGGAAACAGAGATTAAGTTTTGTTCGATCATGTGTGAACGACCAATGCCAAAACATCAGACATTTTTCAGACTGATTTTTAAAAATCATACAAATTCTATAGATACAAAAAAACAATAGTCTTAGTGACTTGAATGATTAAGGCTGCAGATAACACTTAACTACATAGTGGGGATGAGTGAGGGAAATTTCAAAAGTTAGAGTAAAAATACAGTTGTGGTGCAGGGTAGCAAAATGGACAATATTAACCAGGATCTATCAAAGTGGGACAGTGCTTACAGTTGTCAAGTTCTTGTATTTGCTTGACAATTGGAGTCAAGCAAATGCAAAAACAAAATGGAAGATTCCTCATCCGAATGTTTACAGTATTTCTGAGAAAATTGTTAAATTAACGTACAAATGAAAATAAATGTGTGGCAATCTCATAACCATCACGAAGGCATGATTGCAAAAAAATTAAGGTTGGAAATTAAATATTCAATCATACTTAATGTTTGGAAGAGATTGACAAAATAGAAAATAAAGTGAGGTTGCCCTGAGTTAAAAAAATGAATATAAACAGTAAAGTGGAAGGAACATAACTCAAAAAAAAAATCAAGAAAAGACCAATTAGGAAGATGAATGAGCAAATGTTGCAATCTAAAGCAATAAGCAATCTGCTGGAGGAAGTCAATGGGTCAATCAGTGTTGTGTTGGTGACAAGAATACAAATGAGTTTGGGTGGAGCTAAGAAATAATATGGGGATGAAAATTTAGTGGGAGTTGTTGACAGGCTCCTAAACACCCTCCTTTTTAAACAAAGTCTAGCAGGGTGGTGTGGTTTAGGATTCATTGCAGTTCCAAAGTCCATTAAAGATTCAGCCTTTTCGGTGGTCTCATCTGTCGCAGCGACCATCGCAGGGTCTGCTGTGGCACAGTTGTCATTTCTCAGGCAGTGCCTTGTGCAACAGGTAGTGGATCCGGTAACTAAGGGTTTGTTGGTGCCGGGGTGTTGTTTGGTTCGGCTGGAGTTTGAGGAGCAAATTCGGGCGCCAATAGTGGGACTGGTTGGTCATGATTACCATGTTCCAAATGGAGTCAACCATCTTGATATTCCACATAGGCATATTGGGTGTTGGCGTGGAGGAGGTGAACCTTCTCAACCATGTCAGCTTTGTGGTGTCTGATGTGGAAGCAACATAGGCCCAGGGGTCATTAGCCAGAACGGTACTGTAGTCCTGGATCGCTGACTTCCTTGGGATGGAAAAGAACCTTTCATACAGTGTTATGTTTGTGGGCATACAGAGAAAGAACCTGGTGGCATGGAGAGCTTCAAGGATGGTGTCTTGCCACCAGGAGATGGGTAGTCCCTTTGATTTAAGGGCTGAGAGAATCTCCCTCCAAGTAGTGACATTTTCCCTGTCTACCTGTCCATTCCCCGGGGTTGATAGCTCATGGTCCTGCTCATGGCTATACCCTTGGCCATCAGGTACTGGTGCAGCTCCTTGCTCATAAAGGAGGACCCCCGGTCACTATGGATATAGCAGGGGTATCCAAAACAGAGTGAAGATGTGTGTAGCAGCTTTATGATGGAGGTTGTGGTCATATCAGGGCAGGGGATGGCAAAGGGGAAGTGGAAGTATTCATCCACGATGTTCAGGAAGTATACATTCCTGTTGGTTAATGGGAGGGGTCCCTTAAAGTCCATGCTCAGCCGCTTGAAGGGGTGGGTGGCTTTTACAAGGTGGGTTTTGTCCAGCCAGTAGAACTGGGGTTTGCTCTTCTCTTGATGCAGACTGGGCAGTTGCATGTTAATTCCATGATGTCTTCGACTGAGTAGGGAAGGTTGCATGCTCTAACAAGGTAGAGCCTAACGACTCCAGGGTGGCAGAGGTTGTTGTGGAGGACTTGGAGACATCCAACATATGCCCCCCCCCCCCCGGAAAGGGCACCGGGAGGCTTGTTGAACATCCCAGGCCAGAATAAGATCTCATAGTTGTAGGTGGATAGTTCAATTCTCCACCTCAGGATCTTCTCGTTCTTCATTTATCCCCAGTGTTTGTTGTTCAACATAAAAGCAACTGTATTTTGGCCAGTTAGCAGGATGAATGGTTTTCCAACTAGGTAATGTCTCCAATAGCACACATGATTACCATGTTCCAAATGGAGTCAACCATCTTGATATTCCACATAGGCATATTGGGTGTTGGCGTGGAGGAGGTGAAACTTGGGCTTGGGCCTCTTTCTTGATGGCTGAGTGCTGGAGATCAGGGCCCTGGATGGTTCTGAAAAAGAATGCCATGGGCCTGCCCACCTGGTTGAGCATGGTGGCCAGGGTGAAGTTGGATGCATCACTCTCCATTTGGAAGGGGATGGATTCATCTGTAGCATGCATTTCTGCCTTGGTGATGTCACCTTTGATGAGTGAATGCCATCTGGGCTTCTGCCAGCAGAGGGAAAGTAGCCGATTTCACTGGGGGCAGGATTTGTCTGCGTAATTGAGGACCCATTGAGCATAATAGGAAAAGAAGTCCAAGCACCTTTTAAAGGCCTTTGAACTGGGCAGCCACAGAGACTTCTCGGCATTTGCAGACTCATCCCAGCTGCCACAGTTCCCGCATATATTCATCAATTGACTCACCTGGCTCTTGTTTTCAGTTATCCAAGAGGAATTGTGCATATATAATGTTCGTCAGAGCCCGGTACTGGTTCTGCAGGAACTCCATCGCTTCAGAGTAACTAACAAAGTCTCTTAATGCTTGGAAATTCTGGTGGCCAACTTGAGAAAAGAGCACTTCCCTCTTGACTTCTTCGCTCTGCACATCATGGCACCTCATGAATGCATTGAGGCAGTGCACCCACTGGTTAAATTAAGTTGAGGCCTCCAGATCCTTGGGGTCAGAGTCTAATCTATTCTCCTGTACTGCCTTGTCTATGGTCTAAAATTAAGGTGATTACATTGTACCACCAATCAACCACAATCATTTAGAGAATCGTGATTAATAGGCCTTAATCACTTTAGTGTCAGCACAGCTTTCATGTTGCTGGCCCAGTTCCAAGGCAAGTACTGAGGAGGGTTTGGGTATTAACAGCCTTTATGGAGATATCTGGGAGGGAGGAGTCACAGGTTCAGGGGGAGGGTCAGCCCATAAAGCACATATATACATCTATACACAGTGGTAGCACCACAGAGGATGGAAAAGTTTAGTTTGTTGAGTAGGTTTATAAAGGTTGCACAACATCATGGGCTGAATAGCCTGTACTTTGCTGTAATGTTCTTGGTTCTATATTTGATTATGGAGACCAATGGGTGCATTAGCATTTATTGTAAGAAGATGAATACAAAAGCAGAGGTGTCATGCTCAAGAATATTCAGAGGAAGTTACACCTAATATATTTGTGCATGTATGTCTGTCTGTTTGTTTGTTCTCCATGCAAATCAATATGGAGTACTCGAGAAATGTCCAAGGAGGTTCAGTAGGGGTAAGATTTGATGCTGAATGTCATGACCACATTGAATTTAACCTTTAAAGCAATATGAAGTTCAAAAACATTGAACTTTCACCAGGGACACCTCAATTAGATACAGTGCTGTGCATCAATGTACATTCAGAATAAAAACAAGTGGTCAAATCTAGTTCAATATAGGCCCCAAAAAAGCGAAGCAACATTGGCAGACATTCTTCACAAGCCTGTTGAATTAGTCGAAGGAGAAAGCAAGAGACAGCAGAGAAATTGTCAGTCTTGTCTGACTGTTGATGCTTCCAGACATCAAAGAGTAGGCAGCAGGAAATGAAACAGCAGTGATAAACCCATCACAGAACTCAGGCCTCCAGACAGGCAAGGGGTAGGTACTGGGAAACAGAATAGCAACACCAGGCCTGCCTCAGTGCTCAGGCCTCCAGAGAGGCAAGGGGCAGGCAGTAGGAAACTGTGGAACAGCACCAATCCCACCTCAGTTCTGATACCACCAGGCATTCCACAAACAGACAAGAAGAGACTGCTGAGGAAGACAAGCAAGACTCCGAGCAATGCAGTAAATTTATGCAGAATTACTATGAGGTTTCTTTTTATATTAGTATTTTGTTTTAACCATGAAGTTAACAACTGATTATTTTTTACTGGGCAATGGCAGGTATCCTGCTGGTTAATCATTTTTTTACAAATCTTGGCGACCTATCCACAGAAAGATAGTTAAAATGGATAGCGTGCAAAAAGCTTTATCAGATTGATTTCTGGTATGGAGGATGTTTGCTCTTTCCCCTTGGCTGGGATATCTAAAATCTCAAAAATAACATTCAAAAATAAAGGACCAAGATGAAGAAAAGTTCAGAGTACATCATCAGATGAATTTTTGCAACTTTCTTACAAGTGAGCTCGGGAGAATTGTCCACGAGTATATCCAATAAACAGACCAATAGTTGTTCAAATATTAAAGGAATCAATCGATATGGAGTTAGTCCAGGAAACTGGCATTAAGCCATGATCATATTAAATGATAGAACAGGCAGGAGGGACTAAAAAACTGTGTTCTTAGATAGTCAAGGCCTACCTTAGATAAAGAATATTTTTCCCACTTGTTGATTTCAGTGAAGATACTGTCTTTTAGCTGAACCGTAAAACCAAGGCTGTATTTGGCACTATTCCGAGGTCGAGCAGAGGATCAATCTATTCCCTTGAAGTGGGTCAATGAGCATGGACTAAAACCAATCAATTAGATCTTGTTTAAGCTCATAATTTTTGGTTTGTCCTTAGCTGGATACTTGGACAATTTTGGGAGGAAGTAATGGTGTAAGGTAGGAGGGCAATTTCAATAAAATAATGGGATTGAAAGATGGTTTGATTATGCAAGAAACACAGAAGGGAACAATGATAAAAGAATGAAAACATTATTTTTTGCAATTTTCCCAAAGGAATATGACTCAGTCAATTTAGAATTAATTTTAACTGCTGGGGATTAATTTTCATTTACATTATGTGGTTAAAAGGTTGTACAGATTATTAATTGCAAGATTTGATGTTCCATAACCATATTAATGAACAATTAACATGCAAATGCATCAACTTCATGAAAATCAGAGAAGGTTAATCAAAATATTACCTGATATAGTTTTCAGCTTGTGAGGAGAGCTTAGAAAATGTATTGGAAAAGACTGTTCACCTGACAAAGAAAATGTCCAAGGGCTCAAGGTGGCCGGAAAGATTTGATGGAAAAGATGGGGAATGTGCAATGTTTCCAGTGAGTGATCATTAAGGACTGTTCTTTGGAAGGACATTTGAATCTACTGTATAGCTGTTTTTTTTATTATATAAATGGGCCTTGCTGAAATAATGATGAATGCCTGCACAAAAATTGGATATCTCAACTGGAATTAAAATGTTCAGCTAGGCACAGATAGTAATTTTAAAGTTGAGCTTGTCATAAATCCAAATACCATCAGAAAACATTATAATGAAAGTATTCCTAGTAAATCAGTCACTTGATTATTACTCCAAACTGATATTATTTATATGAAAAATGCATGATCATTATTCTGAGAAAATTAAAACTGGTTAGCGTAAAATTATTCATGAAGTGCTGTTCATCACTTCACCATTCACATCAGTAATGGCAAAGTGGATTCAAGTGCCACAGTTTTGTTCATTCTATAACCACGGCAGCAAATACTTTGCCCCAAACACATTAGAGATGTAGCAGCAGTGTTCATGTTTTGCAGAGCTCAGCACATTAGCTGTTTAACCAGTAGCTCAATGGCATTTTTCCAGCTGTGTCCTGATGGGCTCTTTCTTCATGCTCCAGTGGCAATGCATTCAAACTCGAGTCCAGGGAATAAATCCATGCAATGTTGCAAAACTGCAAAAACTGAATGCCCAATCTAAGTACCCCAAAGAAATTTATCCACTTTAATATTACTGTGTATCTATGGAATTATGAACCAATTTTCTCCAGTAAGAAAAAAGATATTACAGTACTAATTAAACATTTAGACAGTAATATAAATGTTAATGCATGCCTTAATAAGAGGGCAATCATTGCAGAAAGAACTTCTGCTAATGGTACCACAGGGGGAGCAAGTGTACTCTACAGTGGTGAATAAAGGCTCCACAAAGGACAGAAACCAGGCATAATTAACCACTGACGAGCTGTATCTTCATACGACTTTTGAAACACCCTTATTCTGAGCTGTCACAGGAAAAAGATGATTAGGTGGGTAAAGAGATTCAAGGATATGTTCCAAGCCTCCCTGAAGAAATGAAAAGTCCTCACTAACCTCTGGGAACCTTTCAGAATATTACTGTTGTGTGACCCAGCAATGGTAATGCAGTTGAATGTCAAGAATAGGTGGCAATTACATTAACTGATCCAGAGAACATCTAGTATAGTTTCACAGACTATTTCACATGATATATCATGGCAAGCAGGCGGCAGTTTCCATTGCTTACCCACTCAGAAATCTACTTCTACAAGCACATATATTTATCCAAGTTGTAACAGGAAATAAGATTACATCATGGAATAAACCTGTTGAAAACTACATCATGAGTAACATTTTTGTATTAAACCCTTAGTTTTGTCTAATATGAGGAGAGTGTCAATAATCACTGCTAGTGCCCTTGACAACTGTTGAGGCAGAACTTTTCAATATTATTTCGCTGAATTAAAACTGATGATTCGCCAACTATGTTAGTATCAATGTCAAAGCTGCAGCATGGATTTTCTTTCACAGAGTGACAGTGTCAATCTTCATAAAATTTCTTCCACAGTTAGATTCTCTTATTGAATATAATTTCCCCATGTTTTTTGTGGGGTGATAGTTACATGCCTTACATGCTTCAGCTGATAACTAAATATTCTTGAGATTTAGTTGTGTGCAGGCACGGGCTGTGTTATTTACTGATGATTTGCATATGAAATTGGTTATTGAGCAATGAATGGCAAAGATTTTTGCTTCTGAAATTATAAATGAAGCAAGTGGTTAGGACATTGCTCAGAGGAACCCTTACAGCACAGTGCTGTCCTGGGGCTGGTTTCATTGATCTCTGAAAACTGCAGCCATATTTCTTTGTGCAGAGTATGGCACCAACCATTGGAGTAATTTCCCTCTGATGCCATTTGGCATTTTCAGTTAAATGCTATCTTAATGTGAATGGATCTCTGGGAAAGAGAAACATTAACATGGGTAGGATAGAGAATAGAATAATAATGGTGTGTGAAAGTACATCTTAATAAAGAATCAACAGGAAGGATGTAAATGAGCATGTCAAGTAATCGAGAAGAGGTATCACATGTATTATTCTATAACTACAGTACAAGTGGTTCTGCATCTCTCAGACGTTAAGTATGAGTATCCTATTTCCAGCTGTAAACTGTTCTCACTCAGCAAAAACTGCTCTCTTGTTGATGAGATTTAAACTCATTTGCTTGATTACCTTTTAAAAAAAATCAGATTTCACAAAGCCTTGGTATAATGTCTGACCTCATACTTCACAGTGCCAGCAATCAGTACTGGACCTGGGTTCAAATCCCTCTGTCTGTAAGGAGTTTATACGTTCTCCTATGTCTGCATGGGTTTCCTCTGGGGTCTCTGGCTTCCTCCAACCCATCAAAAAAAAGTACTGGGGTGTAGTTACACTTAGGTGTAAAATGGGCTCATAGGGCCAAAATGGCTTGTTAGTGCTGTACGTTTAATTTAATTTGAAAGAGTTAAATTTGGATTGGAGTCAGGACCTGTTAATTTATCTATCAAACAACATTAATAGTGAAAAATTAATGATGTGTCAAAGATGCAAATTGTTTCTGCTGTGTGCCTGATATCACCATGATTTAGCAGTGGACCAACAGCTTTGGATATTTGTCACACAGATGGACTATTTAAGAAAACACAAGGGATAGAAGTTCTGACCAGGCATCTCTTCATAATTATGCACAAAACCAGGCTCATAGCATTCCCAGATGTTAATATCATTGGGAAAATTAGCAATTTCCACAAATACTGCAAAAATAAATTGTCCCAAGCCATATTATTAGTTTATTAATCAGACTCCAAAGCTACTCTCATGTGATGGATCAGAGGTGGATTTTAAACAGTTTCTTAAGGGAAAGGGGAGAGTGGCAGAGGTGAAACTCTCAAGTCAGGTTTATTGTCATTTGATTACACAAGTATAACCTGACAAAACAGCATTTTCCAGTCCTCAGTATAAAACGCGAGACACATGACCAGAGGTGACACACACACACTACATTGGTAGGACAAGTATTCATATATACAAATAAATAAACAAATTTTGTTTTGTAATATGAAAGTCTTGATTGTTCGGCATTTTCACTGCCCATGGGAAGAAATAGTTTCCCAACCAACGTCGTGCTGTCTCTGATACTCTTGTATCTCTTTCCCGACATATCCCGAGTAGCTGAAATATATTGTGTGCAGGATGGTAGGGGTCCTCAACAATTTTGCATGCCCTCTTCAGACAATGATCCTGGGCTATCACATTGATGTGGTTAAGGGAGACAACAGGGAAACTCTCTGCTACTCTAATGGTCTTGTGCATCGACCTCCAATCCATTTCTCTGCAGCAACGACACAGTGATGCTCTCAATAGAGCTCCTTCAGAAGTTGACATGGTGGTGGCTGGTAGCCTTGCCTGCTTCAGTCTTCTCAGGAAATGTGGACATGAGGAACTTGGTGCTCTCTACTACAAAGCTGTTGATGTGTAGTGGAGGGTAGTCATGCCTGGTCCCCCTGAAGTCCACAATCATCTCCTTCATCTTGTCCACCTTCAGAACTCAGATTGCTTATCTCTCACCGTATCATGAGATTTGCCACTTCTTCCCTGTGGTGTGACTCATTGTTGCTGGTGAAGCCAACTATTGTTGCTGTTGAAGCCAACTATTTGCAAACTTGATGACACTGTTGGAGCTGGAAATGCAGTCATAGATCAGTGGTGTGAACAGGAGTGGGCTGAACACAGCCCATTGGTGCTCGATGTTCTGCTACCAACCCAGACAGACTGCCCTTTCCATCAGGAAGTCCAGAATCCAATTCCAAATCCCAGTGAGAACAGCTTCTCCACCAGTTTCTAAGAAATTATCATATTAGATGCCATTCTGAAATTGATGAATAGTAGCCTAGTTTATATGGTATTGTTCTCCAGGTGGGTCATGCTATAGCATTGTTTGTGAAATTTATCTGATAACTTCATGATATTTGAGCCTTAAATATAAGGCAAGACACCAGGCAAATCTCCACCTTTCCTTCCTCCAAATAATGGCTGGGGTATCAGTTTGAGATTTGTTGGTGCTGAAGCGATTGAATATTTAGTGAGGTTGAAGGGCTATTCAAATAGACTGTTCTGTCCTGGATGCTGTCGAACCTCATGGCAGTAGTTAGGGCTGCATTCATCTCGGCAAATGAAAAATAATTCACAATCCTCAATTGTGCTTATACGCGGTGGAAAGACTACAGGCATCTGGAGGTGAGCCACTCATTGTAGAACACCCAGCCTCTGAGCTATTTATGTCACTCCACCATTCATATGGTTGGTTAAGTTAAATTCTGCTCAAGTACTTGAAGGAAGATTGTTTGAGATGACATAAAAGAAAACAGATATCTTAACTCTGAACAGACAAGGCAACTCAGTAGTAGAGAATGACTTTCAACCAGTACTTGTCTTGGTTTGATAAAATGCAACAAAGATTAAAAACATATATATAATCTTATTTGGGGATAGAACACCCTTGTTCTTATTGACTCACGTTGAGAACATTGAAACTGCTTTTGATCACCACAATTTCCAAGGCAAATAACTTCAAGGAAACTGCTCCAGCAAGAACTGGATACTTAGAATCCAATATGGTTAAATTAAGTCCACTCATCAATGTCCTTATTCCATAATATATCAGAAATTTTAAAAGAAGACAGCCTTGAGTCAATGACATCCAGCATCAACAAAGATTCAATCCATCCATGAATGGAGTGCAGCAACTTCAGTACTCAATGTCAGCCATCAAGAGCAAGGGTCTTTTATCGCCAAATAAGATTACGGTATATTTTTAATCTTTGTTTTTATTTTGTTTTATTTAAAAGCAAAGATTAAAAATATCATTTTATTTGGTTATTAAATCCTCAATTGAATCCACACATAATCTTTTTTGTTCCAAGGAGAATATCCCTATGTCTTTAGTCCTTCACATAACTAAAGCCATTCATCTTGTGAATTACCCTTGCACAAGTCATACCTTTGACAAGAAGCATAATAAATATTTTTCATGCTTTTGCACTTGTATTTCAGCAAATCTTAAAGTCAATGTTGTAGCAAGGAATTTAACCTAAAGACATTTAACTCTATCCAATTGAGCTTGATTATGGCGCACAACCAGATGATTTTAGATTAGATTTGCTGATGAGCTTCAAATTATCTGGAAACTCACCATTTGAGGTTTTGCTACCTATCTGCTGAAAGCTGCAGCAAGCAAGACTTTTTGTTTGCATCTGTACATTGTATGTGTATGACAGTAAACTCTTCACTCATTCACCGATTGCCTGATCTTCATCCGTGCCTTTTTGTATATCCAGTGAATTCAGACAGTGATGGGTGTATGGAATAAGCTGCCAGCTACAGTGGTGAAGGCGGTAGAACAGGATCTTTTAAGAGACAAATTGATAGGTACATGGAACAGAGGAAAATTAAGGGTTAAGCAGTAGGGAAAATCTAGATAGGTGGAGAAGGTTATTAGATCAGCACAACAGCGTGGGCCTAAGGGCCTGAATTGTGCTGTGGAATTACATGCTTCTGAATGGAGTTGACTTTCTGCATTCTGTCTGAATTAGTTGGGGGAGGGGGGGGCGGATTTTAATCTTGAACCATTTCATGTTGCCCATTGTCATTTATATTTCCTCAATATGCAATTTCTCTGAACCAAGCCCTTTCTTTAAACTATCCATCCCACCCCCCCCTCCCCCGCCCAATTCCAAATAGCACCATTTTTCCAACTCTGTTTCTTCTGGAGGGTTTTAATAAACATATTCACTTCCTTGAGTGACTGAAGCTGGTATATTTTAAAAGTTCACTCACAAAAATATTTAAGTTATAAAGAGTTGATTGGCAATCTTCAATGAAAGAATTAAGTTGACCATTAAAGTTTGCTTCAAGACATGTCAGTGATTTTGGATCTGGTGACTCATGGATAGACAGTGGGTTCTTTATTAAGTGTGCTTGTTTTGGGTAATGAGCCCATGTTCTAGCAGCTTTATTAAAGGAGCATCAGGTCATCAACCTCAATTAATTAAAGTGTTCTGGGGGGAAAAGAAGCCACTTTCTCCAGTGTACATTTGTGTCAGATTACTGCTGTTGTCATTCACCTTGTAAATTCCAGCCACTGTGGCCATGAAAGAAAGGATCAATGACTTTGGTGGATGACCATAGAAGCAAAAATAAATTGTATATGCTTGTGGAACAGTTTACACTTGTCATTTATCTAAATAAACATTAATGGAATTGTGACCCAGCAGATAATTTATATGAATTTCTGGACTGTGCACAAAGAAGAGAGGCATTCCAGAAAAAAAGGATAAACTTGAATCTTAATCATGCCAAAAAGTTGCTGAAATGGGGCAATGTAGGCCTCAAATTTGTCTGGTGTTCATCCAATCTGGGTGTTGCAAGAAAATGAACTATTTTAAACAGTGAATAACATTGCATATTTTAAAAATATCAGAATGATTTAGAACTCAAATAATGTAGCAGATTTGGAGTGAGCACTGATCAGTGTCAAGTCTCCTCTCATTCTTAATTAATATAGACTTAATGGTGCTGTGTTTGGGAAGTATCAGGTTTGGTTGTTCACAGAGAGACAAATCTGGAGGCATGTTACAATCAAAGGTAAATTTGTTGAACACATGGGAGACAAACAGAGCAAGACATCAAATGATACTTAATTATTCTACTGCTAAATAATTATATAGACATTCACATCAGACCCAGGTTGGACTCCAACACCAGTGGCTGCCTATCTTTATACACAGTGCAAGCAGGCACATTGGGTACAAGGCACTCTGATACCAGTGGCTGTTTAACCTACCACACTCTCCCTCACATGTACACACTTCACAGACCTGGACTTTCAAACATACTCCTGATTCCCTGCACCAAATGTGGGGTACAGCTCTCTGATCTATTGTGGTATTACTATTCAACTCAGTGTAGTGCACACGTTACCCATGACTCCTCCAGTGTTGTCAAAAGTAGCAATCTAGCATGGAGTGATGTCTGGGGTACTTGGATCAAGAGGCAGAGAACAAGAAATATGGTATGCATTGATGTTTATGCTGTTCTGTGCAAGGAGTCTGGCCATTGGTGACACTAAACTACTTAAATGAGCCAATGGTAAGGTGTGTACTAATGGCTGGCTGGAGTCCCACCCTAATTGGCAGGTGAAATGAGTTCCCAATAGGTTTCAGACTAGGGGGTCATGTGATCCTCAACAATCCACAGTGTTCCAGACAGGGAGGCCACACTCCACATATTACAAATGACAACTCTCTCGATGGAGTGATTAAAAAGATGGGGTATGGAGGAAATTCTCTGTGTGAAGCCCTGTACATTGATAAAGCTTTCTACATTATGGACATTGCACAGAGGAGCAATTATCCTCACCTACAAACTAATTAATATAGCATTGGAACTGTACAGAGTCCTGATGATTTCCCTCCAATTTTTTCCCTTACCCTCCATACCAGGATCTCTGTGAAGACCTTCACCAGAAAAGCAGTATTCAAGGTTGCTGTTCCCCAATTCATAATTAGAACCTGTACTCAATGGGACAATGTAAATGAGGATCTAAGGCCAAAACAAAGTGTGTCATGGGCCTCCCATTCTGGAGCATGGATCATTAATCAAAAAAAGAGGGGCAGAGTTGAGAGTTATAATGACAGGGAAGATTAATTGAAAAATATGAAAACATGAAACAAGAGTTGTTACAAATTCATAATAGCCCTTTATTTCAACTAAAGATTAACAATTCAATTTCTGCTTTACTGACCTTCATTCAAAACATTTCAGGTTAAAAATGTGTGCCAGTCTGATTACAATGGCTAGAGTACCACGACATGTGGAAATGGGCACTGAAGTGGCCAATGCAGAAGTTCGGTGGGTTGTAGGCTGGAATATGATGTCAGGCTGCAAAGTCACTTGATGGCTTATAAACATTCATGGTGATAAGTTTGCTTATTTTGATGGAGATGGAGTAGGGGATCATCTGACTTTATTGACACATTTCCAGAGCATCACCCCTGAGGCCAGGACAGATGTAGATTGTATACAGAACCCGACAGTTATGTTCTGGGGCAGTGCAGCCAACACACTGCACAATGCTTCACTTGGCCTGGTCTAACTAGCAGCAGCATCCTGCTATTGACTCAAGAGCTGCAGCATGAAAAAAAACATCCACCTCTGGACCACAGGGATCATTTATGGAGCAATAAGACCAGCAGAACACAATGACTACCAGTACTTGTCTACATTAAACCTCCTGATATCCAGGCAAAAATATTCATTTTAAACAGTCAATGAAGAATTCAAATCAGTCCACACACAGCCTAAAATCCCAGGCCATGCTGGAACACACTGCAAACACATCACAGTGGTCATTCTGCCTCCTGGTTGAACAACTCTTGTGTATTGTAAACATCATTTTATTGATACAGCAGAGTAGAAAGTCCTTCCAGCCCATGGCCTATGTTTAGCCTAATTAGCCTAATTAACCACCACCCCCCAAACCCCATGCCTTTTAAGGGATGGGAGGAAACAAGAGCACCTAGAGAAAAGCCATGCAATTCATGGGGAGAAACTCCTTAAAGACACCATGGAATTCGAACCACTGTAATTGTGTTGATGCAATCAGGCCGCCCACTGGTTGAAAATTAGCCTTTAAACTCTCAGGTAAAGCCTGGATAACTTTCAACCATGTAAGAATAGTCCAGAGAAGATGTAGAACCTGAGAGACCACAAAAATTGTGACTGAGGTCAGAGCATCACCCACCTACCAAAAAAGATGGCAAAGCGATTCCTTAGCATCACAACTACTTTCACACTGCTCCATCTGGACATTTGATAATGCTTTCTTCCCCAATTTCTTGAATCTATAGACCTCAAAGTATTGAATTTGTTATCTTTGCTAATGGGTATTCTCAAATCATCTTCTGAGAGGCAGCACAACAGCTTTAGATTATGTTGTCTTGTCAGCTGTTTGTTTTTAAAACTCAGTCCAGACATTAATTTTTTTTTCCTCCCACCAACACGATCATCGAAGTGTGTTCTGAAAAATGTGCTCCCAGTTCCAGTTGCTCTTTCAATGATTCATCAATCTTTTCAGTTCCAAAAGGTCTTGTGCTGCCTCATTACCAAAGCAATCATAAACCACTCCCTGCTCTTTCTAATCATTATCTGCTTGAACATGTATGTATCTTTCCTTTAAAAAAAATCTAATGGCCTCTAAC
Organism: Narcine bancroftii; assembly: GCF_036971445.1. Classification (NCBI taxonomy): domain Eukaryota; kingdom Metazoa; phylum Chordata; class Chondrichthyes; order Torpediniformes; family Narcinidae; genus Narcine; species Narcine bancroftii. The sequence continues at coordinate 36,912,615 of NC_091469.1, forward strand.
TGCTCCCCTATAGATGCCATTCCATGCTCCAACAGCTCAATGGAGAGAATCTACTCCTACTGCTTCTCCCTTAGTGACAAATCCTGGTTGTTTCAATTGATGACTATAAATAATCCATGGAAGAAATGTTCTTCTAATTTTCATAGCAAAATAAAGCAACTGGGAAACTTGTATAACCAGATTATGTAACCGTTTATTTATCTGCTTCTTTCCTAAAATGGCCCTTAATTTTAAGTCTCATCGTCCACTCCAGACCACCTAATCCTGCAACTCCCCATCATCCCGTAAACCTAACAGCTGGAAAGGTTCAGGTCACCTGCCCTCACAGACTGCCATCACACCCACCTCTATATTATTAGTGATGATTCATGAGACTCCTGCTAAATGCACGTAAGTAGTTATTTATCACATAAAAGTTAGGAACCTCTGGTGTGATGCAATGTCACCACCAATATAGGAGAGGTCCCTATGTAGCGAGAAAAATGCGGGAGGATATGACTGGCTGCAAGGATCAGTGATCAGTACAAGGATATTCCTTCTGTTTAAACTCCTTGCATGTCTAGGTCTACCCAGACCATTTCCTGATCAGACCCTTCAAAGATTTTTTTTTCCCCATTGACTTCCAAGGGCTGTTCCTGTTCCCAATCTTCCATTTCAGTCTGTCACCCGAATGTTTTATTTCATTGAACCCCTATTGGACAAGACTTTCTATATTCCCTTGGTCTCCAGAAGATCCTTCCACTGTGCCTCTAAGTGCACTATTTTTGCATCCTCATGAAGTTAAATCAATTTTCATGCCACCAGACTGAACCCTCCAGTCTGTTTTGGAGTAGATTTTAGAACTTGCCTTCTAAACTAGGATACTGTCCCTTCTGCTTGCACTATTTCTTGTACTGAATCACTCCATCACGTCCTAACTTATGATGTCACAGAAGTGTATCATTGCTCCAAGCAAAGTGATCCCATTGGTCATATTGCCCTCTCATTTCACTGTATCTTGGTCTCTATCATATGTCCACCAACTTCCCTTTGAATAATTTGGCACTTACTTCTGCTAATAGGTCATTTATAACAGCCAAATAAATTACCAGGTCATCTTTGTTATGTGACAGGAACCTGGATTATGCAAAGGAAATCTACACAATCAAAGGAAGAACACACAAACTCTGGATGTCAGGATCAAACCTATGTCCCTGGATTTGTGAAGCACAGTCCTCACTCATGAACCACTTTCCATCTTCTCTTGCCCTTTCTCCAGCAGCTACCATTTTGGTAAGCTCTTTCCTGGAAGTTCAGTCAGCCTCCTTTCAACTCATCCATGGTGCCCCTTCCTTCCTCTATCTTCCTTAGATGCCTACATTTCATCCATCTCTCATAGCACAGGAATTTCTCATTTGATCCATACTCTACATACATACACTCTCTAGATTTCAGATGCAAATGGAAACAAATGGGGTTCTTTGATAAGACTTTTTGACAAGGAATGGCTAAGAAAACCTGATTGCATTTGTTCCCCCAAAAACATTGCCATATGTGATCCAGGAATGATATCATTGGGTGATCACTGAGGGGCTATTTTGACCACTGGTATATCTGTATGTACATAAAATGACATAAGCAAGGTAATTATATCATCATATTCAGATTTCTCATGGCACTGAATGAGATCATTCCATCTAATGAATCTGTATAGTCTCTTGATAGACTTATTCCCTATGTACTTCCTTGCAATATGTTCTGTTACACATCCACATCAACTTCATCCTGATTCCTCTATACCCGCCTATGCCAGGAACAATCTACACTCAATAAGTTGTTTAGAAAGTCCAACATATCTTTGGGATGTGAAAGGAAACTGGATACCTGACAAATTAGTTGCTGCTAGTTTTCAATAAGAAAATCATAACTAATACTTTGAAGATACTGGTATCTCTGAAATCCTTATAGTTAATATTTTCCAGTATTAGAAGTCCATGGGGTAGTTGCAAGGCAGTTGACCATATCGCAATGGCAGGGTGGCACAATAGAGCCCAGTTTTTCACGCAGCCTCTCAAGGACAACAGTGGTATCGGCATCTTGGTTGACTGCTGGAGGGAGGAATTATCCAGGCACTGCAATGGTCTCTCCATAGACTAGTTCACCAGAGGAGGTCCCTGGGTCATCTTTTGGTGCTGTGTGAATGCCCAGGAGAACCCATGGCAGTTCATCCTCCCAGTTGGGCTTATCGAGGTGTGCCATCAGCGCCGATTTGAAATGGTGGTGGAAACGCTCAACTAGTCGATTGGCCTGAGGGAGGTAGACTATGGTACGGTGCAGCTGGGTGCCCAGGAGTCTGGAGAATTGGGTCCATAGGGTGGAGGTGAACTGTACTTCCTGGCCGGTTGTAACCTCTGTTGGGACACCAAAGTGGGAAACCCAGGTAACGAGGAAAGCCCTAGCACACATCTCTGTGGAGGCATCCAGGAAGGGTATGACCTCTGGCCAGTGAATGAATATGTCCATCACTATAAGCAGGTTGCGGGACCCCCAGGAGTCAGGCAGGGGTCCGACTATGTTGAGGTGGACGTGTTGGAACCTTCGGGTTGGGTCATCGAACTGTTGGAGTTGGTGCTTGGTGCACCACTGGACCTTTGCTGTCTGGCAATCTGTGCAGTCTTTATCCACTCAGTGACTTGTTCAAACAAATTTTGCGATTACTAGCTGCACTGTTGTGTGGATGGAGGGGTATGATAATCGTGGATTAAGTCAAAAACCATTCTCCTCCACTAGGTGGGGATGAGAAGGTGGGGCTGACCTGTGGAAACATGGCAGAGGAGCATGGTACTGTTGACATCCAGCTGGGGGTCTTGGAGCTGCAGCCCCATGACTGCCATTCTGAAACGGCATGAATGACCCCAAGACACTCAGTCATTCCATTGTGCCCGAGCCAATTCATGATAATTTATACCCTGTGACAGGGCATTGACTGCAGGCCTAGATATTGCATCAGCAACCACGTTGTGCTTTCCTGACAGGCGTTGGATAGCAGTGGTGAATTCAGAGACGTAGGACAAGTGTCTCTGTTGTCGGGCAAACTATGGTTCGAAGGAGTTTGAAAAGGTAAAAGTAAGAGGCTTGCGATCGGTGTAGGAAGGGAATGGAAGTCCTTCCAGGACATAACGGAAGTGGCAGATGGTCAGATAGAGGGCGAGAAGTTCCCTGTTGAATGCACTGTACTTCAATTTGGGTGGCCGCAGGTGTCGACTGAAGAAAGTAAGGGGTCTCTATGAGTCATCAACAAATTGTTTCAGGACAGCGCCCACGACCGTGTTGGATGTGTCGACTATAAGGGCTATAGGTATATCCATCCATTGGTTTACCATCATCGTAGTGTGGGCCAGGGCTTTTTTGGTCTGTTCGAAAACACTTTGTGCCTCGTCTGTCCATTCAAGCTCCTTCGATGAGCTCGACATTAACGTGAAGAGAGGGCGCATAATCTTGGCTGCCACAGGGATGAACATGTTGTAAAAATTCACCATTCCCACAAATTCCTGAAGGCGCTTCAGTATTGTTGGTCTGGCAAACTGCTGGGTGGCATCGACTTTTCTGGTAAAGGGGTGATGCTAGCTGGGGTCATTCTGTGCCAGATTGATAGATAGAGGGTGAAGTGATGAGATTTCACACTGTAGCATGGCTTTGTTAATTAATGGGGAAATGGTCAAGATCATTTAAAAAACTGTCCTGAATTTTGATTGTCAGTCAGAACAGAGAACAGTGCAGCACAGTACTCCCTTTGGCCCACAATGTTGTGCTGACTATATAAACATACTCCATGATCAATCTAACCCGATCTAGCTTTGCACAATTGGCTCCGCAGCCTAGCCCACACTGGAAATGCCTGATCCTGTGGTTCCTGTTAAAGTGACCAGTATCAAGCACTCATTAATTCCATCATGCCACTCTGCCTCAAAGGATGCAAATGAATTGTCTGTACACAATCTGAAGGAAGGCTTGAAGAGGCAGGTTTTCCATGGTACCTTATATGTTAGCATATAAGATGACTGGATAAATAAGATGACCCCCAGAAATAGCACTTCAAATGTAGTTTTTGAGCTACCCTCACTGTATAAGAATACTCCAAGTCTGGCACTTACCACTGAGAGCTTACTGCCACATTAGTCCTTCATTAAGCAAATTCATAGGGGTTTCATCCATGTTTCCAATGTTACTTAATAGATAATAGTGTTTATTACGTTGTTGTATTATGTAGTGATGGAAATTAGTAATTTTAATGTCACGATCTGCTGGTAATTGCTGAGCTATTTTAGTTTTCTGCTTCAGTACTAGAACATTCCATAAAATGTTTACACCATGAAGCAGTGATTTTGAATTATTTGCTGTGCTCTTGGTTGTCTTTAGCCCACTTAAATGCAAAAATGCCTATTTATTTCTTGATAAAACATATTCATTTTGAAACTGCTCATGGACCATGTCTACTACATTCTTCTCTAGAATCAGTCAGTGTGCAGTGCCTCCTCTCATTGCACATTAGTGAAAACTTGAGCTTTTCAAAGAAACCCTGTCTTTAAAAGTTTAAAAGTACCAGTAACTGGTATTACAAGATCAAACCAGCAACCACAAAGAAGGCATATCACACAGCGAAAAAATGAACAATTACTTTATTAACAAAAATTCACCTTCAAACTTTAATTCAAAAATCCCCCCTTTTATAACATTGCCCACTGGTTACTATGCAAATTTCTATAACAGTGTAAAACTAATAAATTCCGCAGCCTAAATATAACACATGTAATTAAAGTCTAAGTTATATTTCCAACCAGCCCACAGAAAAACTTAGACACAAAACACACAAGACTCACAAAACTTCGATCTCAACCGAAGCAAAGATCAGAAACAAAATTCAGTTTGTTTGGTAAACTGAAGCCAAAAGATCTTTGAGAGAGAGAGCACAAAATTCAAAGTTGTCTTGTGTTACTTGCAGAGAGAGGAACAACTGGCTTGGTCCAGATTCTTCTGGCTGCCTTCGGAATGTTCATCCTTTTTGAAATCCCAACATTCTGAACTGTCCCCCTGTAATGGAGGATTAAAACCATGTACCCAGATGCTTTTTGCTTATGTGGAACTGACGACACTGGGTCCACACGCAGGTCACCTTACTTTCAGAAATTAAACTCAGCCATGGGGACTTATCTGAAGATACACTTTGAAATGGAATTCCACTGTGAGGCCCAGGGAAAGCAGTTGTCAAATGCAACACTCTGAAATTGACGAATTGGTCACAACCTGTCTTGCTCGAGAAGTTTTAATAAGTCTTTGTATCTACGAGATAAACCAGGAAATCATAACATCCTGGTTCCATAATAATTAATCTTCTAAATTGTAGAATATAATGTTCAATTTTGATTTTGACTGACAAATATTAGAAGGAGTAGACGCATGATTAATTGTTTTTGGGGTATATAAGCCTGTGGTCCTGCTGCTGAAGTTTAGACTCTCCGAGGGGTGGGAACACCCCTTGTCAAGAAGGAAGAACAGCCAGAGTCCGAGCAACGTCCCGGTCGGGGGAGGTGGAGAAGCTGCTACCGGCACCCTGACAACCTACTACAAGTGTGCAGTCGTTGCCTCGCTTTGGCAGTTGGGACCAGTCCAAGCGTTGATAAGTATAGTTGGAAAGGGCTTGCATATTGTAGTGTGAAATCAGCTTTTAAATTAGTAATAAACTTTTGTATAAACTGAACTGCTCTCGGTGTGTGTGTCTATTTTCTTTCGGTACCTCAAACACTGTGACCAATCTAAAATGAACAAAATGAGAGGTATAAGTTTACCCAAGACACCCCCCAGACCATGACTCATGCTCTGGGCCACTTTTCACTCCACAGCACCACTCCATTAGAGTGGTGGTTTATCATGGTTGTATTTCTTGACAGATGTGACATCTCTGAACCATCTGTTCAATATTTATGTCGATCAATGGCCACCAGATGTGCATGCATGCCAGCGTCTTCATCCAGACCATTCCTGGATGATCAGCATGGAGCTCCATTAGAGTGGTGGTTTATCGTCCAAGTCCAGAAATTTTTAGATCATTTTCTGTACATGCTCAGTCTGTCTTCCACTCTCTCAGCAGTCCACCTTCACCTTGGCTCTCTAAGGCAAACTGTCACTTTTTTAACATAAAACCACACAACACATAGGCCAATACACAACACAGAACTCTGTAACACTGGTCACTGTGAGATTTACCATATAACCATATAACCACTTACAGCACAGAACAGGCCAGTTCGGCCCTACTAGTCCATGCCGTAGCAAATCCCCACCCTCCTAGTCCCACTGACCAGCTCCCGGTCCATACCCCTCTAGTCCCCTCCTATCCATGTAACGATCCAGTCTTTCCTTAAATGTAACCAATAATCCCGCCTCGACCACGTCTGCCGGAAGCTCATTCCACATCCCCACCACCCTCTGCGTAAAGAAATTTCCCCTCATGTTCCCCTTATAATTTTCCCCCTTCAATCTTAAACCATGTCCTCTAGTTTGAATCTCCCCCTTTCTTAATTGAAAAAGCCTATCCACATTAACTCTGTCTGTCCCTTTTAAAATCTTAAACACCTCTATCAAGTCCCCTCTCAATCTTCTACGCTCCAGAGAAAAAAGCCCCAGTCTGCACAACCTTTCCCTGTAACTCAGACCCTGAAATCCTGTCACAACATTTGTTGTGATTGGCCTGTCAAGCAGTGTAAACAGAACACACCCTGCCTGATTATTTACTGTTCATCAGCTGTTGCAAATGACGACTGTTAGCTTCATTTACTATTTATTTTAAGGTATATTTTTCAGGTTTATAATATATTTTTATTGTTTTAATATACCATTACTAATAATCCAGCTTCCCAAATATAAGCTTCAGTGAAAGAATATTTAATAGTAGGATTATAGGAATTATGCAAATATTTTATGCTGTACTCCATCACTCTGGGTGTCATTCTAAACCAAAGGATATTAAGGTTTGGATTTGTACTTGCCCCGTATAAGATGACCCCTAATTTTAGAATGGCATTTTTAAGGTTCAAATCCTGTCTTATATCCTGACATCTATGGTAGATTGGGTCTAACCATAAATTATTCCTTAGCTATCTTTTATTCAGGTCTAGTCCATGCTACATTCTGCCAAGGGGTTACACAAGCAGAGTTGTTGCTGCATTGCAGGTTTCAAATATTCCTGAAAATAATATAGCCTACTTCGAAGGAAAGAATAAATGATAGCAGCTGACCATTGCTTGGAAAGAGACAAAGAAAAAGTGAGACTGCTAAGATTTATGAATACTTATGACAACCGAATTCCATATATGTTCTGAAGTTCTTAGTGTTTCTTAGAGATAATTAGAAATAGCAGTGCAAGGGAGATTCACAGTTGCTGAAGGCTATTGCTAATTTGTCTGTAACTTCAAGATAAGACTTGGACTTTAGCTTCTTATTTTATTCAACTGTGCAAGTGCTGTCTTTCAGTCGAAGTATGGATCTGGTAATGGGAAGGTCTTTATTCGTACACCACAAAGAGGATAGTAATGAAAAATGCCCCAAGAGGAGAATAAATAATGATGAATTAATGTTCACAAAATTGCAGTCTATAGAGCTTTATTACATTTGGAATATAAGAGATATGTAGCAGAAGCAGAATGGAAAAATAACGTCTGTTTGAATGTTACAGTCTATTTCAAGCATTAAAAAACTGCTCCTTAGATTGGTGTTGAACATCAGACGTCTAAGTTAGAAACACTTAGAGTGAGATTTCACTGGAAGTGTCCTACTGGGGCTAACAGATCAATGAATCTTTATAGCTGCATGTATTTAAATATACCTTCGGTCCCTTGTGCTAAAACAGCAAGATAATAGTGCCAGTGTATTGTGCCCCTCCATCTTAAATTAGGAGTGGAGTACAGCACTCAACCAATATTTTATTGTACATTTAGCAAAATGATTTAGAATTGTTTTTATCAATTCTCTTGGAAGATACAACACTTGTTCATTTACTCCTAGATCCATCAGGAGTTCAACATGTTCTGCCTCAGTAAAGATCACTCAGCATCTTAGTATCCTCATTCCATTTGGAAATGTTTCAATCAGGCAGCCTCAACTTCTTCCTTGGGCAGAGAATTCCCCTCATCTTTGTCTAAAATCTATTCCTCTGAATCTTGATACTGTCATGTATTACTCTTTATTAAAACTTTAGCATACATGAATTGCGGTCACTTTGTTTATTTCAAAATGGCATCCACCATAACGCAAAGTAAAACACAATATGACATCATGCAGACATGCACGTTCACATAACACTCTTCACCCACGAAATTAATTTGTGCTTACTTTATAATCTCAGGTAAAATAACCATTCAATGACTGCATATTATAAATGACCATAAAAGTCAACTAAATCTCTTAATACTTGTGAACACTACAATGAATCTTAAACACAATTTCAACTAGTAACTGATCTATAGATACAAAGCAATCTAACTTGAAAATGCACTAAACTGGAAAACCCACAAAGTTTTTACATCACTGCACATAGTCTTTCTGTGAGATATGCTGAAGGATGTTTTTCTCTTTTTGATCTTTGCGGGAATGAAGAACACAAAGCAGGAGTACAAACTTGCCACTTTTCTCAAGCAGATAACACCTCAACACTGGCTAACCCTACTGGCTGTGTATCCGGTGCTCAGCTGGAGTCTTGCCTCTGGGCAGACACCAACGATGGTGTCTCATCAACAGATAATGGGGTTATCCCGAGGAAATAGGGTCAGATTGTGGCAAAGCAGAAATAAAATTGGCACTTAAATTGCTCTTAACTGGTCAATGTGTCATGTCCCCAACTAACACAGAATATGAACGTGGACTTAGTTTCTTGAGAAGCACACCTCTTATCTATGTTTCTCCCTGTAATATTCCTCAATATTTGTTCTCCAATCTCCAGAGATCTTGTTGGCTTACTCGGGGATTCGACAGTTGAATACGAAATCCAATGTTTGGGTGTGCCTCAGTGAGTTGGATTCTCAGGTTGTATCCTAACATCAGTTCTTCAGGCATGTATTTTGTAGTTGAGTGCAGTGTTGTTCTGTAGGATAACAAAAATTTTATAATCTTGTGGTTCCATGAGGCTTTTGATGAACTCTTTGCTTTCATCGCACTTTAAAGGTCTAAACTCAGCACTCAGCTTCCCCATTCATATAGGATAGTAGGATGCAGATAATATGTGTCACAACTGGTTGTTTAACAAGAACTGTATAAAGGTATTTGATACAAATTGATGTCCATTGTCAAAAACCAGTTCTATGGGTTATCCACGATCTGCGAACACGTGTTGTCTCTCAATTGTCTTTTCAGCTGTTGTTGATCGCATTTGCCACACAAAAGGCCATTTGGAGTGTGTGTCAACAATAATCAGAAGGTATTCACCCATAAATGAACTATCAATATCAATATGAATTTGGTGCCATGGTTGGGATGGCCATACCGTGGGTTACCTTCCATTTGTGATACTTTTGGTTGTATTTCTTGACAGATGTGACATCTCTGAACCATCTGTTCAATATCTATGTCGATCGATGGCCACCAGATGTGCATGCATGCCAGCATCTTCATCCAGACCATTCCTGGATGATCAGTATGGAGCTCCATTAGAGTGGCCTCATGCCATTCATTTGTGATGATAGTTCTTGACCCCCCACAGCAGACAACCACCTTTGATCAAGATTTTGTTCCGACGAGTATAGAAATCTTTCAAGTCAGCCTCGGGCCAACTGTTCAAGTTAACGTACAAAATCTTTGTTAGTGTGGCCTCTTTTCTTATTTCTTTGCTGATCACCTAGCTGTAATGGGCAAATGATGAAGTTCATGGTTGATAGCTGTTGCTTCTGCCATCCAATTAATGTTCCCTTCTGGCTATTCTGTTGCAGGCAGAGGTAAGCATGATAATGCATCAGTATGATTATTCTTGTCTGCAGGACAGTTCTTTAAGTCACAATTGTGCACTGCATGCTCCATCGTCCATTGTTGAATTCTTGCAGCTGCTAGCACAGGAAAGCCTTTCTGGGGGCTAAGATCAAACTCAATCATTTATTGTCAGTCACTAAGGTGAATTTCCTACCATGTAGGAATTGATGAAATCACTTGAGACCAAATATTATGGCCAACATTTCTTTCTCCAGTTGTGCATAGTGGTGTTCATAGGCCATCAGACCAGGAAGCATATGCAACTGGTTGATTTCCCTTTTCTGTGATTTGTGACAATACCACACAGGTGAAGCATCAACAGCCAGGGTGACTTCCTTGTCTGGGTCATACTGAACAAGAACATTGTCACTTGAGGTCAGCAGTTTCTTCAAGCAATAGAAAGCTTTAGGTCACAGCATTCCAAAACCATTTCAGGTCTTGTCTAAGCAGTTTGTTGAGTGGGTTGCACAGAGTTGACATGTTGGGGATGTGCTTGTGGTAATCATTAACCAAGCCTAAGAACGATTGTAACTCAGCTTGATTCAATTAACAGGGTTTACTATAAACAGCTTCGGTGCCACCTGTATCCATCCTGACTCCTTCACGGTTCATCATAAATCCCAAATATGTCACTAAGGGAACCATAAATACACACTTGTCTTGACGCAGTCAGACTTTAGCTTGTTCTAACTTGGGTAGCACCTTTTCCTGGTTTGCTAGATGCTCTGTGTCATCCTGACCCATAAAAATAATGTCATCTAGGTAAAATCCATCATTCAGTCTGTGCAATAATTTGTCCATAACATCTTGAAATATTGCTGGGGCTGATGATATTCTTCATGGCATCCTGGTATAGGTGAACAATCCCAGATGAGGGTTGATGACAAAATACTTTCTCGATTCGGGATCCAATTCAACTTGTTGATAAGCTAGTGAGAAGTCCAGTTTTGTGAATTTTTTAACACCATTCAGAGCTTGAAATAATTCCTCCGCTCACAGAATTGGATATCTGGGGACTTGCAAGGAAGGATTAATTGACACCTTGAAGTCACCACAAATTCAAATGTCACCACTGGATTTTCTGACTAGTACAATAGGAGCTGCCCATTCACTGTACTGAAGTTTCTTGATTATTCCTCTACCTCATAATCTGTTGAATTCTGTCTTAACCATATAACCATATAACCACTTACAGCACAGAACAGGCCAGTTCGGCCCTACTAGTCCATGCCGTAGCAAATCCCCACCCTCCTAGTCCCACTGACCAGCACCCGGTCCATACCCCTCTAGTCCCCTCCTATCCATGTAACGATCCAGTCTTTCCTTAAATTTAACCAATGATCCCACCTCGACCACGTCTGCCGGAAGCTCATTCCACATCCCCACCACCCTCTGCGTAAAGAAATTTCCCCTCATATTCCCCTTATAATTTTCCCCCTTCAATCTTAAACCATGTCCTCTAGTTTGAATCTCCCCCTTTCTTAATTGAAAAAGCCTATCCACATTTACTCTGTCTGTCCCTTTTAAAATCTTAAACACCTCTGTCAAGTCCCCTCTCAATCTTCTACTCTCCAGAGAAAAAAGCCCCAGTCTGCACAACCTTTCCCTGTAACTCAGACCCTGAAATCCTGTCAACATTCTCGTGATCCTTCTCTGCACTCTCTCTATTTTGTTTATATCTTTCCTATAATTTGGTGACCAAAACTGTACACAGTACTCCAAATCTGGCCTCACCAATGCCTTGTACAATTTCATCATAACCTCCCTACTCTTGAATTCAATACTCCGATTCATGAAGGCCAACATTCCAAATGCCTTCTTCACCACACCATCTACCTGAGTATCAGCCTTGAGGGTACTATTTACCATAACTCCTAAATCCCTTTGTTGCTCTGCACTCCTCAATTGTCTACCATTCAATGTATATGACCTATTTAAATTTGCCTTTCCAAAATGTAGCACCTCACATTTATCTGTATTAAATTCCATCAGCCATTTCTCAGCCCACACCTCCAGCCTTCCTAAATCACCTTTTAATCTACGGTAATCTACCTCACTGTCCACAACACCACCAATCTTTGTGTCATCCGCAAACTTGCTTATCCAATTCTCCACCCCGCCTTCCAGATCGGTGTGTTGGTTTAGAATTTTTCTACACTACCATGCCCACAAAAACTGTGCCATTGAGAGAAATTTCTTCTATAGTGTGTACAATTTCTTCTATAGTGTGTACAATTTTACTTCTGTTTTGTTGCCCTTTGGATAAACATTGATTTGCTTAATAATTCTCCACTTTGAACATATTACAGACTTTTCCATAGGCTGGGCATTGTTTTGATGCATGTTGAGTGCCATTGATTTGCAATTGTTTATGTGTATGGACATACACTGTGGCTACAGCCATGCCTCCATTTTCACTGGCTTTTGTACTCTCACCGAACATTTTCATGAGCTGCAGAGCTAATTCACTGATGTGGCATATCTTCACAGTTCCAATAAGGTAAGCTCTGTCTCTACAACAACCTATCACCGCTTTCATATTAACAATCTCGAACACAATTTGATCACGGAACATTGAATCTTGCAGCGATCCAAAATTGCTTGTTCTTGCTTTTAATTTCAAGTCCATTAAAAAAGTATCAAAGCTCTGTCCCTGCAGCTGCATCAGAGTGTGAAACATGTACCTCTCAAATGTTTAATTTTTCTTTGGTGAACAGTGTTCATCAAACATCTTATTAATCTTGTTGAACGTTCTTTGGTCTTCTGCCTCAGCAAACACAAATGCATTGAAAACCTCTAGTGCTTGAGGTCTCACCATGATAAGTAGTGGTCCAATCTTCCATGTTTCAGGTTTGGTATCGAGTCCAATGGGTTTAATTTACACCATGAATCTTTGTTTGAACAACCTCCACTCATGGTCAACATTTCCAGTCCAATTTACAGGATCAAGTGCCTTTACACTCTTTATATCTCTGCTGATAATGACTGATACACTCTCTGCACAGTTCTGGTACTGTGTGATGTTACATTTATTGTAATAAAAAAAACTTCTTTTACTTTGTTAGCTATAGAACTCATTCTCAACCATGTGTAGGTATCCATCTTGAATCTAATGGTAGCTACCAGAAACTAGTCTCTTACTCCCTCTAGTGGTCAGGAGGATCACTAGTACTCTATCATTATAGTGAACTCCTCTGCATCATTTCCAAAGCCAGTATATCTTTACTCAAGTAAGGGGAGCAGAGTTGTACGCAATGTTCCAAGTGTGGCCTTAACTGTACTCTGTACGATTTCAGTAGAACCTTCCTGCTCTTAAATTTAATCCTTATAGTTCTGAAGGTCAACATTCAATTTGCCTTGTGATCATATATTGCACTGCAAACTAACATTTTGTGATTCATGTCCATCAAGTCTCTGCAGAACACCATCCTGCAATTTTTCACCAATTAAATAATAATCCATTCTACTACTATTGTTTCCAAAATAGATGTTCTCACATTTACTGATGTTGTTCTCACATTTACTGATGCAGGGTGGCACATACAGCATAGCAGTTAGTGCAGCGCCTTTACAGCACCGGCGATTGGGATTGGGGTTTCAATCCATGCTGTCCATAAGGAGTTTGTACATTCTCCCCGTGTCTGCATGGGTTTTCCCTGGGTGATGTGGTTTCATCCCACCTCTCGAGACATAGGTTAATTGGATGGCACAGACTCATGGGCCAAACTGCTGTATATCTAAATTTAAAATTAAAATTTAAAAAATTAAAATAAAAAATATTTAATTAAATTGTACTCCATCTGCCAGATCTTTCACCATTCACTCAACCTATCAGTCCAAACAGGATTCCATTCCTTTGATAACTTGCATTGCCAGAAAATAAGATTCATATCAAGTTATAAATCCTTGCCCACCAAGCTCATATTGACCATCACTAATCCATTTATACTAATCCAAAAGTATTCTTTCTTTTTAAAATATTTTTATTATGTTTAACATACAAGCATGAATACAGAATTTACAAGTACATAATAATTCATTTGGATACAAGTAGGCACAAATTTTAAAAAAGCCAATGAGAAAAAAGTACATAAAACTGCATCAATAATTGCTAATAATGCCTCAAAAACATTTAATTGAAATGATCTATGCGACCATATTAAACCTGTTTATTGAAATAACTTGAATAAGATAAATGTAAAAAAGCACTAAAAACTATAAACTAAAATTAAATCTAATCTATCCCCTCCCTCTAATCAAGATTACTCATGAACTAACTTTAAAAATCAATAATGTGGAACCATTGGTGACCCCCCAGAGAGCAGGCAGTGAACTACTGGAACATGCAATAATTGTTAATTCTTCCAATTATAAAATAATTAAAATGGGCCCCACAATTTCATACATTGAAACGTTCTACCTTTAATATTATATCTAATTTTCTCTAAACTTAAATATGACATTTCATCATATAGCCACTGTGTATGAGTAGGGGATGAATCATTTTTCCATTTCAATAAGATTGTGCATCTGACTATCAACATGGTAAAAGCTAAAACTTTTTCCTGAAATAATTTTATCTGGATCACGAGAAAAACCAAATAAAGCAATTAACAGACATAATATTCAACAGGTAATTTCCAACAACTTCCCTTGATTCACTCACTCACTTCCAACCTAGAGGCAATTTACAATGGCCAATTAATCTGCAAACCCATAGGTCATCCACAGGTATGAGGAAACCAGAGTACCTGAAGGAAATCCAAGCATTCACTGCCAAAACATAAAGCATGGTTTTATTTTATGCAATAAGCTTGAGGATGTTTTTGTCTTGACATTTTTAAAAGAATGGTGATTAATCCGAGTTTTTTGCTGGCACAGTATTTTGTTCAGCTTATTCAATAAAAATACAATTGAATAGGCAAGTGCTTCAATTGTAAAGTTATATTGAATCTCATAAACTGCTCGGGATTTTCAGCTGATCAATAAAATGCTGACTTCTGTCTACCTGGCATTGCTTCACTCATGTATTTAAGGTTAATTTTCAGTATTTTATGGCCACCTGAATTGGTCACATTTGTTTTTCAGCAATTTCCCATGATGTCATGGAACTAGCTCAAAGATCTGCAGTGTTAAAAAAAATTGTATTTAATGCAGCTTGATTTTTCACTCTCTTTAGTGCAGACTTTTTGAAAATTTCACTTGAACTTGGCCCATCCCACAGAACAGGCCAATTCCCTCTCAGGATGGATTGAAAAGAAAATCAAGATGCTTCTTTTCAATGCCAGGGCATGAGTATATTTGTTTTGTTTTTTCAAATTATTATAAATTCATAATTTGGTTCACTTTCTAGAAGTCATTTTTAGTATTTTAAACTTCTACGAAGAATTACCTGTTCTTTTTTTCTTTTGAACCCACTTCAAGTTTTTTTTAAACTTTATTTATTCATTCAAAAAACAAATAATATATGACATATACAGCAATTAAACATGAACATGAACTTTTATATATAAAAAAAGAAAAAGGGAAGAAAAAATCCCCCCTTTAGCCAACTCTCCTAAGGAGAGCCATAAAAAAAGAAAAAAGAAAGCATATTTAAAAAAAAGTTAAAAATACATATTAAAATCTAATCAATGTAAATTGAAATGTAAATATTCTGAGTATAACAGCCACTTATTAATAAAAAAATTATAATTATCATGCAAAATATACGTAAGTTGACGTAACCGTACTTCACTATAATCAAACTTCAACAAATTGAATGATATTTTAAAGCAGTTACTCTTTTTAATGTCTTGTTAATTGTGCTAGTTCCTGGAATATTGTTTTGTTCAAATTATTTAAATGGATCAAACACACTTCAAAATGGATTCAGGTTTGGCAGCAATGTGAACTTCTCCTCAAATTAGTGATCAATCTGAAACAGAAAAACCTCTTGTCTCCATCACCTGTGGAGACTAGTAGAAGGAGGATAAGTGTATTTTCTGGTTGCTTGAGAATTACTCTTACAATGCCTAATTAATACATCTGCATGAAGAATTAACAGTTTAAAAGGCAAAAAAAATAACTGTACTTGAACAAACCACATTCATGAATATATAAAGCTTAAAGCATTTTACTTCTATTTCAGACACATTCTTAGAAAATATTTAACTGACGCTGCATCTGCCAATTCCTTCCCCTCTCTAGAGCCGCCCGAAAGACAAACAATAACATTATAGATAATTAACCCTCCTTCCCCTCTCCCAAACTTACAAACAAAACATCTCACCATGACAACTTTTACTAAGCAGGGATAAGGAGACACTTTAAGAAAGTCACCCAAACGGTGAGCGGTATCAACCAGCTCTTCATCCTGGGCAACACAATTGCTGTTTCACACAACTTTATTCAAACAGCTGATACGAGCAAAGCACAACCAAGGCACTCCCCTGGCTGAATATTTACTCCTATTTTCGCCAAAGGTTTACGTGTTACTTCAGAAAACATTTAATTTTACCATTTTAAAGTTGCATATTTTTAACTATTATTTTATTCATTTATTTCCCTCAATATTTTTGCTGGTTGCTTGAAGCTGCCATTTTACTGTATATTTTTATATGCTTATGTATTTCTGAGCCAATCTTGTCATTTTAATTCTTTCACAGGGAAATGAATCTCTGATTAGCTTAACATTTATTTTTCATAATTCACCATTTATAGGGAAAACATTTAAATCTTATTCATACAAAATTTAAAAAGCTTTTTTAGACCTGTAAGATAAGTACACAACCGAGTTGTGCTTCTATGGATTTATTAATGGAGTTAGTTTATTGCTCATGAGCTTTTCTCCTTCAATCTTGTTCTCTAATTATGGAACATAAAATTAACGAAATTGGTGAGCACTGATGAAATATATGAATAGCCAGGAAAACAATAATATGATTTTCACTCATTTATCAGCATTCATCTTACATATTCCCAATCAAAAAATAAATGGTGCTGATTTGTAATTGATATCTGTCTTTGTGCATGGGTTTATGTGTGCATTTGTGCGTTTCAGGAAATGCCAGTACTTCTGCTAAAAATTTCTGGCATTTCCTCAAATAAGTTGCCAGGCAGAAATCCAGAATTCAATCTGCCATTCAAACTGTGTTCCGATGGACTGGCAGAACACCAGCTTCCTGCTATGGAAAAGGTCAGCTCCATAGCTGAGATGCATGTCATTTGCCATCATTATCTGAACTATAGAGGTTTACATTGCTAACATTGTTATGTATTGCATATCAATTGATATCACTGGGCAGATCCATCAATCATGATTCATAAGCACTTTGTGCTCCACAAGAACATCATAATTTTCCAAGCCATACTATGTCATTGACCATCATATTAAACAACTGACTTCTAAATGAAGTTCCATCATTGATGAGAAAAACTGGAAGTGTGATTTTTTTTTTGTTGTTTGTTTCTTTGAACTTGATGGGCCAAAGGGGCCTATTCTATGCTCTATGATTCTATGAATTTGGATAGGAAACTTTGTGTGCATAATTTTTATTTCTTTGCAAGCATTTTCAAAAATATAAGAGGCAAAGCTAATCCTTTGTAATATGCAATAACTTGTTTTGTTTGAACTCCAGAATTTTTTTTTTTAAACGTCATCCAGTACCCTTTAAAAGTTCTTCTTTAAAGAGAACGATCAGGAGATGATTGGCTGGAATCTTAAACCATCCAATTATTGTTCCAAAATTGACAATGCATATAATATTCTGAAAATAGATGGCTAATTAAACTATGGATATTTATTAATATACTCTTTCCATGGATAGAGATTATATTTATGCTTCAGAAGGAAATTAAAGGCAAAATTGAATTAAAGAGCTCACTTGATTCATGTCAAAGACAAATGAAATTTTAAGAATGGCAGCCTCTATTGGAAAATGTTAGCTTCAAGCTGATAGGTTTGAATATCCTTTGTGTAAAGTTTAGAAAGTATTAAATCATTTCAGATCAGTGAACAGAATGACAAGAATGGGACTGTGTCTTGAAAGGAAGATCTGTGAAATGATTGGAAAATGTCACTGATTTTCCATGAACAGACTAACTGGGAATTCCATTCAATGTCAATGCAGAAATAAATTATCTTTCATCACTAATACGTTGGCAGGTGAAGAATATTAAAAAAAAACTGAAATCTTTTCTTGTTCTTTTGTTATAGCTTGATCAACATTTTTTTTTTAATTTTACTTTCCTGTTCCATTTTAGCTCCAGAGATCAGGAAATATCAGTGTTGATGAAAGTGAGTGATACACCATCAATAGCTTCAAAGACTAGAAGTTGTAGAGAAACTGATAGGCTTTTATTAACTACAAAATGGATGTCCGCCCATGCTAGTCGACTGCCCTGAACTGAGCAGGGGGATGTGGTGCAGTTGCCTTTATTTAGGGGGCAGTAGGAGGGTCTGCAAACACAGTCAACAAGGGGGTGATGTCCTACTGTATCAAAACATATACAAAGCACATCCAAACATATCATCAGTGGTTTACCACCATCAGTATTTCTGTGGCACAGATGACCTTGTTAGCTATCTGATGCAGAACTGCATAATATTACGTTGCAAAAACAGGTCACTCAGTGCCTCAGGGATTGTTGCCAATGCTTATGTACAGAAAGCCTCCTCCAAAACTCTTTTAACATATTCTTCTGAAATTATTAATCACTTTCTTTCTTTTATGATGACTAGTTCTGGTCTTCCCTGAAAGCATAAAAATATCAAACAATTTCATCACCTTTAAGATCCAATAGTTTGCTTTTTTCAAAGAAAGGCTCACTTTATTCAATCCTTCCTGTTAGCTAGAATTTTCAGTTTTTCTAGCATCCCAACAAACCTTTTATCTATTCCTTCTTGATATCCCTCTATGAAAGTGAGTTCTGATCTGTCTTCCTAATATTAACTGAGACACCCCCTCCCCCCCCAAATGATGCAAAGGGCTTACAGGAGGAAATTTATTAAACATGTCCAGGAAAGTTTTCTCAAACAATATGTAGATGGTCCTACGAAAGAGGATACAGCACTGGAGTTCTTCTTGGGAGATAAGGCAGAGCAAGTGAGTGAGGTGGGGGAAATACTTTGGGATCGATGACCATAACTTTATTAGTTGTAAAATAGTTAAGGAAAATAATTAGTCATTAGATATTCCTAAATTGCAGCGAGGCTAATTTTGATGGCACAAGACAAGAACTTGCAAAGATCGATTGTGAGAGTGTGTTTTCGGGTGAAGGAGAGTAGATGGCTTTTAAAAGTGAAACATTCTATGCTTGATTTGAAAGAAAAAACAAAGAACCCTCGCTAGACCCAATATCCCCTGATGACTCTGTGCTCCCAGTCCCTGAGGCTGATTTGAACAGATCTTTCAGGAGGTTGAATCCTCTAAAGCATCCAGCTCAGATGGTGTTCTTGGCTCTGCCCTTAAAACCTGTTCAAATGAACTGACTGGAGTTTTACAGATATTTTCAACATCTCACTACAATGGTCATAGTTCAGATGGGCAATTTGGTTGGCAAAGACAAGTTGGGCCGAAGGGCCTGTTCCTGCTCTATGCATTCCACATAATTAAACAAATATTTAATGCACATGTTACATAACGTTTAGTCAATACCAGTTCTTGAGTTGAAGATAGGGATACCAGGGCTTAAAAACTTATTCTTTCTCTGAGGATCAATGTGATCAAACATGCCATACATACTAAGGCACTCTGAAAGTAAAGTAACTGGCTACGCTGCAGATTTGCTGTGCTATTACAGAAATTTGATACCACCGGAACAACAATCAATGACATTCAATGTCATTCTTTTTTCCCCATAAATGATGTTGTTGGAGCTCCTTGAATTCAAATTGTTTAGAATATATTGAGTGTCAGGAGAAGACAAGATAAAGTATCAATATCTGAAAGATACTTTACCATTTGCCTTCTAATAGAGTTAATACGTAGTATTTCTTCAATTTATATTAGCTTAACTTGGAAAATGTATTCAGAACATCTAGAATACTTTGCAGTGAAAATGCCACACTAAAAAGAGTTCTCAGTTTTCATTTAATTCCAAATTTCGTACCTACTTTGAAATAATTATCTTTTAAAAAAACTCCCCATTTTTATGACTTCAATCTCTGGCAATTGAATTGTCACTATCTGAAAAAAGTAAGGTTTTATGAATGATAGTATTTTGACCACAGTTATGAAGTTGGATTGAAAAGTACATTAACTGTTGTACCTTGGTTGGCAAGAATGTTGTCTTAATCCTTTTGCTGTTTGTCCATCCTGGTCCTCAGGTGCTTACTGTTGTCTATTCTGGATTAGGTGTTGTTTCAAGGTCTCTAGTTACATAACTCCCCCCCCCTCACTAAATACTAAATACAGCAGTATTTATCCAATTACCTATTATCCCATTCACTACACTATCTGTCCAAACTCATTGGTAACAAGTACATGTCCAGATAACCAGGGTGCTATGCTCTCCAAACCACTGTCTTCAATCCCACCTCAAGATTCCATTATCCTTGACTAAGTGCACCATTCTGCAAACTTGGAAATGTATGGGCTTGCTAACTGCAATTAAGTTTTAACGTCTTCCCCCCCCCCCACCCAGCACCCCCCCACCCAGCCCCCCCCCCTTCTGATTTAACTAGAACAATTAATACAGCTACAGTTGAAGAAAGCCAGGAAATTACCTGTAGCTTGGCCAAAATAAAGAATGCACCAAAGTTAGTATGGGTGTGTAAGAAGTTTAAGGGGTTTATTCTTTCAGATTTTTTTCCCTTACATTGTAATTTGTCATGAAATAATTTGAAAAGCAATTTCCTGAAGTATCTTTCTAAGGTAACCATTAGAATTGGACTGCAAAGATCTTACCAGTATTACTGGGCATTTCACTTTGGCTGATCCATCATTTGTTTCTCCATTGTTTCTTTTACTCTGCTCTCCCCTTCCTCCTCACTGAGAGATGCATCACTCTTCCATTTCCAGGACGTGCCACCATTCACACACCTTTGATAAAGCTTCTAGATTTCTGCCAATGTCATTCTCAAATTAGGTCTCATAAATTATGTTGACTATCTCTACATGAGTGACATGTTGCAAATGGGATCTGTAGAAGTCTTCCAGCTACATTTGAAAAGCAAAATGCAGTTTCTTGAAATAACCAAAATATTTGAAAAGCCTTGTTAAACAGCTCATCAGTTGTGAGATATCTTTTTGTTCCAAGACTGCTAATTTTTCATCTATCTTCTGTTTACATCTGTATTCAAGCTAAATGACATAGCTGGGTGGTGATATTAAATATCATGAAATAAATATAAATAAAATGATCTGGGCCCCTGCAGGAGTATGAAATGTTTCAAGCTTCTGGTGATGGAACACATCAAAGAACACTTCCAGAGATGCTGAACCCATTTCAATTTGCCTATAGAAGAAACAGTTCCACAGATAATGTAGCCTTGTTGCTTCACTCCATCTTGGCCCATCTGGAGAACAATGACGCATATGCCAGGCAGCTGTTCATAGTCTTCAGCTCAGTATTTAATACAATCATTCTCCAGAGGCTGGTGGAGAATCTGTCCTCACTGGGACTCAACACCCCTCTCTGTAACAAGATCCTGCTCTTCCTAACGGAAAGACCATAGTCTGTTCGGGTCGGTAGCAGAATGTCAATGCGCAATTTGGGATTGTACTCTCTGGAGTTTAGAAGATTGAGAGGATCTCATAGAGACATATAAAATTCTGGCAGGACTGGACAGAACAGATGTGGAAGGGATGTTTCCAATGGTGGGGGAGTCCAGAACCCAGGGCCATGGTTCGAGGATAATAGGCAAACCATTTAGAACCGAGGTGAGGAGGAATTTCTTTACCCAGAGGGTGGTGAATCTGTGGAATTCATTGCCACAGAGAGCAGTAGAGGCAGGTCCGTTGAATATATTTAAGAGGGAATTGGATATATTTCTTCAGTATAAGGGAATTAGGGGTTACGGAGAGAAGGCGGGAACGGGGTACTGAACTTTTAAGATCAGCCATGATCTCATTGAATGGCGGAGCAGGCTCGAAGGGCCGAATGAACTACACCTGCTCCTATCTTCTATGTTTCTATGTTTCTATGTCAAGCCCCATCACGCTAAGCACTGGCGTACCTCAGGGCTGTGCTCACCCTGCTCCTGTTCATGCTACTGACCTACAAATGTATCGCCAGATCCAGCTCCAACAATATCATCCAGTTTGCAGATGATATGACAGAATTTGATGTCATCAGCAACAATGATGAGTCGCACTACAGAGAAGAGGTGGAAAATCTTGTGATATGGTGCGAAAATAACGAGTCTCAATATGAACAGGACAAAGGAGATAATCTTGGACTTCCACCACCCTTCACAACACATCAACAACTCGATGGTTTGAAGAGATTACGCTAACCCTTCCACCCTGCACACAGCATCTTTCAGCTGCTCCCATCAGGAAAGACATTGAAGTCTCAGAGCCAGCACCACCAGGCTGAGGAACAGTTTCTTCCCAGGGGCAGTGAGAATGCTGAACAACAAAAGGAACTGTCGCACCAACATCTGACTCGTATATTTACAAAACAATATTTATGTATTTCAGAAAGAAAAGTTCTAGTAGAAAATTTTTTAAGACTGGAGAGAACTCTGCAATGGAGTTCACAGTTGTTAATGTTTAGACTATTGGTTTCTGGTGTGTATATTAAACTCTGAAATACACTAAACAGTTCTCATTGACCGCTCCTGGCCCGGGGCTCAGCTGCCAACAGTCAGACTGTGCGGGCTGCCGGGGTTTGCCTGGCAACGGTGGCCTGTGTTTGGTGCTCAGCAGCGGTGCGGGCAGGCCCGGTCTCGGCTGGCAGTCTCTCCCCGTGATGCGGCTGTTACCTCAGGCGGACTCAGGCGGGACCTCGGGACCCCCGGGCGGCAGTGGGTCCCAGGGCTTCCGGTGGCAGCAGCAAGTGGCAAAGCAGCAGGTATGGATGGAATCCCCCCAGAGATCTGGAAGGCTGGCGGCAAGCTCTGCATACCAAACTGCATGAGTTTTTCATGCTCTGCTGTGACCAAGGAAAGCTGCCTCAGGACCTTCGTGATGCCATCATCATCACCCTGTACAAAAACAAAAGTGAGAAATCAGACTAATCAAACTACAGGGGAATCACGCTGCTCTCCATTGCAGGCAAAATCTTCACTAGGACAGCTCCAAGAAAAGTGCAGAGAAATAAACAAAGGACTCTACATCACCTTTGTTGATCTCACCAAAGCCTTTGACACCATGAGCAGGAAAGGGCTTTGGTAAATACTAGAGCATCTCGGGTGCCCTCCCAAGTTCCTCAACATGGTTATCCAACTGCACGAAAACCAACAAGGTCGGGTCAGATACAGCAATGAACTCTCCGAACCCTTCTCCATTGACAACGGCGTAAAGCAAGGCTGCGTCCTCGCACCAACCCTCTTTACTATCTTCTTCAGCATGATGCTGAAACAAGCCATGAAAGACCTCAACAATGAAGACGGTGTTTACATCCGGTACCGCACGGATGGCAGTCTCTTCAATCTGAGACGCCTGCAAGCTCACACCAAGACACAAGAGCAACTTGTCCGTGAACTACTCTTTGTAGACGATGCCATTTTAGTTGCCCATTCAGAGCCAGCTCTCCAGCGCATGAAGTCCTGTTTTGCGGAAACTGCCAAAATGTTTGGCCTGGAAGTCAACCTGAATAAAACTGAGGTCCTCCATCAGCCAGCTCCCCACCATGACCAACAGCCCCCCCACATCTCCATCGGGCACACAGAACTCAAAACAGTCAACCAGTTTACCTATCTCGGCTGCACCATTTCATCTGATGCAAGGATCGACAAAGGGATAGACAACAGACTCGCCAAGGCAAATAGAGCCTTTGGAAAACTACACAAAAGTGTCTGGAAAAACAACCACCTGAAGAAACACACAAAGATCAGCATGTACAGAGCCGTTGTCATATCCACGCTCCTGTTCGGCTCTGAATCATGGGTCCTCTACCGGCATCACCTACGGCTCTTAGAACGCTTCCATCAGTGCTGTCTCCGCTCCATCCTCATTGGAATGACTTCATCACCAACATCGAAGTACTCGAGCTGGCAGAGTCCACAAGCATCGAATCCATGCTGCTGAAGACCCAACTGCGCTGGGTGGGTCACATCTCCAGAATGGAGGACTATTGCCTTCCCAAGATCGTGTTCTATGGCGAACTCTCCACTGGCCACCGAGACAGAGGTGCACCAAAGAAGAGGTACAAGGACTGCTTAAAGAAATCTCTTGGTGCCTGCCACATTGACCACCGCCAGTGGGCTGATATCGCCTCCAACCGTGCATCTTGGCACCTCACAGTTCAGCAGGCAGCAACCTCTTTTGAAGAAGACCCCAGAGCCCACCTCACTGACAAAAGACAAAGGAGGAAAAACCCAACACCCAACCCCAACCAACCAATTTTCCCTTGCAACCGCTGCAACCGTGCCTGCCTGTCCCGCATCGGACTTGTCAGTCACCAACGAGCCTGCAGCAGACGTGGACATACCCCTCCATAAATCTTCGTCCGCAAAGCCAAGCCAAAGAAGAGAAATATTTATGTATTTATTTGTACATATGAATACTTATCCTGCATATTTATTGTTTGTCTGTATATGTGTTATGTCTGGCTCTGTGTCTGCTTTGCACCAAGGACCGGAGGACGCTGTTTCATCAGGTTTGACTTGTGCAATCAGATAACAATAAACTTGACTGCTCCAATGATTCCCAGATTTAAATAATGATTCTAGTAGCCTCTTCACCCAACTGTCAGGCTTCTTGTTCCAAAGGATGCATCAGGAATGGTGTGGAAGTTTCACACATTTGGCATGTTTAATTCTTATGAACAGCACACTGGCAAGGGAAAGAGGTTTGCAACATGAGGGTACAGATGCAATACCATGGGTGGTTTTATGTTCTGAAGTGAATGTTGGTCTGAAGAATTGATGAAGAGTACAACGGAGCCTTAGTGCACGTCGAAAGAATCAAAAGCTTGTTCATCCAAACCAAGGCTTTTATTAACTAGAAGATTGGAGTATACCACATGTAGCTCGACCAGTCCAGAATGATCTGGGTCTGGCTAGGAGCAACCATTTAAGACCTGCCAGTAGGCGTGGCTATGCTCTCAGCCAATCACCACCATCCTATACCACAATATATACATATAAACATTGGTGATAGAATCCGTACTATCACAGGAGCTTTGGCCAATGTTCAGTCACATTAAGGTAGGAGAACTGTTAACTGCAATTTTCCCACTGTAATCCCAGCTTCTCTTCCTCCACTGTCATGACCAATACTTTACTTTTCCACTAAGCATTTCAATCCTTGAAGACAACAAACTGGTGCTACTTCCTTATTTGCTGTGATTGAATTTCCAGTGTCTGCAGTTTCTTTTATTTCCGATATTAGATTTTTTTATTACACTTGGAGGAAACCTTGTACATAAAAAAAACTGCTATCAAGTTGATGCCTTGATAATAAATACATTTTAAATCCAAGTGAAAACACCTGTCAGGACCTATGTTCAAAGCTGATGCAAATATTCAAATGTCCTTGCATTTTGCGATTGCATGGTCAGGATTCAGAATCTGACAGGAGGGGACAACTTGGCTTACTGTGTTCATTGACAGAGTGATCTTCCATCTCTGCTTTCCCTATCGCGCTATTGTCTGTCAATATACTGTAACTTTATAGGGATTGTTAGATACTGGATAAGTGTATTTTCTGGTTGCTTGAGACTTACTCACATATCTAATACACCTGCATTAACAATAAACAGTTTACAGAAAAACTATACTGTACTTGCACTGAACAACCTTCACTTGCATGAATTTATAAACCTTAGAGCAATTTATTTTATTCTCAGTTACATTCTTTAAAAACTTTTAACCGTCACTTCATCTGCAGGTTCCTCCCCTCCACAGAGCTGCCCAAAAAATGAACATTATAGATAATTAACCCCCCGCCTCCAACATGTTTACAGATAAAACCTCTGATCCCAGTGACTCTTACAAAGCAGAGATAAGGAGACACTTTAGGAGAGTCAACCAACGGCAAGCAGCATCAACCAGCTCTTCATCATGGGTGATGCCCTTGCTCTTTCAAACAACTTCAGTCAGGGGAACATGATCCAGTCCTTATCGAGGGATCAGTAGTGGAGAGGGTCAAGAACTTCAAATTCCTGGGTGTTAACATCCCCGATGATCTGTCCCAGAGCCTCAATGTCGATGCCATCACAAAGAAGGCTCACCAGCAGCTATACTTTGCAAGGTGCTTGAGGAGATTCGGTATGACGCTGAAAACACTCAAAAACCTCTTCAGGTGCACCATGAAGAGCATTCTGGCTGGTTGCCTCACTGCCTGATATGGTGGTGCCAACTCTCAGGACAAGAAAAAAACTCCAGAGGGTTGTTAACTCAGCCTGTGACATCACAGGCACCAGACTTTACTCCATCAAGAGCATCTACATGAGGCGGTGTCTTAAAAAAGCAGCCTCTATCCTCAAAGGCCCACAACCACCCAGGCCAGGGCCTCTTCACTACTACCACTGGGAGAAAGAAACAGGAGCCTACAGATGAGCACTCAGCACCACAAGGACCCCCACTACCCTCTTTCCTGCTGCCTCCTAAATAATCAATGAACCAAAGACACTGCTTTACTTTTCGTGAACTATTTTTAAAAAATTATTGTTGTAAGGTAGTTTATATAAGTGTTTGCATTATGACACTGCCACAAAACATCAGATTTTGTGACTTGTTCATAACAATAGATTCTGATCTTTATTCAAACAGTTGGTAAAAACAAAGCATGACCAAGGCACTCGGCTGGTTGAATATTTGTTCCCAACTTCACCAAAATTTTATGCATTACTTCTGAGAAGTACATTGACTTTTACAATTTTAAACATACATTTTTCCATCTATTATTTTATTCTTATTCGTTTTAATTTCTTAATTTAGTTTTCTCAACTCTTTGCCAATTTCTTGAGACTGCCAGTTGCTTAAATTCCAGATACCAGATGCTTTACTGTATAAAATACCAGAACTATATGAATGGAAATTAATTATAGTTACATTATTCATTGTTTTTAAACACCTGCAACTTTAATTTTATACTACAAGCAGCTTTTATTTTAAGTCAATTTTTGTCTTCTGCTCAGACTTATTTCAGCCTCGGGCATAATTTGACTTTAAATGCACCAGCTGTCAGGAATCCAAAGATAAGAGGAGGAGGTGGAGGTTAAACCCAGGAAAAGAGTAGAAATAGCCTGACTGAGCCATAAGAGGACATTTACTGGCTTAAATGAAAAAAAAATGTTAAACTCTGCTGACTACCTGATCCTCACGTGGATGTTATATGTGGATCAATGAGTGTCCAAAAATAACACAGAGTTGTCATAAAAGCAACTGCTGGTTAACTCATGGCTATTGAAGAGCAGGAGGTGGATTTTCTAGATGTCCATCAATGTGGACTCTTGAACATATCTTTGTACCAATGGTCACAATGTACTGGTGAAACCTTTCACCATGTTCGTCACAGATGCAACAATTTCAGCAGGGAAGAAGTCGATTTGCAAAGGCAGAAAATGAATTTTTAATTTTCAAGTTTTGTCACAACAAAATACTTTAAAGTCAAATGAATAACATGTATTTGAGCTGTAGGTAGGTTCACGTATCAGAGTTATCAGAAGTCCTTTTCAGTCGATTGCTCCCATGCTGGTCCTAGGCAAATTCCCATTCCCCTATTGATTTTTCCTGTAACTTATTCTCCAAAAGTTCCCATCAACTCCCAAAGAAAAGCCCACCCTCCTCCCACCACAATAAATTCCACCTCTCAGCTATTTATTGGGGGCAATTTTAAGTGGCCAATTTACCATCACCCTGCATATCATTAGAAGGTGAGAAGAAAGTGAAGTGCCTTAGAAAAATCTACATGATCACAGGGTGAATGTGCAAACTCAATGCAGACAGTATCGTAGCTCAGGATAGCATGTGGGTCACTGGAGTTGTAACACAACACACCATCTCCCTAAGCCATTCTGCACATCTATGATCTTCAATGGTATTATGGTAGTCAAGCTCTTTAAAGTCAATTTTAATGTAAGATTGAATCAGTAACTTTAAAAATGAATAAGTAAAATAAAGTATGATTTTTTTTAAAAAGTCATAACACTTCAGTTGCATCATGAACTAGGTAGTACTTAGATCAATGGTTGGTACAATGCCAAATTTAGTGAATCTGTTGTCTCACAGCACAGAAATTTAGATTCAATCCTGATCTTCAGTGTGAACAGTAGAAGTTTTCTTCTCTCTGTTACTGTGTCATTTTCCTCTAGTTTACTGGATCTCCTATTAGGAAACAAGACAGGACAGGTTATGAAGTATGTGTTGGGGAACATTTTGGATCCAGTGATCATAATGCTATTAATTTAAAAATAATTATGGAGAGGGATAGGTCTGGGCCTTTGGTTGAGATTCTAAATTGGAGAAAGGGCAATTTTGGGGAAATGAGAAGATCTAGAATGTGTGCATTGGGTTAAGTTGTTTATGGGCAAGGATGTGAGAAGTAAGTGGGAGACCATTGTTTTGAGAGTACAGAGCTTGAATGTCCCAGGATTAAAGGCAAATTAACAAGCATAGGGAACCTTAGTTTTCGAGGGATATTGAGGATATGGTTCGGAAGAAGAGAGATGTGTACAGAAGGTATAGGCAACATGGAGCAAATGAGGTACTTGAGTATAAAAAATGCAAGAAGAAACTTAAGAAAGAAAACAGGAAGGCTAAAAGAAGACATGAAATTATTTTGCCAGGCAATGTGTTGATAAATCCAAGGGTTTATAGAGTTATATTAAGAGCAAAAGGAAAATAAGGGCCAAAAATTGTTCCCTTAAAGATCAGAATGGTCAGGTATGTATGAAGTGAAAATTGATGGGAGAGATGTTAAATGGGTTTCTTTGAATCAGTATTTGCTCAGGAAACTGACAGAGTCCAGGGAAGTATGGAACACGAGCAGTGAGGTCATGGAACATATACAGATTAAAGAAGAGGAGGTGCTTACTGTCTTAAAATGAATAAGGGTGGATAAATCCCCACGGCCTGACAAGATATTCCCTCACACATTGAGGAAGTGTAGAAATTTCATGGGGTCTGGCAGAAATATTTTAATTGTCTTTAGCTACAGGTGTAGTGCCAAAGGATTAGAGGGCAGCTCACACTGTTCCGTTGTTTAAAGGCTCGAAACGTAACCCTGGAAATTATAGGCCAGTGAACCTGACATCATTAGTAGGTAAATTATCAGAAGGTGTTCCAAGAAATCAGATATACAAGTATTTAGATAGCCAGGGTCTGATTATGGATAGTCAACATGGCTTTGTACATGTTAGGTTATGTTTAACAAATCTTATAGAGTTTTTCAAGAAGGTTAGCAAGAAAGTTGCTGAAGGAAAGTCTGTGGATGTTGTCTACATGGACTTTACTAAGGCCTTTGACAAGGTTCTACATGGGAGATTAGTCAGAAAGGTTCACTTGGTATTCATGGTGAGATAGTAAACTGAATTCTATATTAGCAAGACTGGAGAAGCCAGAGAGTGATAGCTTTCCAGATTGTACTGTTACTGCGCTCCTCTTGACCATTACCCCGTGGGTTATAGCTTGTAGAATGACTAGTAGCTCTACCCCTATCAAGAAGGTATTGTCTAAGTTCAGAACTCGTGAAAGCTGACTCTCTGTCACTATGAATGAAGTTAGGATAATAGCCGAAAATACTAAAATTCATATCGACATTTAATAGCAACTAGCAGAAACGTTAGCAAATGATATAGTGAAGGGGAAACATCAATGATGTTAAGGAAATAGGAATTCTTATTATTTGAGGGTAGTAGTCCTTTAAAATCCACACTGAGGCGTTCAAATGGTCTAGATGCCTTAATCAATGTGGAAGCAGAAGGTTTATAATAGCGTAGTTTACACTCCACACAGATGGGACACTTGTTAGTCAGTTTCTGGCTGTCTTCTAGTGAGTACGGCAAATTGAGTGACTTCACATAATGATAAAATCTAGTGACCTCTGGGTGACGTAATTCATCATGAAGGCATTTTAAGTGGTCTAGCTGTAGACTTCTACAGGTCATGCGGGAAAGCACGTTTGAAGGATCATTGAATTATCTTGGTCAATAGAGTATATCGTAATCATAAGTAGAAAGCTCATTTTTAATCTTACTCTTCAATTTAGTGTTGAACATGTAGGCAACAGATTTTTTGATTGGTCAGTAAAGTGAATTTCCTTCTGGCTAAAAAGTCTCTTCAATAGCTAATGGATTCTACAATAGCTCACACTTCTTTTTCGATAGAGGATTGCCCGACCTCCGGTCCACATAATGTCCAAGAGAAAAAGGCCACAGGTCTACCAGCTTGATTTAGTGTAGCTGCTAAGGCTCAATCAGATTCTATTTGGAATGGTAAATCCTCATCAATAGCTGACATTGTCACCTTGGCTATATCCTGTTTGATGTTTTCAAAAACACGGAGGGCTTCTTCAGACAGGAGAAATCTCATAGTTTTAAACAGTGGCCGCGCTTTATCTGTGTAATTGGGTGTAAAATGAGGAAAAAAAACCCAGGCAACGCTTGAGAAACTTTTGTGTCACAGGTGGGAGTTGATCTATGAGTGGTCTCAATCTCTCTGGGTCTGGGCTGATCTCCCCTTCGTAGCCTAGGATAGCCAGGTGTTTAGTGCAGTATACACACTTGTCATTGTTAAGGGTTAAGTGCAGATGCTTGGCCACCTGGAGGAATTTTTGTAAGTTCCGATCGTGATCATTTAAGTCCAGATGAGGGTAGGTGGCTTGTAAGTTATAAGCGTCTACTAGCTTATCCATCGCTCTTTGGAAAACGAATACACCATTGGTAACTCCAAAAGGAACTTTTTTAAACTGAAAAAGTTTGCCATCTGCCTCAAAGACGGTAAACTGCCTTTCATCTTTGTGAATAGGCACCTGATGATAAGCTGATTTCAGATCAATTGTGGAATATATTTTATATTGTGCAATCTGGTTTACCATGTTTCAGATGGGAGGCAGGAGATAAGCATCCAGTTGTGTAAACCTATTTGTAGCTTGGCTGTAAATCGACGACCATTCTTGATGACTACAACTTATGCACGCCAAGGACTTGTACTGGGTTCGATAATTTTTAATTTCAATAAACATCTAACCTCATCCTTAATAAAGAGTCTGTCCTCTTTGCTAAAGTGCCTGCTATTTGTAGCTATAGGCTTACAATCCAGGGTTAGATTCGTAAAAAGACATAGAGGCTTAATCTTTAGAGTTGATAACACGCAAACAACCTCTTGAGGTACCGCGATCAATTTGAAATCTTTATATTCATTTCCTTGTACCTTCAGGGTTATTTTACAGTAACTTGTAATGTCTCATTTTAGTCCAGAACAAGCTATAGAAATTTTGTGCTTAGGCAGATAAAAGGTAAGATTCAGGGCGCTAGCGGCGGTAGGATGAATATAGCTGTCAGTACTGCCTGAATCAAACAGTCAATAGGCTCCCCGTTTACATCCACCTTCATTGTGGAATGCTTCAGGCCATGGGGTTCATCTTGATTTATCGTCATCAACGCCAGAATGGGGTCTACCCAGAGTGGCGATCTGTTGGAGTTTGCCACATCGCTGGCAGTTCCACATGATTTCAGAAGAAGAAGAAGGAGAAGAACAAGAACTAGATGCATCACTGGCGCTCCAGGTCAACACAACAGTCTTGGGGTGGCACCCCTACTTATCAGTATCACTTGAGCACTTCTTCTTATTCTTCAACTCATGGTGTGAGCCAGGCGAGGACTCTCGTGCCCAGCAGGATCTGGCCCAGTGTCCTGGCATTCTACAGTTGGCACAATTGGCTTGTGGTGTGGGACACTGAGAGCGAATGTGTAGCGCCAAACCGCAGAAGTAGTATCTTCTGTAGTGGCTTTTATGCTGTGGTTTAGTGGCGCTCAGCAGTGGATCATCACTGCGGGTGGCCCTTGGAGGTACCGCTTCAGCACCTCTTTCTTTCTCAAGGGCTTTAGCACTTTGTAGTGCAGCCCTTCTTGTTGTAGAGCAACATTATGATATACCCAGACTCCAATCTTCTTATGAATACGTCCAACATCAAAGATTCTTGGTGGGCTTTGGCCATGATGGCAGCACAAACACAGGCTCTGGATAGCCCTTTTAGTGCGAGTGCAGAAGCAGCTTTGCTCTCTCCAGCTTGTTGTCTTTGAGTGTGAAGTTGATGTCTTGAGAACAAAATTTTTTGTGACATATCATAATAGTTTCTGAGGAGATTCAGTGCATCCTGGTAAACAGCTATCTCCCTAACCACAGAGTAGGGTACTTCTCTGAGGAGAGCCACAAGATGGTCCATTTTCACCACATCTCGCACAACATTGTTCACTCGCATGTATGCTTGAAAACACTGGAGACAGTGGAGAAAAATTTCTCCAGCTTGGGTGGCATCTTGATCTATCTCAAGTCTTCCAGGTTTCAGTGAAATATCCATGATTGTTCATCTGTTAATAAAATTAATATGCCATAGACATGGGCAAGACAAGTGTTATATTAATACAAGGTTTTTATTAACACCACTAAACTGGCCAGTGGGAAAGCATCTCCATCTGTTATACCAGTAGGGTGGAGTATCTCTACATCCATAGCCAATAGCAAGCAGTCAGTATAATTTGCCCTCCTCCCCCTCCACCCATTACATCATCACAACCACTTTCACTGGTAGTTCGGTCCCTCTATGAACATAGAATGTAGAACATTGCAGCACAGCACAGGCCCTTCAGCCCACAATGTTGTGCTGACCTTTATAAACCTACTCAACAATCTAAACCTTCCTGACAACTCAACCACAACACTTTATTTTTTATAGAATAGAGAACAATATGCAACATATGCATCAGCTTCAGTGTGAAAAGTTGCTCCTTAGATTTCCTTTTAAAATTTTCTCCCCTCTCCTTAAACCCATGCGTTCTAGCTTTTAGATCCCTTTACCACGGGAAAAATAGAGTAGAGGGGTGGCCAAACATTTCATTTTTAATTTTAACATAAAATAGTAACAGGCTATTTCGTCCCACAAGTCCATGCCACTAAATTAACCTGCACCCCCCCCAGTACATACTCATGGGCTGAAATGGTCTTTAAAAGGTTGGCCACCCTTCCTGTAGCCATTTGCCTTATGTATGTTCCTCAAGATTTTATGTATCTCTCTAAGGTAACCTCTGAGCTTCCTAAACTACAGTGGAAAAAGCCCCAGCCTATCCAGTACCTCCATGGAGCTGAAACCCTCCATTCCCCAACTTTTCTGCATCCAAACCAACAAACTGTCATAATTCCTATAGCAGGGAGAGCAGAATTGCTTACAATACCTCAACAATGTCTTGTACAGTTGTAACATGACTTCTTAAATCTTCTGTTAAGTGCCCTGACTGATGAAGGCAAATATGCCCTCAACATCCTATTGACCTGTGTTGCCAGTTTCAGTGAACTGTGTACTTATGCTCTTAGACCTCTTTCTTCTGCACCTTTCCTCAGGGGCCTTTAATTGACTGTTCAAGTCCTGTCCTAGTTTACCTTCCCAAAATACAACACATTGCATTCCTTGGATGGCTTCTGGAACCTGCCATTCTTTGGATGATTTTTCCAATGCATGTATATCCTGTTGTAATCCTAAATACTGTCTTTACTGTCACTAATCACAAATTTTAATGCCATCTGCAATCTTACTTACCATACCATTGACATAGTCATCCAAATCATTAATATATATGATAAACAACAGTTGGCACCATGTGGATTTTTATGGCACAACACTGGTTACATATCTCCAATCTGAAAACAACCCTCTATTACCACCCTCTGACTACCATCACCAAGCCAATTTTATATCAATTGGCTAGTTCACCCTTCATCACTTAACTCCTCCAATTTAGATTCTGATCAAGTAGTGGCCGGTATGAGAATACCAGCCCTCTCCAGAAAAGAAGAAATAAAGTGAAGAAAATGCAAAACTCAAGAAACACAAAACACAACAAATAAAAGATAAAGTGTGGAGAAAAGAAAGAAAATGGTACCTAAGAAGGAAAAACCAAAAACAATGGGGGAAAAAAGAAGGAAAGACGCCAGAATAGAAAGGTGAAGACCATACCTGAATGAAGAGGCAGGGACCCGCCATGGACAGAGGAACCCGCTCCCCGAGGTTAGTGGAGACCCCACAGGGCTGCGACCTCCTGACTGCGGGACTGCAAAAATGGCTCACTGAACCAAACAGAAGTGCGCAATGCACACAAGGAAAAGGAAAACACCGATGGGAGGGGGTCCAGCTGTGGAGTGAACTTACACAGCGCGACAAGCTAAAAGAATTGTATTGGCATCAAGGAAAAAGGACAAACAAATTATATATAACCCAACAGAGATCAATGAAAACTTTAAGGAATTCTATGAATAATTATACCGAACTGAGAACGAAAGGAAAGAAGACAAAATAGATAAGTTTTAGCTAAAATTGAACTACCGAAATTGCAAGAAGAGGAGCAAAACAAATTGATAAAACCATTTAAAATAGAAGAAATACAGGATATATTAAAAAAGCTACTGAACAATAAAATGCCTGGAGAGGATGGACTCCCAATAGAATTCTATAAAACATTTAAAGAGTTATAAATTCCTCCTCTCCTGGAAGTAATGAATCAGAGAGAAGAAACACAAAACTTGCCATATTCATGTAAAACAGCAATAATTGCAGTAATACCAAAGACCAGCATCATATAGACCAATATCTCTACTTAATTCAGATTATAAGATAATAGCAAAACTATTAGCAAACAGATTGGCCGACTGTGTACCAGAAATAGTAAAATTTGATCAAACTGGATTTATTAAGAAAAAACGAACAATGGACAATGCCTGTAAGTAAATTAACTTAATCCATGCAGTACGAGGAAATAAGATACCAACAGTGGCTGTTGCTTTAGATGCAGAGAAGGGCTTTGACAGAGTAGAATGGAATTATTTATTCAAAGTATTCAATCTACCAGAAAAATATATTAATTGGATTAAAGCTTTATATAAGGGACAATTGGCGAAGGTGACAGTAAATGGATATATATAGAACCAATTTAAATTAAGTAGGTCAACTAGGCAGGGATGTCCACTATCTCCCTCACTGTTCACTTTAGCAATAGAACCACTGGCAGAACTGATAAGAACAGAAAATAAAATAAAAGGGATAAAAATAAAGGAGAAGGAATATAAAATCAGTTCATTTGCAGATACTTAACAGGATCAGAAATATCAATAAAAGAACTACATAAGAAATTGAAGGAATATGGAGAAGTATTGGGGTACAAGATCAATGCAAATAAAAGTGAAGCAATGCCAATGAATAATGCGGATTACACAGAGTTTAAGAAAGATTCACCATTTAAATGGCAACACAAGCAATCCGATACCTAGGTATTAGATTAGATAATAATTTAGGCCACCTATACAAATTAAATTATCAGCCATTAATGAAGAAATTACAGGATAACTTAGAACATTGGAAATAATTGCCACTAACACTGATAGGGAGGTTAAATTGCATTAAAATGAATATCTTTCCAAGGATACAATTCCCTTACCAGAGAAATTCTTCAATGAACTGAAGAGAATAATAAGGAAATACTTATGGAAAGGGGGGAAACTGAGGATAGCACTAGATAAATTAACAGAATGGTACAAACGATGTGGTTTACAGCTACCAAACTTTAAAAATTATTATAGAGCAGCACAATTAAGGTATCTATCAGATTTTTATCAAACAATCCAAAATAGAGCTACATAAAATAGGAGAGAAGGTACCAGAACATACGCTTTATAAGTAGGATGAAAAACTGGTGCAAAATAGAAGTTCACAAGTACTGCACCATTTACTCAACATATGGAAGAAGATTCACGTAGAAAGGGAAAAAAAACAAATTACCAACTACCAAAATTATTATTGACGTAAAATCAACTAATCCCTTTCACAATAGATAACCTTTCCTTTAGAGAATGGGAGAGAAAAGGAATTAAATGAATAGAAAATTGTTTTTTGGGAAATAATTTATTATCATTTGAACAAATGAAGTACAAATATGGAATAACTCATGGTACAATGTTTGCATACCACCAACTGAAAACCTACTTAAATGTAATATCTCCAAATTTGCAGATGACACTAAGCTAGGAGGGGTTGTGTGCACGGAAGAGGGGGTCAGGAAGCTCCAGTGTGATTTGGATAAATTGAAGGACTGGGCAGATACATGGCAAATGCACTACAATGTGGATAAATGTGAGGTTATCCACTTTGGTAATACAAACCGGAGGGCAGATTACTATTTGAATGGCAATAGATTAAGAGATGGGGAAGTGCAGAGAGACCTAGGGGTACTTGTACATCAGTTTCTGAAGGCGAGCATGCAGGTACAGCAGGCGGTTAAAAAGGCAAATGGTACGTTGGCCTTCATATCAAGAGGGTTTGAGTACAGGGCCTTGGTGAGACCCCACCTGGAGTATTGTGTGCAGTTTTGGTCACCTTATCTAAGGAAGGATGTTCTTGCAATGGAGGGAGTGCAGAGGCGATTCACCAGGCTGATACCTAGAATGGCAGGAATGACTTATGAGAAAAGATTGCACAAATTGGGATTGTACTCGCTGGAGTTTAGAAGATTGAGAGAGGATCTCATAGAGACATATAAAATTCTGGCAGGACTGGACAGAATGGATGCAGATGGGATGTTTCCAATGATGGGAAAATCCAGAACCCGTGGCCATGGTTTGAGGATAATAGGCAAACCATTTAGGACCGAGATGAGGAGGAATTTCTTTACCCAGAGGGTGGTGAATCTGTGGAATTCATTGCCACAGAGGGCAGCAGAGGCAGGTTCATTAAATATATTTAAGAGGGAATTAGATATATTTCTTCAGTATAAGGGTATTAAAGGTTACGGAGAGAAGGCGGGGACGGGGTAATGAACTTTAAGATCAGCCATGATCTCATTGAATGGCGGAGCAGGCTCGAAGGGTCGAATGACCTACTCTTGCTCCTATCTTCTATGTTTCTATGTTTCTGTGTTTAAAGGACAAATTGGGAAACAGACTGAGATTACCAGAAGGAAGCAGCTTTGAATAGGTGATTACAGAAACAACGATAATAAAAAGATTTATAACAAACATGTACGTCAAGCTGCAAGAGAAAGAAAATGATGAAATAAGCTATAAATTCAAACAAAAGTGGGAAAAAGATTTAAACATAAAGATAAAAAATGAAATATGGGAGAAATTATGCTCTGAAACTATGAAAAATATAATAAATATGAGGTTACACATGATACAATATAATGGTTACACAGGCTATATATCATGCCCCAAAAGTTAAATAAATGGGATCCAACATTATCAGATAGATGTTTTCACTGTAAGAAGGAAACGAGAACAACAGTACATACAATTTGGGCATGTGAGAAAGTGAAAAAGTTTTGGGAAGATCTAAATCAGATATTAAATAAAATCACAAAAAGCAACACACCAAAAAATCCAGAGATCTTTCTTCTAAGTCATATAAGAAATAAAGAATTTGGCCTCAAACTGGATGAAGTGCAAAAAAGATTTATTATGATAGCCTTAGCTGTAGCAAAAAAAATGTATAATGTCAACTTGGAAATCTGAAGAGAGCCTGTGAATACAGCAATGGTACATGGAAATGAATAAATGTATTCCATTGGAAAAAATAACATATAATTTAAAAAATAAAGTCATATTATTTGAACAAATTTGGGAACCGTACATGGAATATAACAGAGTGGGCTTGCCTCGGACCTCCACCCCCTAAAATGATAAGAAACAAAATGACTTGATCCAGTGTGTAAAAGTAGATGACACAATTTTCTTCTTTATTTTCATTGTTTAATGGGTTTATTGTATTGTACATGTTGAACGTTTAATGGGTTTGGAGGGGGTGGGACGGAGGGAGTGAAGGGAGGGGGGAAAAAAGGGGGAGAAAATGCCACTGTGTATATTCAAGAGGGAAATGTTTGTGTTTATTTTGAATAATATGATTCATAGTGTGAAAAATAAAAAATAATTTTTTAAAAAATCAGATTCTGAATCAGGTAAATTGTCATGAGCATGTATCACAAAATTTGTGGTTTTGCAGCAGTAGAGCAAAGTGTAAAATTACTACACGTTACAATTCTGTAAATACAAGATTAAAAAAATAAATAATTTGTGCAAAAAGGGACAAAGCGTGGAAGTGTCCATGAATACAATTTTCAAATTTCAAAGTTCAGATTAATTATCAGAGTAGGTACATGACATCACAAAACCTGGGATTAATTTTCCTGCAGATGAGGCAGAATTACCTGCAAAAACTGTACACTGATACAACCTGAGAGAATGCTCTCCATGGTACACCTGTAGAAATTTGCAAGTCTTTGGAGACCTACCTAATCTCCTCAAACTCCTCATAAAATATAGCCACTGGTGAACTTTCTTCATAATTGCATCAACATGATGACCCCAGGAGAGGTCTTCAGAGATGTTGACACCCAGGGATTTGAAGTTTCTTACGCTCTTGCAATTTCTCTGTCTCTTCCGCATCTGTTCCCAAGATGAGGTCTTCCAGTCCAGATCTTCTAAAATATCTGCCTTCCTCCATGAACATGGCTTCTTCACCACCACCATCAACTCAGGCCTTACCCACTTCACTGAGCATCTCCTCTCCATCCACAACAGCAGTGACCTCCCAGTAGCACCCACACCTCCTCCCTCACCACAGTCCGAGGCCCCAAACAAGCTATTCAAGTGAAGCAACACTTCACTTGTGTATCCGCAGGACTCATTTACTGCATCCAATGCTCCCTTTGTGCCCTTCTCTAAATCGGAGAGATTTAGCGCAGACTGGAAGATTGCATTGTTGAGCACTTTTGATCTGTCCACACCAGTGACAGGAACCTCCCAGTGGCCAACCATTTCAGTTCTGCGTCCCACTCCCATACTCAATTGTCTATCCATGGCCTCATGTACTATCCCACCAAGAACACCTGTGAATTGGAGAAACAACACCTAATTTTCCACCTGGACACTCTCTGGGTGGATGGCATTAACATCGACTTTTCTGTTTTCTGTTAACCTGCTCTCCCTTCCTTCCCTTCCCCATCTTCTTTCCCTTATCTTTCCATTCTTCCCTCTCTATTCACTTAGTCATCCCTCCTCGCCTTGCCTACTGCTGTGCCCTCCTTCCCTTCTCCACATATTACCTCCTGCCTTTCCTACCACACTCCTCCCCCCATGCCTCCCCCCTTACCATTTTATTCAGGTGCCTGCTGTCATTTTTCCATACTTTGGTGAAGGGCTCAAGCCCGAAACATCAGTTAGGTATCTTTATCTTTACTATATAACCTGATGAGTTTCTCCAACATTGCATTTTTATTTTAGCCATAGCACCTGCAGACTTTTGTGTTTTACTTCTTTCTTACCTTCTCCACTGCTAACCCCTCAATGATGACAGGTTTGTGTCCTCCTCATTTCCCACCATCAATTCCTTAGTTTTTGCTGACATTGCCTACAAGGTTGTTGTTGTGACACTACTAGCTGATCTATCTCACTCCTATACTCTTCCTCAAATTTGTGGAAGGCATTTGAATTGCACCTAGCCACAGAGTCACGGGTGTAGAGAGAGTCTAAGCCTGCATCTTTGAGGTGCACTTGTGTTGATTGTCAGTGAGGAAGAGATGTCGTTATTGATCTGCACTGATTGTGGTCTTCCGATGAGGAAGTCAAGCATCCAGTTGCAGAGGGAGGCCATATGATCTAACCTGCCTCCCCTATCATCTGGGACATGATTTGTACCTATAAATACCTATAATAAGTTACCTATTTTACTTATGCAATGTCCCCTTATTTCCAAACCAAATTATCCTTCCTTTTTGTTTCACTCCAAAGCCTGAAATGTTTTGAGTGCTCTTTATATTATGTTAATGGTTGTCAGCTCTCCTATCATCTGTGCCAGCCATTGTGTTGTATTGAATTATTTGCCCTTGCTCTTTTCATTGCAAATCCCTTGGCTTAAAAGTAGATTTCTATTTGTGAGGAATATTGTTAAAAATTGGTCTATGCACATTTGTCACAAACAATATTTATTTTTAATTATTACTCTTCTCTCTTTTTAGGATGAGAAAAATCAGGTGTTGATCTCAAATGTTTGGCTGCAAATGGTAAGAATTTGGTCCATTTAGTGTAACATTTGCTGTAGATGTTATAAATAAAAAGAGGTTGATTGAAAACAAAGAGCAACTAAATTGGCATTGTAATACTTCCAAATAATATTATGATGAAGATCTTCAGTTTTTTGGAAGTTTGAAGGAAGAAAGAAAATTGCAAGCTGAAAGATGGCGGGGAAATGTTTAAGGGTAATTCTAGAAGAGCCCATCTCACTGACAAAAGACAACGGAGGAAAAACCCAACACTCAACCCCAACCAACCAATTTTCCCTTGCAACCGCTGCAACCGTGCCTGCCTGCCCCACATCGGACTTGTCAGCCACCAATGAGCCTCCAGCAGTCGTGGACATACCCCTCCATAAATCTTCATCCGCAAAGCCAAGCCAAAGAAAGAGAAGAAGAATAAAAGGCAAATAAATATAATTACCAAAGTGCAGCAAGTCAAAATATCCAGCATAACACTGAACCACACAGCTGAAGTAGTAAATCAGAAAGCATGGGATCAAGCATCAAGTATTCAGATAAATCTATGTCCAGCTACACCTATCCAGAGGCCCATTTAAGTGCTGACTGTGGAATGAAGAAGAGTCATGAAGATAATTCCTAATGTCAGGCATTCTGTTATGTATAGACTGGTGAAAGTTAAGTTCCTCAAAACAAGCCATCTGGGGAAAAAAAAATCTTCCAGTGATATCTTATTGCTTAAGGTGCAGACAAAACTAATTTAAATGATCTTATGGTCTTTTCATTTTAAATAACACAATGGCAGATTATCTAGCAGTCAGTGTTTCAAAACTACCTTAAGCTATGTAAATTAAATGGAAAAGGTTATTTAGAGGGTGATCGAACAGTAGAATAAACTTTAAAATTATATGGGTAATATCTCTTGGAATTCTTTACGAAACAATTGGAAGAGAAAGTGAGGATTAAATTCTCTCTGGATGGATAAATGGAAAGGAGCCAGTAATAGAGGTGCACAGCACAGAAATGGGTTCTTCCACCCTGACTCTGGCATCTGTCTATACTAATCTTGTTTTATTTCATTATGTTCATATCCTTTCATGCTTTCATGCCCAATTTCCCACCAGCTTTATATTGAAATTGTTTCTGCCTCCATTACTTTATCTGGCAGCTTGTAGCAAATAATTACCAACCTTTGAGTGAAAAAATGCTTTATTGATATCCTTTAAGTATCACCCCTCTCATCTTAAACCTAGTTTTCAGGGAAAAAGACTCGAACTGGCCTATAAAATTACAAGGAGTCTCATCCTCCTATGCTTCCATGAAAAGAAATCATGCTTATCTAATCTCTTCTTGAAACCAAAACCAGGCAACATCTTGGTACATCTGTTGTGTTGCTAATGGTACCACTTCCTTCCTATTGTATGGTGCCAGAACTGCACTCAATACACCCAAGTGCAGCCTAACAAACATTATGTAAATAATGTACCAGCCCTTGTTCAAAATACCTTAGTCCATGAAGGCAAGCTTACTAAATGCCTACCCTATCCACCAGTTTCAAAGATGTATACCGTAAATATTTGTGTATAATACATTCCGTGTATAATGCGACCCCCCCCCCTCATTTTTGAGGGGTAAAAGGGGAAAAATTTTACCCCCGTATATAATACAACTCCCCCCTTCCCCTCACCGTGCTGCTGTCTTTCTGGCTGCTTGCCCGCCTGTCCAAGTCATGCTACCATCTCTCATGACCCCCCTCCCCTCATCCGCCTGAATCGCGCTGGCGTCTCTCATGACCCCCCCTCCCCTCACCCGCCTGAGTCACACTGGCATCTCTCTGCCCGCTCGCCCACCCGATTCGCGATGTTGTCTCTCACGACCCACCCTCCCCTCACCCGCCTGAGTCGCACTGGCGTCTCTCCGGCCCAAGTCACAAGTTGCAGAAATGTTGTTTTAAAATTTTACTCCC
Organism: Narcine bancroftii; assembly: GCF_036971445.1. NCBI lineage: Eukaryota > Metazoa > Chordata > Chondrichthyes > Torpediniformes > Narcinidae > Narcine > Narcine bancroftii. The sequence goes on from NC_091469.1 coordinate 36,954,898, forward strand.
GTGTATAATGCAAACCCCCCCTATTTTTAAGGGGGGAAAGATTTTTGCATTATCCTTGAATATTTACGGTAATCTGAAAGGCTCTCTATCCATCAATATGTATATCATATCAATATATTTAAAATTAAATATAGCATGGTAACATGAAAATAAGCCTGAACTGCAAGAAAACTAAATATTTCTTCACACACCCTCCTCACAATTATTTTCCTTTGGAAAAAAAACAACTTCCTTGTCATGCACTAGAATCTAGTGTCTAGTAAAGACTCTCTAACAACTCCAGTCAAAATGCCAATCACTCCAACTCTGGATCCCAATCATTCTTATCTTGTTTAATTCTCCATTACCACTGACATGCTTGAATTAAATGATTTAGTTCATAATATTCTAAATATTTAATCATCATCTTGCCACATTTCTATAATCAACATTGATTATATTTGTTATTATATGTCTTATGTACATGGAAAGCTGTATCAAGTAAGGCTTTCATTGCATCTGTACATTATGCTTATGTATTTAACAAAAAAATTCATTAACTCATCTTGGAACTGTTGAGTAATTTGAAATGTTTCAGTGCATAAAATAGCTTTGAATAATTGGATCACTCTGCAAATTAAGTCTCTTCTTGCCAAGCTCCACATATGCTTTTGCATTTCTCCTCCATCAGGCTGTATTTTCCCTGTACTGAGATCAAGATTCATTGATTGGTTTCATTCAATATTTCATGCATTCTCAGGGATTTGAAGGCTCCTCACACTTTTCATTGTTTCTAACATCTCTAGGCTTTCAAAACTCTGGCTGTGGGGAACCTGATCACTATTCCTTTATTGCACTGGATTTCTCCAGAAGTTTAATTTTTCATTTAAATCTGTAACAATGAGATGCCTGGGATGTTGTTGCTCTCATTTACTTGCATATAACAAGGTTTGGTTACTAAAAGATTATGCGAGTAAGAGGAAAGAACTCATTCACTGCCACAGAATGGATATGAAACATTAAGTAGAAGAAAAGCAGGAGCAGAAGTAGATCATTCAGCCCCTCAAGTATGCTGTGCCTTCTGATAAAATCTTGGCTGATCCTCCATTCCCTCTTCAATCTCAAGCTCTCAATGAGTCAGAAAACAAAACAAAAATGTAGGCAAAAAGAGATAGTTCCCCTGGTATCCTAAGTTATTAAGAGGGAAACATATCCCATGTTTGTGCTCTTAGCCACTATCAGTAACTCCCTGCAAAGAATACTAATAACTAGGTCAGAATACTCCGCAGACACGACTCCCCATACCCACCTCCCACCAACCACCAATTCCAGGATGGATTAATTGAATAACCCTGTCACTGTGGCCTCCAGGGTTTGTCAACTGAGAGGTCAACTTTACCATGCAATAAGATAAGACAGGTTTTGGCAGCATATCCTCTCTCCCACCCATAATGACTGTTGGCATCATGGTCTTGTTTGGAATCCTTGAGTGCCCAGGAACACAGGAGACTGAGGAAAGTGGCAAACCTAGCCTAACCTCCCATCTACTGGAGATATCTATAAGAATGCAGCCAAGAACATCCTAAAGGATCATAACCACCCTGGTGCCAACCTCTTCTCACTGCTACCTTCTGGCAGGGTACAGAAACCTGAAATCCAGCAGCTCTTGGTTCAAATACATTTTTTTTCTCTTGAACTCTAACCTTAACTATAAATTATTACACAGTCATCAAAAAAATCTGCCTCCACCATTGAAACCTCACTTTTTTTTTCCTTTCACCAATTACAACTGCAAATATTTATTTATCTATCCTTTTATCTTTATTATCTCTTTTTCTGTCTTGGCATCTTGTGGTAATTTAATTTATACTATTGTTGGTATATTTTCTATAACTGATTGGCTGCAACAAGTAAGAATTTTGGTGCATGTATATGACAATAAACTTTCACCTCATCCCATCTCATTTTTACTTAAACATTTAACAGACCCTCTAATACTTACAGAGAATTGTCAGGCAGTAAAGATGATGCAGCAAAAGTGGTGCCAGTTTTGACACTGCAAGAGTTAAAGAGCCTGAGGCAGTGGCTGAGTCATTTTATATCATGTGATCTTCAGAACTAATTCATTTGGTGCTTCCTCTTAATGCACTTTCAGTGAAGCTTTGAAACCCTTTTCATCAGTGGGTGTGATAGTACAGACCTATCACCAATGTATATAGTTACAGTATCTAGAGTGTAATGACTGTGCTTACAGCGATTGGCTGAGAGTTTAGCCACGCCTACTGTCTGGGCCTTAAAGGGTTGTGTCCCTAGCCAGGTCGGATCATTCCAGACTGGTCGGCCACCTTTGAAGAGCTCCTGTCTTTTGCTAATAAAAGCCTTGGTTTGGATCAACAAGTCTTTGGTTCTTTCGACGAGCTCTACAGTGGGGAAAAAAAAACCTATGAGTTGATTAATTTCACCATGATTTGTGAGTTTACCGAGAATTTGTCATGTTCACATGTGCTGTATCTTGCCAGCAGCATCAATGATCCTCGAGTTGTTATTACTGTAATTGCTTCAAGGAATGTATTTACACACATGAAAACATACTTTGTACCATGCAGCTAATACAAGACCCAGGTGGAATCAGTTTAGGACTCTCTTAATAAGCTGGTTACTCAAACTAGTCTGCAGGCAAATCCTGTTGTGTTTGAACATTTGTTTGCCTTCAGCAAGTATTCCACACCTGCATTTTCTGATGACATCCAAGGACATGAGAGATACTTTGCAGACTAGAAGCCAGGACACTGTGACAAATTGTTGTCTGCATGTGTGGGTTTAGCACACCCCATTGCTGCTTAAGTCTATTCTGGTGAAAGGACACCATCTTTAAAGCAGGGTGGTGTGGTGGTAATGGTGCCTCATAGCCTGGGGGCTAGGTTCCATCATGACCTTGAATGCTATCTGCATGGCATTCAATTATAACTATAAGTTTCCCTGGGGCACTGCAACATCCTCGCATATCTCAAAGACAGAAAGATTAATTAGCTTTTGTAAGTAGACAAATGGCAAACAAATTAAAGAAGGGTTGATAGGCAAGGGTTATTGTCATAAAAACATTGAAGTGGACCTTTCCGAACACCATCAACCATCAAGTGCTAATTATACACTCATCCAATTTTATTCACCCACTATTCCATCAACTACAGACCCCAATCCTCCATATTCATCCCCACACCTGTTTACAGTGGACAATAAACTTATCACCTCCAATATCTTTCATATGTATGGGAGGAAATTGGAGCACATGGGAATCTTTCATCTTTGATTTGTGTGAGAACGTGCAAACACCTCACAGACTGCCGCAAAGGTCAAGATTGATCCCAAGTCATTGTCACAGTTGTGACAACTGTGCCATTTGAGAGAGGATCCATTGCAGGACAACATGGGAAATAAAGAGAGGTGAATGGGTTTGATAGAATTGCTTTATTAATAATCAGAGTGGACATGATATGCTGAGAGGTGTCCGCTTTCATTATCATTGAGCAAGAAATATTTTACTGGTAATTTACAGTTTGAAAAATAGTAGCCTTGAAGCATTTTCATTCCAATGTCCTCAGCAGATTGCACGATGATGTACACTAAGATATGTTTGGTAACTTAGAAAACTAGTCGACGTTACTGATTATCTAGAAATGGAAAGTGACAGGAAATGGCCTCAAATGTCTCTCAGTCTATGAACTGAGCCAAATAGGAAATCTTGCTCTTGTCACTCGTTATGTAGTTAAATATCGTCATGAACACTAAATCAATCCCTTTCAGTGAAAATTCAAGTCTTTCTTGATATTCAGTTGTTGCTTTTTCATGCTTTATGTAAGTATGTATCAAAATTATTAACTGCCTATGAAAAGCAAGATCCACATAATCCTGCTGGCCACTGAGTTGAGAACATGAACCAATATGTTGGAACTGTTGACATGGCCCAGAGCACTTTAAGGAGATTTTAACTGTGGCAAGGCAAAAGGATAGTCTGTTTGGCAATGCTCAGCCTTGGCAATAGTAATCACCTCAGTAGCAGAGACCAAGAACTTCCTCATTGGTTTGATTTCTCCTCAACCCATAAAGAAAAACCCAGTATTTAACACTGGTAGTCTTTAGACTTCTGGTAGTACAAGTTCCTGTCCATAGAACAGAATATAAGCATCTAAGCTATTAACTAAAGAGTGTAGCACTGTGTCAGATGCTATCAAATGGCCTTCGTCTGCTTTCCCTGAGAGGGAAAACATCCATGGCACCATATTGGCAAATGACAATGTCCCACTTCCTCAATTAATGTCCTTAAAGCAAGTTGTTTGGTCATTGTCATGTTGTGGTTTGTAGGAATTGTAATTGCATTTCTAACATAAATGATTGGAAAGCATGTTTTGTGATTGCTGAGCAAGTCTTTCGTTTTGCCTTTTCCTGCAGGAAGGCAGTCAATGGGAAGTGACCTGCAAACTCAGCAGCAGTTCAAATCTCATCAAGCTGCAATGTATGACACCGCATTCTGCACAAACACTTGAAACTCTTATCTACTTTGGGTGGGTGTTTTGCCTTCCAAAATAAATTGTCAGGCTAAGAAAGGAGAGGGAAATCTCTCCACTCCATCTGAACTCCTGTTAGGGAGGGGAGGAGATGAAAGTACTATCTAAAAGAAGACCATTTGAAATCTATTTTTTAAAGATCTGTAATTTGGTTCTTTCAATGTTCCATTGAATATTATTATGGGATAGGAGTACATCCAATGAAAACCCTGATGTCATTCTTCTGTATTTGGATGCACATTAGGATTGCCGCAGTTAGCTAACCTAATAATTTCACATGGCCAGGATTATTATCCTCATCTTTGCTTTGTGGAATACTGAGAGGAAGTCCAGGGTGTCACAATAAAGGGAAAGGATATGTTTTGCCGTTGCAGTGCAATATTGCTACAAGAGAGTGGCCTGAACATTCAGTTCTACAAGAATGGGAGGAGAGATGTAAAATGGCATGGTGAGAGTAATGGTTAGCACAATGTTATTATTAGCAACAGTGACCCAGGTACGAACCTGGCACTGCCTATAAGGAGTACGTACATTCTCCCTGTGTCTGTGTGGGTTTCCTCTGGGCGCTCCAGTTTCATCCCACCCTACAAAATCGTACAGGGGTTAATTGAGGTATTCGGGCAGCAAGGGCTCATGGGCCGGAGGCGTAGGTCTAAATTAGATTTTTTAAAAGTAAAGAGAGAAAGAAGAAAGGGAAAGAGTAATGAATGACAGTTTTAAATTCACACTGCTGCTTTCATAACCTCAAAATCTCATTTGTTTCATGGACAATAGAGTCTGTCAAAGTGTAATCATGATGTGAAAGCCAATATCAGATAATGTATGAGGATGGTTGTGATGGGAGGGACTAACTTAAAATTGCATGAAAATATGTTATTTTTGTTTTGTTAATGTGTGCATATATTAAAACAGGTATATTATTTTACTTAGCATTGGACAGACTGGTACTTAAGGTGGAATATTACTGAATATGGAGGCATTCGAACGATACGCTTTCCTTCAGATCAAGTGTGGGTTCCTGACATTCTCCTGTACAATAGGTGAGATGATTTGCTTTGTCCAGTGTAATAATTACATCTCTCTGAATGTTCAATAGCCTATTGTGTTTCAATTTATTGGAACCGTGGAACAAAGAAGTGGAGCAAAGCACATAGTTGTTACTCTCTTGCATGCTTCTAACTGAGAAAAATACGTCAGTAATTGTTGTTAATAATCCAGGCCAAATTATGTTTTCTAAGCAAAATACCAGAACTTGTGTCCTGACATCCATAAGATCTATTTACTGTTAATACAGAAAAATTGTTGCAGGGATTTTTGGAAACATTAGGGGAACTTTTTCACTAGAGAGTGAAGAGAGTGTGGAACAAGTAGACATCCGAAGTTGTGAACGAGGACTCCATTTTGACAAAACACCATGTTGATAGGTACATGGATGCGAAGGGTTTGGAGAGCTATGATGTGGGAATAATAATTTGACATAGATTAGATGGGCCGAAGGACCTCTCTGTGCTATTGTGTTCTATATGTCATGTTGTAGTGGGACACTAGAGTTATAGCTCAAGGTATAATGGGGTTATACCTTGAGGATGAAAGAAGACTCTTACACAAAGGGAGTGTAATTGACACTGATTTTATTGGGTTGCAGCTCTGCACCGGGGTGTGGTTGGAGTGGGGCTAGCTGCCAATTGGTTGTCCCGGATGTGTGGGCCGGGATGATTAGATCCCCTGCGATCCGCTGGTAGTGATTGGTTGATTCGGACACTATTCCTGTGGCCTATGGGAGCGGGTGTCTCATCCCACTTGGTGTTTGCTCGATCACTGCGTTTGACGGCTGTTTCCTGTGTCGATCCATGGAGTGGACCTCTACAATGTTAAATACTGTTAATGGGAAAAGCTGTTAAGAAAAAGTGCATTTGTCACAAGTATTCAGACATCTCTGGAGATGGAAACAAAATTAATGTTTTGGGTCAAAGATCTTTCAATGGACTCTGTTGAATTTCATTGACGTAACATTGACTCTATCTAACTTAGATCCCCCAAACAGCTGATTGTTTCCGGCATTTGCTGTTTTTTGTTTCAGAAATGCAGCATCTGCAATGTTTAACATCCATTGTGAAAAGTATTGATTATTTGGATAGAACTATTTTCATAAAAGTCTAAGTGCCCTACTCATAATCATTATGTAGGTAACATGGCAATTAAATACTTGTCAAGAATAAAAGCAGAAAATACTGGAAAACATCTTTGAAGAGAGAAACAGGGTCAACTTTTCAGGTTTATTTTCTAAACAATTATGCTTCTAGATACGATTACCCATCTGTCACTCTGTTCAAAGATAGTGCCTGACAATGAGTTCTATTTTATATTTTTATTTTAAGTTTCTAGTATCGGCAATATTTTGGCTCTGCATGAAATATTTTATGGAGGAATTCCTTGTTTTATGAAGTTCACTCACAAGGCGACACCTTATTGTGAAGTGCAGGCATCTTTTTGTATTGAGATAATTGCATCCTATATATAGTGAGATGATTTCCAATATTTGTTGAAACATCTATCCTGATTCAAATACATACTGCAAAATGCTTACTTCAATTTGTACAATTGCTGTATCCTGCTAAATGACAGGGAGGTGATATTTCTCTGTTTGAATTCTTTCTGGTTAGGGTTAGGGTTAGGGTTAGGGTTTTCCTTGGCATAGTCTCCAAAGATATCCATATTGTATGTTCTGATTACTATCCCCTTATTCCTCTTTGAAAAGATTTCTGTATCAATATGCAGATAGCCCTACTGGAGAAGGGCTACACTCAACCTCCTTTTAGGAAAAAATGCTGCTGGGTCAGTGGGTGAGAACATTGGGACGTGACTATGATTCTATTACAGTTAAAGTACTTTTAGAAAACAAAAGGAATGGTCCACAAATTAAATTCCTAAATGGGGGCAATTTTGATGGCATTAAGCAAGAAATTACCACGGTTTATTGAGAGAAGCTGTTGGCAGATAAAGGGAAGTCAGCAAGTTGGAGACCTTTAAAGGTAACGTAAGGAGATTCAGAGCCAGAAAGTTCTTGTCAGAGGGAAGGGCAAGACTGGCAGGGTTGGGGAATCCTGGGTGATGAAGGAAATCAAAACTCGAGGTCAGGAAAAAGAAGGAAACAAAGGTATAGAACGCCAAGTTCAAGCGAGTCCCTCAAGAAACACATAAGGAGGGCAAATAGTGTTCTCACCATGACTTTGTGGAATTCCTCCAGATGCTCCAGTCCCCGTCCATGTTAAAAATACATCAAAATAGGGTAATTGGTTACATGGGTGTAATTGGGCAGTGCAAGCTCTTGGGCCGGAAGATCCTGTTACTGTTCTGCATCTCTACATTTAAAACAAAAAGAATGTGAGATATTCAAGATTCCTTTATTGTCATGTAATAGTGCATTACAAGTAAATATTATACGAACTTCCCTTCTGCTTGCCGTAAAGGAAAGAAAGAGTTGCCATTAGTATATGGTAGCCCAGAAGGAGCTATTGAAAGGACTTAGAAGAGCTCGAAGGGGGCATCAGAAGGCCTTGGCATGTAGGATTAAGGAGAATCCCAAGGTGTTCAATACAAATGTGAAGAACAGAAGGATGACAAGAATGAAGGTGGGGCAAATAAAAGAATAAAGGAGGCAACATGTGCCTGGAGGTGGAGGAGGTTAGGGAGGTCCTAAATGAATACTTTGCTTCAGTATTCACAAAACAAAAGGACCTTGATCAGGATGAGGTTGGAATAGAACAGGCTTGTGTGCTGGATGGTGTCGAGATTAAGGAGGAGGAAGTGTTAGATCTTGTTGAAAACATTAAGATAGATAAATCCACGGGGCTGGACATAATATACCCCAGGTTGCTGTGAGAAGAGATAGCTAGGGCAGTACCTATGATCTTTGAGTCCTCTTTGACTACATAGGAGGTACCAGAGGATTTGAGAATGGGATATTTAGTCCCCTTTTTCAAAAAAGTTAATAGGGAGAATTCTGGTTTGCAAAGTATTGGAGAAGATTCTTGAGGGGGACTAGGACATTTTGGCCTTCACAGTTTAGCGCCCACAATTTGGCACCAGACATTTTGATGCCCACAGTTTGACACTCAACATTTTGACCCAGCCCACTCATTGTCACAGCTACCTAATTCTGTCCCTCCACACTGCCTGAACCTCCTGCATTGCAGAAACTTCCTCCTCCCAGAAAACGCTCCCCAGCAAACAAGGTTTTTTTATAGCTTGTAGTGATATATTTAAATTATTAAAAACAGTCATGGAACAGTCATGGAATAATCAAAAACAATCAAAAACAATTATAACATTTTTCAACAAAAACAATCAAAATTCTGCTTTCAGACAGCTCACTATCTCTGAGTAGAAATTGTTCACTTCTGTTGTAAGTTTAGTAATTCGTAAAACAATCTCGAATCTCTTGGTCGAGCAAATTTATTGGATTGGAAGGTGCCTGATACATTTCATCGTGGTCCCTACTTATTGTCCTTTCCAAGGAATCCAGATGCGGAATGGTCCTTGGACTACCTGCGACACATCTGCCAAACACTGATTAAAAATCGTGGATGTAGCTTCTAAAGTTTCTTCAGCATGGTGCTTCACATTGGTTTGAACCTTTGATACTTCGACTGATTCAGCCGAAGAACTGTGGATGCGCTGATTGACTTCACAAATCGCTTCACCATTTTTCGTATGGATTCGTCCTTTGCACGTATTCTTACTTTTGCAATGCCAGAACAAAATTGAATCATGTCTTACTGCACTTGACAAACATATAAAGATAACCATTATAAGCAAATTTCTCTTTGCCTCTTGTACTTAAAATGCCAGACATTAATCTAATACATCAAAGTTTCCATCAAGTGCACTGTGAGATGACTCAAAACGGAAATAAACCCATCAATTTCACTTAAATAGTGATTAATTGTATTATAAGTGATTATTTGTATACTATGTGATCATTTATCACTCTATAAGCACTTAATTAGTGATGATCACGTGATAAATCACATGAACCTAAGTAATTAATTGTATAAGAGATTATTTGTTTGATTATTTAATAAGTATAACAATAAAGATTTGCCTGGGGGGAAGAAGTTTCTGCAAGTCGGGGTTTCAGGCAGCGGTTTCTGAAATGCTGGGGTTTCAGGCAGTGCTGCAATGCTGTAGGGAGCCGGGTTAGTGCCAAACATGAACCTAAGTATAACAATAAATCCCAAAATGTCTCTGAAATGCTGCAACGCCGGGGGTTGCCGGGCCAGTGCAAACTGTGGGTTCCAAAATGTCCGAAAGGCTACAAAAGTCTTTTCTTTTTGCCAAAATGTCCATCATCAAAATGCTTGACCAAAATATCCAATTCCATTCTTAAGGATAGAATATATGAGCATTTGGAGAAGTACAGTCTACTCAACAATAGTCAGCATGGCTTTGTGAAGGCAAGGCCATGCTTCACGTGTCTAATTAAGTTTTTTTGAGAAGGTAACAAAAGAAATTGATGAGGATAAGGTGGTAGATGTGGTCTATATGGATTTTGGTCAAGCATTTGACAAGGTTGCCCATGAGAGACTCGTTCAGAACGTCTTGAGGCATTGAACCCATGGAAGTTTGGCTATGTGGATAAAAAAATTGGTTTGCAGAGAGAAATCAGAGAATAGTAGTGGAAGGAAAGTATTCTTCCTGGAGGTCAGTGACTAGTGGAGTACCACAAGGATTTGTTCTGGGACCCCTGCTCTTTGTGATTTTTATAAATGACCTGGACGAAGGGGTGACAGGATGGGTCAATAAGTTTGCAGATGTTACAAAGGTTAGAGGAGTTATGGATGGAGATGAAGGTTGTTGAAGGTTACAGAAGGATATAGACAGGATGCAGAGTGGGGCAAAAAAGTGGCAGATGGAATTCAAGCTGGATAAGTGTGAGGGGTGATGCATTTTGGAAGGACAAACCAGAAGGCTGCCTCTAGAGTTAATGGTTGGTTACTTGTTGTGGTCCAAATCCATAAATCCATACATCCATCAAGGTTGCCGGACAGGTTGATATAATAGTTCAGAAGGCTTATGTGATGCTGGGCTTCATTAGCAGGGAGATTGAGTTCAAGAGTTGAGAGGTCATGTTGTAAATCTAAAAATCTTGAGTGAGACCAGATTTAGAGTATTGTGTTCATTTCTGGTTACCTCATTACAGGAAGGATGTGGAAGCTATGGAGAGGTTGCAGAGGAGATGTACCAGGATGTTACCTGGATTGGAAAAAAAGTCTTATGAGGCAATATTAGCAGTGCTGGGACTTTTTTCTTTGGATCATAGAAGGATGAGATGAGACTTAATAGAGATCTACAAGATTATAAGTGGCACAGATAGGGTGGACAGCCAGTGTCTGTTTCCAAAGGCAGGAATAGCAAACACCAGAGGACATGAGTATAAAGTGAAGGGAGGGAAGTTTAGGGGAGACATCAGGAGTAAGTGTTTTATGCAGAGTTGTGAGTGCCTGGAATGCCATGATGATGGTGGATGCTGAAACATTAGGGGCATTTAAGAAACTCTTAGCAGACACATAAATGAAAGAAAATTAGAGGGTTATGGAGTAGGGAGAGTTTAGTACTTTTTGTATAAGAAGGAATATATAGGTTAGCACAACATCGAGTGCCAAAGGGCCTGTACTGTGCTGTAGTGTTCTATGTAATCTGGCTACAGTAAGATAAAGAGAAGTCAAAGAGACTCCCTTCAGAGTCATTGAATGTCCGTGGATTCACCTCTAGTGCTACTGTATCCTCAGTAGACTCACAGACTCCTGTTCGATTTATCAGCAACCTGAATTCAAACCTCTGACACAATCAGGAGGCCTTTAGCCCCCAAGGCCTTTGGCACCCTCTCGAATCCATGTTCTGATATCTGGTTCCCTTGTGCCAGTCTCCAGCATTCCTCAGGCCATGCAGGTCCCTTACCACAAGTCACCTGCACTCTGTGCGGGTCATTCAGCTGCTGAGCCCTTGCTGGCTTGCTGCTGTAGTCACAGTCCTATCAGATCATCTCTGATTCTCCATCTCAGCAGGGAGTGTCCTCCCCATTTCTGTTGCTCTGCGCTGGTCCACTGCTCCCTGGAGTCTGCAACCCCTCAAGGCCACTGCCAGCACAGGCACCGCCTTCTGGGGCACAAATCTCACTGTTGCATGATTTTTAATTAAAAACACGGTCGGGTCCTTTAGCAGGCCATTTAAAACCTGTATGGAGGCACCAGCGTTCGAACCAGGTGGTTGAAGTCTTTGCAACAATGCTGCATCTCTGCTCTCCAGGGACTGCACCAGCGCTGTGCTGCCATTACAGAAGCTCCAGCAGTACTGCCATTTATCCCTGGCAGATAAGGAAAAGATAAATCCAGAAATATTTTATGTATATTAAAAGCAAGCTAGGTAAGTAGGAAGTAATTCATTCCTCTTAAATATCAGTGTGGTCATCTGCAGGATGGAGATGAGCAAGAGCTTCAATGAATGCTTCTCTGTATTTACCATTTAGAAAGTCATGGAAGCAAGTAAGTTCAGGGAAGAAAAGCGTGATGTCCCAAAATCTATTGCTATTACAAAGGTGAAGACAGTAGTCTTGAAGCACATAAATGTAGATGAATTGCAAGTGTTGATCAAGTGCATGCTGGGATGTTGTAAACAATTGGAAATTGCTAGACCCCTGGCAGAGATTCTAATTTCATTATTAATTGTGTATGAGGTATTGGAAGGCAGGTGGATGTCTAATGTTGTGACTTTATATTTAATAAAGACTTCAAGGACAAAACAGGGAACAATAAGCTAGTGAGCCTAACACCAGTGGTAGGAAACATACTAGAGAGATTGGATCTATCTGTATTTGGAAAGGCAGGACTGATGAGGTAAAACAATGGAAGGTTGAATTTAATCCCAATGAGAATAAGATCGCTAATAAATTATAAGATAATAAATCACCACTATTGCAGATTGCCCAAAGGTTTATGATTTCCATTTAAGGCTTCCAGGTGATTTATGATTTAAATTTATTATCGAATTTTTCACAATGATTAACAACCATAACTGTATTAGGAAACTGTTTTCAAAACACAAATATTTTGATTTTACTGTTTCAACAGCTGAGTACACATTTTAAGATAATTGTTAAGACAATTAGCTGTATTAGTGTTATGTCCTTTATTCCATTCAAGACTAATCACATGGATATTAATGGATACTGAGTAATTTGGACACAGCATTATCAGAATGATTTTTAAGTTCAGATCCATATAAAACCTGCCTGTGAAGACCATGAGAATAAATAAAATTGGAGCAGTTTATAACCACCATCTGGTCACTGTAGATTAACTTCACAGTAATTCTCCCTGTTTTAGTTCAATATTATGTGTTGGTTTCTCTGGGCCATGCTTACAAGACGACACACTTTTGGTTGGTGCTCAATATTGCATAGAGTAGAGAATATTTATTGACATCAAGGGCTATAGCCCAATGCAACAAAAAAACCCTGAAAATATATTAGCAACTTATTAATGGAAAATTCAGCTATAATGAAAAATCAGTTTGATGATTTGACCATTCTTGGCTTTGTCTCTGCACTTAACAGAATGTTAACCTTGCCACCACTAGTCACCAGTGGCTCACTGATTTTCAAGTCTTAGTGGAAATATATTGACGCCAGATTTTAGTTTTGTTGGATTTGCATGTAACATAATTGTTTTTAAAGAAGCAAATTAAAATCTGACCAGATTGCTGAACAGCTAATCCATTCTCCTAGATCTTACTTATTCCTGTGGATTGTATCTGTTAGAATACAAATAAAAAAGAATAATTCATATGATTTCAGTAAAGACTTTAAAATGCAGAATGTACAAGAATCACAAATAACAGGGAAGAAAATAAAACCTTGAATAAATCCTTTCCTGTGTGTTAATCTCTCAAATAATTTAACATGTCAGAGATGTTTTGAGATATAATTTCTCCCGTGTACTTTTCCAAGAGCCATTTAAAAAATAAATAAAAGCATCTCCCTAGTCCAGTGAAATGGCTTCTCGGTCACAGTTCTGCAAATAATGAATTCATTCAAGCTTCGAGGTCATAGATACGGGTTAAGGGATTGGAGCTGCAGAGAAATTTCATTGCTCAGTGATTTCAAGTTGTTGGCTTCTGGCTGTTCAATCAAATTTACGAATGTAACAGCCACAGCTGCTACCATATATTCCTTGTAATCAAAAAGAAAGGACAGAAACTCAGTAAATTAACTAAGGGACAAAAAGGAAAGAAGGACTTGTAAATTTCATTGCCTTAACTGTTAAAGGATCTTGAGATCATCTAAGATTGTGAAAGGTTCTAGAAGAATGCAGTGTTGCTCTATCTTAATTAAGTGGTTGTAACAGCTTATCACAAGCCTTAATAAAGCACGTGATGTTTTATTTGGCTTTGATTTTTTTTAAATATATTTTTGTAAGCACATTGAGTCCCAGGTTCACTGTTAGGAAACTGTTCACGGAGATGTTCCAGAGCCTAGCGAAATGAAATAGTCGAATAAACGTGAGGGAAACCAGGGCTCAGAATTGCTCAGGACTTTGGTTACTGTGGATCTAGACTGTCCCAGGCCAGAACTTTGATTCAAAACACTGACGTTGGATAAATCTAAATTCCTACATTCCAGCACATTTTGATGCAATGGAAATCTTCATCTGATGTGGTGATTGAAAGGTTGCTACAAGATATAGCCTCAGCTTAAGGTGCAAAACAATGAAGGACCAAGTAGAGCAGGTGCCATACAGATGCAGTGTTATGAGTATAAACCTTATGTCAGGTGCTGTCCATGCAGAGTTTGCATGCTTTTCCTGAAAATGCTCTGGTTTTATCCTACACACCATATTCTTTAGGGTTGATTAATTGCCCATGTAAATTGTCCCTCACGTAGGTGAGCGATGGTATCCAGATTAATTAATGGGAATTAGGGAAAAATAGGTTACAGGGAAGCTAGTGAGATTTCAGATTTATTGCTAGAGGGCCTACATGGCATCATATACAACTCTGAGATTCTTTTTCTGTGGGTGAGGCTGAATTACCAATAAACTGGTAGTGCAAAAATATTGCATTCAGTGTATATACATGTAAACAAATGAAGAACTGTAAACAAACCAACTGTGCAATATAGAGAGAATAAAAAATCAATAAAGTGCACAAGTAAGTATCCTTAAATGACATTGAGTTTGTTGTTGAGGAGTCTGATGGTGGGGGGGTAGCAGATGCTCCTAAACCTGGTGGGGCAAGTCTTCTGGCACCTGTACCTCTTTCCTCATGGTAACAATGAGAACAGAGAATTTGCTGAGTGGTGTAGATCCTTAATGATTGCTGTTGCTCTCCAATGGCAGTGTTCGCTGTGGATGTCCTTGAAAGTAGGGAGGGTTTTTCCTGTAATCTCCTGGGCTGTTTCCACTGCCTTTTGTAGGGATTTATGCTCAGTGGAATTGGTGTCCCCATACCAGACTGTGATGCAGCTGGTCATAAAACTTTCCACCACATCTGGAGAAATTTGCAAGGCATCTGGCGTCATAACAAACCTCCGCCAACTCCTGAGGAAGGAGAGGGGCTGACATGGTTTCTTCAAGATGCCTTTAGTGAGTTTGGTCCAAGAAATATCCTCTGAGATAGTGATCCCAAGAACTTAAATTTGCTCACCCTCTTAATCTCTGATCCCCCATATTTTTAATTTCAATTATCAGGGAATCTGAAATAACAGCAAAGAGCATTTAAAATTCAGTTGAGAAAGGAGACAAGGGTTAATTTAATGCCTTGTCTTAAATGTGGCCATAGTGCGATAATCACCCTTTACTGAGCTTAATGGTATTTTTGCAGTAGAATTGTATGTGAACTTAACTGACTGGCTGAGAGTGCCTTTAGGCAGGTAGCAACATGAATTTTAGGCTGCATACTGTATATGCATCGGAGAGAACAGATTTGACAACTGTGCCCCATTTTAACTCTGCATAAAGAGTGCATATCAATACTAAATTAACTCAAGAGTACTAAGGATTTTCTGGTGCATTTTCCAAAGTAGTGATTAAGCAGTGATTTTTAATCCATGGGTCAGATAGTACGTACAACCTGGATATATCATCAGAAGTAATTATCTATAATCTTAGCAACATCAGTTGAAAGGATTATAAGGTGGACAGACCTCTTGGTCTATGTGAATTAGGGAACCAACGATAAGTATGACAGATCAATGCAGAAGCCAGTAATGTTGCAATTTATACAGGCATGTTAAGGAACACCTCATGCAAATGTCATTCTGGAGCCCTGTATGAATAAAAAACTCAACATTTGCAATCCAAGAGATACAATTATCATTCACAACATTTGACCCAGTCACTTCTAACCATATTCATTAAATGATTAGTTCCTTGGCAATATAGATTTTAAATCAGTCTTGACTGATTGTAATTGATGAACCAATGAATGATTTGACTTAATTTGCAATGTATAGAACAATATAGACTGGGAAATGATCTGTTTGATACCAAGGATAAGAAAATTGCCATTGAATAGTCTATCTTGTCCTAAAATTGAATATTGATTTAATGATTTCACTCAAGCTTTCTTTAAAATATAATTTTCCTCAGGGGAATGTGAAGAATCTGTCAACATTGATTAAAAATTTACATTGCGAATGATCAAATCACTTGATGGTTATTGTAACCAGATCACAAATGTTATGAGTTTAAAATTCACCTTGACAAGTTGAAGTTATTAAATTAGTACATTGACTATTTTAAATAATTAACAAAAGAATGAATGCATTAAGGAGAATTATTTTTATTAGTGAGAGACATTATAGCTTGGAGCTTACTTCCTGAAGGGTTTTGAACAGATTCAAAGACAACTGTCAAATGGGATAGAAACAAAAAATGCTCCGAACACTTGGCATGTCAGGCAGGGTCTGTGGAGAGAAAGAGAACTAACATTCAAAGCAAAGATTCTTTATCAGAAATGAGAAAGGTAGAAAGTAAGTTGTATTTTAATTACAGAGAGGTAAGGGAAAATAGATAGGACATATTTAAGAGAGGAAAACCTTTGTTGCTGTTGCGTTAACAATTAAGGTGACGATGTTCTAGTTAAGGGCATTTGAATGAAGGGTCAATGGTTTGGAGTAATTGTTTCTCTCCCCAGAAATACTGATCGATTCCAACCTTTTTTTTTAATTTCAGTTTTCAAATTCTCATTTTCTAAGCGAGTTGGTTTGATACTTGAATGGAGGGAGAAAAATAGGGAGCTAGACAAAATTTTGATGCTTTTTTTTAATATAGTCAGTCGAAAGACAAAGGTTTGAATGATCTTTGAAAGCTCACATATCGTAACAAAACTTCGCTTGTTCCACCATTATCACCCAGGGAATGGAACCTACTACCCTCATTCAGTCAGATCTACATGTTAACACAGCTCTACATTAAGTGGTCTATTCTCAATCTTCATGGAGGTGACCTAACTCGTTCCATTTTCTCAGCACCACTAGGAATTGACAATTAAGTCCATTGAGAGAGCATCACACGAGCCTCCAGAATAAACTTACATTAAAATTTGTGGATGTTGGGGGAATATCAGCTTTTAACAACATGGACTTGGATATAATGATATGGTTAGAATACCTGTGGGAATATAAAATTTTATCCACATGAATTCTGGACTTTCAGAAAAGAAAGAGGAAGACTGGCAGCAAGAAGATCTTTTTAAAAACAGCAGCCATCCTGCAAGATAAACTAATATATGCCAGAAAAAAAAGAAATAACTCAGCAGGTGGAAAAATGTTACTTTTTTCCAAATTATTTTTAACAATGTAACTATTTTCAAAAGGCTAAAAATGGGAGACTCCATTTATGATAAATAAAATACAGCATCTCCTATTGGAGATTGAGACAGCATAGGCAGGAGAAGTATGTGTAGGGGAACACTTCGGGTCTAGTGATCATAATGCCATTAGTTTCAAGATAATTATGGAGAAAGACAGGTCTGGCCCTCAGGTTGAGATTCTAAATTGGAGAAAGGCCAATTTTTATAAAATGAGAAAGGATCGAATTAACCTGGATTTTGCTTGGTTCTTTTCTGGCAAGGATGTGCTCGCAACTGGAATGCCTTTAAAGGTGAAATTTTGAGAGCCCGGGGCTTGTATGTTCTTGTGAGGATTAAAGGTAAAGTTTAACAGGGATAACGAACCTTGGTTTTCAAGGTAAGAAGAGAGAGGTGTATAGCAGGTATAGGCAACAAGGAGCAAATGAGGTACTTGAGGAGTAAGAGGGAAATCAAGAGGACTAAAATATGACATGAGGTTCCTTTGGGAGACAATGTGAAGAAAAATCCTTAGGGTTTCTACAGGTATATTAAGAGCAAAAGGATAGTTAAGGACAAAATAGGTCCCCTTGAAGTTCAGAGTGTTCAGCTACATATGGAGGCAGAAGAGATGGGGGAAATCTTAAATGTAATTTTGCATTTAGGAAATGGGTGCAGAGTCTAGGAAAGTGAAGCAAACAAGCAATGTGATAATGGAACCTCTGCAAATTAAAAAAGGGAAGATACTTGCTGTCTTAATGTGAATAAAGATGGATGAATCCCCAGGGCCTGACAATGTATTTACTCAGATATTGGGGGAGGAAAGTACAGAAATTTTAAGCCCCCTGGCAATACATTTAAAATGTCCTTAGCCAAAGGTGAGGTGCCAGGGGATTGGAGGGTAGCTCAAGCTCTTACATTGTTTAAAAAAGTCTGCAAAATTAACACAGAAAATGTGGTGTGCCTGATATCAATAGTAGTGTTGCATTTTGGAAAGATAAATCAAGGTAAAACATGCATGGTTAACAGTAGGGCACTAAGGAGTGCAGTAGAATATAGGGATTTGAGAATATAGATACATAATTTCCTGAAAGTGGCATCAAGGTTGATCAGATGGTCAAGAGAGATTTTCGTAGATTGGCCTTCATAAATCAAAGGATTGAGTTTTGGAATTAGATGTTATAGTAACATTATATAAGACATTGGTGAAGCCAGGTTTAGAGTGAATTCAAGTAGGCTTTGATGTTAGGTGAAATACAAACCAAAGGACTTAGGCTAAAGATGAAAGGGGAGAAGTTTAGGGGTGAAAACACACTAAAATGCTAAAGGAACTCAGCCGGTCATGCAGCATCCATATGAGACAAATATGTGTATATTGCTGATATTTCAGGCCTGAGCCCTTCTTCAAGGAACAAGCAGAATGAGTTTAAAAAAAAAAGGAAATCTCAGAATACAGACAATGGTGGCTGGAGGAGGAATCCAGACCAACAAAAGATGTTAATTGAATATAAGGGGAGAGGTGAGAATTGATGATGTCTGTTCTCAAGAAGACAGGGAAAGGGAGAGAGACAGAAATGTCACCCTGTTGTAGGGTTCCCAGTCGGAAGATGTTGTTCCTCCAATTTCCAGATTTCCAGATGTCATCAGTCTGCAGTGTATGAGACCATACACTGGGAATAGGGTAGGCTATTCAAATGGGTGGCCACTGGGATATCCATGCTATTGTGGCAGACAGAGCTGAGGTGCTCAACAAAGCGATCTCCCAGTCTGCATCCAATCCACCCATATCTAAATTTTAAAATGTAATATATGGGTCACAAGCCTGAAGATACATCCATGAATGGAATTGAAACTATCTAACATGGGAAGACAAGGGAGGAACCAAACAGATTCAGGAAAAGTGGCACTGGTGAAGCAGAATGGTTGTGCAGATCTGTGTAAGTAAATGCTGTCAACAGGATATGCTGATAATTGCCAATATGAAGTTATTTGATGTTTAATTATTTTTGTGATGAAGAATAGCATTGCTCAAAATGGAAAAAAAATTCCTCCAGGATATTTACTTTATCCCTAAATACACTGAGGACAACAAAATCTATTAAAAATGTACTTGCACACTAATTTTGGGGCCCACATTTGGCGAAGCGGTTAGCTCAACCCCTTTACAGTGCCAGCTATTGGGACTGGGGTTTGAATTCTGTGCTGTCTGTAAGGAGTGTCTATGTTCTCCCTGTGTCTGCGTGGGATTTTCCCCGAGGAGCTCGGCTTCCACCCACCATTTGAAATGTACTGAGGATGTAGGTAATGGGGTGCAAATGGGTGGCACGGGCTCTTGGGCCGAAATGTCCTGTTACAGTGCAGTATGTCTAAATTTAAAAATTTACATTTTTTAAATCCATTTGCAAATATTTAACTGCGAACATTTCACTGTTAAACATAGAGTATTTATGGGTTTCTTCTTTTTGGAATGCATGTCGGTGTCATTGCCAATAATATATATATCCTGTCCCAGGTTGAATTCACTAATTGTTTCTCATTTGATTTCAATAGTGGAGAGTGGGATTAATTTTTAATTCCGTGAATATATTTAAATGTCTCAAGGCTTAGATTAATTTTTAATTGTTTGAACATACTTAAATGTTTTTAAATATATCAGGTGCTTAACCTCTGAAAAAAATCTTGGATATTTGAACAATAATTTATCATTTTTTATCAACATTGACAGTATTTGACTGCTTTGAGATTCCCAACTTTAGAAGCACAATTTAACCTAAGAGCAAAAATTTGCATCATTTTTTTTCTTGACAGGATTTCGTCCATCTTGCCAAACCCCTAATTTTGCAATCTGTAAGGTAAAACATCATGAGATGGGAATGTGTAAGGAGTTACCCTGTGCAGGGCTGTAACAAGAAGGGGAGGTGTCCTTGTACTCCTGTTAGGTAAAACATCATGAGATGGGAATGTGTAAGGAGTTACCCTGTGCAGGGCTGTAACAAGATGTGAATGCATCCTTGTACTTACAAGATAAGAGAGACATTGATGGATTGAGAGGCAGGAAGCTAGCAGGGAAAGGATAGCAACAGTTTTAGTCATTGGACAAGTAATGATATGATGATGTTCTAAGCACGTATCCAAGGGTATAAAAAATCATCATTTTGCTGATAACGGCAGAATGCATTCTCCGACTAACATTGTTAGTTGCAAGTGTTACAATCCGGTAATAAAGAACAAAGAACCCTGATTTCGACTCAGTCTGGTGTTTGTCTCACTCATTCATGAACAAAGCAGACCTAACAAATCCCATTGTAATTTGGGTCACAAAGTACAGGGTTTTGTTACAGAAAATGTACTGGATGAAGTCCATACTTGAGCAGCATAAGATTGTTCAGTTTAGTTATAATAAAATAGTCATATTAGTACAATTTAAACTCAATTGGTAAATAAGGATACAAAAGTAAAATGCAGCAGTGGCTGCAAGTCTGAAATAAAATCTCAGTGGATGTGGAACATATGCTTCCTCTTAGAAAGTCTGAATTTGGGATCATATTTTAAATTAAGGGACTACCAACTTAAAATGAGGCGCTTATTTTTCTTCTTAGAGGTTTATCAATTGTTAAAACTGTCTTCTTCAAAGGGCAATGAAAATGTCTGAATACTTTAAAGCATTGATAGAGAGATTCTTCTAAAGTAAAGGGAATGGATGGTTATTGAAAGCAGTCAGAAATGTGGAGTTGAGGAAACAAATCAGAGAAGCTGAATGGTTTACTCTTGCTCCTAATTAATATGTTCATGTCAAGCACAGGCAGCTCATCGTTGACTGCAAATTCTGGATCAATTTTTTTCAGATGAATCATTAGCCAGATATATTTATTTGTTTCTGCCAACATATATTAATAAAAACTGGCTGCCTCTTATGGATTTTGCTTCTCAGTATTTATCACAGCCATTAAAAGACTCAACTGAAAAGACAAGGATAAGTCCGAATGGATGGGAAATGCAATTGGAAGGTTATAAAATAATCTGGAGGATTTTATTTCCCAAGGGAAGAAGTCAGGGTTAAAAAGGGTTGATTGAATCACCAATTTGAAACATCAAACAATTCTTGTCTGTAATTTATGTCTACCACTTATCTCTTCCTGTTCATAATGCAAATTTTTCTAATAATGTATTTATTTGATAGCCTCAAATGTGACAGGAAAGGGTTAATAAAAAGCAAGGAAAGCAGTTTGATGGGGAAAAAGGGATACTAGGAAGAAAGATTTGTTATTCAGGATAAGCCTGAGAATTTTGCATGATACAATTTGGTTATAGACACGTGATTAAATTGAAACTATAAAAGGAATGCAAAAATAAAAATGCAGCATATGATGCAAATATAGAATAAGGCTAGATTATGCTGGAATCAATCAGCAATTCATGCAGTATTCGTGGAGTGTGGAACAGAGCATAAATTTAAGAATAATAACTCTTCACTATAATGGTAAGGGATTTCTGATTTAATTTAGCAGAATTACATATAGAGAAAATGAACAGCTAACTAGTTTATTATTTTGGATAAGAATTCATGCAGCATTGTTAAGAGGAACATTTCTTTAAAAAATGTTTTAGAGAATCTTTCTTGAGGGAAAAATATGTTCATCTCTTATATTACTAGAGGATAATGGGGTTGCAGAGTTGGCATAGCGGTTAGCACAATGCCTTTACACAACCAGCAAATGAGATGAGGGTTCAAATCCCATGCTGTCTGCAGGGAGTTTGTACATTCTCCCCATGTGTGCGTGGGGTTTTCCCGGGGGCTCTGGTTTCTTCCCACCATTCAAAACATACCTGGGATGCAGGTCAATTGGGTGTAAATTGGGCGGCAGACTTATGGACCAAAATGGCCTGTTACTATGCTGTATGTCTAAAAAAAAAAATTTAAATGTGTGGAATTAAGATACAACTTGAGTAAAAAAATAGGTCTCCAAATTGAAGAGATCAAATTTCTAGGAAGCTGGAAATGAAGCATGACTTTGGTAAAGAATAGTAGAATTCAGTAAATGTATGAACATTACTATTTTAACTTCCCTAGGAATCACAAATAAGAGAAATGGAAAAGGAAAGTTAAATAGTTCATAAAGGTAAAGAATAGTTCTGAGGATGTTCTGGGCCTTTGAAAAGAGAAACAGAACTAATGTTGCAGTTGATGATCCTGTAAAATCTACTTGAAAGTAGGAAAAACAGGGAAACACTGGAGCTAAGTTGCAGCCTCATTGAATGAGAAATGAAATGCTTGAAATTCAAGAGACCATATTGTCATATAGAGACAATTGAAGGACAATCAATATAATAAAATCAGTTTACTGTGTCTGAATTCATCCTGGAGCAGTCTTCATTTTGCATCACAACTAATTAGGGAAGATGAATAAATTAGATGTGACGTATCGTTTGCTTGGAGTCAAGTTTGGTGGAGTTCAGAAACGTGAAGCAGAAGATTTATTTGTACCATATGATTTATCTGAGGGTGTTTTTGAAAATGGCAGAGTGGAGGAGGAGGGAGAGCTTCAGTTATACCTGAGGCTTGTTAGTGTCTAGATAATTCCGAAAAAATGGAAGTCGGCCATCCTCTGCTATTTAAAGCAAGACCATAGGCAAGAATTGATAACAACTGACTTGGAACATAACTGGACCTTTGGGGAAGATAAGAGGCGGCCCCGTGATATGGCAGTTTTTGGTGTGCTTCACAGCTGCTGCTGTGATCCAGAAGCCGTGAAGCACACAGACCACTTTACTGGTGTCTCTGTGGATAAATTGTATGTAATTCAAATTTTCAACTTTATTCACCTTTAAATTAGTTATCATTCGATGTGACATATGGATTTGTGTACATAGATTCCATACAGTAGGCTACTCTGGAAGATTAGATTGCATGGGATCCAAGGTGTGATCATGGAATGGATGAAAAATTATTGGCTTCATAGAAGAAAGCAGATGATATAAAAATGTCTGGTATTGTATGTAGTGAAGATGGTTGCCAAAGAAAGCAGCAGGATCTTGATCAGTTTGGCAGGCGGGCAGAGGAATGGGTGATGCAATTTAATATGGAGAGATGTGGGGTGTTACATTTTGGGAAGTCCAACATGTGAAGGATGACATAGTGAATGGTAGGGATCTGAGGAGTGTTATAGAGCAGAAGGGTCTATGAGTACAGGTACATAGAACTTTAAAGTGGTGAGACAGGTAGATAGGATGGTCATAATGCTTTGGGCACATTGGCCTTCATCAGTCAGAGAACTGAGTATAAAAATAGGGAGGTCATGGAGAGGTCCCATTTGGATTATTGTGTTCTGTTTGGTCGTCCTCTAGGAAAGATGTTATCAAGCTGGAGAGGTTGCAGAGAAGATTTACAAGGATGTTGCCAGACAGAGGTATGGGGAGAGGTTGAACAGGCTAGGTCTTTATTCCTTGAAGTGCAGGAGGATGACTGCTGATCTCGTAGAGGTATACAAAATCATGAGAGGAATTGATTGGGTGAACGGAGAGTCTTTTCCCCAGAGTAGTGGAATCATTGACCAGAGGACATAGTTTTAAGGCAAGGGAGATAGATTTAACAGGAACCTGAGGAAGAACTTTTTTAAGAAGTGGTGAGCATATGGAATGGGCTGTCAGAGGAGGTGTTTGAACAGATACTACTGTAATGTTTTTCAAAAAATGAATGGAAAAATGGATAGGATGGAGGAGTTTAGAGGGATGTTGGCCAGCTGCAGGCAGATGGGATAAATGTTTGTAGGACATTTTGGTTGGCGGAGGCAAGTTGTGCTGAAGGGCCTGTTTCATGGTGACTTTTTGGCCTGAATATTCTTTTCCCTGTCAAATAAAGACAGGTCTCAGTAAATTTTCATTGAAAAAGATTTGATACATGCCATAACAATTCTAAGCTGTAAAAAAAGGACTGTCATATACTGTTTTGAAAATTCTGTTCTATTAAAAAATTAAGACAAATCCTGGAAATGAATGCACCTGAGGAAGAACACTCAGCTGTTGGCTACTTCGTCAAATGTTCCTGATATTCTGTCTAACAGCAGCCACTTGCAGTAAACCAATCTACAGCCTTCTGGACTTGAGAGAAATTCTTCTGATTTTCCTTTTGTTTTTCTTCTGGTTTTAAACTGAATCTACATCTCCTTATTAGCAATCTGCCAAACACCAGAAACAATTTTCTCCCCAATAATTACTTGAAGAACTTTCCAAATTTTAATATTGTTCTTGGTACATCTCTTGAAGGACTCCAGGTAACATTGGCTCGCTTCTGACGAGGGTTTACAGGGGATCAGGGTGGCAGTAGAAGGGGAAGGGCAGAGTTTTAAAGATGGTTTTAACTGCATGCTTGCCTTACCACTAGGCAGAACAGGTTTTAGACGCCCATGGAGAGCATCAGGTCTCAGTGCAAATATGTCTAACACCAAAGGCCAGAAGAATTAGAATCATGTAATGATTGATCAGGTGCTAGCAAGCCATCATTGTAAATGCTAGTTCCCAACCTTTTTCTTTCCACTCACTTACCACTTTAAATGATCCCTATGCCATAAGTGCTCTGTGATTATTATGGGGTTGCTTAAGGTGGCATGTGAATGGGAAGGGAAGGTTGAGAATCACTGATCTAGACCTAATTCTGACTGAAATATTTTGCTTAAGAAAAATTGTCATTGGCCCATTTCTGTTTGAGTTATGAAACCATGCACACAACAGGTCAATTAAGTACAATTAAAACAGTGGTTTTCAAACTTTTTCTTTCTACCCACATACCCCCTTAAGCAATTCCTTACTAATCACAGAGCACCTATGACATAGGGAATACTTAAAGTGTTATGTGAGTGGAAAGAAAAAGGTTGAGAAACAGTGAGTTAAGGTGTAACATTGGAACCCTATCTGGTGAGCTGATAAATATGGGACTGGAGTTGTGGAGAGTGTTTTTAGCTCCTACCTTCTATCTGTCATAATGAAAATTACTGCACAGAAACAATATTTCACCCAACTGATGTATTCTGCACAAGCCTTCTGCTTCCCTTTCCCATCTTAATAAGCAGAATGCTATTATTTCTACCTATGTCGTGCATTTACCTAAACACATTGATATAGCAGCCTCATCTCTTCTATGTTGAATTCTACATTTTCACATATGGTGAAAGAAGGTTCTCTTAATTTCCTTATTGAATGAATTAGTGACTATTTAAAGTTCGTGCCCCCTAATTTAACACCCACACGCTAGGTAGATACATTTAAAGAAATGAAATATGCCCCATTCTATTGCTGCCAACATACAGTTCTGCTGCTTCTATGATCAATCTGTCTTGCACTTTCCCCAATATCTCGGTACTTCCTTTAAAATCTGGAGACAAGAACGGAGTAGAGTACACAACTCCTTTCATATTTTTACTTAACAATGTTTCCATGGGCTTCAGACAGTTCAGAGGATTTCCCAAGCAATTCGTCTTCAATCTTGAGTCTGGACATATGCTGTCAGAGTCATTCAACTGTGCAAAGCATCACAAATAAGCCTGACTCTCTCTGCACTCATTCCACATACACTGACCTTTACACTCTTCATCACTGACCAGCAGCCACAAGATGCATCCCTGAAAACTTTATCAGAGAGGCTGAGTACAGCTGTCCATGAAACATTCACCCTTCAGCTGTGATGCACCATCCATAATTATAAAAGATTGAAGTTGTGGAACTGATAGGCTTTTATGAATGATAGACTGGAACATCTATCAACCTCATTGACTGATCAAGGCAGAGTGGAATGGGAAGCATGCAAAGGGCTATGGGTAGGATCAGTCTCAGGAGACATGTCCCGTCGACAGCGGCCAATCATAACATAAAAGTGGTTTACTACATTCACCCACCATTTTTAAGAAGAGTCCTGCGGGGTGAGAAAAAAAAATGAAACAAATACACATTTATATATTTTACAGATTAGGTCTGTCGGGGTCTCCTTTACCGCAGCAAACGACATAGTAATGGTTGGGGCTGTGCCATAGAGCCCTGAGCAGCTTGTGGGGTTGGCCTGTTGTCACCGGTTACGGTTTGTCAAGGGGGAGGAGCAGGTGAGGGGATAAGGGAATGTGGTGCTGGTGCATCAAGGGTGACAACAGTAGCCAGGGGTGGAGAGTGTTCAGCCACAGACTCAGGGACTCCTAAGGTAGCAGTGGAGGGGCAGGGGTGGAGAGTGTTCAGCCACAGACTCAGGGACTCCTAAGGTAGCAGTGGAGAGGGGAGTGTCTGTTGGTGCTCAGTGGTGGTCAGAGGGGCACCCTTTGGTGCCAGATCCCAAATTGAGACTGTGTCCTCGTGCCTTTCAGAAAAAACAAGATAGGCGTACTGGGGGTTAGCATGGAGGAGGCAGCTCTTTCAACCAGTGGGTCAGTCTTAGATTGCCTGGCATGCTTTCAAAGCAGGACCAGTCCTGAGCAGGTCAGCCAGGTGGGTAGTGTAGTCCCCGATGCAGATTTCCTAGGGAAAGCAAACATCCGTTCATAATAAGTGTTGTTAGTGACTGTACATAAAAGATACTGGATGAAGTGGAGTGAATCTGTGAGGATTGCTTGCCATTGGGACATAGGGAGACTCCATGACTTCAGTGCCAGGAGGATGGTTTTCCAGACCGTGGCATTCTCCCTTTACACTTGCCCATTTCCTCCAGGGTTGTAACTGGTGGTCCTGCTCATGGTGATAACCCTGGCTAGCAGGTACTGCCACAGCTCATCACTCATGAATGAGGTCCCCTGATCGCTGTGGTTGAGGCTGGGGAACTCAAAGAGTGTAAAGACAGTGCGGTGGGCCTTGATAACTGTGGCCCTGGTCATGTCGGGGCAGGGGATGGCAAAAGGGAAACAGGAGTATTCATCAATGATTATAAGGAAGTAGACATTCCAGTTGGAGGAGGGAGGAGCCCCTTGAAATCAATGCTTAGGTGCTGAAAGAGGTGGGTAGCTTTCATCAGGTTTGCCTTGTCCGGTCAGTAGAATTGCGGTTTGCATTCGACCCAGGTCTGGCAGTTGTTAGTCATTGTACAGACTTCCTCAGTGGAGTGTGGTGGATTGCAAACTTCAATAAAATGGAAAGACCTAGTCACTTCTGGGTGACAGAAGTTATTATGAAGGATCTGCAGTCTGTCCATATGGACACTGGCACGTCCAACGGGATAGAGCATCCGGGGCTTGTTAAGTTTGCCAGGCCGGTATAGGATGTCATAGTTGTAAGTGTGTGATAGTACAGATCTATCACCAATGTACATAGTGTATATAGTTACTGTATCTAGACTGTACTTACAGCGATTGGCTGAGAGCTAAGCCACACCTATTGTCTGGGCCTTAAAGGGTTGTGTCCCTAGCCAGGTCGGATCATTCCGGACTGGTCGGCCACCTGTGAAGAGCTCCAGTCTTTTGCTAATAAAAGCCTTGGTTTGGATCAACAAGTCTTTGGTTCTTTCGACGAGCTCTACAATTTTATTAGCAAAATAATTTTTTTGAATGGGATGGAGTGTTTAACTCGGCCAGAAAAACTTGATATCGACCCACAGTCAGCTACAGCCTTCAAAGCCTTTAACCTCTGGCTGCTGAACTTTGAAAACTTCCTGAGACTCATTGAGGTGGAGGATAACCAGCGTCTAACAGTATTGCTGTCTATGGTGTCCTTGAGAGTCTACGAGAACATCCAGGATGAGGCCACTTACACCGCAACCATAAAGGTACTGAAAGGACTGCATGATCAACCGGTGAACAGAGCTCATGCCTGGCTCGTGCTTGCGTCGAGGAAGCAACAGCCCGGCGAGTCCAGCAGGGCATATTTACAAGTATTAAAGGCATTGGGCAAGGACTGTAACTGTGTGGACAAAACTGCTGCCGAGATCACAAATGATCTCGTCCGAGATGCCTATGTGGCCAGGCTCCGATTGAATGAACTGAGGCTGCGCTTGCTCGAACAAGGGGTAGAAAAACTAGAGGACGTGGCCCGGATTGCAATCACAATGGAGGATGCAGCCTTAAAGTCCACTGAACTCTCTAGGGACTGGACCCCTCGTTCTGATGTGAGTAGAGTGCCCTTCTACCCTACCAGCCCCCGAGATACTGATGGCCTGTCGGCTGCTGCTACCCTTCCCCGTGCAAACCCAAAATGTTATTTCTGCGGGAGGGACAAGCACAGCAGGTCCCAGTGCCCAGCAAGAAAAGCCAGGTGCCAGAAGTGCCTTAAAAAGGGCCACTTTGCTGCAGTCTGTAGGTCTAAAATGGCCGCCAGCAAACACAGTGCCTCGTGTGAAGCCCAATCGCCACTATCCCATTCAAACTCTTCTTCCCCAGAGCTCTTGTCCAATGAGAGCGAGGGCTCCCCTGCACGGCAACGCCTGACATCACGGAGACACCGAACCCGGAAGGGGCAGCCCACCCTCGCAACCATGGTGTTGGCCCGCCTCTCGCCCCCATGTGGAACACTCGACGCTACCGCCGCTGCTGCCGCCGCCACAGACACCCCCGGGGCCGACGCTACCGCCGTTGCTACCGCCGCCACAGCCACCCCCGCGGCCAACCTGGTGCTCACCCTAGCGTCCATCGCCGATGACCGCCAGGGCCCGACTGCCGCGACCAATGACCTACCCACCGCCAATCGCGAGCAACTACAAACCCCACTACTTACCATTCACCCGCCAACGCCGCAACAACAGCACTTCCGGGAGGTCCTCCAACCTGCTCCTCTAGCGTTGACTACGTCATCCCTTGGCGTGACGTTATCCCGTTGCATGATGTCATCGCGCAAAACTCCCCTGTCAACTGCTTCAATAACACTAAACCAGCAATGCTCTCATCCCCTCACCAGAGCAATGGAACTGATTAAAGTGCATGGACACTACACCAATTGCTTATTTGACTCTGGGTCAACTGACAGCTTTATCCAGCCAGATCTGGCTCTCCGTTGGGGACTTGACATTATCCCCACTCCCCTGAGGATCTCATTAGCGATGAGGTCGCACTCGACTGGGATAAAGGGGTATTGCATTGCCACGCTGGAAGTACAGGGCGTAACGGTCACCCACTTCAAATTATTCGTCCTTCCCCAATTGTGCGCCCCAGTGTTGCTGGGATTAGACTTCCAGTGTCGGTTCCAAACGGTGTCCCTACACTTTGGGGGACCCCATGCCCCCCTCTCGGTCTGCCATCGCCCCACCCCCGAAGCACCCGAGCAACGTGCCCCGGGGCCAATCCTGCGGCCTTTCCACACTCTGGATTGCCCCGCCAGCACTCTTCGCAAACCTCACCCCTGGCTGGAAGCCTGTGGCCACCAAAAGTCGGCAATATAGTTACGAAAACAGGCAATTCATTAGGAATGAGGTGCGTAGATTGCTGGATGAGGGCATCATCGAACCCAGTTCAAGCCCCTGGAGAGCCCAGGTGGTGGTTGTCAAGAATGGGGAAAAACTACGGATGGTGGTCAACTATAGCCAGACCATTAACCGCTTCACGCTCCTGGATGCGTACCCCCTGCCACCCATCACGGATGTGGTGAACCAGATCGCCCAATACCGCATTTTCTCCATTATTGACCTACGTTCGGCCTACCACCAGCTCCCGATCCGCTGCGAGGACCGACCATTCACGGCCTTTGAAGCGAATGGGCGGCTATATCAATTTCTCAGGGTACCATTCGGGGTCACGAATGGTGTCGCGGTCTTCCAGCGGGAAATGGACAGGATGGTGGACCAGAACAGGCTAACCGCTACCTTCCCGTATCTGGACAATATCACCATCTGCGGCCATGACATGCAGGACCACGACGCCAACCTAGACAAATATCTTCAAACTTCCCGTCAGCTGAACCTGACTTAAAATTTGGACGAGTGTGTCTTCCGGACCACAAGACTCGCTATTCTAGGTTGTGTGGTGGAGAACGGGATAGTCATGCCAGATCCTGACAGCATGCGTCCCCTAATGGACTTACACCCCCCCCCCCCCCACATACCCAGAAAGCTCTCAAACGTTGTCTGGGCCTTTTCTCGTATTACGCCCAATGGGTTCCACACTACGCCGACAAGGCGCGTCCTCTTATCAAGACCACCTCCTTTCCCCTCTCGACCGAAGCCACAGCGGCTTTCGATCGAATCAAATCCGACATCGCTGCTGCGACGCTGCACGCGATCGACGAGTCTATCCCGTTTCAAGTCGAGAGCGATGCGTCCGACTTCACCCTGGCAGCCACCTTGAACCAGGCCGGTCGGCCTGTAGCCTTCTTCTCCAGAACCCTCCAGGGTCCGGAGAGTGGACACTCCTCAATCGAGAAGGAGGCCCAGGCCATAGTTAAAGCAGTGCGTCATTGGAGACATTACCTCGCTGGGAGGCGCTTTACACTGTTGACTGATCAACGCGCGATCTCCTTCATGTTCAGCAACACCCAGCGTGGTAAGATAAAAAATGACAAAATCGCCAGATGGAGAATCGAACTCTCCACCTTTAACTATGACATCCTGTACCGGCTTGGTAAGCTCAACGACCCGCCTGACGCGCTCTCCAGGGGGACGAGCGCCAGCATAAAGATGGACAGACTACGGAAACTCCATGAGACGCTCTGTCATCCAGGGGTCACTAGGTTTGCTCACTTTGTCAAGGAGCACAACTTACCCTACACAGTCGAGGAGATCCGCTCCATGACCCGAGCCTGTTCGGTGTGCGCTGAATGCAAGCCCCACTTCTTCCGTTCGGATAACTCCCACGTTATCAAAGCCACCCGCCCCTTTGAGCGTCTTAGCGTAGACTTTAAGGGGCCCCTACCGTCAACCAACCGTAATAGCTACATCCTTACAGCCATCGACGAGTACTCCCGCTTCCCATTCGCTGTGGCCTGCCCAGACACCACTGCCACCTCAGTGATACAGGCCCTTCACAGTATTTTCACCATCTTTGGGTACCCCAATTCCATCCACAGTGATAGGGGGTCCTCATTCATGAGTGCAGAGCTGCGACAGTACCTTCTGGAGTGTGGTATCGCTTCAAGCAGGACCACGAGCTATAACCCACGCGGTAACGGCCAGGTCGAGAGGGAGAATGCCACCATATGGAGAGCGGTTACACTGGCTCTCCGGTCTAAAGGTCTCCCCACCTCTCACTGGCAGGAGGTTCTCACTAGTGCCTTACACTCCATCCGCTCCCTCCTATGTACTGCAACGAATGCCACCCCCCACGAAAGGATGTTCCTTTTCCCGAGGAAATCCAAATCAGGAACCACTGTCCCTGGCCCCGTCCTTTTGCGATGCCACGTCCGGCACTCAAAGAATGACCCCTTGGTCGACCGAGTGACTCTACTCCACGCGAACCCACATTACACCTACGTTGAGTTCCCAGACGGGCGGGAGGACACTGTTTCGGTGCGGGACCTAGCTCTGGACGTGGTAGACCCAGCAAACCCCCCAACCCAACCTTCCCCAACTCTTTATTCTCCAGGCCCCGTGCCACAACAGAAGGACCAACAGCACCCCAATGACCCGGACCACCCTGCCGACAACACGACTGGGGAATTGAGCGACGGAGCGGTCGCACCCGACGAGCCCGCTGGCGA
Source organism: Narcine bancroftii (assembly GCF_036971445.1). NCBI lineage: Eukaryota > Metazoa > Chordata > Chondrichthyes > Torpediniformes > Narcinidae > Narcine > Narcine bancroftii. The sequence continues at coordinate 36,986,874 of NC_091469.1, forward strand.
CACCACTCCAGCAACCCCAATCCCGGCACCACAGCAGTCACGCCGGATGGTCAGACCCCCTGACCACTACAGTCCTTGACCTACCCCTTCCTCTCATTCTCTCCCTCGTTTTTTTTTTTCCCAGGGTCAGTTCTCCAAGAAGGGGTGAATGTGATAGTACAGATCTATCACCAATGTACATAGTGTATATAGTTACTGTATCTAGACTGTGCTTACAGCGATTGGCTGAGAGCTAAGCCACACCTATTGTCTGGGCCTTAAAGGGTTGTGTCCCTAGCCAGGTCGGATCATTCCGGACTGGTCGTCCACCTGTGAAGAGCTCCGGTCTTTTGCTAATAAAAGCCTTGGTTTGGATCAACAAGTCTTTGGTTCTTTCGATGAGCTCTACAAAGTGGCCAGTCCAATTCTTCACCTGAGGATCTTATCAATCTTGATTTTGCTCCTCTGCTTACTATTAAACAGGAATGCGACTGCGCGCTGATCCAGGAGAAGGGTGAATCATTTTCCTGCAAGGTAGGGGCTCCAGTGGAGTACTGCCTCCACGATGGCCTGGGCCTCCTTTTCGACTGAGGAGTGGCAAATTTCAGGGCCTTGGAGGGTGAATACGAATAAATCAATGGGTCTGCCCGCTTGGTTGAGTGTGATGGCTAGGGTAAAGTCGGATGCATCGCTCTCCAGTTGGAATGATGCCGATTCATCTATAGCATGCATGGTTGCCTTGCCGAGATCATCCTTGATATGGTCATATGCATCTTGCGCCTCTGCTGGCAGGGGAAATGTGACTTTGACCAATGAGCAAATCTTGTCCACGTAGTTGGGGACCCATTGAGTGTAATATGAGAAGATCCCTAGGCATCACTTCAGTGCTTTGAGAGTACTCGGGGGAGGTAGTTCTAGCAACAGATGCAGTGGGGGTCAGGGTCAATGGCACTGTTCTCGACCACACAGCCTAAAATGGCTAGTCATTCTGTCTGAAACACACATTTGTTCTTGTTATAAGTAAGGTTCAGGAGTTTTGCTGCCTGGAGGAATTTATGGAGATTTGCATCGTGATTTTGCAGGTCATGGCCGCAGATGGTCACATTGTCAATGTATGGAAAAGTAGCCTTCAGTTTATAGTGGTCCATCATGCTGTCCCTCTCCCGCTGGAAAATGGAGACCCCGTTGATGATGCCAGTAAGGACCCAGAGGAAATGATAGAGGAGTCCATCCGCCTCACATATGGTATACTGGTAGTTCTCTACTGATACAATGACTTCAGGTCCATCTTGGAGAATACCCGATATTGCACAATTTTGTTGACCATTTCAGATATGCAGGGAAGGGGCTATACATCGAGTTACATGTACCAGTTGGTGATCTGGGTATTCTTTTCCTCATTCTTTACCACAACCACCTGGGCCCTCCTGGCCTTAATGATGCCCTCGCCCAACAAATGCTGAACCTCCAACTTAATGAATGCCTTGTCAGTGGCACAGTATTGTCTGTTCCTGGTGGCTACCGGCCTGCAGTCAGAGGTGAAGTTGGCAAACAGCGGTGGAGAGGGAGGTCGACCTTAAGAGTTAAGAGGCCACAAGTCGCAAGCTGATAGCCAGCTGTGAACTGTTCATTGAAAATTGTGAGGGGGGGATGGGCCCATCAAATTTCAACGTAACTTTCTGAAGTTGGCACTGGAAGTCCAGCCCCAGTAGCAAAGGGGCACAGAGTTGTGGCATGATAAGTAGCCTGAAATGTTTGTTAACTATGCTTCCAACTGTCAGGACCATGCAGGACCCATGGGTGGCTGCCGTATGTGAATTGGGTGCGTGTGATATCTTGTGTTTGGTGGGCCATAACTTGAGGGATAGGCACTTAGTGGTATCGGGGTCAATAAAACTTTCTGTACTCCTATCAAATAAATAGTTCACAATGTGCCCATTTACCTGAACATCCATCATGGGCATGGTGAGTTCATGTGGTCCCTCTTGGTTCAGGGTAATGGAGGCCAGTATAGGCTCATTATCTGTGTCCAATGGCTACTCTCGATCCCATGATGACCACCCTTGCTGTTCCCCCGTGGTGTCATAGGCCTGAGAAAACTGTGTTGTAGTGGGCAGGTAATTAAGAAACTTGTGCAGTTCACCTCTCAAAGAGAGATTCAAGTCAACTTTGTGTCCAAATGCTATTAATCTCATTTATTTCAGTCTTTTAACAAGATAAGGTCAGCAAAATTGTTTTGGGAATGAGGAAATGTGATAAGATTTGAGGATTTCATTTGCCCAAATCAGATGAATGAAGCTAAGAAATGGAATGATAATGGACCAAAATTACAGTGTAAGATTTAATACTACACTTCAGTTAATAATTCCTAAGGGTTGGATTTGGAGATGAAGATATCCTGCAGTCATTTTAGGAAATCGATATTTTCAAAGTATGTAATACTTTATATTTGGGTGTGTGGAGATGGAGTGGGGGGGTGTTGGTATTTAACTTGATCCAGGCTATTTCCAGGACGTGCCCTCCCCCATTTCCTTCTTTGAGAAATGGCTTATTTGCTAAAGAGGGAGCACAACCCATAAGGTCCCTGATGCCTTCAAAAATGTTAGTAATTGTCTTAAACTTACTACCCCTTTGAACAATATAACATTGATATGTTTCTGATATTTTAGAATATTTTCTCCCCTTTTTTTACAGTGCCGATGAAAGGTTTGATGCAACATTTCACACCAATGTTCTTGTAAAATCAAGTGGATATAGTCAATACATTCCACCAGGTGAGTGCTGCTAATTGATCATCAAATCAGTCAATAAGTATCACATCATCAGAATGAGGCCATGCTCGCAAAATATACTTCATTTCTGAACAACTTTACCAGCCAAATCATTATATATAACCAAAAATAAATGTTAGTTATCATAGCTCAACTTTCAGGATTTTTCCCTCTGACTCGAAAGATCGTCAGTTCAGGACCTGCTACAGAGAGTGGAGCAGAACATTTTAGCTGTGGATAACAGAAAAAGTGCTGTAGACTTTGAGGATGATCAGGTAAACTGATTAAACCAAAGCCCATTCCACTCTCTCCTAATTTCATTTTTATTTTGGAACTTGTTTTTTCAAAACTTATACATAGTGACATTTTAAATATACATATATATATTAAACTTTTTTTCTCACAAACACAACAAACAAAACATCAGAGTTTAAATATATTTTAAGTATATATGGGGAAACTACGTTTTTATATATGTTACATTTATACTCTTTTTTGTTCCTTTTTATTACTGTATCTGGGCCCCTGTGTCTTCCTGAATTTCATCCACTGAATTAAAACACCTCTGAACATCCCAGTTCAACACCGAATCTTCCATTCTTCTCAGTCTCAAGTTGAATTTGTAGCTTACTCTTCCAAATCTTTTAAAATTTTCTTGAACATAATTCCTTCGGTCTTGATCTTCTAAAGCATCAATGCTATTCATAAGTTCTTTCTTCTGTGTTTCCCAATTTAATACCAAATTTTCCACTTTGTCAATCTTCTCAATGTTAAGTTGAAATTATTGTTTATTTTCAAGAAAAACTTATTCAAATTTTTTAACTCTTCTTGGACATTGCTCCTTCGACTTTAATTTTATAAATCATCAATCTTGTTCATAGTTTCTTTCTACTGAATTTCCAAATTTAATAATAAAGTTTCCGTTTTTTCCAATTTTCTCAATATTAAACTGATCTTGTTGTTTAGTTTAAAAAAAACCTTTTCAAAACTATTAAAATCTGTTTGCAATGTATGCATACTCACAGATAATAAATTCACTCTTCCAATATTCCATCCAAAATAAAATCACTAATAAACCTTATTGCAAGTCAAGGAGTTCCATATATATGTTTATCTTCAGAAAATATTTCAAATATTTCAAATCAACATTCGTCGCCACCTTTCAAAAAGGAGTCCGAAATCAACTTTAATAAGTTCTGTTCTTGAGAAAATTCCAGCACCAACTCCGGCTCTGTCTGGGCAAATAGGTCAAATTTCTTCCAAAGTCAAAGAATGTAATTTTGTTCTATATTTATAGATAATAAATTCATCTTTCCGATATTCCATCCAAAAAAAATCACTAATAAACTTTAATGTTATCTGGATTTTTAAAACTCACGGGCAACCAATGCCAATTACTGCAATTTATCTTCATAAAACATTTCAAATCAATATTCATCACCATCTTTCAGAGGGGTGTCCAAGGCCAGCTTATCCGACAGTCCAATTAATGAGCTCCGTTCTTAAGAAAATTCCAGCCTTGACTCCGTGGTTCTGTCTGGGCAAGTAGGCCGAGTTTCTTCCAAAGTCGGAGAGTGTAGTTTTGTTCTGTATTTGAACTCTATTTTCCTTAATCTTTGTTGCCATTTTAAACATCTTTCAGAGAGGTGTCCAAGGCCAGCTTATCCGACAGTCCAATTAATGAGCTCCGTTCTTAAGAAAATTCCAGCCTTGACTCCGTGGTTCTGTCTGGGCAAGTAGGCCGAGTTTCTTCCAAAGTCGGAGAGTGTAGTTTTGTTCTGTATTTGAACTCTATTTTCCTTAATCTTTGTTGCCATTTTAAACTAAAAACAATTGATAAACAAAACAAAGACTTTTAACAGAAAAGAAATATTCTTTAAACGGGTATTTATATAACTGCCTGGGGGAGACCGGGAATGCACGTCCGCTCCCTACGCCATCTTGCCACACCCCCCTGAGACTTTCTGATATATCCTGCTTCTGCCTTTTCTAATTTTTCCTTGAAGAAGGGCTCAGTCCTGAAATGTTGGCAATATATCTTTGTCTCCTATAAATGCTGAAAAGACCGGCTGAGCTCCTCCAACATTTTGGTACTTTTATTACAATCACAGCGTCTGCAACCTATCATGTTTCTCTCTACAGTACTCAAATATGCTTACTGTAATCACAACATGCCATTTAGTTTTATTCCCAGCTTCATCTATTCAACAGCCTTTGTTCTGGTAATCTCCAATCCTTTGATCTCCTATGTAACATGCATGTCACATCCTTCGTGTATCTCAGTCGTTCTGCCTTTTAATGCCCAACTCTCATACTGACTCCCTAATTTCCTGATTTTTTTAAAGATGTTTCTTAATGACTGGATTTCAGTCCAAACTGTGGCTCACAATCCTGAGATGTTATTTTTTGTTGTGTTCTTATTTGGAGTAGGTCCATCTCTCTGTTAAAATTTTCAACAAGTGTAGGTGTTTTTTTTTATTTTATAAGCACTTGGAATAGATGTCACATATGGTGGATGGACAAAAAAACCAGTGCAGTTCTAAAACTAAAAACACAATGGTGGAGAAACTCAATGGGTTAGACAATATGTTTTATGTAGCCAAGATAGGTACATAAACAATGTTTTGAGCTTGTGCCCTTTATCAAGGTATAAACAAAATGTAGGCAGGTGCCCGAACAAAGCGGTGGTGAGGGTAAGCCAGAGGGAGGCTCACAGTCCCAAAGGTTGGAGTTAATTGGTAGATAGGAGAGGGAGGCCACACCAGCAAACAAGGGAGGGGAGATGGCTCTGTGAATGAAGGGAAATGGGTGAAGAGCTGAAGGAAAGAAGACAGAGGAATGGGGAAAAGAGAAAGAATGGGGAGTAGGGCTAGTGGTAGCCAGAGAAGTCAAAGTTAATGCCATCTGCTTGGAGAGTGCCCAGATGGAAAATTAGATGTTGCTCTTCCAATTTACAGGTGGTCTTCATTTGACAGTACATGAGGCCATGTCAGTGCAGGAGTGGGGTGCAGAATTGAAATGGTTGGCCACTGGAAATGAAGAGTCTTCAATCAGAAACATTAACTTTGCTTCCCTTCCCATGGATGCTGCCTGGTCTGTTGAGTGTATCCAGCATTTTCTGTTTTTAATTCAATGTTCTACTAGAGTTTGAGGGAATGACAGAAAGTATTCATTTGTTCCTCCCGTTTTCATGGCTGAATGTTTTAAAAAGTGTAACTAATGAATGATGCTTTTAGTTATCACTAAACTGACAAGAGCTTTTGCTTTAAAGCAGTGATAATATGTCAAAGGAAGTGAACAATGCAAGCTAAATAATTACTTATGGATTGGACATTCAATCTTTACTTTTCAAGTTTCTTCTGTTCTTTCATGGATTTATGAGTTGCCTTTACAGAAACAATTGCAAGGACACCTGTAATGTCAAGGGCATTATCCAAGACATTCATTATGTCTGATCTTTTGCACCGAGCCAACAGCAGGCTATGTGAACATGAGGTATCACAGCAAAGACTTGTTCCTTTCATAGCTACATTTAAGACATTCTTCTGGGTGTCAGCTTTGTGAATGTGTAATGAATTAATTAAAAGCTGAATTTGCTTCCAATACCATTACATATGGTACAATTCTGATCAGTGGAAGTGCAACCTTTCTAGTACTATCTGAACTGTTAACTATGTTTCTATCTCACAGATGTTGCCTGGCTTTTTGAGTGCATGTTTACAGCGCTATATGTTTTTATTTCAAAATTCCAGCATCTTCACTACTTTGCATTCCAACAACCCAATAATGTGGTGTGGAGCTCTCTGAAAAACTGTAGCTGCTACTTATTCAAGAGATCTGTGTTCTCTATTGCCTCATGGTGCTCTTTACTTTTCTCCTATTAAATATCCATATAAACAAATTGCATAACATCTCCAGAAGATTACTTTCAAATTGCATCAGTTGATAAGCCTGAAACATAGATAACTATGTGCGAAATTTAACATCATAAAGGCAAGTTCAAGTTGTAATGCTCTGGTAATAAGATTGGAATTTAGTAAACTATGCCAAAAATGAGTTACCATAAATTAGTATCCATTTACTACTTTACAAATTTAATTTCAATCTCCATGAAACAGTGAAAAACCACCTGTGCATAATGTACCATTTTTTAATGTCAATATGGCAAGAAAATAAAAGTTGTTTTCAGCAGTACTCTGCATAAGAGTGATTAAAAATTATTTGGACCTTGCAATTCTGTTGGAACACAATCAGAGTATGTAACTTAATGTGATTAATATTGCAGCTCGTTAAGTGAATGGCATGGTCAGCATAGTGCCAGCAATCCAGTGCAAGAAAATTTGTATGTTCTCCCGACGACCTGCATGAATTTTGTTTAGAGACTCTAGTTTCCTCCCACCTTCTAAAATATACAGGGTTGGTTGGTTAATTGGGGAGTAATTGGGAGGCATGAGTTTCATGGGTCAGAAAGGCATGGTACCGTGGTGTATCATTAACATTTTTAAAAAATAACTATTTGTTAAAGTTGTTAAAGATCTAGCCAATTTTGTTTTAAAACTTTTTCACTCGTCTTCTGCCTCCCAGTTCATCTTTGCCATAGTGCAGCCTTCATCTGCTATGTACCAATATCTTAAGGATTAATATTTTAATCTGCCCACATTTATGAGCTTTTGCCCATGTATATGACCTTTTGTATGCACGAACAATGGGATAAAGGGAGCTGGGAAGAGATAAAAGAGACAAAAGATTGTGAGAAGAAATGAGTGAGGTGGCAAAAGGTGAATATAAGGAATTGATTGTATTTCCTCTGTCAATTAACCAATATGATTCATGATACAATTATGTGCTGCTTCTAATTTAAAACTGATTTTTGACCATTCAACTGAAGCAAGAACTTAACATTCAGGGACTCAATAAATACAACTAGCCAGTTTTCAATTTACAAACAAATCCTTGTGGTGACATAGCCAGTTAATCCATGTCTCAAAAACTCCCAAGTAGTTTGCAAACAATTAATTATTTTGACATGCAATCAACAAGCAACGTGGAAGATGTTTTGCCTCGCAGCACGACCACACCAACATGTTTATTGGTATCACCTCACTTTGCCTGTACTTTTTACCTCAAATAGGTTCCAGCATTAGTTTCAAATGTCTCATACTTGTTTTCAGAGCCATTCAGCCACCGCTGTTAACTCTACTCCACCAGCTTATATCCACACCCAGTTCAAAGCTTTTGGATCACTTTGCTTCTCCAATTCCACCTCTTGCCTTATAGTAATCATTCTACCACTGGTGCCCATGGATTTAACAACATTGCCTTTAAGATCTGAAAGTTTCCCTGTAATCTTCTCTCTCAGTTAAGAAGGTGCTTATAACTTTATCTCAACAATCTTGTCCTTGGTAATCTGTCTTTGGTATCTTTCCCGGTGACCTGTGCTACCTTTTGTTTGATAATTCCATTTATAAGTGAAATTAGATATTTATTTACATCATGAATGGTTTATCAATGAAAGTGAGTGCTGTTCATCTGATGATGCTCCTTGTGGGAGAAGGATGGCCAACACTCTGGAGCAACACTCTCTTAATCACCTTTTAAATAATTTAGGATCAAAGTGATATTGTACCACGAAGTACAAATTACATGTCGATGGGTTAATTTACTTTCCTTACACCCCTGGGCAACTTGTCATCGTTTGTCACTTTCTCGCACCAGGACGTAGTCCAAGAGGTGCCAGTGTTTGGATCGGGGATGCATCCAGGTAGTCTTCAGGCTGTCCCTCTGCTGAAAAAGGGTGCTTGTAATGACAAGCCACTGTTCTGCGCAGAGCTCCAACAGGAGGCGCCCATTGTTGTTGCACTTGCCAACACCATGCTTGCCCAGGATTCCTGGCCAGGTTTCTGAGTCTTTGCCGACATGAGCGTTGAAGTCGCCAAGGATGACAACCTTGTCGGCTGTAGGGGTGCGTTGAATGAGGTTGCGCAGATCAGTGTAGAACTTGTCCTTTTCTGCTGGTTCCGCCTGGAGGGTTGGAGCATAAACACTGATGAGGGTGATGCGACGTTTGTTTTGAAGGGGGAGTCGCATGGACATGATCCGGTCCGAGTGGCCTGTCGGGAGGTTTTCGAGATTGGAGACAATGGAGTTCTTGACCATGAAGCCTACACTAGATAGGAGTCATTCATCCATAGGCTTGCCAGAGCAGTAGAGTGTGTAGCCCGCGCCGCGTTCTTGGAGGCTGCCTATATCTGCAAGGCGGACTTCACTGAGAGCGGCTATGTCGATGTCAAGTCTGAGGAGATCATGTGCGATGAGGGCAGACCGACGTTCAGGTCGGTGGCTGTCAGCCTTTTCTAGCATGGTTCTGATGTTCCAGCATGCTAGCTTGAGTTTGTGAGCATCTTTTGAGGGGGAGGACGTGGAGGGGGAGGACATGGACATGTCCTCGGGCCTGCGCAAAGGAGCTTTTAGGTGGAGTGCAGTGGGCGCAGTACTGGCCCCACCCTTTACACCCATGATTCGTGTGCCGTGGCCAAGCAAGCTGGGACGTGGCAATGAGGTCCTTGGGTCGTAGGTTTTATATCAGAGTGGCCTTCTCCTATGCAGGTTTCTTACCCGGCCTGCCTCCCCTCCTAGGTCGGACCATATCTGGTCGCAATCCAACCTGTTGGCATCTGCCTGCTTCTCGGGGCCTCCGCCTGCTTCACTCTGCCGAGGCCGGGGCCACCGCCTCCCCCTTGCTTTTGCCCGGATTGGGGCCGCCGCTGCCTTCCCTGTGGCTGGACCGGGGCCGCCACCTCCTTCTTTCTCTGACACTCTACAAGAAGCTAAAACTGTTGGTAATACAAAGTTTCTTTTTATACAGGAAGAATTCGTGGATTCAAACTAATTAACAAATACACAAAGTGTTTTGATATTCTTGCCCATAATAACTCTGTGCCATCTGCCCAACCAGCAAAACAAAACACCGCCACCTCATTTTAGGGATCAATAGAAGACCATACAATAAAACAAGTTTAGTAGCAGAATCCTCTGCATGCATCTTTCTTATACCCAGTTCATAGCACTTCATTATGTCTGCTTCTGCAAAAAGATATGCTCTGGATTTAATAACAAGAGGTGCTAATTATTTTTCCATACATTCTAATCCTCAACATCTTCACTTCTCTGATCATATTTCAGATTGATCAAGAACAACTTGTTATAGAATTCATCAGTGCTTACAAAATAAACAACACACTGACAGAATCAGCAATTATTTATTTCTCAAAAATAATCTGCAGACTTAATGCCCCTGAAATAGCATGGTTATAATTGACTCTGACCAGAGTGGCAAACTGTTAACCATATTTATCTGACATCAAAAGCCTGAACTTTGCAAGTGGCTGTGGCAATTGTAATTCTCAACCTTTTTGGCTAAGGCATCCCCCACCCCATAGGAATCTGCTCAAAGTTTATTGGTTCCATTCCTTGTGAAGCAATGCTTCTCCCATCAACTACATAAAAATATTTTATGACCAATCTGTGCCCCCCCCCCCTTTAAATCTGCTGTGGCCCCTAGGGGGTAGGGCATACAGGCTCCATTGATATTCTCTCTTTGAAGAAACGGGATCATATCACATGAGTTTCCTTTGCTGACCTTTGTTCTGGAGTGATTGATCTTCACTCTATAATTGCCAGATTGCCAGCACTGAGGAACTATGAAACAATTAATGCATTATAATCCATTTCCAATTATAATCATCATAAAAAAAGTAATTCATGTCAAGAGCATCATTTGTCATAAATGCCATTATTATTGCACGGATGAAATGAGCATCTTGATAACAATTTCTCTTGTGAAATCATTTCAAATAATTAATGCTCCAACTAGCAATGGTCACATCTCAGTGAAATTAACTTGAGACCTTTGCTTCACTTATTCCTACCTCTTTCTTGTAATTATGTCTCTCTTTCATTATGTTTTAACACTGTTGCATATGGATTTTCCAATGGATTCAATATAGTCATTTACATTCTATTTTATAGCCTATTTAATGTTGGTCCATTGCAAGCAGAGCCATGTCAATTCTCCTCATTTCAATTCACTGAGGCATGATCTGCTGGAATCAGAATAATACATGGACATTATTGGTACATGGGCAGGGATGAGAAGATCAATATAGTGAGGAATCAGATAATGAAATATGATCCCAAGGTAAGTCCCCTCTGATCTGTGACAAATACTTCTTTGCTTTCAGCATCACTTATCGGAGACCAAAGCAATGAGAAATAAATAAGCAAAAATGTAAATATCCACTAAATTCTTCAATAAATTTACATTTTAAATTAGACATACAGCACTTTGTAACAGGCCAATTCAGCCCTACAAGTCCGAAGCCCCTGGAGAAAACCCATACAGACACGGGGAGAATGTATAAACACCTGACAGACAGCACGGGTATTGAACCAGGTCCAGTCCCGATCGCTGGTGCTGTAAATAATGCATTGCACTAACCACTATGCCAACTGAGCCGCCCTATGATTCAATACAGTTTGGGAAGAGTTTTAAGTTGTGTCTTTTTTTTCTGCCAGTTTGTTAATCAATAGTTTTCTTATAATTCATTGTACAGTAAATGAGAAACCAGTGCAGCCCTATCCACGTGCAAAATATTCTTTGAAAGATATTTGACCAGCTTAACGGAGACAGAAATCTGTACCTTTATGGTTCATTGATTGTCATCAAACATAGCTTGATGCCAAGCAAAAAACAAAGGTACTTGAACAAGCAGATGTTCAGATTCCAAAAGCTGTCACAGTGGGATAAAAGCACGCAATAAATAGTTCTGAAAGTTTTGGCGATTCTACCTAAAAAAGAATTAAAGTCAATAACGCTGTCCATATGGAATGCATAATATTTTGTATAGAAGTAACCAATACATGAAAGTGATTGCAAATCAAAGCATTAATCTCAGTTTTATACATTAAAGGCTGTTGATTATGCTGTTGTGTTTTTGTAATCATTCAAATACCTTCCATACGACAGTTTTACATTAGTTTTTACTGTTGAAAATGCACCTATTTCACTTTGGCAGAAAAATAAATATTAGTAATCCATGAACAACAATAAGTGGACCTTTTAAAAGTAGCATTTTCAATCTTTCTTGATATTTTGTTAAATTATCCACTGGGAAACAACAGAATGATTCCATTCACAAATGACCTACACAAGCAATAAGGGTTTTCTTTAATCTCAATTTTAAAATGCTTTCCAGTGTAAAGTTCAGCAAGTGTGTAAAGGTTTGATGAATTACATTTAAAAAGTAAATAATTTTACTGCCAATCACTCTAAAATAAATCGAGTCCCTAATCCAAGTAGGCTGGGTACTCATTAAGTGAAACATGAAATCCCTGAGATTGTAGTAAAAACACACCAAAATGCTGGAGAAACTCGGTCGGTGTTTCAGCGTCTTTAGGAGATGAAGATATATTCCTAACCTTTTGGGGCTGAGCCCTTGTTCAAGGAATAAGCAGAACTTATTAACTCACTGTTGGCCATTTCATGTTTTAATGGATGATCCCTTAGTTTGCTACACCATCATGATGACCAAAAAGCTGTAACCAAACATGTCTTGCTCTTCCTCCAGTAATTCTTTATCTAAAGACTATTTTGTTGACAATGTTCTGTCTTGAAGAGCAGGAAGGCAGGAATCATACTGATTCCTGACCACTCTAAATGATACAAAAGTTGACGTACATAGATCATCCTAAATCAGCTTTCAATAATCTGCTTTAACCACACGTACTCCCCCCACCCCACCCCCACCCATCGCCAAATATTTGAACAGCTACTAAGTTACAATGGTGCAAAATGTTCATCAAATTGGAAACAAATTGGTTTCCCCATTGCAGAAGTATACGGCATTCAGTGTGGTCTTTACATTGGAGTCAACAAGTGCAGTTTGTGACCACTTTGTGGGGCACCTTTCTCAATCCCAGTCCCATTGAGACATCAGTTTTCAATCTTCTATATTGCTTCAGCAATACCTAATGTGAGTTTGAGAAATAGCAACTCACCTTCCATCTTGGTATTTTGCACCCCACAAGACATAACTTTGAATTTAAAATTTTCAATTAAATCCCTACTTATTTTACTTTCTCTTCAAATGTGACTGTACCTTGTTGTTTCAATATTTCTCTTTTCTGTCTCTAACTATAAGCTTTTAAATTTATTGCTAACCTGACAACTTTGCCTTGGATCTGATCACAGACATTCCCTCATTTCTCTGCATCCTTACCCTCTCTGCAACTTGTGTTCTCTCACCTTGATAAAGTGTCCATGACTGCCACATCAATTATACATCTCTCGCCAAAGATGCTGCATGACCTGTTGAGTATTTCTAGCAATTACTGTTTTTGTTTAAGACTTCAAATGGCTGCAGTTTTTTTTGGCTTCAATTACTTGTCAAGACAGTGGTTTGTTGCCCTCTCTTACTTTTTCCATTGTCTTCTCCAGTACCTTTTCTCTTGTAGTATATCTTAGGAATTTTACTACAATAGATCTTGGTTTTTGTTGTGGTTGTGGTTTAGAGGCCAATACTCTATGTGCCCTTTCTATTTCCATTTCTTGCTGTAGTTCTGGACATCCTAGGGTCTTAGGGATCCACTCTTTTATAAACTCCCTCATATTCTTGCCTTCTTCATCTTCCTTAAGGCCCACTATCTTTATGTTATTTCTTCTGTTATAATTTTCCATTGTATCTATTTTTTGAGCTAGTAGTTCTTGTGTCTCTTTAGTTTTTTTATTAGATTCCTCCAATTTCTTTTTTAAGTCTTCTACCTCCATTTCTGCTGCTACTGCCCGCTCTTCCATCTTATCCATTTTCTTTCCCATTTCTGTTAAAGTCATATCTATTTTATTCATTTTCTCTTCTGTGTTGTTTATTCTTTTTCTTAAATCCTTAAATTCCTGTGTTTGCCATTCTTTAAATGACTCCATGTATCCTTTAATAAGAGAAAGTATATCCTTTATCTTGCCTTTCTTTTCTTCTTCTATTTCACTGTACTCTTCCTCTTCCTCTTCTTCTTCCTCTGGGTTGGCCATCTGTTGTTTCTTTGGTGCCCTTTCCTTCTCTTCTTTCTTGTTTCTATTGCCTTCTGTGGTCTCTTCTTGCTGCAGGTGTTCTGCAGCTGTCGTTGCTGGCTGTGGAGATCGACTCCCCAGCTGGTCCCCCCTCCTGTCGGTGTGTTTTTTTTCATTCGCATCGCGCATGCGCGATTCCTCGCGCATGCGCGGTTGCGCACTTTTACTCGGCTCAGCGAGCCATTTTTGTAGTCCATTATTTACCGACCTGAGGGAGCGGGTTTCTCTCTCCGCAGCGGGCCTCTTCGGACAGGTAAGGCCTTCACCTTTTTCCTCCTTTGTCTTCTCTTCCTCTCTTCTTACCGTTGCTTTCGATTTTTCTTTTTTTGTCGCCATCTTCTTTCCACCTTTATACTCACTTTTCTGTAACTTTTATTTCTGTGCCTTTGTGTTTTCCTTTGTTTTTCCCGACTTTTCTGGAGAGGGCTGGAGTTCACCGTCCGGCCACTACTCATAAAGGGCAAAAAATCTTCATTTATCCAGATATAAGTTTTGAACTCCTAAAGAAGAGAAAAGAGTTCAATACAGCAAAGGCAATTTTATGGAAGAAAGGGTATAAATTTATACTAAAGCATCCAGCGGTATTGAAAATATTTATTCCAGGACAACAAAACAGACTATTCTCGGATCCAGAAGAAGCACGAAAATTTGCAGAACAATTACATAAATAGACTGAGGGAGGAAGACGGGTAATGAGAGTTAAAATGATCACGATTGATATGTATGTGGGTAAAGACAAAAATAGACTGAGGGATGAAGACGGGTAATGAGAGTAAAAATGATCACGATTGATATGTATGCGGGTAAAGAGGTATAAGAGTGAATAGAGACAATGTGCATACGTGAATGTACTTAGAGGAAAATATAGATAGTATAGACAAGAATTAATAAGGGAAGGTAATGGAATAGAGAGAATAAGGAGGGAATTAAAAGAGTGACCTTTGTGACATATGAAAAGTGAAATCTTTTCTGGGGGGGCGGGGTGAGGGGAAATAGCGGTCACTGCAAAATCAGTTGACGCTTGCGAGTGGATTCGCAAATCCAAATGGAGAGGGGAGATGTGGTTGTCCGACAAGGGATAAAGGACAACTCAGGAGGGGAAGGGGAGATTGGGGATAAATAAGATAGAAATAGGAGAATAAGGAAAATGTTGGATGTTGTAGGAATGTTGTCTTATAAAGAGTTGAAAATAAGAAAACAGAAATGGAAAAGGAGGAAAGGTAATGATGGAAAAACGGAAAGAGAAGATAAACAAAATATAAAAGGGCTACGCTGAACTATATGACTTTAAATATTAATGGAATACGAGGAACAAAATAAATTAACAGAACCATTTGGAACAGTAGAAATACAAGAGATAATAAAAAATTTACCAAATAATAAGACACCAGGAGAGGATGGACTCCCAATAGAATTCTACAAAACATTTAAAGACCTAATAATACCGCCCCTCCTGGATGTAATCAACCAGATTGATGAGACACAAAACTTACCAGATTCATGTAAAACAGCAATAATTACAGTGATACTAAAACAAGGGAAAGATCCACTCTCACCAGCGTCATATAGACCAATATCTTTGCTAAACACAGATTATAAGATAATAGCTAAACTATTAGCGAACAGATTAGCAGAACAGGTACCGAAAATGGTAAATTTAGACCAAACTGGATTTATCAAAAAAAGACGCACAACAGACAATATTTGTAAATTTATTAACTTAATTCATGCAGTAGAAGGAAATAAAGCACCGGCAGTAGCAGTTGCTTTAGACGCAGAGAAGGCCTTCGACAGAGTAGAATGGAATTACTTGTTCAAAGTATTGCAAAAATTCAGTTTACCGGAGAAGTATATTAATTGGATTAAAGCATTATATAAGGGACCGTTAGCGAAAGTGACAGTAAATGGACATGTATCAAAGCAATTTAACTTAAGCAGGTCAACACGGCAGGGATGCCCACTATCACCATTATTGTTTGCGCTAGCTATAGAACCACTAGCAGAATCGATAAGAAGAGATAATAATATAAAAGGAATAAAAATAAAAGACAGGGAATATAAAATCAGTCTGTTTGCGGATGATGTGATAGTGTACTTAACAGAACCAGAACTATCAATAAAAGAACTATATAAGAAATTGAAGGAATATGGAGAAGTGTCGGGATACAAGATAAACGTAAATAAAAGTGAAGCAATGCCTATGAATAACGCGGATTTCTCAAAATTTAAGGAGGAATCCCCATTCAGATGGCAAACGCAGGCAATAAGATACCTAGGTGTGCAAATAAACAAAAATCTAGGCCAATTATATAAACTCAATTACAATCCACTAATGAAAAAATTACAGGACGATTTAGAGCATTGGAAAGAGCTACCACTAACACTGATAGGAAGGATAAACTGTATTAAAATGAACATTTTTCCAAGGATACTATACTTATTTCAGGCATTGCCAATACAACTGACAGAAAAATTCTTCAAAGAGTTAAAGAAAATAATAAGGAGATTTTTATGGAGAGGGGGGAAACCAAGGATAGCACTAGACAAATTAACAGAATGGTATAAACAAGGAGGCTTACAATTGCCAAACTTCAAAAATTATTATAGAGCCGCACAATTAAGGTACCTATCAGATTTTTATCAAACAAGGGAAAAACCAGACTGGACGAGACTAGAATTAGATAAAATAGGGGAAAAGATACCTGAACACATATTATATAAATGGGACGAAAAATTGGTACAACATAGAACTTCTCCAGTATTACACCATCTCCTCAATATATGGAAGAAGATTCATGTAGAAAGAAATAAAATAAATTACCAAATACCAAAACTAATATTGACGCAAAATAAGCTACTCCCTTTTACAATAGACAACCTTGCCTTTAGAAAATGGGAAAAAAAAGGGATTAAAAGAATAGAAAATTGTTTTTCAGGAAGTAGATTCTTATCCTTTGAACAAATGAGAGATAAGTACAATATAACGGGAGATACAGCGCTGGCATATTACCAACTGAGATCCTACTTGAAAGATAAATTAGGAAGCAACTTGAGTTTACCAGAGGGAAGTAACCTTGAATATGTGATTACAGATACAATGTTAATCAAAAGATTTATAAAAAATATGTATATTAAACTGCAAGAAAAGGAAAATGAGGAAACAAATGGTAAAACTAAACAAAAATGGGAACAAGATTTAAATATAAAGATAAAAAAGGAAACATGGGAGAAGTTATGCTCTGGAACGATGAGAAATACAATAAATACGAGGCTGCGTATGATACAATATAATTGGTTACACAGACTATACATTACACCGCAAAAGTTAAATAAATGGGACCCAACAGTATCTGATAGATGTTTTCGATGTAAAAAAGAAAGGGGAACAACAATTCATGCAATCTGGACATGTGAGAGAGTAGAAAAATTTTGGGATGATCTCAATCAGATATTAAATAAAATAACAGAAAACAATATACCAAAGAATCCAGAGATCTTTCTCCTAAGTAACATAAAAAATAAAGAATTTGGAATTGACTTGGAGGATGCACAAAAAAGATTTGTTAAGATAGCCCTAGCTGTAGCAAAAAAATGTATTATGTCAACCTGGAAATTGGAAGATAATTTGAAAATACAACAATGGTATATAGAAATGAATAAATGTATTCCATTAGAAAAAATAACATATAGTTTAAGAAATAATATTGAAATATTCGAACAAGTATGGGAGCCTTACATTAAATACAATAGCGAAAACCTACCGGGAACAAACATTACCTAAGTTGATGGAAGGAGAAGAGAAGAAAAGAATGGACTCAGTAGAATTTCTGGTGTATTTTTGTTGAATGACAACATTGTCTAACTGAATTAATGCAACCTAGATTGTATAACTAAAATGGATGAGAGGGGGGGGTGGCTTGGGAGGAGGGAGGGGGGAGGGAGAAAAAGTCACTGTAAATGTGTGGAAAAGAAAAAGTGTATATCATGGCTATTGTGATTTATGGTGTGAAAAATAAAAAAATTAAAAAAAAAAAAAAAAAAAATATTAATGGAATACATAACCAAATTAAAAGGAAGAAACTACTAAATTTAAATGAATAAATGTATTCCATTAGAAAAAATAACATATAGGTTAAGAAATAATATTGAAATATTCGAACAAGTATAGGAGCCTTACATTAAATACAATAGCAAAAACCTACCGGGAACAAACATTACCTAAGTTGATGGAAGGAGAAGGAAAGAAAAGAATGGACTCAGTAGAATTTCTGGTGTATTTTTGTTGAATGACAACATTGTCTGACTGGCTTAATGCAACCTAGATTGTATACCTAAAATGGATGAGAGGGGGGGTGGGGGGGTGGCTTGGGAGGAGGGGGGGGAGAAAAAGTCACTGTATATGTGTGAAAAAGAAATAGTGTATATCATGGCTAATGTGATTTATGGTGTGAAAAATAAAAAAATTTTTAAAAAAAAAATTACTTGTCAAGACACCAAGATATAGGATGTAGTAAAAAACATAAACATGCTTGAGGAACTCTGCAGGTCTTATAGTGTCCTTTGGAGATAAAGATAAATACCAATGATTTGGGTCTGAGCCCTTTCTCAAAGTAGGTCCAGAACGGGCAGAAAGACAGAATGAGGTGTCCAGGAGGAGAAATAATTTTTAAAAGGGGAGAAAGGGTCTGTAGTGGAGGGTGGAGAATCCTCGTTGTAAAAGTGAGCACTGAGATGGAGCCAACAGAAGAAGAGTTCGGCATCATGGCATGTGTAGAACTCGTTAAGGTGTGGGCAAAGAGAGATGAAGGCAAGTACAGAGTGTTCCATCTCCGAGTTAAATGTAATGATAATGATCATGGTTGCAATGCAACTAGCAATACCTTACTGTTTGATTAGACTTGGCTGCCAGCAGTGGGCTGACACAGAGCAAGAGACAGTATGTTAGATCTGTAATGGAGGCTTGCAGCCTCGTGGCATGCCTCATGGAGCTATTTACAACAACGTTAAAGTAAAAAAACCTTTTCCTTCATCCATGTGTTGTCTAAGAACTCACACATATGAATACAAGATGTAACAGTAAAGACCAGGAAGGAGTGGGAGGGCGGGATCAATGGGGTGGAGAGTGTTGGTGTGAGGAAGCCAAGAATGGTAGGAAGGATCCAAGGGAGGGAGGGAAAAGTTGGGAAAATAAGATGTGGGGGTTTGTGAATGAAAGGAGCCAGAGAGAGAGAGTTTGCATCAGTGCTTTGGTCCTGTGGTCCGCCAGGACCAGGGTGAGAGTTTGCGTTAGAGGCTCAGTCCTGTAGGCCAGATGGATGTCAGATCAGATCTAGGGCCCTAAAATAAAGACAAGATTCAAGTAAATACTTACTTTGTGTTTTATGCACAATGTAGTCTCCCTGAGAAATGGATTTGACAACTTTAGATATGTTGAAAGATTTATTTGGAAATAGCCAACATTACTCTTCCACATAGATACATTATAGACTCCAAGAGTCATAGATCTATAGAGTATATAATAGGAAGGAAACAAACCCTCCAGATCATAATGTTGTGCCTTTATATATAATAGGCTGTCAGGATAAAGCAGGGAATTACAGGCCACTCAGCTTCACATTAGTAATGATGACTTACTGGTGGGGATTTTGAGATATTGAATTTACGTGCATTTGGAAAGGCAAAGAATGATAAGGGATAGTTCGCTTGTAAAATCGTATCTCCAGAATTAGTTAAATTTTTTGAGGATGACCAAGGGGATTGATGAGGGGAAGGCAGATGATGTTGTCTTCATGGATTTTAGGAAGGCTTTTGACAAGTTCCCACATGTTAGGCTAATTTGGAAGGTCAAATCACATGGGATCCAGGGTACACTGGTTAATTGTGCACAGAATTGGCTTGACACTAGAGACATTAGGTAGTCGTGGAGGGTTATCACTTCATTTGGATACCTGTGATATGTGTGTGCCACAAGGATTAATGCTGGGCTCACTGTGGTTTGTTATCTACATTGAAGACTTGAAAGGCAATGTAGTCAGCATGGTTAGTAAGTTTCATATCACACACCCATACTCAATTATCACAGATACAGCGATTGCAGTTCCAACTGTAGCCTTTGAACAACAGCAACATGCATTCTGAAAAGCATCTATTTATCACAAATATCTGCTTTCTGTCCCTTTTCAGTTTTGGTTGTTTGTAGCTCTGGTTTTTAATTAATAAGTCAATATACCTCTTTTTGAACCGGGATGTAATATTTGCCATGATCCAGTCTTTTGATGCCAGCCCTCTTGGAAGCTAACTGAGGCCTTTCTGCACCTTCATCCATGTCTCTCAAAACTGAGGATACATTCCATCCACAACAGGTGACGTGTTTCAGTGTAAACATAGTCAATCGTTCCCTTTTTGCTATCAATTTTCACCTCAAGAAGCATCTCAACGAACCTCTGAATTGACTGAGATTTTTGAAGCATCTCTTGCATTGGTGAAGGCCAATACAAAATACAAAACTCAAACATCTCTTTAAATAAATCTGAAATGTGAATCTGAAATATCACCTACTCCTTCGAAGCAGTTTTATTTGCCAAACTTCAGTTCAGTTATTCCCTGGCTGGTTCTCTTATTATCTTATCAGAGTCAGTCTATTTTTGGTTAAGACATTTGACTTTAGGTTGCGCCTTGCTCTTCTCCTTTGCTGATCTTAACAATCTGATCTGATGGGCACTATTTGCAAATATTATCCCACTGACTCTGGGCTACAGGTCCCGCACCAGATCCAATACTTAAAAATACTGCATGGAAAACAAAGAAATTGGGAAATTCTCAGATTTTTCAAAAATTCCTCCCCAGCTTTGACATTATTTCAAGGTACTGGAGTCCTCTAATATTACAACTTCTTAATTGTGCTAAATCTTCATGGGGCTTCCCAGCTAATCCCCTTGCTGTGGGATCATTTCGTAGACAGCTTCGTTTTTGCTCCTTTTCTCCAAACAAATGATTTCTTCTTAACCTGAGGCACATATTTTCTCGTGCATTACAAGATCTTCCACCTTGTTCATTTTCCTTTCCCAGTCCTCCCTGAGCATTTTAAATATTAAGTGCCCATTTCTGCTTTTTTTTTGATCCATGCTACAGTTATGGAAACTAGACTCTCAGCAACTCATTCACTTTCATCAATACCTTCCAGGCTGTACACCTGTCTTTATGTTTTCATCTTTTTTTACTTTTCACCTATTTAATGTTTTACTACTTTCTACGCTGGTGTTTTCAAACAACTGCATGCCTTTTTGCACTTTTTTCACTGTATCCTGTGAATGGCCTTCTCTCCACCAATTTAGTTCAAATGCTCTCTAATTACCTTTCCCATCAAAAGACATTTTGGACAAACCTCTTTCATTCTAGAACAGATCTTAGTCTCCCAAAACAATATGTGCTGGAGAAATTCAACAGGTCACACAGCATCCAACATTTCAGGCTTGGGCCCTTTGTCAGCTATCATACTTCCTAGGAATACTGTGTGTCCTGCTGAGTTTCTCCAGTATATTGTATATTGCACTTGACCCATATCTGCAGTCTTTCTTGTTCAATCCCACTCTCCCAGATGTCTGAAGCCCACATTTTGTACCATGCCTTTCACTACATATTAATCTGCTGGTGTATGGCATAGAGAGTAATCCAGAGCAGACTACCCATCAAATTTTTGGATGTCTTGAAAGTCGGGCCTCAATTAGTTGCTTTCCTTTCCAAACAAAATCAGTGTTAAGGCCACTGAGCTATGAAGAAATTATAATTACAAAAATCTACTTTAATATCTTTGGACTCTCCAGGTATCCTGAAGAGCACCTGCTACATTGATGTCCGCTGGTTCCCTTTTGATGTCCAGAGGTGTAATTTAAAATTTGGCTCTTGGACACATGATGGTTGGCTGCTGGATTTGCAGATGATGGATGCTGATATTTCCACTTACATACCCAATGGAGAATGGGATCTTGTTGGTAAGCTTAAGTATTTAAAAATAGTTTTACATTATGCTCAACAGAAAACGAGCAGGGAGAAAATAATGAACGCACAACTTCTTCCCTGCATATTAGAGTGTAAAATGATTTTTTTTTAAACTGATGTTGCATTTTATTGTCTCCTAGGTTCCTTTGAATAGTGGTATGCAGGTTTTACCTCTGCCCTAGATATGACATTATGTAAATTGAAAGCATAAGTGGCAGAATATGGGCAACATTTTGTTGCCTCCAAGCTCAGGTATTTCAATGTTGATCTGCCTTGTATACTCTAGTCCTAAATACTGCTGCCTGTGTTTTACCCAGCTCTGAGAATTACACACACCTCACACCAAATTAGTCTGTAGTCTTCCCTGCCTCAGATACCCATGTTCTTGAATTCCAATCACTTTCTATCCTATCACTTCCCTATCTCTGCAATCACTTGAAGCTACACAACCTTCCCTCAATTCTATTAGACCAGGTCTACGCCTTATATTTACCCCATTCAGGGGCAGCACGGTTGACATAGTGGTTAGTGCAACACCTTTGTGGACTGTAGCGATCTGGACTAGGGTTTGAATCCTGCACTGTCTGTAAGGAGTTTGTACATTCTCCCCATGTCTGCAAGGGTTTTCTCTGGGGGCTCCAGTTTCCTCCCACCATTCGAAACATACTGGTTGTAAATTGGGTGGCATGGACTTGTGGACTGAAATGGCCTGTTACCATGCTGAATGTCTAAAATAATAAATGACCTTCCTCTCCTTCACCAAAACATTGATAACTGCTTTGGCCAGGCATACGCTGAAATTTCCCCTGCCTCACTGTCTCTGCCATTTTACATTTGAGACTCAATATTCCCTAACTATCCAACAATGTTCTTGACTAGTTTCCTTCACCATCATTGTCTCCATTTGCCTCAGTATGCATTTATTTTTGTCTGATTATCACTCAGTCACATTCCTTAGAGTGATTTTTTTTCATGCGGAGGAATCAGATTGAAAAAGCTCAGCATATTCATGGCTTCAGAGTAGAAAATATTTATACTTTGTTGTTGGAATTCATCCTGTCCTTCAAAACACCTAATGCTAAACCAATGAACCCCTGGAGTATGTTTCCAGCTAAGGAGCAAAACAAAGATTTTGATGATAAGTGCAAATATAATATTCTGGAGAATCGTCCTTACATATTATTTGGAAGTTTAAAAAAATGGTGGCACTGCCTGAGCTGCAGCAATGGCAGTGCTGCTGCTAAAGTGGGCCCGCAGAGAGTGAAGAGAGGAAACACTGCACTTCTCCGCAGCATTTTACCACCAGTCCAACTACCGATGGCTCCGTACAGGCTTTAAACGGCCAGTTAAAGGAGCTAACAATGCTTTATTTTAAAATCCTGCAACCGTGGGTTCTGGGCAAGATGGCGGTGCCTAGGTTTGGCAGCAGCCTTGAGGGGTTGCAGTCTCTGGGGAAGCAGAGGACTAATGCAGGGCATCATAAAACAGGGAGACCACAAGTTCTTTGAGAAGGAAAAGCAGAGGAGATGTCCCACAGAACAGCGACCACAGTGGTGGACTAGTGAGGGTCTATGCGGCTGAAGAACACATAGGCAATGGGCTGTCGGTGACTCGAGGTGAAGAACCCACGGAGACTGCGGGATGCTGCCGATTGTGGTCAAAGGACTCACACCAGGCTATGGAATGCTGAAGACAGGTTGAGGGGTACCAAGTGCCAGAACTAGGATGCAAGAAGATGCCAAAGGCGCTAAGGGCTTCCTGATGGGGGATCAGTGGTTTGGATCTGGAACTCAGGTTGCCAATAGTTTGGACTGGTGTCTGTGACTGGCGTGACAGTGAAGATGAGGGAGCACTGGAAGCAGATGAGGCAGAACTGGAGGCAAATCCACAGACACTCAGTGACTCTGGGATTCTTCAGCTTCTCTTTCTCTAACTTTAAAAGGTGCCCAGCAATTTCTGCTGATGGCAAATCTGTCTGCCTTACAGCAGGCTAAAGCAAATTTTGTGTAATATTACACCTGCTTTATTACATGACAGTAAAGGAATCTTTAATCGTCTGAAAGGATTCTGCCTTGTTTGAGTAATACTGATTAAAAACGTCAGGCTGGTATGGAAGCTAATATTTGCTGATTTATGTTGTAGTCAGAGGAAGACTTTCAAAGAGATTTATGCTTCTGGAAACTTGAGTTTTGAGCAAGGAAGAGCATGAACTTTATCCTGGCTCAGTCTTTCACATCATACTTTGTGATTGTGAAATTTTCTGCAGTGGAGAGTAAGAAGCCCAGGGCTAATCCTTGCACCACAAGCTCCCTTAATCAAGTTTCTGGGAATAATAATCTGTTTTAGTGAGGCTGAATGAGGCATCTGTTATTCTCATTTATTAAGGAATTATTATTCAACACTCACAAGAGTAGATCAATTAAATAATATCCTTAAAAGTCTAATTCCTTGTTTGGAGGCAGACGCAAGTTTAAGGATTCAGTTGCACCATGTCAAGGTAAAGCTGAGACTTCTCTCTTTGAATTCATATCACATGTGCAGCACCCAAATCATGTCTAAAAATCTCTAATCACAATGTGCTTAATTTTAATGAATTAAAATTGAGGCTTTCAAACAGATGTTTGGAGGAAGTAAAGATTTAACAGCTCATGTTTTAGAACATTGCTTGATACAACCAATATGAGCACAGTACATTTATTAGAAAAATTATGATTTAATATTTTAGCATGATCAAAAACTGGACAATTTCATAATCTCTCTTTGCAAATAAAGCATTGCTCTTGTTGGAGTGTTTGTTCCCTTGTGTTAGCACAGGACAGAAAACAGAGTATTTCATGTAACCTTTGAATATTGGTTGGGACATCAGGCAGTGTGTGTGACTAAAGACATCTGTCAAGGGGATGGAATCTAATGGCTGCAATTAATTCTGCAGAAGAGTCTGATAGAATCAGACTAGCTGTGTATCTGCACATTGAATGCTGATTTTGTTATCTTTGATGTGAAATTAACTAGAAATTGGTGTGGTGGGGGGGGGAGGGGTGTCGTGATGACTTTTACCACTTTTGAAGGTTATCTGAAAATAACTAAAAACCCCGCTTAGTGATTTTCAAAGTAAGAACTGTGGAAATTTCAACAATTATTGAAGCTGAGCACAGGTCTTAATTGTGCTGGAGGCAAGATAATGTCATTATATATTTGCTTTTCCATTGAAGGAGCAAGAACAGAGATGGAACAAAAACAGTTAGTACTCGGTGGGTACATTGAACTACAGTGTTGTGGCTGTTACAGAGACTTGGCTGGTGGAAAGGCAGGTTTGGTTGATGTAGGCTCCACCAAGCATACAAACAAGCAGGTGTAGCTGAGACCCAAGCGGGCAACCATGGCTACTCCTTGAATTTTGAGAAAGTGGAATGAGTTGAAGGAAAAGTTATTTAGGGTGAGAACAAGTTTTGTCAGGCAGAAGAGGGTGACTGGTTGCGTCTTTGATCCAGGAAGAAGCGAAGTGCTTTCAGACCTTCTGTGTGGGGGAATGGAGGTATAAAGGGATTGGACATCCGTCATGAAGATGAGGCAGTCTGGTTTGGGGAAAATGAAGATGTTGAGGAGATGGAGGACATGCGAGATGTTGTGGATGTAGGTGGGGAGGGATGAGACTAAGGGAGAAAGGATAGAGTCAAGGTAGGATTAAATGAGTTCAGTGGGGCAGTAGCAGGCAGAAACAATGGGTCTACCCAAATGATTGGGTTTGTGTATCTTGGGTAGGAGGTAGAAATGCCTAGTGCGATGGTGGGAGAGAATGAGGTTGGTGGCCGTGGAGGGGAGGTGACTAGAGGTGATGAGGTTGTGGATGGTTGATGTGTGGCGGTGAGGTCCTGTGGGAGGGGTTGTTAGGAGGAGGGGTCTGAGAGCTGTCAACTGGCCTCGTCAGTGTGCTAGACCACAACTATTCCACCCTTGTTGGTTGGTTTGATGATGAGGTTGGAATTGTTATGGAGAGAGTGGAGGGCAGAGTGTTCTGAGGAGGTGAGGTTGGAATACGAGAGAGGGGTAGCAAAGTTGAAATAGTTGATGTCTTGGTGACAGTTGGAAATAAAATGGTTCCAGAGTGGGCAGCTGGCCAGGATGAGGTATCCATGAGAAGGAAGAAGGCTTGAAGCAGGACAAATAGTCCTGGGTGGGAGGTGGAGAGTCGTGGTCATAGAAGTGGTCCCAGAGGTGGTGGAAGAAGAGTTTGGCATCGCAGCATGTGTGGAACTCATTGAAGTGAGGGAGGAGGGGGACAACGTTCAGGCCTCTACTGAGGACTGAGTGCTCTGTCAGAGAGGGGGGAAGATCAGAGGGGATTATAAAGACCAAGCAGGGATCAGAGTGGGGAGGGTGTTGTGGGATGGGGGAGGAGAAGGGTTGGGGATGAGGAGGGAGGGGGGAAGGGGAGGGGTGCAGGGGAGGTCAGAGAGGTTGGGTGGTGGGGGAGGGGCGAGGTCAGCAGTGAGAGAGGTGGTGGGGAGGGTAGCTAGAGAGAGGGAGGAAGAGATGGGGGTAAGAGAGGAGGAGGCAGGGAATGGGAGGTGGTGGTGTAGTGGGGACATGTGTAGGGAAGGAGGTGTGAGGAAGATAAGTGAGTGGGATCCTGAAGCGAGATCAGGACTCTGGTTACACATGGTGTAAATTTGCCACAGAGTCTTCAGCATCATCTTCTGCTGGATTTGGCAGTCAAGGTGTCAGAAGCTCCGCTGAGTTGGGGGACGGGGTTGATGTTATGGTGGGTGGCCATGGCATCAGGAACTCTGTGAGGTCTGTTGCTGGGTTGGTGTTGTGGTGAGCAGCCATGGCATTGGGACCTCCATGGGATCCACAGGCAGGGTTGGTGTACAAATGAGTGGCTGTAGCATTGGGAACTCCATGAGTTCCGATGGACAAACAGTGTTGTTGTTATTGGAGACTTCATCTTCTCTAATATTGACTGGAACTTCCTGACTGCAGGGGCTGAATTTGTCAGCTATGTTCAAGAAGGATTCCTGACACATTATGTGGATCAGCTGATGAGAGGAGAGGCTACATTGGGGAATGAACCTGGTCAGGTGTTGGACCTCTTGGTGGGGGAACATTTTGGTGAGAGTGACCACAGCTTCAACATAGCTATAGATAAGGATAAATCAGAGAATATGGGAAGTTGTTTAATTGGGGAAGGGCTAATTACGATGAGATAAGGCAGGAACTAGGGAGAGTACATTGGAAACAAATGTTCAAGGGTGAAAGCACAGAACTAATGGGGAGGAAATTTAGGGATCACTTGTACTGGGTTCAGGATAGTTTATCCCACTGGGACAGGGAAAAGATGGTAGGAAAAGGCAACTGTGGTGGACGAAATAGCAGCTTGTCAAGAGGAAGGAAACATAAATTAGACATAGGAAGCAGGAAATGGGAAGGGCTCATGAGAAGTATATGGCAGCCGAGAAAAAGCTGAAGAAAGGACTTAGGAGAGTTCAAAGGGGGCACGAGAAGGCCTTGTCATGTAGGATTAAGGAGAACCCAATGGTGTTCTATGTGTATGTGAAGAACAGAAGGATGACGAGAATGAAGGTGGGGCTGCTTAAGGATAAAGGAGGCAACATGTGCCTGGAGGCAGAGGAGGTTGGGGAGGTCCTAAATGAATACTTTGCTTCGGTATTCACAAAAGAAAAGGACCTGGATCAGGATGAGGTTGAAATAGAACAGGCCTGTGTGCTGGACAATGTGGAGTTTAAGGAAGAGGAAGTGTTGAATCTTCTTAAAAACATCAAGATTAATAAGTCCCCGTGCAGACACGACATACGCCAGGCTGCTCTGGGAAGTGAGACAAGAGATAGCTGGGGCAGTAGCGATGATCTTTGAGTCCTCTTTGGCCACAGGGGAGGTGCTGGAGGATTGGAGAATGGCCTTGTTTAAAAAAGGTAATAGGGAGAATCCTGGAAATTATAGAGTTGTGAGTCTTACGTTACTGGTGTGGAAACTAATGAAAAGGATTCTTAAGGGATAGGATCTGTGATCATTTTTAGAAATATATTATTTTCATAGCTTTGTAAAGAGAAAGTCATGCCTCACAAGCCTAACTGAGGTTTTTTTGAGGAGGTAACAAAATAAATCGATGAGGATAAGGCATTTGACAAGGTCCCCCATAAGAGGCTCATTCAGAACATGTGAGGCATGAGATCCATGGAACCATGGCTGTGTGAATAAAAACTCGGCTTGCATGTAGAAAGCAGAGAGTAGTAGTGGAAAGAAAGTTTTCTAACTGTGACTATTGGAGATCTGCAAGGATCTGTTCTGGGTCCCCTGCTCTTTGTGATTTTTATAAATTACATAGATGAAGAGGCAGAAGAATGGAACAGTACATTTGTGGATGATGCTAATGTTGGAGGAGTTGTGGATAGTGGTTGAATGTTGTTTTAAGTTACAAAAGGATGTAGACAGGATGTAGAGTTGGGTGGAGATGTGGCAGATGGAGTTCAATCAAGTTAAGAGTGAGGTGATGTAATTTGGAAGGACAAACCAAAAGACTGAGTACAGGGTTAAAGGTTGGTTACCTAAGAGTAGGACCTTGGAGTCCAAATCAATAGATCCCTCAAGGTCACCCACGGTTGATAGGATAATGAAGAAGGCCTATGGGATGTTGGGCTTCATTAATAAGGAGATAGATTTCAAGGGTCAAGAGGTCATGATGCAACTCTGCAAATCTCTAATGAGACCACACTTAGAGAATTGTGTTCAGTTCTGGTCACCTTATTATAGGAAAGATATGGAAGCTATGATTTACCCGGATGTTGCCTGGATTGAAAAATAAATCGTATGAGACAAGGTTGAACAGTGTCCTTTGTGTAACAAAGATATAGATACATAACCAGCATTTCATGCTTGAGACTTTTATCAAAGTATGAGAATATGCCGACAAGCATCCAAACAAAAGTGTAGGAGGGAGGAAGGGGGTGATAGTAAAGGCAGGAGATGATAGGTGGAGAAAGGAGGGAGGAGACAGCAGCAATGAGGAGGGATGGTTGGGTGGATGAGGGGAAAGGGGGGAGAACTGGAAAGACAGGAAAGTGGGGGTGGAAGGAAAGGCGAGCAGGTTTAGTAGAAAGCAGAAAAGTCAATGTTAATGCCAACTGGCTGGAGAGTGCCCAAACAGAAAATCCCTCCAATCTACCAGTAGTCAGGGTGGGATGGTACATAATGGCTTGTTTCTGTGCTGTAACCATTCTATAATTCTCTGATCAATGTCAAATGAAATATCAGCTGTAGCAATGATTTAAATTCTCTGAAGATGATTTAACTCCTGAGTTTAACCAAAGGACCATGATTATATGAAGCATTTTTTTAAATGAAATTAAATTGGGGCAGTGAATGTACACAGACATCGGGTTGTTCCTTCCTTCCTTGAAAGAGATCCACCTCCAGTGACTGAATATTGTAAGGAGGAAAAAGCTGCCCTCATCGAGTTCATGCTTTCTTGGTCATCCTTTCTTTTTTTAAATATTTTATTTAATATTTCATGCATGCAGTAACTAGAATTATTGTAATAATATAGATATATAAAAAAACCAAAATGATTACATACATGATGGCTTTCATGCCACCTCAAAACCCCTCCCTCCCAACCAACCTCCCCCCCCCCCCAAAAAAAATACAAAGTGAAAGAAGAAAAAAAATTGTAGGAATAAAAAGATAAGAAGAAAGAAAAGAGAAAGTAAAACAAAAAGAATCTTTGGATTGCAGAGAGAGATGTCTAGCAGTACACTTCAACAGTCCTAGCATAAATATAGGGAGGAGAATTCTGCAGGGCTAGAGGGATAAAAAGGATATCACAACAAATTCAATCCCATTATTTGAGTGTACAGGTGTGTAGGGCACAACCAGTAACCACAGAGACAAGCTGAGCAAACGATAGGCTTTAATACACAGAAGAACCTTGCTGGCCTGGATCCCAGGATAGGAATGGTGGCTCGACCTTTATGGCCCAGGACTGTGGGGGAGGAGTCATAGGGTATGGGTGATCTGTGGGCGGGCCAGCTCCATATATACAACCAATAATGATAATTATATACAATGGAGGAAACATATCACTACGTTCACCCCTCCTCCTTTTAGAACAGAACCACCCCACCCCCACCTTGGATCTGGAACAGAAAAAAAACTGCCAAGACTAAAGATTCAGTCTCACCAGTGACCTCATCTGTCTACGGGACCTGTGGGGAGCAGGGATGGGAGTAGTCTGCTGTTCCGCCGGCTGAGTGTCTACAGACAGGATCACCATTCGATTAGACAGAGAGGGTACTGTCTGTGTTGGGGCAATGCCAGTCACAGAACTGAAGAGAGGCGGGGTCAGCGCCCTGATGGGAGCCGGTTCCATTGGAATGAGGTCCGCGGGGAGGGGGGGTGGTATCCCAGGTGAGTCTCCCCCTAACAGTGAGTCCCATTGTAGGGTAGTGTGAAACACAGGGTGAACAGGGGTGTAATGGGTGGTTCTGGGCTCTCCAGCATGTGCCAGATCCTGGATGGGTACAGTGTCCTCATGGCCATCAGAGTACCTCACAAAAGTGTACTGAGGGTTCGAATGAGGTGCACCTCTTCGACCAACAGGTCAGTTTTATGGCCCATCATGTGCCTCCTGAGAAGGACCAGCCCTGGTGTCGCCAAACATGGAGGAATCGAGGAACCATTCACCGACTTCCTAGGGAAGGCAAACAATGCTTTCGTGAGGGGTGGTGTTTGTGATGGTACAAAGGAGCAACCAGGTGGCATGCAATGCCTCTGGCAGGACATCCTGCCAGCATGCCACTGGCATATCTTTGGACTTCAGGGCCTTCTGGTGGCTATGCCTCTGGGCGAGAAAATACTGCTGCAGCTCCTCACTCATGAATGAGGAACCCCAATCACTGAGGATGTACTCGGGTTACCCAAACAGAGTGAAGATACTGCGTAGTGCCTTAATCACTGGCCGAGGTCATATCCGAACAGGGGATGGTAAAAGGGAACCGGGAGTATTCATCAATAATGTTTGGGAAATAAATGTTCCTGTTTGATGAGGGAAATTGACACTCAGTCATTCGAATGGGCAAGTGGCCTTAGTGAGGTGTGCCTTCTCAGGTCTATACAACTGCGACTTGCATTCTGCCCAGACTTGACAACATCTGGTCATGGACGGAGTACGGGAGGTTCCGAGTTTTGATAAAGTAGAACAATCTCATAACTCCAGGGTGGCAGACAGAATCATGCAGGGCTAGGAGACGGTCGAGATGCATGCTGGCACACATTCCATGGGATAGCGCATCAGGAGGATCGTTGAGTTTACCTGGCCGGTACAAGATACCATAATTATAAGTGGAGAGCTCAATTCTCCACCTGAAGATCTTGTCATTCTTGATTTTACCCCATTGCTTCATGTTGAACTTGAAGGTGACGGCCCTTTGGTCCATCACCAGGGTAAATTGTTTCCTGGCCATGTAGTGGCGCCAGTGGCACACCACCTCAACAATTGCCTGCACCTCCTTCTCGTCTAAGGAGTGCCATGTCTCAGATCTGTGTGAGGGTATGGGAAAAAAAAGGCTACTGGCCTGCCTGCCTAGTTTAGTGTGGCGACCAGCACAAAGCCAGAAGCATCGGTCTCACCTGAAAAGGGATGGATTTGTCTACGGCATGCATTGTGGCCATAGCAATGTCCTCTCGGATCTGATGAAAAACAGCCTGGGCCTCTGCCAGTAATGGAAACATTGTGGACCTAATGAGGGGGTGGGCCTTATCGATGTACTTGAGCACCCATTGTGGATAGTAGGAGAACAGCCCCAGGCACCTCTTCAGTGCTTTCAGGGTGTTTGGGACTGGGAACTCCATTAGGGACCACATGTGGTCAGAGTCTGGGGCAATGACACCATGCGCCACGACACATCCTAGGAGAGCCAGGTGATTGATATTAAAGGCACAGTTGTCTTTATTTTATGTAAGATTTCTGCAGTCGGCAGAAATTTAGCTAGGTTAGCGTCGTGGTCCTGCTGATTGTGGCGGCAGATGGTGACATTATCAAGGTAGCGGAAGGTCGCTGCCAGGTTATGCTCCTCCACCATCCTGTCCATCACCCTCTGGAATGCAGAGATGCTGTTGGTAACACCAAAGGGATCCCAGAGAAAATGAAAAAGTTTCCCGTTGGCTTCAGAACCTGTATAAATTCAGTCACTGAGGCAAAGAGAAAGCTGGTGATAGGCCAACTTAAGGTCAATAGTCGAGAATACACGATATTGCGCCACCTTGTTGACCATGTCAGCTATCCGGGGAAGGGGGGTAAGCATCCAGCTGGGTGAAGTGATTGATAGTTTGAGTGTAGTCAATGACCATTCATGGCTTGGTCCCACCCCTGACCACCCGAACCTGGACTCTCTATGTGCTGGTACTCGGGGCGATGATCCCCTCCGCAAGGAGTTGCTGAACCTCAGCCCAGATAAATGCCATGTTCTTGGCATTGTAGCATCTGCTCTTGGTAGTGACGGGTCGAAAATCCGGGGTGAGGTTTGTGAATAGCAGCAGAGGGGATATCCAAAGGTGGTGAGGCTGCAGGCTGCAGCTGGGGGCTTGGGGAGGGGTCCATGAATTGTAGGGTTGCTCACTGTGAGGGGCAGCTGGGAGCATCTGAATGCCATCATCATGCTCTTGAACTGGCTTTGAAAGTCCAGGCCCAAGAGGATCGGTGCACAGAGTTGGGGCATAACAAGTAACGCGAAATTATCGTAACGCTCATCACCCACTGTCAGAGATGCAACACAATACACCCCGGTGTCAATTTGGTGGTCTTTGGTTCCCAGCGATGTTGAGCCGCTCATTGGCCAGACTAGGAGTCAGACTCTGCGGGCAACGTCCGGGTGAATAAAACACTCCATGCTGCCACTGTCAAATAGGCAGTTTATTTTATGTCCATTCACCTCGATCTGCATAATTGAGTGGGTGATCGAATGAGGGCTGATCTGATTCACCATTACAAATGCCAGGATTGGTGTGTCATCTTCGCCATTGGTGTGGAGGCCCGATGCACAAGATAGCGGCTTCCATGTTGACCACGTGGTCATGGCTGCTGAGGTCGAGGAAGAAGGCAGAAGTGGCATCAGTGGAGTGGGCTGTGCTTGTGCAGACCATGCAAAAGGTGGGGCTATGGGGGGTAAGATGGCACCCCTCTCTGTGCGCACGTAGTTTGTATCAGAACTAGGGGCAGGATCATCCCATTTGCTGTACATGCTGTGCTGCTTCGAGCAGAGGTCTTAGCTTGACATACCCACTGAGAGTGTCCACTCTTTGTGCAGCCTGAGCAACTTGCGCCCCTTGCGGGACAAAGTTGTCATGGGTGCTTCGCCTGCCTGCAGAAAAAACACTTTGTGCATTCGGTCACCACCGCTGCCATCGTGGGTTGCCCATCCCCAAAAAGGCCTCCCAAGATGGTGGCCTTTTTGGCACACAAATGGAGGGCCCGCTTTTGCCCAAGATCGATTCTGCGCATCGCTGGGCAGATTCTAGAGTCCTGATTAACTGTATGGCTCGCTTCAGTGGCAACTGGTCTTCTTCGAGGAGATGCTGCTGAATGTAATCGGACCTCAATCCTGGCACGCAAGCATCCCAGACTAGGTCTTTGATGCACTAGGCCACCGGTATAGGAGCCGTTGCATTACATCCACAGTCTTTCCCCAGCACAAGCAGGGCACAAATAAATTTTTCGGCTGACTTACCAGGTTGTTGCTTGCAGGAAACCAGGAGCTAACATGAGTAGACATCATTGATCCTCAGTTTATAGAGGGCCTGGAGCTCAGCCATCGCCTCGGTGTACATGGTACAGCCCATGATTACCTGGAATGCTCGCTGGCCGAGTCTTGCGTGCAGTACCTTGAAATTCTTTTCATCAGAGTCCACCAGGACAGCAGTGATCTCGAAGAAATGACCAAATCAGCTTATTCACTGCTCATAGAGTTCAGACACTTCTGGGAGTTGGGGGTCCACTTCAGTCAATCAGGATGCAGCTGTTTCTCCATTACTGGAGAGATAATTTCTGTGTATTAAATTATAGGGCACTACCAATAACCACAGAGGCAAGCTGAGGAAACTATAGGCTTTAATACACAGAAGAACCTTACTGGCCTGGATCCCAGGATAGGAATCCTGGGAAAGGGAAAGGTGGCTCGACCTTTATGGCCCACGACCACAGGGGAGGAGTCATATGAGTCATCGGTGGGTGGGCCAGCTACATATATACAACCGACAATGATAACTATATAGAATGGAGGAAAAATATTACCACAAGGTACCAGATGTGTAAAAACATACAGTATTTATTTATTCAATTCTAAGTATTTTTTTCCAAAAGTATACAACTTTGAATTTCAGCATGCCACCTTGGCATAGTTAAAGATGTATCCAATTTCCAAGTAATTGCAATACATTTTCTTGCTACTGCTAATGTTAATTTAACATTGATCATCCTTTCAACAAAATTTTCTGACTCATCTTCCATTTTCGGGAGTTCCAAAAGGTTTAATTGTATGGAGAGCATTCAGAGATTGTAAATGGCACTATAGAAATGCAAAACTTTCGTTGGCGGTATGATGGTTCTAATCAGTATGGGCAACAAATGTGGAACAGTGAGGTTCCTTTCTTGCCAAGCTTGAGCTGACTAGCTCCCAAGAAATCTATGCAAAAATAATATACAAAATATAAAGATAGATTTTGGGCCTGATATAATCAATGAATTTGATAAAATTTGATAAAATGAGCAGATAATTTCTTTTCAGAAGATGCATTTAATGTGACTGATAATGTAAGCCTGGCATCAGAAAATCCAGACCATCATACATCTCACCAGTGTTTTATTGTTTTGAAATAATGGGCATTTTAAAGACAAGTTGATGCCATCCCATGAATAAAATTATGCATCACAGTTCAATA
Organism: Narcine bancroftii; assembly: GCF_036971445.1. NCBI lineage: Eukaryota > Metazoa > Chordata > Chondrichthyes > Torpediniformes > Narcinidae > Narcine > Narcine bancroftii. The sequence goes on from NC_091469.1 coordinate 37,021,695, forward strand.
TTGAAATTTTCTCTGCCTTCTCCTGTGGGACTGTGATCTATATAAAGAGATAAATTGCGCTTTAACTAGAACAAAACGCCTGTGATTATTGTGTTGCAGGGGTACCTGGAAGAAGGAATGAGCTCCGTTATGAGTGCTGCGATGAACCCTATCCAGACGTGACCTACACAGTGATGATGCGCAGGCGCACTCTCTATTATGGACTAAACCTACTGATTCCATGTGTCCTAATATCTGGACTGGCACTTCTAGTGTTCTTATTGCCGGCAGATTCAGGAGAGAAAATTTCACTAGGTAGAGTCTGAATAAATATTTATTCTTTTGTTGTTATTTTGAGACAATTGTTTGAAATGTATAAATTGTACTGCAAGAGAAAGACTTAACAGAAACTCTTATAAATCACAGTAGATATTCTATTGTAAAATAAATTACATTCTTTTTTTTATTTTCTTTTGAATTTTGGCACTTCATGAAGCAATTGTAATCGGTGCTGGAATATCAATATTTTCCATTTCTAATACAAGAATCAAGTGAAACCATATAAGATCAATCATAATGCAGGACAATGCAAAAAGGGGATGTTACAGGCCCAGAGAACCCCAAAACCCAGCAGCAATAGAAATTCACCAAGACAAATGGTTACTTAAACAAAAGTTACTTTTAATTATCTTTAAACATAAAAACAGGATCAAATTTTAACTTATTACTACTAACTTAACCCCCTTTTAATTCTAAGCGTACATGTATATAATGTGTATAAGTTCAGGAAAATTCTTTGATTCACAGTCCAATCTCACTTCTCATTCCTCAAGTTCACCTGTATCAGGCAACTCTTATGCTGTGCACAGAATTTAATATTTATGAATTTTCACCAAGCTCTGGTACTTAAATGGCTACCACTCAGAAACGTTCTTGTCAGTTTTAGAGAGAGATTTGTTGCTTGTTGGACACACACACACACACACACACACACACACACACACACACACACACACACACACACACACACACACACACACACACACACACACACACACACACACACACACATAAAGCCTGTTTGGACTCCTTTCTCTCTCTGCTTGCAAAACCACACATCCTTCCTAGAACAGCAAACTGCAGCCAGACAGTTTGCGGCACTGGATCCAATCTTTTGAGCCCATTAATCTGTTGCTTTCAAAACAATCACCCATTTACACCTGTTTTTGAAATTCTTTAGCAAAGCAATCTCCTTGTTTTATTGTCCTTGCGAAGGCTCTCAGTGCATGCATGACTCACTTTCAGCGAAGCACTTGCATTTTAAATGAGATCTGTTTTGTGAAGTGTTGTGTTTGTTTGTGACCTACACACTAAACCCCCATAATCTATCTCCTTCAAAAACATATCTATATACAATATAAAATATGATGCAATCTGTCACAGGGCTAGCTATATTACAACCAACAAATCTACTGTGAACCCATCTTTTGAAACTTTCACAATCTCCCCTGATCCACCTCATCTATACCTCTTGCCCCTCACCACATTTTACAGAATGAAGTAAGCAGTCATGAAGCCATGAAGTAAAAGTCTAACTATTTGCTATCTAACTTTGGAATTCTCAGTAATTCGACATCTGGCTCACCAAGTGATGCTTGCTACACTCCCTTCTGACTCATTGAGACCTCATTTCTATGCACTCCCTCCTGATTCACTGGAGCCCTGCCTCCTGTGTTACTTTCCAATATACCAGGGCCTCAGTTCCCATTCACCAGGGCCCCAGTTCCTGTGCATTCTTCTCATTCACATGGGCTCTAGTTCTCTTTAAATTCACATCATTCAGCTTCATATGCTCCTTTTAAACCTACTGGATTCACTGGGATATATATCATTCCACCATTTAACATGTAAAAGAAAGTACATTCAAGTATTCATTGAAGAGCTCCTTCTACTACTGAGATTCTGCTAATCCAGCACTAAATGTGTTGGATTAATGAAGTTTTATTGCAATAAAGTACAAAGCCTTAAATTAGGAAACTGAAATAATCCAGACTGTACAAACACTCTTGAAACCAACGCTCAACAAAACTTATGATCTGATTGATCCCAAGAACAAAACAATAATGTAATTTCAGTAATTTATTGATTATTTTAATTATTTAATCATATCTAGTTCACATTAAATGGCACTGCATATAACCGTCATTGAGTTGTATTTGTACAATCAGATTATAAATAACTTGAACTTGAAGTATGTACATATGCACTGAATTTCTTGCTTGCTGTAACTGAATAGGTACATTTGTAAAAATAATAACTACACTAGGATTTATTAAATAGCTGCAGTATGGAACAAGATAAATAATATAAAAGGTAGATAGATTGTAAGCATTCACAGTTACAGTTGCAAGAAAAAAAGTTCAGTAAATAAAAAAAGTGCAGTTGTGTAACAGGTCTGTTGCAGACCCAGAGTAGCTTATCATTAGGGTAGTTAAAGAGCCTGATAGCTGACAGGGGGGGGAATGAAACTAAAAAAAAGTCAAGATTCATTTTTTTGTCATGTAATAGTACAGAACGTGTAAAATTAAACATAATTCTGTTCTCCCTGCCATCAGGCAGACAAAAAATTGCCATTCGTGTCACCTTGGAGTAAGATAAAAAGAGAAGCAAAAGAGACTTCCTTCAGAGTAACTGAGTGTCCATGGGTTCGCCTCTAGCACTCTCACAGCCTCTACAGCCACACAGATTCCTGTTATATCCATCGGCAACCCGAGCAACAGATCGAAACCTCCAACATGATCAGGAAGCCTTCAGCACCCGAAGCTCTTCAGGAACCTTTCTTGCCCTCAGTACCCGCTTGGATCCCAGTTCCGATACCTTGTTCCCATGAGCCACTCTCCTGCACCCCATGTGGGTTCCCTGACTTCATTGATCGCAGCCTGTGTGGGTCCCTCAACTGCTGAGCCTGGTCTGATGCCATGGTTATCTTCCTGATAGTGTTGCCTCCTCTGCTTTTCCTTCTTTATGAGGGTATTCTTCCCATTCTGGTGCTCTGCACCAGTCCACTACTCCCCAGAGTCTACAACCCCTTGTGGCCGCCACCAAATACAAGCACTGCAATCTTGGGCACAGACTCAGCAGTAGCAGGACTTTAAAATAAAACACCATCAGCTCTTTTTATACGGTACCATAGGCATTAGGTCCAGGTGGTTGAATTCTTCAGAGCAGCACTGTGTCTCCACTCTTCACCCTCCTGCCCCAGAGGCAGTGCTGCCATTATTTTTAATGAAGTGCTCTAGTCTTCAGGCCTCATCTGTTCACCATAACCTGTCTATTTCCACTCCTCACTATTGGTTATCTGCCTTTTTTGAGCACTTCTAATTTTATTCACCCCATCATTGACATCATATAAGTCAGTCATATTCACTGCTGAACCTACACACAAGGAATGGTTTCACATGCATGAGATGCTACTAGTGAAGGAGAGAAGAATGAGGAGCTCATGTTGGCTGCTTTGGTTTCATTGCACCAGATCACTGCATAGCTGCAGATCCAGAATAGTAGCTTCAACCCAACCAAGCACAGAATGCACCTGACCCAGTGCTGGCACAATGCATACGTTGAACAGGAGATTATCTCTTTCTTTCTCTCATTCATTCCATCCCTTCCTTCCTCTCCTTATCTCTCCTCTTTTTCAGTTTCTTCATTCCACCCTGTTCAACCCTGTCTCTCCCTCTCTTGTCATCCTTCCCTTCTCCCCTCCCCCTTTCTGAATCTGCCCTCCACCTCTTTTCACCCAATTTTCTTCTTCCATTTCTCTCCCACATCCTTTCTCTTTTCTCCTTAGCCTTCATCCAACGGTCAACTTCCTCTCTTGCCATTTTATCTTTCCTTTCTTCTTCTACTTAACAGATCTTGTGGTAGTCAGGCAAAGTTGAGGGAGAGCAACGTTAATCTGCCAACTTCAGTGCCCTCCAGGCTGGGAATTGACAAGTTATTGCTAAAGCTTTGAATATGAAAAGTCACCATGCAGAATCCTAAAGAATTTCAATATTGATTTTCTTCCAGCCACGTTTCATTTGATGCTAATATTTCAAAGCCGGTTTGATTGTAGTAAAAAGTGCAGATTAGATGTTAGTCGGTTGAGAAAGCATCAAGGCCTGTCACATCAATTGAAGAAAGAGATTTTTGAAGATTCAGTACCCAGCCAAGACATAAATCTGAAGATCTACTAGGCACCAATAATCCCTCCGTTCCTATATTCCTCTGAGATCTGGACTATTTACTTACAGCTGACATTTCTAAGCACTGGAAAGATACCATCAACATCACATCCCCAAAATCTTCCAGATTCAGCAGAAAGATAAATTGGGCAGCATGGTTGTTGTAGCGGTTAGCGTAGTGCCATTAAAGCACCAGCGATTGGGATTGGGATTCGAATACAATTCTGACTGTAAGGAGTTTGTATGTTCTCTCCAAGTCAGTGTGGATTTTCCCTGGGGGCTCGGTTTCCTCCCACCATTCAAAAAAATCCGGAGGTATAGGATGATTGGGCGTAATTGGCTGGCACGGGCTCGTGGGCCAAAATGGCCTATTACCGCTGTATGCCTAAATTTAAATTAATCAACATCAATGTCGTTTCCCAGGCTAACATGATGTTCTATTACACTCAGTTGATTTTCAAGCTTAGCAAGGCTCTCTAATTATACCTCTCAAACTCACAACCTCCAACATCTAAACAGGACACGGAAACAGGTATATGAGAACACTAGTATCTGCAGGCTCTCCTCCAAGCCACCAACCATCCTGACTTGGAAATTTATCACTGATCCTTCCTCATTACTTGGACTAAATCCTTCCCAAATTTTTGCAGGGTGGAAGTGCCTTCACCAGCAGGAATGCAATGGTTCATGAGGGAACTTACCAAGGGAAGCTAGGGGTAGGTAATAAATACAACTTTACAGCAATCCCCATATCCCATGAATGAAAATATAACATAAGAAACAGAAGCAGAAATAGACATTCAGCCCTTATACCTGCTCTACCTTTCAGTAATGTCCCCAAGCTCAACTCAACCTTAAAGTTCAGTAGCACAGAAATAGGCCCTTTGGCCCAACTTGTCCATGTTGCTTTCTTGTCTTTTTCCTTGACATCCTCTGACAATGTGTCATAATGATGACTGTAATACAAAGCCCACCCTTTAGCGACCCTTACCTAAAATATTTGCATGTGACTCTCGAACCATTACAACCAGTTCTGACTTCTAATCACCCTTAAAAATGATTCACCAAGCTACATATTTAAAGGGAAATTCAGAATAAGCAATAAATTCTGGGAATGCCAGCAATTTCCTTGTTGAAGATCTGTTAAATAAAACAGGTCTTCCCTATGCTGTGTGTGTACCTTATCATACAGATTTCAGATTTATTGCCAGAGTACATGCATGACATCACATACCACCTTGAGATACTTTTTTTTCCTGTGGGCATGGCAGAATTACCACTAATTGGTAGTGCAAAAAAAAATTGCTTTGGACAAATATTCCTACAGCATTGCTATCTTTAGACAGTTGTGCTGTCCTGAGTCAGCAACTCATAAATACAACTTTTAATGGGGTTATGAAGTGCTACCACATACTAGAGGATGATCATAAATATCCCAAAGCATAAAATGCATCAAACTTTGATCAACAGAATTTAAGTTCACTCCCAAAATCTTACTGGAAGTAATCTGAAATAAAGTCCAATTGAATGAGTTTAATTTTCCATTTAATACAATATTAATTCATTTAATGTGGCAAGTGTATGAAAAATAATTGCCAAATTCAGAAAGATTTTGAACAGGGATGCTTAGGGTAACATAACCTTTGAGTCAAGCAAATCAATCCCAATGTTCTGGAGATTCAGATCCTGAAATGGGTCTTTTACTACAATGACCTTGCTCATCAATTTGCATATTATTATTGATTGGCATCATTAGTACTCAATTTCTTTTGAGCAAGATTTCTCTTTTTTGAAGAAATCATGTACTCCCTGACTTGTGACCTATGCAACTTACGTTCATCTACACATACGACTGATTTTTTTAAAAAATTGCACGTTTTATGTGGTATTTGACAAACTATAACAGAGATACAGGGCATGTAAGATCCAAAATGTGTGTATTTATCTTGTCAGTCAGCATCCCAGGGTCCATAGGCTAGGCGCGCCCATCTTGATTCCTGTGCACATACGCGAATCTTCGGTTGGCGCTTGCATGGAGGGTTCACATACTGGAGTTCGGTTGACACATGTGCGAGAGTTAAGGGCACCAATTCGATATCATAAGGGAATTCCAATATGTAAACCCACCGTGCATGCGCACAGGAATCAAGATGGTCTTGCCCAGCCTATGGACCCCAGGACACCGACTAACAAAGTAAGTACGCACATTTCAGCTCTTGCATGCCCTGTATCCCTGTTATAGTTTGTCAAGTACAACATTTGATTAAAAAGTTTGCTTTAAGACTTTGCACAGGCAAAATTCCAACTTGTGTCCATTTCGAGATACGATTGATCCTTCGGTCCCAAATATGGTCATAAGATGGGGAGTACTTGTACATTAAAAAAACAGAGAATATCATTCAATGGATGAGTTTAGACAAATTCCTCATCCATAATTATACTGTTATTTTCTGCTATAGTATCAGTATATTCTTTCTGCCAGATGTATGTTTGTTAGTCTCTCAATTATTTATGAACAAGAACTGTTGATATGTCCTCACTCTCTTATATGCTCAACAGTGCAGTCTCACAAGAGCAATTGTTTAAATGGGCAAAATACACATGTCAAAAGCATATTGGTTCAAGAAAAGCTAATTTTTCAATAAAATAGATCTCATCTTTTTTTATTTTTGAAAGGCAAAAGGTTCGCCTTTACTTTTCTGAAATATTAAAAATTTTAAAAATAAATTGCAGCAGGCCTTCAAGAGTAATGCTTCATAGGTTCAGGCAACAGACTCCAGACGAGGTTTTAATGAGCACAGTTTCTCCAGGGGCATTCACTCATTGCAAATATTTCATTTTAAAATCACCTTATGCTTTGTGTTTTCAATAATTATTGCCCTGTCTCCAGTGTTAAAATCAAAAGAACACCATTTTCTAGGAGTACATATTTCTTATGGTTTATTTTTCCTACCTTTTAGCCTGCAGAGATTGGATTGAATCTATGGAATTTTGGAGGATAAAAATCTGTGCACCTTTTATATCTATGGCCAACTCTTTCAAAATCCAGGGATGTAGATCAGCAGGTCCAAGTGATTTCTTTATTCATCTAACTACATTATTGGTTAACTTCTAACTATTATCCAAGCAAAAACAGATCAAGAATAAGGGTGTCATTTGTCTTTTTGGATGGAGGGAGACTGAGAGCAGAGGAGTGAAGGAAGAACAGTGTTGCTCTTCATCATTGTACAATCCCTTCTGCAAATATTAAACTTGTAGCGTAAAAAGGAACAAACCACGTCCATTATCCTGACATGGATTCCACTATTTCCAGATTCAAATCAGAAGAGTAATATTTAGTTTTTTCTAACTCTCATTTGGAAAGTACAGCTCAATGCACAAATTTATGGTAACTGTTTTGTGTGCTTCCTGCCATTCCTACCCATTGCACTTTGTTAATGTAGCAGAGTAGACTTTGATGTTCACTGTTGAAGTACATCAGTGGCCTACGTGAGTTACTACAAGGAACTTCACAGTGCTGTACAACAAGAGATAGTGAGTAGAAAAAGGTCAAGTGGGATGAAATTATGGGTGCAATAAACAGTGAAGAATCATTTCCAGCATCAGAGGTAATTAATTTGAAATATTTCCTGAAACAAACAGATAGGAAATAATAATTATACAACAACATTTTATCTGGATTGCACCATTTGAATGTTTAGTAAAGTAGATTCATACTACATTTCAATAGGCAGCAGGAACACCACCTGTGAGTTGTATTGGAATTGAGCAGAACTGCTTGCATTGCTAACAATAGCCACATCCCAAAAACAGGTAAATATTTGAAAGAAAGAAAATTGCAGGAATATGGTGAAATATTAGGGATGTGGAAATCCTCTTTTCAAGAGCCATCATGGTATTGATGGACTAAACAACTTTCTTCTTTCATCCCTGGCTCTACATGGTCTAATAAACTAGATTATTTAAAGATAAAAGAATCTTGGGTGGACTTTTTCGAATAAGATTATAACTTTACAGGTGTGCTTGGCTCCTCTTTCTGCTTGATCCCGGGCTCCTTTTTCCACAGTCCAAAATACTGCCTGCTTGGTCTGAAATATATTGAATAATTCCACAGTCTTGTGAAGTAGAGAATTATAAAGATTCACAAGACCCCGAGAGAAGAAAATTCTCATCTCTGTCTGAAATGAGTAATCCCTTATCCTGAAACTACAGCCCCAGATTCTCGATTCCCCTCAAGGGAGATAAAAGCACATCTTCTGAGCATCCTATCCAATTAAACATTCAGTATCTTATGTTTCAGTACAATCATGTTTCATTTTTCTAAACTCCCATAAGTGTAATAGTACAGAATCTATCACCAATGTATAAATGTACAGATGGTAGTGTAGGATGACTGTGATTGGCTGAGAGCATAGCCACACCTACTGGCAGGTCTTAAGGGTTGCTTCTAGCCAGACCAGGTCATTCTGGACTGGTCAACCTACATTTGATATGCTCCAGTCTTCTAGTTAATAAAAGCCTTGGTTTCAACAAGCCTTTGATTCTTTCGACGTGCTCTAGAATAAGTAAAAGTCTAATTGGCACGACCCATCCTTGATGGACTAGCTGGAAAATGGGTGGTGTGTAAGGTGGAAAACTCACCCAATCTTGACCATTTCCCATCAAGAGGCTTAAAATGAAAATTCTTCACAAAGCATTACATGAACCGAGCCTCAAACAGCTCTCCACTTGTACATTTATTCCTAGGTTCTCCATGTTGGCATTTGATCTGGAATTGACATAGTGCAAGGAATTAAACCGAACGTATCAAGAATCAAATACAGTTCCAGGATAGGACTGATCAGCTCACACATGAGCACTGAGACTGAATGTGGGTAGAGAGACAAAAAGTGTTTTTTATCATTAGGTGGAGATTTGGACTATCTTGGTTTATACAGCACAGAAATAAGCTCATCAGCTCAATTTGTTCCCTGGAGAAGTCCAACATCAGCCCAGAAGCACCATTAAAAAAACAGTAACCTAGAAGTAATGATGGCCCATGCTCTGAAAAATCCAGTTTCCATAGGCACAAAAGGAGCACCATGGTCGATTATTTTCTTGGTTGTTTTTTTTTAAGCAAATGCAATTAATGTTCAGTATCAGACTACACCGTTTTAATTCCAATCCCTCAACTACTCCCTTTCCTTATATCTTTTGCAGGGATCACTGTGCTGTTGTCTCTTACTGTCTTTATGCTATTAGTGGCTGAAATAATGCCAGCCACATCTGACTCAGTCCCATTGATTGGTAAGTGTGACTTTTCCTCTATCCTATGGAGTTTGTGCATTTGATTGAATAAACTGCACAAGTAACTGTGAATTTGTCTTGATGAAGGGCTCAAGTCAGAAATGTTGATTATGTATCTTTATCTTTGCTATATAAAATACACTGACTTGCTCAGTTTCTCCAGCATTGTGTTTGTATTTCAACCACGGTGTCTGCAGACTTTCATGTTTTACTTGTATCTTTCACTACTCTGATTTCATTTCCTTTGTTGTCCAATATACTATATCTATTCCAGTGAATATGCTGCAATACTTCAAAAATCAAACTATTGATGCATCAAGAATAGATATCAAACTTCAGGCACTAAGCTATTGATGGAAGGAAAGAAGAGTTTGTTGGCATCAATTTTTTTAATTATGTTGGAAACACTCACGGCATATATGAAAAGAGAAATAGAATGAACAGTTCAGTTGAAGATCATTCATCAGACCTGAAATGAGGAAATAAGTTAATTTTAAGTTACACAGAGGGCAGGGAAGGGATGGATGGGACAGCGAGAATATCTCTGCTATGGTGAGACCAGCAGTGCCGTGGTAATATGTTTTGGATAAAGTTATCTGGTTGATAGGTTAAGGAAAGAGGTTGAAGAAAGCAAGCATAACAAAGGTATATGTAAACACTGCAAATGCCCAGCAGTTTACAAAATGTTACTGGAGAGAGAAAAACAGCCAATAATATGGATGGAACTAGCCAGTTTTGATATAAACAGAGAAAATGAGTTGTTGAACGTAACAATGAGTCCATAAAACTATAGAGAGAACATCAACAAGAAGAACACACAAGAAAATAGGAGTAGATGCAGACTGCCTCTGTTCAATGCTGCACTGTACTGCACTGAGCTGGCCTCAGCTCATTGTCTATTCCAGTTTTCGATAGCCCTCAACTAAGGAACAGAGTCTGCGAAATGCAGTACTCTATAAAATTTCAGCCAGGCTAACAATATATGATGAGATAATAAGGCTTGCAGCAATGGTGGGTATTGCTAGGACATTGGGTGTAACAATCTATTCCATCTCTACATCCACCAGAGAAGACAGATGGCATGAAAAGGATGGATGCTATCCAAACAATAATCCGTCCATGAGCAAATAGTTGCTCTGGTATTGCACAAAATTGTTAGCCCAGATTGTTGGCTCAAGTTTCTAACGAGATTTAAACCCACAACTCAGAAAGGCTATTGGTAAAACCTGAATCAGTTGCCACTGTGATTTACAGGAAGATTTATAAATCAATAAAATTACATGAAAGACCCAGTGTTAAAATGTAACAACTGTTTGAAATATGTATCATTATTTCAAAACTAGGCATGCAGATTGTAGCATGAATAAAATCTGTCATAACTGGAGGGAGAATAAATGCTTTTATTAGCTTATAACTAAGGGTAGGGTCTCACAGTGGTCTTCAGAAGAGTTCTGAGTTTTGGCGGTAAACCAGAGTTATGAGTGAGCAGATGGGAATGGAGCCAGGAGGTGGGGCCAGCCATCAGTACAACACACTACCAGTGAATCCCAGTTCACTGCATTTGCCCCTAGAATTTAGGGTCTGTGAATGAAGACAGAGAACATGGGTTCAGAAACAAGAGGTAAAAAAATATACTGTTATTTACAAATGTAAGTGGTCTGGGGGTCTGGATATCCTGGTGGACTGCCTTTGCACCAGAATTGCCTTCGACTCCTTGGGTCTCCTGGTCCCCTTGTGAGGGAGGAGAGGCGGGCTGGATCTACTGCTCAACAATGGAGAGGGGTGCACTTTCCTCCTGCACCAGATACCCCGAGGCCCTGACTGGTGGTGGCAAAAATGAACTCCATGGCTTGCAGGGCACCTGAGGCAAAGAACCTTCAGTTCTGGTAGGTGCCAAGCCCATGACAGAGACGGTGTCGTCCCTGCCATCCAGGTACTCTACATAGGCGTACGTGGGATTTGCGTGAAGCTGTTTCACCCTTTTCACCAGGGAGTCAGTCTTGTTTCTCCTCACGTGCTTCCTGAGAAGGGCTGGACCAGGAGTGGTGAGCCAGACTGGGAGCGTAGTTCCTGATGCCGACCTTCTTTCAAAAGTGAATAGGAGCTCGTGAAGAGTAGCATTGGTCGTGATAGATAGTAGTGACAAGATAGAGTGGAGCGCCATGGGGGAGGATATCCTCCCAGTGTCAGTCTGCAAGGCATTTTGACTTCAGGGCCAGCTTGACAGCCTTCAAGACCGTGGAATTCTCCTTTTCAACCTGCCCATTCCCCCAGAGGTTGTAGCTTGTCCCCCAGTAGTCCTGCTGGACATGATTCCCCTCAAAAGCAGCTACTGACGTAGCTCGTCACTCATAAGTTATGAGCCCTGGTCACCATAAATTTAGCTGGGATACCAGAACAGAGTAAAAATGGAGTCTAGAGCCTTCATAGCTGATGAGGTGGACATGTCTGGGCATAGAATGGTGAACAGGAAGCGGGAGTTCTCGTTAATGACAGAGAGGAAGAATGTGTCCCCATTCGTGGAGGGGAGAGGTCTCTTAAAATTGATGCTGAGCCATTCGAAGGGCCTGAATGTCTTGATCAGGTGCGCCTTTGAGGGGTGGTAGGTGTAGCTTGTACTTCGTGCAGACCTAGCAAGACCAGTTCATTTCCCTGATCTATTCCATGGAGTAGGGCAGATTATGCACCTTGACAAAATAAGCCATGCGGGTGACCCCTGGATGGCAGAGCTCATTATGCAGAGACCACAGTTGGCTGGTGTGTGCAAAGACACAGCTTCCTCTGGATAAGGCATCTGGAGGGTCATTAAGGGCTCCTGACCGATAGGCAATATCATAATTGTAGGTGGAGAGCTCGATCCTCCACCTAGCAATCTTGTCGTTCTTGATTTTTTCCCCTCTTGACATTATTGAACATGAATGCAACCAAGCACTGGTAGTGAGGAGAGTAAATCTTCTACCAGCCAGGTAGTGTTACCAGTGCCTATGGCTTCTACAAGGGCTTGAGTCTCCTTTTTTATAGAGGGGTTCTGGAGTTCATGACCTTGTAATGTCCAAGAATAAAATGCAACCGGCCTGCCCACCTGGTTGAGGGTAACGGGCAGGGCTACATCCGAAGCATCGCTTTGCATTTGGAAAGGTACATCCTCATCCACTGCGTTCATAGTGGCTTTCGCAATGTGGTCCAGAGGTAGTTAAAATCCGTTTAGGCTTCAGCCAAGAGGGGGGACATTAGTGCCTTTTAATTGAGGGAGGGCAAACCTTTTCAGCGTATTGAGGGATCCACTGGGCGTAATATGAGAAAAACCGCAGGCATCTCCTCAAAGCCTTTGTGTTCTTGGGTATGGGGAGCTCTAACAGGGGGTGTAGCCTATCGGGATTGGGGCCAATTATGCCATTCTCCACCATGTAGCCAAGAATTGCCAAATGTTTAGATCTGAACATGCACTTATCAGAGTTATAAGTGAGGTTCAGGACATTCTCCACGTGGAGAAAACTCTGGAGGTTGGCGTCATGGTCTTCCGAGGTGTGGACACAGATGATGGCATCATTGAGGTAGGGGAAGGTAGCCTTCAACCCGTACTTGTCCACCATTCTGTGAATCTGCCTCTGGAAGATAGAAACCCTGTTAGTAATACTGAAAGAAACCCTCCAGAATTGATAGAAATGAGAGTTAGCCTCAAATGCTGTATAAGGATAGTGCTTGAAATGGATTGGCAACTAGTGATAGGCAACTTTTAGGTCAATAGTCAAATAGACCCGATACTGTGCGATATCATTCACCATGTCTGAAATATGAGGGAGGGGGTATGCATCCAGGAGTGTGTACCAATTAAGAGTTTGGCTATAGTCAATTACTAGCCTGGACTTGTTTTCCTCTTTTACCAGTACCACTTGCACACTCCATGGGTTGGTGCTAGGTTTGATGATACCTTCGTCCAGCAGATGTTGAATTTCAGACTCTCAGTCTGCTGCACTGTACCTCCTATTCTTAGTAGTAATGGGTTTGCAGTCGAGGGACAGATTCGGGATGAGAGGAGGGGGGGGTTCAATATTCAGTGTGGAGAGGCTGCATGTGGGTTCTGATTTTAGGGGCCTTCCATTCTGAACTGTTATGGGGGTGAAGGGACCAGAATACACCAAGGTTATGCTTTTAAGATGACACAAGAAATCCAGACCTAACAACACTGGAGCACACAATTTATCAAGAATATACAAGCGAAGTTTACATAAAATGCCCCCCCCCCTTCAAATGACAGATGTACTATACAATGTTGTTGAACAAGCATAGAATGCGAAAAAATATGCGGTAATTGAAAGGATGCATCTTCACATTGGATTTTTGCACAGTCCGTGAATCAATGAAGCATTCAGTAGAGCCCATGTCGATTAGGCATTTAGTGGAATGTCTGTTTACCTTCACAGTCACTATAGCGTTGCTAAGCTAGTGAGGTCTCTCCTGACCTAGGACCATTGAGGCTTGGTCCCCGGAGACTCCATGCTCCTCATTCAAGTGGCCCCACCACTGTCCTGGGTTGACCTACATGGGTAAGATGGTGTCGACCTCGTGCATGGCAAAATAATTGCCCTCCTTCTTCCTCCGATGATGATGACACTGAGTTTGAATTTGGGTCATGGCAAGATAGCCACCGAGCCATTTCGCACCATTTCCTCACCACCACCCTCCATCAGTGTGTTGCGCAGCAAGTGGATTTGGGTGAATTCGGGGCAGACAGCTTGGGGCTTTAATCAGATCCGGGAGTGGTGCAGGGCGCAGACTTTCTGGGGCTTCCCCTCGCATGGCAATCCCTCGCCCAATGTCCTTTCTTGCCACAGCTGGAACACACAGAATCTTTTGCTGGGCAACAAGATCGGAGATGTTGGCTCTTGCCACAGAAAAAGCACCTCCTGGCATGGGAAATGGCAGCCATTAGGCCAGGGGTAGCAGGAACAGCCAGTCCTTGGAAGGGGTCACCTGGGTTAGCGAACTCGCTGGCTTCAAGGTCGTCATTCTCTAGTTTGGCCTGTTCCAGTGATTTGGCCAGGTCCTTCTTTCCCGACTCGAACAGTCACTGCCTCATGTACCTCGAGTAGACCCCTGCGACTAGAGTTTCCCGGATCTGTTCTTCCTCACGAACGCGGCCCATAGCCACTTTGTACCTACATTTCTTGGCAAGCATCCACAGATCCAGCAGGTAGTCATCGATGGTCTCACCTGGCAGCTAGTGACGTAGAGCATGTCAGGAGGTGCTTTTTCAGTGGCAAGAGCTAGCATCTCCGATTTTGTTGCCCAGCAAAAGATTCCGTGTGTTCCAGCTGTGGCAAGAAAGGACATTGGGCGAGGGATTGCCGTGCGAGGGGAATCCCCAGGAAGTCTGCGCCGTGCACCACTCCCAGATCTGATTAAAGCCCCAAGCTGTCTGCCCCGAATTCACCCAAATCCATTTGCTGCAAAGACCTCGTTCTGCAACTTCAAGTACCTAGCCTTCAACGCCTGATAACAGTGTCATATGTAGAGCATAGCCTTTCATTCCTACCCTCGAAATGAGTGTAGACCTCCTAAGTTCATCGGTGTGGATGACGTCTCTGGTCACGTTCAGGTAGGCCTGGAAGCAGTCTAGCTAGTATGTGAACTCCTCAACCACATTAGAGGACAGAGGGTCTATCAGTAGCATACCTGGCTTGAGTAGCACTTCCATCATTAGGGAATAAGCTAATAAAGGTTCTGAGTTTAGGCAAGGAACCAGGGTTATATGTGGGCAGATGGGGGTGGAGCTGGGAGGCAGGGCCAGCCAACAGCACAACATGCTACTCGTGAATCCCAGTTCACTGCACAGGTCCCATTAAATAATACCAACTGTAAAGATATTGAGGCAAGTTCCCATGAACTGAAGATGAAAGGGGATAACAGCATAAAACAAATTTTAGAAACTCATTTAAAATTCTGATTATGATTCCTTGTGGAATCTTGAGAGGTTGTAAGGCTGAAATCAAATGCTTTTATCATTGAGGCTCTCCAATTCATGTCAGAGTTTAATTGAATTCAGTATTAACCCAATTACATTGATTAAATAATAATAACTAGTATTTATGTGCCAAAATATCTCAGGGGCATTTTAACCATTATTTACCACTGGACAATGTTTGCAGTAGAGAAAATCAGGGTAGGGAAGCAACAGTTTGAGTGGGAGTCCCATTGTTATGAATCCAACCAGCTGAAGAAGCAACCACTAACTGCAGAGCAATGGTGATCAAGGAAGGGACCAGTATGGAGAGTATGGAGATGTCCAAGATTTCTGAGGCTTGAGAATCTTGCAGAGCTGGGAGGGATAGAATACAAAAGAATCACTGCTGGTTCACGAGTCAGTGTAGGTTAAGAATGCAAAACGATTAAAGTATGTGCAAGACTTGACACGAGGCAAGAAGTGAACAGCACAGGTTTTATTCAACTGGAGTTTAAGTGTTATCTCTAGCACTTAGAGCCATACTGTGAATATTAAAGCAATGTGTGATATTTTCAACATTCATTGAACATGAAAGTTAAAAATGTTCACTGGACTAGACTAAACAAGTATGAGAATAGAAGCATGCACACAGCTCAGAATACTTAATTCAACCATTAGTTGGAGTCTGTTTATGCACTGAGTGTAAAATGATGACACAACCAATTTTCATCTTTAGTTCCCTGTTGCATGGTCTTCGGGCATGAAATGCATTTCAGAAATTTGAGTAGATCATCCTGGAACACCACATAAAGTAAGGACAGTCAAAATGTAGCCATGTGTACTTCAAATATTCCGACCCACTTTCACCAGCACTTCTTTTATTGGAATGTAGTGCAGAATCTTTTTTTAAATACACTCAGAAAATTAGGACTTAATGCAAGACGATGATTACAAATATTGTAGAATGATTAAGTCAAGAATGCTTCCAAATTTGGGAAAAAATCCTCAAGATTTGCCTGCAACCAGTGAGATTGGACTGTGAGCCAAAGAATTTTTCTAATCTAAAATATACATTATACACACTCGCGCTTAGTATTAGAGGGGGGATTAAGTAGTTTGGTAGGTTAAGTAATAAGTTAAAGTTCAATTCTGTTTTCTTGTTCAAATATAATTAAAAGCAACTTTTGTTTAAGTAACCCTGTGTTGTGGTGCATATCTATTGCTGCTGTTTTGGGGTCCTCTGGACTCCGGAACATTTTATGGGGGCTTGTCGTTTAGGATTTGAACATTGCAATTTAATGATTTATTAGTTGATTGGGATTTTTTTTGTAAGCTATTGTGTCTGGAATTTTTGCAAGCTAACTTAAAGCTGGTGCCTGGAAAAACAGCAACAATGGAAGTTGATACATTTTTGTTACAACCAAGAGCTGCAGAGCATGAGAAAAGAGGAACTGATGGCTATTTCTAAGGCATTGAATATTGCTGGTTAAATATTGGATGAGAAAAGTACAAATACAGAAGATTATAGTGAAATATTATATAAGTGAAGGAAAATTTGTTGAGGAAGTCTTAGAAATTTTTCCAGAGATTAGGTCTTTTGAATTGCAATTGGAATTGGAGAAATTGAGGGTGCAAAAGGAAAGGGAGAAAATGAGGGTCCAAGAAGAAAGGAGAAACATAATTTTGAGTTGCAGAGACAACAATATGAAGCTGAAAAGCAAAGAGCAGAGGCTGAGAGACAGAGGATATATGAATTAGAGGAAGTTGAAAGGGACAGACAGTTTCAGTTAGAGAAGTTAAGAATGGAGATAGAAATAAATATAAGAACTGAGGCTGTTCTCCTGATGAGGGGTTTTTTGGCTAGTAGAGAAATAAATCTAGTGCCTCCTTTTGATGAGGGAGAACCACAGGTTCCAGTTAAAACATTTTAGAGATACTGGGGCTGCTCAATCATTGTTATTGGCAAGTGTTTTAACTGTGGATCAATGGACTGACACAGGGGAGACAACTCTGATTAAAGGTGTTGGAGGTGAGGTTGAGTCAATATCGCTTCACAAGGTTGTGCTGAATTCAGAATTAGTCAAAGGACCTGTTGTCATAGGAGTAATTCCAAAGTTACCCATGCAGTGTGTCTCGTTTTTGTTGGGGAAAGATTTGGCAGAGGATAAAGTTGGGTCAGTTTTAAGATTTTCAAATTGGCCTAGTAAGGAAGTGGTTAGAGAGGATGGTGAGATATATCCTGCATGTGCAGTAACTAGGTCTGTGTCAAAGGAAATGATGACAACTAAAGAAAATTCAGTTGATAGAGATTTGCCCAGTACTTCTGAAGTACTTTTGAAAGAACAGGGTCATTGTGAGAGTGAGGATTTCTCTTTGTCAACAGAAAATAGACACAGATCTTGTTGACTTAAGGGAGGAGGCAGTAACTGAACAAGATATTAAAGAAATGGTTTGTGGATACGACTCGGAGAGTAAATTGCTAATGAAACCTTATTACAAGAATAAGGGTAGTGGAGAACAAACTGTATCAGAGGTGTTGGCTGTTGACAGAGTAGAGGAAGTGGTGGATTATAAGATTATGGAAACAGAATCTTGTGAGGGTAATCTTAAAGAAATCATGGTTCCTGTGCACCTGTCCAACTCAACAATTTTGAAAAATTTGGAAGAAAAGTTAGGCCATTTTAAGTTACAAGACCAAATGCAGTTGAAAGAATTACTTTTGAAATACACAAATTTGTTCCCTGATGTTCCAAAAAGGACATCAGTGATTTACCATGATGTAGATGTTGGAGAAGCAAATCCCCAAAAACAGCACCCATATAGAATAAATATTCAAAAGAGTAAAATCATGAATCAGGAGGTGGAATATATGTTGAGGAATGACAATATTAGACCTTCGAACTTGGATTGGAGTTCTCCTTGTATTCTGGTACCAACATTAGATGGAACTGTTGGGTTGTGTACAGATTATAGGAAGGTTAATTCATTAACTAAAACAAATGCCTATCCTATTCCAAGAATAGATGACTGTATTGATAAAATTGGCAAAGCTAAATTTCTTACTAAGTTGGGTTTGTTGAAGGGTTACTTGTGTGTGTCTTTAACTGAGAGAGAAAAGAATATTTTAGCTTTTGTAACTCCATCTGGTTTATACAAGTATAATGTGTTATCTTTTGGCATCAAAAATGCCCCTGCAACATTCCAGAGGATGATCAATTTGATTATCCAAGGGTTAACTCATGCAGATGTGTATATTGATGAATTGGTCACAAAGAGTGACACATGGGAAGAATGTCTAAGGCAAATGGACAAATTGTTTGCAAGATTATCTAAAGCAAACTTAACTGTTAATTTAGCAAAGAGTTAATTTGCAAATGCCACAGTAACATACTTGGGTTATGTAGTTGGCATGACAAAGTTACACCTATTCAAGCTGAGGTGAATGCAATTTCTGAGTTTCTTATTCCCAATGGCAAGAAAGCAGTGAGAAGGTTTTTAGGAATGGCAAGAAATTACAGGAAATTTTGCTGAGGTTTCTCTTCCTTTAACCAATCTTTTGAAGAAAGGGAAAAAATTTGTGTGGACTAAATATTGTCAGGCAGCTTTAGAAAATTTAAAGGAGATGCTATGCCATTGCCCTGTGTTAAAATCTGATTTTGACAGACCATTTTCTGTAGCAGTGGATGCCAGTGAGGGAGCAACAGGTGTAGTTTTATTGCAAAAACATAATGAAATTGACCATCCAGTTTCAAACTTTTCAAAATATATTCAATGTTCATCAAAAGAACTATTCCACTATTGAAAAAGAACTATTGGCTATTGTGAGAAGCAGAAGTACCTTCACAGAATTTGCTCAAGACAAAAATTGAGAACAAAGAACTTTTATTATACTATTACAACAATGCAAAGTTGGGTGCTTCCCCTTACCCTGGGAATACACACAGATACTGGGGCTGACCCAACTTTTATACATTTCATTTCAGTACAGAGATACCTTCCCCCCAACATTCTTCTGCCTCCTGGATTGGTTTAGCATTAGGTAATTCTGCCCACGTGGATTCTAACTTCTTATCAGTTTATGTGTCTTCCTGCAAACTTGTTAGCCAGAGAAGTATCATGTCTTTGTTCTTCACTCATTAATCAATCCCTAAGACTTGCTAAAGCTATCTACTTGTTATCCTGTTTTGAAGATCCTTAGTTTATTTCACTTTTACAACCCTTCCTCTCATTCCAGCATCCCTTCACCCTGATTTAACCCATAATACTTAATCTCTAATGAGCACTTGCTTGACTCCTCACATTCCAGTATCCCTTCACCTTAAGTTAACCCATAATACTTTATTCTTAATTGGCACTTGCTTGACTCCTAACATTCCAGTATCCCTTCACCTTAAGTTAACCCATAATACTTTATTCTTAATTGGCACTTGCTTCCAGTATCTCTGGACTCCTAACATTCCAGTATCCCTCACAATCCACCCTTTTTCTTTAGCTACGCTTAGTAAATCCCCATTCGGTAGTGTTCTGTTAAGCTTGGTCCTTTTCCCAGCGTGTGAGTAAACGAACTGCGGCCTCAGCATCATCAGACGGAGTTTGGGAAGCATACATCATTTGGGTTGTAGTGACCTGCCGAAGGGCCCGTTGGATTAAACACTGCACACAAGTCTTTAGGCAGGGGAGCACCATAATGGCCAGAATAGTGAGTCCAGCTGCTATAAGGGCTATGGATATCAGACTCCAGTTACCAATAAAAAGTTTAGTTCATCCCACACCGGTTCAAGGTTGCCCCGTCTGAACCTGGGCATGGGAAGATTTTTGAACTCCTGAAGAAGTGTCTTTAACCGCCTGACCATTGTGCGCATTGTCCTTAACCAGTCTTTCACAAACGCTGCCTTCAGCAGCCAACGAGTAATCGAGAGCCAGGCGGTTTTGTGGAACTGTGGCTCATATCTGTCGTTTTTCTTCAGCCCCTAAATTCAGGGCCATTGCTATCTGTTCGGTGATGATCTCCAAGGCTGCCTGGAGTCTGATTGAACGATTAAATGCCAAGCAGCTTTAGTATTCTGGAGCAGCTTACTTCGTTTACAGCTGGAACTCCCCTTACAGTGGTGGTTTTTTTAACATTCCGAATGTCTGTGTGACCCAAAGGATGCTTTACAGGAGACCAAGTTGGGGAGGGGTGTTTCTTGTCACTTAACCTGTGAGTTGCAGCTTGTCTGCGAACATTAGCATAAGTATCACTGAGCCTGTGAGTTGCAGCCTGTCTGTGAACATTAGCATATGTATTAACTCTATCTCTGCCACATGTACAATCCTGACTACCATTCTGTCTGTCTTTGTCCCACCATCTCCTTTGTGCTATCCCTTTAAAACTCCTTTCTTTAATACCTGTAGAGGCCAAAATACAAATCAAATCTACTCCTCTAGAGCCGTTCTGTTCCCCTGGTCCATGTTGGGATCCTATATTATTAACCCATACCCCACTATGACTATACTTTATATCTATGCCCTGTCTACATTCTAAAGGTAAATAATTGTCACCTCTGCTGCCCCTATTCCAGGAGGACTTAATACATCGTGAGTAATTTAGGGATGTCCCAAAAACGGGGAACCACCAAGTAAACAATACAGTAAATGGTAAAAACAACATTACAGCACTTTTTCCCGGTGTAGTGTAACTTTCAGATCAGAAGGATGAAGGACAGCACGCCCAGTGGAGGGTAGATTATCAATGTCTTTAGTCCATGGATCAGCAGCTTGTTTAATTCGTTGTATTTGAGTTCACCCCTTTTCTTTCGTTCACACTGCAGTGTCTGTGATCAAAAGTACACAATAGGGGCCATCCCAGACAGGTTTTAGTTGGTGATCTTGCCATGCTTTTACATATACCCAATCACCAGGTTTAATAGAATGAATAGGATACTCCAGGGGTGGGCAGTAACAGCTGCATGTCTATTATCTCCATGAGCGCAGCCTGTTTGGCAGCTGCATCTGCCTGTCTGTTCCCCTGTGCTTCAGGACTGTCACCACTTTGATGGCTCCGTACATGAACTACAGCTATTTCCTCAGGTAATGTAAGAGCATCTAGAGATTGGACAATTAAATTTTCATGGATCAAATTTTGTCCTTTTCCAGTTATCATTCCCCGCTCTTTCCAGATCTCCCCAAAGGTGTGCACTACACCAAAAGCATACTCTGAATCTGTGTAGATGTGCCCACCTTGTTCTCTAGACCCTGGAGAGCTCTACAGAGGGCATACAATTTACAAGATTGTGCTAACCAATGACCGGGAAGGTGACCGGCTTCAATCACCACTCCTTTCCCATCCACTACACTATACCCGCTATAGCGAGTGCCATCAATGCAAAGAGAAGATCCATCAATAAACCACCTTTCACCCTCCTGTAAAGGCTCATCACTTAAATCATCTCTAATTTTGGTCTGTAAATCTATTACCTCTAAACATACATGCTCTAACTAATTTATGGTATTGTCAGAATTTGGAGAAACCAAGAAAGTTGCTGGATTGTGTTCTTTATTCGTAATCAGGGTCAAATCATCCCTATCCATTAGGATCGCTTCATATTTTAAAATTCTAGAGTCTGTGAGTCACCTTCCAGCATGTTGTAAGAGAATATTGCGGACTGTGTGAGGGGTGTGAACTATCATCGGGGCACCAAACATAATATTTTGTCCTTCCTCATCTAAAATAGCATTGGCTGCGATGGCTTGCACACACTCTGGCCAACCACGACAAACAGGGTCTAAAACTTTTGACAGAATAGCAACTGGCTGTCTACAGCCTGCCCTCTCTTGTGTTAGTACTCCGGTGGCTACACCTCCTTTCGCATTGGTATATAGGTCAAATGGCTTATTTAGGTTGGGTAAAGCCAACACTGGGGCACTAATAAGGCACTGTTTCACCAAGTTAAAATCTTTAATCTCTTCCTCTGTCCAGACAACAGCTTCGCCCCCTAGAATTGTGAGTTTATCATAGAGAAATCTGACCAGACTAGAATAATTTTCAATCCAGATTCTACAGTATCCCTCTAAACCAAGGAATTTCCTAAGTTCTTGGGCATTCTAGCGGGGGATCTGTAATATACCACATATCCTCTCTGGACTTATTTTCCTAGTTCCCTGACTTTCCAGATGACCTAAGTATTTAACTTCTGATTGAACAAATTGTAATTTGGATTCGCTCACCTTGAGACCCTTATTCTCCAGAAAATTCAAAAGTCCAACAGAATACTGTTTAGCTAATTCATATGTTTTTCCCGTAATTAACAAATCATCAACATATTGTATCAACTGACAATTCTCTCTCCGAGGAGCCTCATCTAGTATTTGTTCTAAGACCTGACCGAATAAATTTGGTGATTCTGTAAAGCCCTGGGGAAGGACTGTCCACCGATATTGATTCTTGCGTCCAGTAAAAGGATTTTCCCATTCAAAGGCAAACATGTCTCTGCTCTCTGTTGCTAACGGACAGGTCCAGAAAGCATCTTTGAGGTCAATCACACTAAACCATTTACTATGTGGATCGATTTTACCCATTATTGTATAGGGATTAGGTACAACCGGGTGACGGGTGAGAATAATTTTGTTCAGCTCCCTCAAGTCCTGCACTAATCGATAGGTACCGTCTGGTTTTTGGACAGGTAAAATTGGAGTATTAAAAGGTGACATACAAGGTTCGAGTATACCATCTTTCACCAACTGGTCAATTACTGGCTGCAGCCCCTTTCGGCCAGCCATAGGAATTGGATACTGTTTTTGTCTAATTACTTGTTCAGAATCTTTTAAAGTAACTTGCAGGGGAGGAACATCTAACCCTCCTCTATTTCCTTTTTTTTTCGCCCATACTCTAGGATTTATTATTTTCCGATCCTCCTCTGTCAGCACATATAATTGAACCCCGATACCTGATCCCTGTGGTCTGGTACCGATAGCCAATTGGTCCTGTAAATCACGTCCCATCAAGCAAACCCCAGCTTGGGGAACTAGTAAAATATCCTCTGTTATTATCTTTTCTCCCATTTGCATTCTTACATCTCTTAATACAGTAAAGTCTCTTCCTCCTACTCCCGAAATCATCACTGTCCCCTCTATCCTAACACCCTCGGGTGGTTGTAAAATACTAGACCGGGCTGCCCCAGAATCTACTAAAAAAAGGTCATCTTGTCACTGTGGAGTTCTATGCTTAAATTTACCAATGGTTCTCTGTGCAGCCCCACGGTGTGTATTGACTGAGAACCGTGACCCCCCCCTATTCATAATCTGCTTCCATCTGTCTGATTCTGGCTTTACCCTACCCTTAATTTAGTCTATGTGTCGTCTGAGTCCAGCATGTTCATTAAATGAACATTAAATGAATCAGTTTATTTCACAGCATAAGAATAAAGTTTAACAGAGCTCTGGTTCAGTCATTAGTTCATAGGTCACCTGCAAAGTGAGCTATTCCCCAAGACTGACCTCCACTGACCGGTCTCTACAGTTTATATAGATCAACCTTATACAGAACAAAAGTTGGCTTCCTTTGCTAGATTTCTTGCATAAGATTTATCACAAGTAATTTCCTGCTCTGCAGTTATCTGGGGTGTAGAGCTCCCATCTTTTTTAATCCTCAAGGTCAGAATATCCTGTTTTGATCAGAAATCAATTCATACCCCAGATATTTCTAATTATTTCTTTGTTCTCATCTGGCCATATTCTTCTGTTCTACTAAACACCTCCTTCTGTCTTAGCTTCTTACTGATTCCATTCTCTTTGTTTCTGACAGTCTCTGTCAGGATTCTTTTTGTTTATGCTAATCAACACCTCCTTTTGCCTTAACCTTCCTACTAAATTGTTTCATACATATTCTCTCTTTTGTATCTTGGGAGCAGGCAATTCTAAACCTACTGTAATCAGCCAACTTTGCTACATACTGTGGCTGCCCCTTACTTACATTACTCTTTCCCTTCACCATGAGGTAAATATTAAATTGTTACATAGTACTGAATTCATGTATACAAACTGAATAGTACATAAGCATATATTCTACATATTTTCATTAATTAACCCCTATATTCCAACACATCAGTGCGTAAGGTCGCGTCTCCCTGGCTTGCATTGGGCATTCTCTCTTAAAATAACGCACCTCCGGACTAGTCAGGGGCACGTTTACAAAACCGAGACCCCCCTCTCATGGGAACTTCCCGTAAAGATCTCATCCAATTAGTTTCTGGCTTATCCTCTCCTTTATAATGTCTAGGTTCCTGCTCTCTGGGAAATGAATCAAAGGGTTCTGCCCTTTCTTCCCTGAGGGTCTCATGCTGCTCTCAATTAAAGTCGCCTCTCTCTCTTGTCAATAGAGGTGGTAATCGAGTACTTTGTGAAGGGTCATCATACCACCCCTACTTTCTTCTCCTTTCTTTAGCTGTGGGAGAGGAGGGGAAGGTGCAGAAGGGTAGAGCATAGGAGGGGGGGGGGGGGGGAAGATAGGAGCCGGCATAGCAGGAGCATAAGGTGGAGGAAGGGAATGTAACACATCCCATCCTTGTGTTTCAGGGACAAAAGGTTCCTTATCTTTCTTGCATTCCTTTTCATTCAAAACCAGTTGATCAAACGATCCCCTGAGCCAGCAGGCTGCATATTCACTGCTCTCAATATTATCTCTTTGATTTTGATAGAGCCAGATGTTCATTGCCTGACACATCCAGTCATCCTCGGATCCGAGCTTTGGCCAATATACCGAATTCCCTTTTATCGGGTTTTTTAACCCATTCCAGACAGCAATACCTGACCATGGTCTGTTTGTCTTTCCCACGGGTTTTCCCCGCACCCCAATCAGATAGCATCAATCCTAACGGACTTTGCTTAGTTATCTGATTGTCCCGTCCTTCCTTAGGACTATTTCCCTTGCTACTCACATCTCCCATACTAACAAGTAAGTAAAATTTATCTTACCGGGATCCAGTAGCTATTCCTAGCGCGCTTCCTTAACATCCTCCCGTCGTTTGTTCTCAATGCCTCTTCTCGGATATCACTCGCTTCGTCCACTGACAAGTCACCCGCCATCCGTGAGTCCAGCTGAATCAGCCGGGGTGCACCTACCCTCATCGTCGGGCACTCTGTCAGTGGAGGGAGTGGGATCCCGGACGAGCCCCCATTTGTGAGAAGCAGAAGTACCTTCACAGAATTTGCTCAAGACAAAAATTGAGAACAAAGAACTTTTATTATACTATTACAACAATGCAAAGTTGGGTGCTTCCCCTTACCCTGGGAATACACACAGATACTGGGGCTGACCCAACTTTTATACATTTCATTTCAGTACAGAGATACCTTCCCCCCAACATTCTTCTGCCTCCTGGATTGGTTTAGCATTAGGTAATTCTGCCCACGTGGATTCTAACTTCTTATCAGTTTATGTGTCTTCCTGCAAACTTGTTAGTCAGAGAAGTATCATGTCTTTGTTCTTCACTCATTAATCAATCCCTAAGACTTGCTAAAGCTATCTACTTGTTATCCTGTTTTGAAGATCCTTAGTTTATTTCACTTTTACAACCCTTCCTCTCATTCCAGCATCCCTTCACCCTGATTTAACCCATAATACTTAATCTCTAATGAGCACTTGCTTGACTCCTCACATTCCAGTATCCCTTCACCTTAAGTTAACCCATAATACTTTATTCTTAATTGGCACTTGCTTGACTCCTAACATTCCAGTATCCCTTCACCTTAAGTTAACCCATAATACTTTATTCTTAATTGGCACTTGCTTCCAGTATCTCTGGACTCCTAACATTCCAGTATCCCTCACAGCTATCATATTTGCTCTGCAGAATTTTGACGTGTATCTTGGTACCTCTCATGAACCCATTGTTATATTCTCTGACCACAATCCTCTGGTGCTTTTTAATAAAATGAAGAATAAAAACAGAAGATCGTTAAACTGGAGTTTTATATTACAGGAATATGATATGCAAATTAACCATATCAGAGGTGTAAATAATGTGATTGCCGATTGTTTGTCAAGGTGTTAATATATATTATATTCATATGTTATATATTGTGCATTGTTATCGCTTTAGTAATTTTAAGACAGTTTAGTTATAACTGAATTTTAATTCAAGTTAAAATTCCCTTTAAAGGGAGAAGGTGTGACAGAGTATTTAGATGTGGTTTGGGAGGAATTGTTAGAGCAGCTTGCACACACACATTTTAAAACAATATTTGCAAGACTTTTGCAGCATGCTTTTTGCAGGAGACAACAAAGTGTGACAGCAGCTTGCCTGGGAAAGCATGTGATCTTTGCAGGCAAAAGAGAAGAGTTTTGCTCTCAGAGAGGGAGGGTGTGAAACAGAGAGAGGAGACAGAAATCGGTTCCAGAAGGACAAGCTGGCAAACTTTGGAAGGCTGCCTGGTCAAAGGAGGAGACTGACAATGTGAAAGGTGACCTGAAAGAAAGAGGATCGTCTGGATAACCCTGAAGGGGCAAGTTTCATCAGCTAGACTGATTGAGAAGGAATCAGTTGTGGATGTCCTGGAAAAGGAATCTCTCTCTGAAAACCACCAGTTTTCAAAGTGTTAAACATTTGCCTGTTAGGCACCAAAGACTGGTGAACTTTGTTAATGCTAACTTCTGTACAAGAATTGCCTGCAACCAGTGAGTATGGACTGTGAACCAAAGAACTTTTCTAATCTTAAATATGCATTAATACACACCTGCACTTAGCATTAGAGGGGGGGGATTAAGTAGTTAGGTAGGTTAAGTAAGTAGGTTAAGTAATAAGTTAAAGTTCAATTCTGTTTTCTTGTTCAAATATAATTAAAAACTACTTTTGTTTAAGTAACCCTGTGTTTTGGTGCATATCTATTGCTACTGGTTTTTGGAGTCCTTTGGACTTCGTAACAAATTTATGAAAAAAAAACTATTGCTCTATTCTCAGTTAATATATGAGGGAAATTTTTCATGAGTCCGTCATGTCTGGTGGTGTACCACTGGGTAATTCTGAGCAGCTAGCAAGCAGTGTGTTCATTGCCTCTCATGGTGACATGAAGAGGAGGAGCAGATGGACTAATCATCTTATTTGTTAGTTATTTCAGCTACAACTCAATTAGGATTTGAACTCAAAGTGGAAATGTTAAGTGGGACCTGTAATGGAGTTCTCAGCCAATCAGTCTTCAAAGTCAGGTGGATTGTTTAGTGCTGATGGCTAAGTTCTAGTATAAAAAGATTGGGCCAGTGTTTCTTTGCTCTGGGCCACTGTGATTTCCATTCCCTGGAGATACAATTGAAAGGAAGACAAGTGCCCAGTGGAGTGAATCAGCCTCATTTCATTTGACACCTCAAACTGAGCCATGTTCTCTCAGAGGTAAGTGACGAGGGCTGGAATAAAGGGAGTGGAGTCCAAATGCTCAGCCTCACCTGGTTCTTCTACTGCAGACCGACAAGATTTGAGGATCCATAGAAAAACATAGACACAGTGGGCCTAATGTCATCCTCCTGTGACTCAATTATTCTTTATTGAGAAGGAAAATGTAAGATTCAAGATTCAATTTATTGTCATGCAATAAAGACAGTGCAATATTGCACAAAATTTGTTTTCGACTGCTGTAGGGCAGGAAGATTTGCCATCGGCAGAAGTTACCTGAAGCATTACTTACAGACAAGGAAGAGAAGCAAAAGAGTGTTCCTTCAGAGTCACCGAGGGTCTGTGGATTTGTCTCTCATGCTCCTCCAGTCAAACCCTCAGCATTTAGTAATAAGTAGAACTTCTGGGAAATTTTCAGAAACAATTTACTGGAGATTATGTAGAGAATGTCCCCTCGGTGAATCCATATCCATGAGAAGCCCACCTATCCTGTCTACATGTTCGGGTGGTATATACTGTTAGTCACCATCAGTATGCAATATTGACTAGAGGGATAGATCATTGGAAACCAAGGCTTCCCACAGTGGCTCCTCCTGTTGAAAAATGCCTTTAACTGAAGATTAGTTCAAGCCCCTGGGCTATGTCCAGAATTGCATTCCAATGCAGCATACCTGTCTGGGTCATACAATATCCAAAACTTGAGTACGAGGGTTCAATGAACATGACACATGCTCGGTTTAAGGGTGACAGACACCAAGAGTAGGGTCAAATAATATGAGCATTCATGATGGACCATATTTCTATGCCATCACTCATTTTATCCCTACTCTGGAAATGTTCTGCATCTGGGATTGGGGAGCCACAGTGGCATATATATTAGAGCTGCCACTTCGCAGTTCTGATGACCCAGGTTCATCCTGACTTCTCGTTCTCTCTGAATGGAATTTGCACATTCTCCCTGCCATTCTTTGGTTTTCTCTTGGTGTTCCAACTTTCTCACATATTCTAAAAATGTGTAGATCGCTAATATAAATGACCACTGTAACTTAATATTGTTTAGTAAAAATTAATGGGAATGTTGAGAGAATAAAATGGGATTAAAATAGTATTGGTACAAATAGGTGGTTGGGCAAATCAATTGGGCATATGTGGTATGTTTTATGTCTTGTATTGTTGCTGTATCAACTGGACAACTGTTGAGTCCAGATGCTATAGGAACCACACAAGTACCAGAACATTATGGGAAAAGCCACTGGTCTCCTGAAAATGCAGTCCATTTCTGCATCAATTCAGGGACACCAAATAATACACATCACCCGGGGCAGAGGCACCATGGCTTTGTGGAACAAACTGCAGTCTGGTCAACTGAAGAGAGCAGCTAGTGCTGGAGGAGCAGCAGGAGCCCGAGGTTGTGAGATGGGGATCATGAGGTCCAGCAGGGATGAGACGACCAGGAGAAAGAATGCAACCATCAGGGGCGCTCCTCGCTAACTGCCTCATCTCTCGGTGGACTGGAAAAGGCAGGCATTGCCTGCACAGGATATAAGGAAATCCTTTATGTAGTAAGCCTGCAAATGCACAGTCTCCATAGCAAACCAAATGATACTTTCCACAATCCAGTGGTTACCAGACACGCATTACAGCAATAAGCAACTAGAGACTAACATGTAATATTCCCTCAAATGTTGCATTGATTATAAGGCCTCATGGAATGAATCCTCCTTTCACTGGCTGGAATGGTTTGCTCCAGTGATTTTCATTGGCTACATTCCATCCGTACATTTAGTGTGAGGACATGAAGTCCATCACTTGATTGAATGGGGACTGTCATTCCTCAAGAGGCTGCTGGAGTGATCTCCTATCAGCCCATCTTATTTTGTCCCTGCCAGATTTCTTAGCCCCCCCAGCACATAGGTCCTCCCTCCTGACATCTACCTCATTAACCAGGCTCTGCATCTCCATTTGAGCAAATGAGTCCCTCTCCCCTTTGGAGGTCATAGTTCGTTGTATGGCTGATTTTCTCATGCTGGCACATATCAAATGTCTGAAGCCATGCTGAACATAGTGAGGTCCCCTCAGGAAACTTGCAGATCCTATTTGACATGGTTCTACAAGTAAATTACATTAGCAGTGTAGCAAATATCTTTGGTGCACTATACGTTTTCTGAAGAGGAGTGAAAATCTGTCTGTTCATGCTAAAAGCAGTGGTGGTTTACTCCATCAAGACTAGGTGAAGTCCAATCCCCAGACATTTGATTTGTTATTTCAAGCCCCTAGTATGCCCACCCTCCTCCTTCCTGCCATTACAAATTAGGCTTTTTAGCTTTCATGGCTCCATTCCTGTCAAGACTTCTTTCCCTGCAGTTTTAAAGACCCTGCTCATTCTCTCATACTTTGATGAAGAGCTCAAGCCCGTTGGTTATGTATCTCTGCCTTTGCTACATAAAGGACACTGTTTGACCTGCTGAGTCTCTCCAGCATTGTGTGTGCTTTATTTCATCCACAATTTCCACAGAATCTGGTATTTTACCTCTGCTCATTTTTTGCCTCTGACATATTTTAGGTCATCTTTTGTAAGTTACCTTTTCTCTCTTGGCTCTGTGAACCCAACTGTGCTATTTTTTTCAATATGAATGGCAGTTGTTGGTAAAATTTGGATTTGCTTCATGTAATTTTTGGATAACATGGTAATGACCCCTCATCACCGTCAATTATCCCTTCAGCTACAACAACCAGAAAATTGGATTTCCCTATGACTGAATCTTACAGCACATTCAGGCATCAGATAGCTTAAAAATAAAACAAATGTGACATTTTCCACAGTGTCAATTCTCAGGTCTCAAGATATTTAAATGTGGAGAAAAAATTACCACAATTGTGTGAGCATTTTTTTAATGAGACTAGACATATACTTATCTGCAGTATTGGTCTTAAAGTTCAAAGACATTGTCTTGGAGATACAGGATTAATTTTTTATTCCCGTATGCAGTTCACTGATTATAAGCGGAGCAGAGCAGTACAGCAGGCACTGATGCCGCTACACACTCCAGTACCCAGATCAATCCTGACCTTCTCTGTGACAGTGTGATTCAACCCTGAGAGCTCCAGTTTCCTCCCATATCCAGAACTGCCAATCAGGTTAATTGGCTATTGTATATTGCTTTTATTGAAGGTGGATGGCTGGATGGGGGAGAGTTGATGAAGGCAGGAGACTTAAAGGAGGTGAGTATGTGAAGTCCCTGTGGTTCATTGCAGCCAATAGGAGGCTTGATTGTTAATGGAGACAGGAGACATAAAGGTGATGAGTGTGTGGAGTTCCTATGCTTCATTACAGCCATAAGGAGATTTGATTGTTGGTGGAGGTGGGAGTTTTAAAAGAGGTGGGAGTTTTAAAGGAGGTGGGAGTTTTAAAGGAGGTGGGAGTTTTAAAGGAGGTGGGAATTTTAAAGGAGGTGGGAGTTTTAAAGGAGGTGAATGTGTAGAGTTCCTGTGGTTCATTTCAGCCAATAGGTGGCTTGGTTACTGAGAATATAACTTAGGAAATGGGATTGTTCTGAGAGTTGGCATGACCTCTTTAAATATTGTGATAAAATATGAAATGTAAGGAAAGATTGGCCTTATCCTTGCGAGAGTTCAGAAGACTAAAAGGCAATCTTATTGAGAGAGTTAAGATTCTGAGCAGATTAATAGTGTAAATGATGAGGAATTGTTTCCTCACCCTAAGTAATGTGGTCAATTCTAAGGACAATGGAAAAGTAAGTAAATTATTCTATCACAGAGCTTTATTGACATGATGAACTAAATGGTTTCCTTTATCACTGTGACCCATTCTATAACTTTATATCTCACTCTTGATATAAGGTATCATCCATTTAAGATGGAAGTAAGAAGAAATTCTTCATTCACGGAGTTGAAAATATTTGGTATTTTCTCAACAAGTGGTCATTAATTGCTTGGCCATTGAGTATATTCAAACTGGAAGCCAAGAGTATTTTGGACATTAGGAGGAATTAGATGATTAGGAATTGGGTGGGTACATAGATTAGATGAAGGATCATCCTTCTTTTATTGAAAATCAAATTCAGGTTCAAGTTTTAAATCTAATTATTACATCTCCTGGATATGTTCTCAAAACACAGGGACCTATGTTACTCCAAATGTATTTGTGCACTAAAAGGTAAATAACATTTTTCGACTCTACAATTCTATTTATGCCCTTTTAAGTGAATTTCCAAATGCTGAAGTAATCATTGCCCCTTGTTTAACTGCTTTCTGAATAGTTAGTGGATTTCAGAATGCAGAAGCGCTTGTCCTAGTGGTTGTATGTAAAAGTGTTGAAGGAAAAGTCTGCCCTATGTACACCACCTTCAATTTATTGGCAGTTATGGAAGAAAGATACTATCATTCTACATAACACCATCTATCTCCAGCTACAGGCAGAAACATTTCAGCAATGTAAGAAAACAAACAAGAGTTCCTCGCTGCCTTCCCATAAATGTATCCCTTGAGATACAATCAGTTGCCTTGCTTGAATTACTCCTGTTTCCACTCTGTTCATTAAGATTCAAAATTGTTTTATCATTACGTGTATAATACATAAAGTTCATTTACTTTTGCTTGTTGTAAAACCACACAAAGGGGCACCTCGAGCCTGGCATCCCCACCACCAATAAGAAAAAGAGAAAGAAAGGCGAGTCCTTTCAAGTGTCTGTGGATTCTTCTTCTGTAATTTCTTCTGTGATTTCTGCAGCCGCACAGTGATTAACTTCAGTGATGAAC
Organism: Narcine bancroftii; assembly: GCF_036971445.1. Classification (NCBI taxonomy): domain Eukaryota; kingdom Metazoa; phylum Chordata; class Chondrichthyes; order Torpediniformes; family Narcinidae; genus Narcine; species Narcine bancroftii. The sequence continues at coordinate 37,054,268 of NC_091469.1, forward strand.
CCATGCTTGTAGTTTTGAACATCTGATACAATTTAGGAAGCTGTCAACACTCAGGCCCCTTCGGAATCCCTGCTCACCATCACCACCCTCATAAACCATGATCCCATTCTCACAAGCTTGTCTTCAGCAGCCCATAACCTGGTGTGAGTCCTTCGGTTGCTGAGCCACTCGCTGGTTACTGCTGTCGTCTGCTTCCTAGTGGCATCATCTCCCAGGTTCCTCCTAAACAGAAGGATGCGTTCTTCCATTCTGGTGCCCTGCACCAGTTTGCTAAACCCCCAGAGCTCGCCACCCTCGTGGTCTGTTGCCAAGTCTGGCCCCTGCCATCTTGGGCAGGGACATCTGCAGATTTGCTGAGGTAAAAACAAATACCCTCTACAGGCTGCTTAAAACCTGTAAGGAGATGTCAGCATCATGGCAGTGAGAACCAGTGGAGGAGTGCTGTGTCTCCATTCCCTCGGGTCCACAATAGCAGTAGAGATGCCTTTTATTTTTTTTTAAATAGAACATTTACATTTAACTTTGCTGTTTTCACGGTGTTACACTTCATGATCAATTGAATTGCTAAATGTAATAATTTTTTCCACAACTAACCCCATTTGACAGGTTGGTTTGGTGTTGACAATGATGTAGCTCACATTTAATGTAATGGTTACACATCAGTCATGCTTATTGTGGTTTATGCTGCTGTCTCCGTTCTCCTCATCAAATGTGTCCATAACCACTGTTGGAAGAGAATTTGTCCACAAATGTTCATTGAACTGTGATGTGTGCCACAATCTGTGGTAATCTCCAGAGGAATTAGAAATGGGAATGAATACTGGCTTTATCAAGAACACCTGCATCCCATGAATAAATAATGACGAGTTCAATTTGATGTACAGTGACACGGAATCTCGTAGTGATTTACACAGTCCAAAACTGCAGGGATCTCTTTACACAAAGAACCGTCATATTTTTTCTTCCGTGGACTGTCCTTTACCTTATTTGATACTATCATATTGTTAAGTAAATTACCATGTTCCTGTCTATTTTAATCCAAATTCAATGATTAAATGAAAGAATTCATCAGATACAAATTCAAGGATTTATTTTATTACAATGAAAATGATACATCGTAATAATTTTTGGAAGATCTTGGTGTTTGCTCATTCGCTGAGTTATTAGGAGCCTTGAAAGTACAGACATTATTAAATATTTGCAAAGTACATATTTTATTAATTTCTCCATGAATAGTTCATAATTTCATTTTTGTGCTTCTGCAAATTCTTCCAAAAAAATTGCTAAAGTAGTGCAAAATAACAAAGTTTTTATATAAAGCAAATGACATGTGTTTGTATTTGGTATGGAGTGTCAACTTTGCTCATTGCAATATTGCACAATGTAAAACAATGACTTTCAACCCATGGCCACTTTAAAGTATGAGGTCCAACGGACACACTATGCAGGTCACACAGCATCAACACAAAATGGGTTTTAAATGGACAGGTGGGAAGTGAGTTGTGCAAATCTGGTTCATAGCATCAAGCATCTGTAGCATCAAGAGGAATAGAAATGTGCCTCATTCTAGTTTTTTAAAAAAAAGAGAATTGCATGTAGACTCTGAAATGCGAGTCGAAAGACTTGTTGATCCAAACCCAGGCTTTTATTAACTAAAAGACTGGAGCATATCACAAGTAGGTCGACCAGTCCAGAATGACCTGGTCTGGCTAGGAGCAATCCTTTAAGACCTGCCAGTAGGTGTGGCTGCGCTCTCAGCCAATCACAGTCATCCTACACTACAATCTGTACATATACACATTGGTGATAGAATCTGTACGATCACAGACTCTTTCAAATCAAAGCCAATGATTTAATTGAACAAAACTATTAGGGTTGAAGCAAACTTGAATTTAGATACAAAGATGTTTTCCATGATGATTGTGCATCTCGATGGATGATTAAAGACTGCTCATATACTCTAAAGCACAAAAGCCTGACTTTTTCACTGTTGTCTAATATTGGCAACTTAAAGGCAATAGATAGGACATTTCTGTATAGAGTCACAGGCAGCTCACCTGCTTCCAGCAATTTGAAATATGTGCTTTCTCTTACTGCATTAATTTCAGTTACCAAGGACATGAGCCATAAAATCCCACCACTAAACATCTCTACTTCCCTACTCTCTCATTTTTGAATAAAAACTTCCATTTGCCAACCTCTTGGCCACAGAATATAATGAGTTGATGCAAAATATCATCTGATAACTTTCCTGTGAGTATTTTAGGATATTAAAGGGATTATACATATATCATGTATAAATTCTATTTGTATGCACTACCTACCTCCAGTAGCAATGATGAAGGCGACCAAGTAATCTATCCCTCCATGATGTTGACCAGAGGGAAGTATTGATCAGGACATCAAGGATGACCTGTTTCATTTGAAATTGTGCTGCAGGACATTTTATGACCATTTGAGAGAGCAAGTTTAACTTGATCCAAAAGACAACACTTAAGGTATTATGTTAGCTCCTCTATACTCCATTTATATGTCAGCTGAATCTTTATCTCGCCAATATCAGAAAAGACATCCACTTGTAATTCACTTAGTTTTATCAATGGTTTTTGTTACAATGGGCAAATTGCCATGAGGTTTTATTGAGCTTGGGTATAGAGAGATCGTGTCAAGAAGCAGTAAATGTCCTGAGATCAAATGCAGGGTGAAAAGGAAACAGTAAGAAATAATGAGGCAGCTTAAGGTTTGGAGACGACATGGAGTCCATAAACTCTCAATCAAGTCATAGGAACTGCTGGAAGGTAAAAGACCATGTCCACCTTGTTTATTGCACCTGGGTAGATGCATATGAAATTATCAACTAATTAATCACTTTGTCTAAATCAGACCCAAGTACAAGGCAGTGGAAACGTCCAGTAAAAAAATAATTTGTGAATTCTTCCCATTCCTCACCTCGCCATACCCATGCTCCTTCTCACAAAGTATTATTTCCAGAAATCTAGTTTTTATAATAATGAATGAAGGCAGTACAATTAGCATGACAGTGCCAACGACTGGCTTTGAATTTGCTCCTGTCTGTTAGGAGTTTGTACATTCTCCCCATGACCTGTGTGGGTTTTCCTCATGTGTTCCAGATTTCTTCCACATTTCTTCCACATTTCAAAGTCATACAGTTGAATGATCATGTATGTATTTGGGTGGTGGGCTCGTGGGTCAGATGAGACTGTAACCATGCAGTATTTTTAAATTAAAATGTAAAATATAATGAATGAATATCATCCTCCCATTGAAGTTGCTTATATAGGTGATGGGGAAGTAAGTTGGAACATTGACAGCATCCTTTCAAGACATGCAGTGCTATGAATGAGGATATACGTTTTTCATTATCATTGTTTTGGAAATAAATACATGTATCATATCCACTTTTTAATGATTAGATCAAATGGGTACAAATGCTTTTGAATGAATAAGTTCATGGCATGTACCGTATTTATTTGTTGCTCAGTAAGTAAAGGCTTCAGCCTGAATATCACTCAAGCATACAAACTAGATGATCTTCACTTCAGTTACTGGCCTTGAGTAGGTAGGCTGACTGGCTGGTAATGCAATAAGCAAGCGAGGGTTTCGATGGAGACAATAATCTATTGGAGCTCAATCAATGGATCTTTATCCGGTGATTCCTTTTGGAAACCCTGACAAGCCCGGCTTCAGATGTAATTTTTCTTTTTAAGGTGAGTGATTTGCTTGCCAGCTCTTAACACCACAGAATGAACAGAAACTGTAATTGGAGCCTTGACATCAACACAATGAAATTCCTTCAGGAGAGGAGTTGGAAAGTGACAAACCTGAAGCAACAATGCCACTGTGATACTGCTAAATTATTGTTTTGTGTTTCAGCTCAGTACTTTGCAAGCACAATGTTCATCGTGGGCCTGTCTGTCGTCGTCACTGTGCTGGTTCTTCAGTTTCATCACCACGATCCCCATGCAGGAAGAATGCCAAAGTGGGTAAGTGAACAACCGTGACAAGAAATGTTCTGGTTAAATTGATTTGTTAGTTAAGATAGATTCCAAACACAAAGAGTATAGTGAAGTTGGCTCCTCAAGCAGTTCACCAAACTGTGCCAGCAAATTGTGCCAATCTTGAGGGCACAAGTTCATTAGAGTGTGGAACAGCTGATTCTAAGCTGAATCTAAAGAAAATAAATTCTAAAGGTATGATTCCAAGTTGCTAATGCAAATGGGAAAGTCCTAAAAAAATTACAACAGGCTGGCAACCGCAAAAGAAAGAATGCTTTTTACCCAACTGGGATAAAAATAAATGGTAAATCTGGTTCAATCATGGCTCAGAAATGAAATTCTGAATTGTATTTGATCCAAGTAGGAGAAATATAAAATGTACAGAAAGAGTAACAAATCTGAAGAGCAGTTTAGAATTCAGCAAAGGGATTGATTAAGGGATGAGTAAAACATGAAAGTCTGCAGATGCCGTGATTATAGTAAAAGCATAGAAATGTGGAGGAACCTAGCTGGTCTTTTCAGCATCTGTAGGAGACAAAGATATATTGCCGATGTTTAGGGCCTGAGTCCTCCTTCAAGCCAGAAGCAGGAAATTTCAGAAAGTCTCTGAATTCAAACAATGGGGGATAAATCCAGACTAACAATTGGATAAGATAAGGCAGGAGGCAAGAATTTAACATGTTTGTGTGAAAAGAGATAGGGAAAGGCAATGGGGGAAGAGGGGGGAGTTAACAAAAGCCAGAGAAGTCAATATTTATGCCATCCATTTGAAGGGTGCCCAGTTGGAAGATGAGATGTTGATCCTCCAATTTATGGGTGGTCTCAGTTTGACAGTGCATGAGACCATGGACAGATATGTCAGTAATGGAATGGGATGGAGAATTGAAATGTGTGACCACTGGGAGATCCACACTATTGCAGTGGACAGAACCAAGGTGCTCAACAAAGTGATCTCCCCATTTGTGTCCAGTCTCTTATTGATGTAGAGGACACAACAGCAGGAGCATCGGACGCAGTAGATTACCCCTGCAGAATCACAACTGAAATGTTGCTTCACTTGGAAGGACCATTTTGGGCCCCGAATAGTGTTGAGGGAGGAGGTGTGGGCTCAAGTGAAGCATCTCTTGCAGTCACAGGGGTAGGTCCCAATGGGATGATTGGTGGGAAGGGAGGAGTGGATAAGAAAGTCATGGAGGGAATGGTCCCTGCAGAAGGTGGAGAGGGGAATATGTGTCTAGTGGCAGGATCATGTAGAAGGTAATGGAAATTGCAGAGGATGATATGTTGGATCTGGAGGAAGGTGAGTGGTAGGTGAGGACATCCGGAATCATGTCGTTGTTGCATATGGGGGCAGATGGGGCCAGAGCAAATGTGCAGGTTATAGAGGAGATGTGGGTGAGTGCCGAGTTGCTGGTGGTAGAGGGAAAGCCACATTGTTTGATGAAGTAGGCAATCTCTAATGATCTGGTATGGAAGTCCACAACCTGCGTACAGATGTGATGGAGACAGAGGAATTAAGAGATCTGACTGTAAAAGATTTGACAGAATTGTGAAGATATTTGACAATAGAGCTATGTAAGATTATAAAGGGCATGGATCGGGTGAACATCCAAAATCTTCCCAGGGTAACAATAGCACATACCAGAGGACATCTGTTAAAGATGAGTGGAGGAACATTTAAAGGAGACATCAGAGGTAATCTTTTTACCCTGAGAATCAAGTCATTGTCATCTGATTGTAAATGCAGGACAAGCATTTCACTAATGCAAATAAATAAATAATATTTCTTTTTTGTACACATGAGAATGTTGGATGGTTAGTGTGAGCAGTTCCTTTGGTCATTCAGTCTTCTCACTACCCGTGGGAAGAAGTTGTTCCACAGCCTGGTGGTGCTGATCTGATACTCCTGTATCTCTTCCCTGATGGGAGCAACTGAAAGATACTATGTGCAGGATGGAAGGGACTTCAATTTTTTGTTTCCTCTTCAGACAACAATCCTGGTAGATCACGTTGATGGGGTGAGGATGGGGGAGGAAGAGTCCATTGATCCTCTCTGCCACTCTTGTGGTCCTATGGATTGACCTCCCATCTATTTCTCTGCAGCAACCTTACCACCCTGTAATGCAGCCAGCCAGGATGCTCTCAATAAAGATCCTGTAGAAGGTTGACATTTGGTAGCCTTGCCCACTTTAGTCTTCTCAGCAAGTGCAGTCGCTGTTGCGTCTTCCTGACAAGTGAGGAGATGTTGAATGTGCACAATAGGTCAAGTGAACTCCAAGGAAATTGGTGCTCTCCATTCCCTCCTCTACAGAGTTGTTGATGTGCAGTGGAGGGGAAGAATGGTGGGTGCCTGGAATACATTGCTAAGGGTAATGGTGGCGGCTGGTACAATAGGGACAGTAAGATGATAATACACTTTGCTATTTGAATTGAGAAGGAAATGGGAGATGTGCTCAATTTAAATTAATTTTTTTAAAATTTAGACATATAGCACTGTAACAAGACCTTTTGGCCCACAAGTCTGTGCCTTCCAATTACACTCAAAATTAACCTACAAACTCCATTCTGGAAACTGGAGCACCTGAAGGAAATCCATGCAAACAGGGTAGAATGTACAAACTCCATACAGATAGCATGGAATTTGAACCCCGGTCCCAATCTCTGGCACTGCAACAGTGTTGCCTCACTGTGACACTAATCATGCCATCCAAAAAAGTATTAATAGCTCTTATGAATAATAATTGTTCATAATTGAAATCAACCACTCCAATTGTAAAATTAAAGACCATTTTCTAATGTAAAAATTACTGAATTCTTGCTCTTTGTGCAGAGCCTGCAAAGCTCATATCTGCATTTGTTTTCTTTTCTTACATATAATCTGTTAGGTATGTGGGAGTCAGTAACTTTGATTTATCATAGAGCCCAATAGCTAACATCACTTGATAGTTCAAGATCATTTAACAGGGGACCTTGCCTTAAATTCCTCTAGTTATTAAAGAATGTTTGACTGTCATTAAAATGTGCTGGGTAATTTATTAGGCAAAAACAAGAACCCAAGGCATGAAAGCTCCTTTCGAGGGTGAATTTGCTGGGATGAAGTAAGGGGCAGAAGTAAAAGGTAATGAGCAACAATGAGACGCCCACTATCTGTTTCCATTTTTTTTTGTGTTTTCAAGCATGGAATAATGTTTAATTCTTTTTTAATATTATATTTAAAGTTTAGCATCACAAAACATAACCATAGTTACTATAATTTGATACATATATAATGTGATTAATCATTTTTATATAAAAATGTTCACATTTTTTCATTAGAAAAATGTGACATAAAATTAATCTGGAACTGCTTCTATATGGCACAACTTCCACATGTATTTGGTCTCTGTCCTCTAGAGAATAGAAGAATGAGGGGCAAACTCATGCAAATGTACAAAATTTTCAGTGAGTTCGATGGGGGTAGATCCAGAGATTTATTGGGAGGTCAAGATCTTAAACCTAAGTCTCAAAATATGGGATATATCATTTAGATCTGAACTGAGGAGGCAGAGGAGAGTGAAGGTTCTGTTATTGACTACATTCAAAAGAGAGATTAGTAGATTTCTGTATATTGGAGAAAGGGACGTGGGGATAGGTTCACCCATGATTCCACTGAATGGAGAGCAGGCTCAAGGAGACAATTGGCTTACTACTGCTCCGATTTCTGATGTTCGTTAGTTAGGTGACAGAAATTTATCAGAAACCAAATGTCAAACAATTACAATGTAAAACAAGAAAGTCTGTGGACACCATGGTTCAAGTGAAAACAAAATGTTTGTTAAACTCAGCAGGCCAAACAGTGTCCTTTATATATTAAAGATACATAGCCAATGTTTCAGGCTTGACCCCTTCATCAAGTTATGGAACAATGTTGGTCGGTGTCTGAATAAAAAAGTAAGGGGGAGACGTGGGAGGAAGTACAGGTTTGCAAAAGTAGGAGGTAATAGGAGGTCTCTGTCACTGGTACTGACAGAGCAAAGCTGCTCATTGAAGGGATTTCCTGGTCTGCACCCAGTCTCTCCAATATAGAGAAGCCACAAAGGGAGCACGGGATGCAGTAAATCAATCTTGTGGATACACAAGTGAGATTTCAATTGAAAGGCCTGTTTGGGGCACCAGATTGTGGTGAGGCAGGAGGTGTGGGCCACCAGGGAAGGTGCCGGGTGGTGATTGGTAGCGAAAGACAAGTGCACGATGGAGTCATGAAGGGAGTGATCCCTATGGAAGGCAGAGAGGGGAGGAGAGAGGAAAGTAGATCTGGTAGTTCTCACTCTAAATACTCCTTTGACTCATCTCACTTCCTTCAAATCAAAGGAGTAGCCATGTGTACCTGCGTGGGTCCCAGCTATACCTGGCTGTTTGTGGGCTTTGTGAAGCAATCCATGCTGCAAGCTACACAAGCAAGGCCCCTCAATTCTTCCCCTATTATATCGATGACTACATCAGGGCTACCTCATGCACCTGCAATGAGCTCATCAACTTCTTTCGCTTTGCTGCCAACTTCCACCCCAATCTCCATCTCCAATAACACTCTCCTCTTTCTCTTTCTGAATCTGTTTGTCTCCATCTCAGAAGACGTGTTTTCCACTGGCACACAGTACAACTCCAATTATCCAAAATCGTTTGGACCCAGAAGTGATGTTATTTCACCTCTGAAAAGTTTCAGATAAATAAGGATATTTGAAACGATTAGAAATCCTCAGTTTTCCAAAATATTTTTGGAGCCGAACTGACATCATAAACATTATTTTGTGCTTTTAAAAGCCTTTCCTTTTGTTGTTTGCTGTTGCTACTGGGCTGTTTTTAAAAAATGACCAGTTCTCCAAAAATATCACTTATCTGAAATAGGCCCGGTACCAACCATTTTGGATAATCGGAGTTGCACTGTATATTACAAACCCACCAATTCCAACAACTACATTTCCTCAAACCCTGTCCCCTGCAAAGATTCAATTTCCTTCTTGCAATTCCTCCGTCTCCTCCACATCTGTTCCCAATATGACGTCTTGATGTCATCAGAAATATCTGCCTTCTTCCACAAACATGGCTTCCCATCCACCATCAACTCAGCCCTTCCTCACATCTCCTCCATTTCCCACTCATCTGCTCTGGCCACTCTGCCTCCAGACACAACAAACACAGGATTCACCTTGTCCTTACCTACCACTTTACTAGCCTGTGCATCCAAAACATTATCCTCTGGAATTTTTGGCATTTACAATAGGATCCTTTACCAGACACATCTTCCCCTCTCCTTTCCTCTCTGTCTTCTGTAGGGACCACTCCCTTTGTGACTCCCTTGAGCATTCATCCCTCCCTACCAATCACTCCACCCCAGCACCTTCCCCTGTGGCCACAGGAGATACCACTCCTGCATCCACAACCCTCCCTCACCACAGACCAGGGCCACTAAAAGGCTTTTCAAGTGAAACAACACTTCACTTGTGTATCTGCAGAACTGATTGACTGCATCCGGTGCTCTCTTTGTGGCTTTGTCTACATCGGAGAGACTGGGCAAAGACTGGGAGATTACTTTACTGAACACCTTCACTCTGTCATTACCAGTGACAGGGGCCTCCCCATGGGCAACCATTTCAGCTCTACATAGAAATGAAATAAGGGCATGGACCAACATACTCATGATGTCCATGGCCTCGTATACTATCCCATTAATGCCACTCGTAATTTGAAGAAACAAAACCTTATTTTCTATCTGGACACTCTCCAGCTGGATGGGATTAACATCAACTTCTCTGGCTTCTGCTAACTTGCTCTCCTTTCCTCATCCCTTCCCTTCTTCCTGTCATCTTTCCCTCAGCTCTCCACCCTCTTTCCTCTCTATTCACCTAGCCATCCCTCCTTTCCCCCCCCCACTCCACTTGCTGCTGTGCCATCCCTCTCTTCTTCACATTTTACTTCCTACCTTTGCGACCATGCTCTTACCCCCATGCCTTCCCCTTACCTTTTAATTCGGGCACCTGCTGACATTTTTCTATATTCCTGGCTCCTGGCCAAAACGTTGGATCTGTCTCTTTATCTTTGCTATATCAAGGACACTGTTTGACCTATTGAGTTTCTCCAGCTTTATGATTTTACTGTCAAACAATTTCATATTATATTGGCAGCACGGTTAGAATACTGGTTGGTGCCAGACTATTTCAGTACCAGTGACCTGGGTTGGAATCTGACGTTGTCTGTAAGGACTTTGTACGTTCTCCCCATGTCTGCATGGGTTTCCTCCAGGTGCTCTGGTTTCCTCTCACACTTCAAAAACGTACAGAATTTGTAGGCTAATTGATGTATTTTGGCGACACAGGCCCGTGGGACAGAAGGACTCGTTGATGTGCAGCATCCCCAAATTAAAAAAATATTTAAATGTAAGTGTGTGATTTTCCTTCTGGCTCCTCTGAGCAGATTAAATGTACAGAGTTGCTCAATTGAATGCAGTGCCGTTATATAATATGTAGTACAAGGTGGGCTGCCACTTCTGCCAAATTTTAATACAGGTGAGTGCTCACAGTTGGGTCACTCATCTGGAGGCTTAACTTCATCAGCTATAGTCCAGCACCATGTAGGTGGCTTCCTTTTATATTGCAAGATTACCCCAACTGTGGCTCTTGTTCAGTCATCCACCTCCTCTTATCCTTGACCCTAACAATCCCTATCCACCACTCGATCTCAAAGTACACCTTCCCAACCATCATTCAGACACATTTCCCTTCTCATTCCCACTCTCATACAGGGCCCCAGCCCAACCCTTGGCTTCCTGTTCAGTTTGACACTCGAGCCAAACTCCAGCAATCTCGTGTATCTCTGTTCATAGCAACATGTCCCATGATCTGCCTACTGATATGTGACATTTCTTTCATGTGATCTACATAGAGGTCATACATATTTGATCATGCAGGAGGTATGTGCAACAGAATTTTCTAGCAAGGGACTAAACTAAAGACAGGGCAGAAAATATTTGAAAGGATGTTGTCTGGATTAAATATTTTGAGTTATCAGGAGATTAGAAAGGCTGGGTCTTAATTCCCTGGAGTGAAGGAGACAGAGAAGCATATAAAATTATATGACCCATACATAGACAGTGTCCATTTTCCATGTGAAGGGGTGTCTAAAACTTGGGAACATTGGTTTAAGATGAGAGAGGAGGTTTAAAGCCAATCTGGATTGAGCTGCCAGAGGAGGTGGAGGAAGCAGGAACAGTAATGTTTGGAACAGATATTCGAATAAGTAGGACAGAGAGGAATAAGGAATTAGTGCAGGCAAGTGGGGCTAGATAGGCATGATGGTCAGCATATACATGGTGGGCCAAAGGTGCTGTTTCTAGACAACACTCTGACTCTATGTGGAGCTATATCTACACAACTTGGCTGCCACATTACTCTGTATATTTATATCCTTTTATAATTGTTTTTCTTTCTTTCCTGAATAAATCAGTTCAGTTTTTGATGATTGTCTTTGAAATTAAAGAGCAAGATGTAGCAGGCCACCATCAGTACACAGACTTGCCTGACACATTGGGGGCTAGCAGTGCTGGGTGCCAAAGAACAGCGAGTGGATCAGATGAAGCCCCTGCCTAAAGGTGCAGGTCACTAATGGCTCATAGCTTTAACCTGCTGGTCCTGTGGACAGCAGCTGTTCACTAATGAGCTCATTAACAGGCAGGGAATAAAAGGTCTGTGTATGTCTGTAATAAGCCAGTCTTGAGTTGATTACCTTTGTGTGTGTTTGCCTTTATTTAGTAGCATCTACCGTAGTAGCCTCTACAGAAAAAAATAGCAAATCTGGATGACTCCATGGAAATATATTGTTAGTCAACATTTTGGATCAGGATCCTTTGTCGAGAGGATGGAATAAATCCTCCTTGGCAAAAATATGACTTGAGTTGTTGCTAGCCAAGATTTCATGTCAGTTATTTGATTACTACAAAGTTACAAAAAAAACTTCACAATCATCAGTTTGCAAAATACTTTGATTTTTTTTTCCATTTGTAAAGAGGTTAAACAACAACGATTGAGGAGCAGAATGATGCTGGATGAATTGATACCAAATCAGAGATTCTTAATATATTGTGGGATTGCATTCTCTAGGAAAGATTCTAAAACACTGGGTAGATTGTAAAGTAGAAGTTGGGTGTACTTAATCTGAATGGACAATCCGTTGAGTTATTAAAGTATTGACATTGTTTTTAATTAAATACTTGAGCAATTAATCCCAATTGCATATACAAGATGTATTCTCAAATTCCTTTACCCTTTTGACTTTCTATTCAGTCTTTCCATGCTAACCACTGAAATCAATTGTCCCTTAACATACCACACTTCTTACTTCCATTATGTTGACCACTCATCTAATAAATATAGTCCTCTTTTATCTATTCTAGCCAATCTATTAAAATGTAAATACACTTCCAACTAAAGTGCAGTGTTCCGATTATAAATATTTTTCCACGACTACTTTTTATGTATGTCTTCTTACCTCAGGCATGACCCTGTTGAATCTATAACACACCATCTCTAAATATCTGATGTCGTGGTCATGGTATCATGATGTTTCTTTGTAAATTTATGTAGGGTTATTGTTAGTTACTGATGTTTTTAGATTCTATACATGTTTTAATACCTAGAAATCCATTAGCTTTATTTTATAACTTTATCGACCTGTAGAGTTGATTTAATGGCCTGCAAACCCATCACCACAAATCCCACAATATGTATGTAGTTTCACTCAGAAGACATCATTCACAGGCATTAGAATCCTTTTGAAATTATTTTAGTCTCCTCCATTTTTTTCAGAGTCTCCTTAGAGCCTTCTGTTTTCTTCCAAAGAATCAGAGTGGGCTAAATTTTACCCTCTGTGATGAGTGAGGCCACTTGCCTCTAATCTTGAAGAAAACACAAGTTTCAATTTTAACTAATGTCCTTCAAATGTTTAAATTAATACACTTGTAATTTACATGGATCAGACTTTGGGTATAAGATTAAATTAAAGGGTGTTAGAAAATCAAAACGAAAATGTATTATTTTCAAAAGCAGAATGCTAGAATAATTTGGCTGGTCAAGCAGCATTCGTTGAGGCAAAACACTCAAGAGGGTGTTTTGGGTCAAGATTCTGCTTCAGCCCAAAGGGAGAGAGAAAGATTGCCAGTGGAATTGAGGCTGAACTAGATGGGGAGGATGGAATAAGTAGGGAGGAGCTGATGGACAGATGGTGTCAGAAGAGATGGATAGGATGAACAAATGGGGTAAAAACTATAGAGGAGATCATTGGGGAATCTTGGCTCTTATCCTTGTGCAGAACCTCAGCCCAAAACATTAACAAGTAAATCAGAAACAAGTCATGAAATTCAGTGTTTCATGGCAGCATCGTAGTACATACAGTTATAACCATCATACAACATTACCATAAAAAAATAAAAAATAAAATAATAATAACAGGGCATGAAAAGTAAGGCGATGTCTTTGGTTCCTTGATTATTCAGGAATCTGATGGCAGCGGGGAAGAAGCTGTCCTTGTGCCATTTGAGTGCTCATCTTAAGGCTCCCTTACCTTTTCCCCAATGGTAGCAGAGTGAGGGGGGGCATGGTCTGGGTGGTGAGGGGTCTTTGAGTATAGAGGTTGATTTTTTTAAGACACCACCTAATGTAGATCTCCTCAATGAAGTGAAGTCTGGTGCTTGTGATGTCACAGGCCAAGTTAAGCACCCTCTGGAATTTATTCTTGTCCTGACAGTTGGTGCCTCCATACCAGGCAGTGATGCAACCAGCCAGAATGCTCTCCATGGTACACCTGTAGAAGTTTACAAGAGTCAACGGTCACATGCCAAATCTCCTCAGACACCTCACAAAGTATAGTCACTGGCAAACCTTCTTTGTGATTGCATCAACTTAGAGGCTCTAGGACAGATCCTCTGATATGGTTGACACCCACGAATTTGAAGTTCTTGACCCTCTCCACTACTGAGCCCTCGATGAGGACTGGGTCATGTTCCCTTGATTTCCTCCAGAAGTCCACAATCACCTCAAGGTTGTTATCACAACACCATTGTGGTACACTGGTACAGCCAACAAACACAAAACTCAAGAAGACTTTAATCAGCTTAATTTTGAACACCAAAGTGAACACCAGGTCTGTGTAGCCTCTGGTTTCACATGCCCAACTGATTTAGGAAGGGGCCAGCTCGAGTTTTTGTATGAGCCGATGATTGACAGTGAGAGGTGGGGCCAGCCTCCCAGGTTACTTACCTGCAGGTACAGTGGTTTCCCCCTGCAGTAGGCTGGTAGGAGTGTGGCTACACTACTGATTGTATCACCACAACTATTCAACGAGCTGATCAATCTCCCTCCTCTACGCTTCCTCATTGCCATTCATGATTCTGCTGACAACTGTGGTGTCATCACTCTAACTTGTATATGGTAATGGAATTGTGTCTGCCCATTCAGTTGTGGGTGTATAACGAGTAGAGCAGTGGGCTATGCACGCATCCTTGGGGTAGCACCTGTGTTGATGATCTCTCAGAAGATGTTGTTTACAATTCGTACTGACTGTGGTCTTGCGATGAGAAAGTAAAGGATCTAGTTGCAGAATGGGATACAGAGGCCTAGAATTTGTAGCTTATTAACCAGCCATGAGGGAATAATGGTATTGAAGGCCTAGCTATAGTCTATAAAGAGCGGCCGTATGAATGAAATGCTATTTTCAAATGGTGCTTACACGTTGTTTGAACCTTCCTGTATTCTGTTTTTGGTCTAGAAGAAACTTCCAGCATTGTAGTCTTTTTTGCCTTCAATGTTATTTTCAAATTTGCTAACCTGGAAATTGAATCAATTGTTTATTCTCACATTCACAAGAATCAATGCAACTTCTCCATTAGAGACAACTATCCAGTGAAATCACACACATTGCAAAATTTGGCCAGGCACTTATATGCTTGATCAATGATGATTTCCCAGCACCAGATGCCCACCTTTCCCAAAGATTCCCTCATTGTGTAAGGCCATACCCCAACACACTCCCATGCCAATTAGAATCAGATCAAGACATAGAACCATAGAACATACAGCACAGAAAACAGACCCTTCGGCCATTCTAGTCTGGACCAAACTATTATTCTGCCGAGTGCTACTGACTTGCACCCAATCCATTGCCTTCCATACCTCTCCCATCCATGTACCTGTCCAAATGTTTTTTAAATGTGAATATTGAGCCTGCATTCACCACTTCAACTAGCAGTTTGTTCCATTAATCTCTGTGTGAAGACGTAGTACTCATGTTCCCTCTAAACTTCGCACTAATCTCTGTGTGAAGACGTAGTACTCATGTTCCCTCTAAACTTTGCACTAATCTCTGTGTGAAGACGTAGTACTCATGTTCCCTCTAAACTTCGAACTAATCTCTGTGTGAAGACGTAGTACTCATGTTCCCTCTAAACTTCGCACTAATCTCTGTGTGAAGACGTAGTACTCATGTTCCCTCTAAACTTCGCACTAATCTCTGTGTGAAGACGTAGTACTCATGTTCCCTCTAAACTTCGCACTAATCTCTGTGTGAAGACGTAGTACTCATGTTCCCTCTAAACTACGCACTACTCTCTGTGTGAAGACGTAGTACTCATGTTCCCTCTAAACTTTGCACTAATCTCTGTGTGAAGACGTAGTACTCATGTTCCCTCTAAACTTCGCACTATTCTCGGTGTGAAGACGTAGTACTCATGTTCCCTCTAAACTTCGCACTAATCTCTGTGTGAAGACGTAGTACTCATGTTCCCTCTAAACTTTGCACTAATCTCTGTGTGAAGACGTAGTACTCATGTTCCCTCTAAACTTCGCACTAATCTCTGTGTGAAGACGTAGTACTCATGTTCCCTCTAAACTTCGCACTAATCTCTGTGTGAAGACGTAGTACTCATGTTCCCTCTAAACTTCGCACTAATCTCTGTGTGAAGACGTAGTACTCATGTTCCCTCTAAACTTTGCACTACTCTCTGTGTGAAGACGTAGTACTCATGTTCCCTCTAAACTTCGCACTAATCTCTGTGTGAAGACGTAGTACTCATGTTCCCTCTAAACTTCGCACTACTCTCTGTGTGAAGACGTAGTACTCATGTTCCCTCTAAACTTTGCACTAATCTCTGTGTGAAGACGTAGTACTCATGTTCCCTCTAAACTTCGCACTAATCTCTGTGTGAAGACGTAGTACTCATGTTCCCTCTAAACTTCGCACTAATCTCTTTGTGAAGACGTAGTACTCATGTTCCCTCTAAACTTCGCACTAATCTCTGTGTGAAGACGTAGTACTCATGTTCCCTCTAAACTTCGCACTACTCTCTGTGTGAAGACGTAGTACTCATGTTCCCTCTAAACTTCGCACTAATCTCTGTGTGAAGACGTAGTACTCATGTTCCCTCTAAACTTCGCACTAATCCCTGTGTGAAGATGTTCCCTCTAAACTTTTCCTCTTTCATCCTTAACCCATGTCCTCTGTATCTCATAAAAGCCTACTTGCATTTACTTTATCTATGTCCCTCATAATTTTAAATACCTCTATTAAATCTCCCCTCATTCTTTTATGCTCCAGGGAATAAAGTCCTAACTTATTTAATCTTCCTCTGTAACCTGCCAACATCCTAATAAATCTTTGCACTTTTTCAATCTTAATGATATTTTTTTTCTTGTAATTAAGTGTCCAAATCTGCACACAATACTCCATATTTGGCTTCAACAATATCTTAAACAACTTTATTATAACATCCCAACTCCTATACTCAATTCATTGATTTATGAAGGACAATATGCCAAAAGTTCTCTCTAACACCCTATCTACCTGTGACACCACCTTCTGGGAATCATGTATTTCAATATCCCTCTGTTCTACCACACTCCTCAGTCCCCTATCATTTATGGGTATATCCTACCTTGGTTTGTCCTTTCAAAATGCAATACTTTACACTTTGCATTAAATTCTGTCTGCCATTTTTTAAGCCTAATTTTTCCACCTGGTTCAGATCGCTCTGCAAACTTTGAAAGCCTTCCTCACTGTTCTCAATGCTTCCAATCTTTGTGTCATCAGCAAAATTGCTGATCCAATTTACCACATTATCATCCAGATCATTGATATAGATGACAAATAACAATGGTCCCAGAGCTGATCCTTGAGGTACACCTCTAGTCATAGGCCTCCAGTATGAGAAACAATCATTCTCCACCACTCTCTGACTTCTGCCATATAGTCAATATCAAATCCAGTTTTCCACCTCAGCATGAATACAGAGTGCCTGAATCTTCCTGACTAACTACCCACGTGGAACCTTGTCCAAAGATCTTACTAAAGTCCATATAGACAACATCCACAGCCTTTCCTTCATCAACATCCCTGGTAACTATGATTGGTTAAACATGACCTTACATGCACAAAGCTATGTTGACTATCCTTAATCAGTCCCTGCCTATCCAAAATCTTATCAGTCCAATCTTTTAAATGCCTTCCAAAAATTTACCTACAGGTTCACCAATCTATTATTTCCAGGGTTACCTTTGAAACCTTTTTTTAAACAATGAAATAACATGAGCTACCCACCAATCCTCTGGCACTTTAGCTGTGGTGAAGGCAATTTTAAATATTTCTAGCAGGGCCCCTGCATTTTCTACACTAGCCTCCCTCTAGGTGACATTAGCAATCTGGGATCTACCTCCTATGAAAATTAATATTTTCCCAGGTGCTCTGGTAAACTTGGCCCAACTTCTCCACAACTTGTGACAAAAAGTGTCAGCCCCCTCCAGGTGGAAATATCATAAATGTTCTCCCAGGAATTGAAAAGTAATTATTACCTATGGCTAAAAATCAACAATTTTGCATTTACCTGTGAAGGGGTTTCAAAGAAAACCTCTCAAGGAGATCCAGCAATCTGTGCTGTGCCCATTTCTTCTATCCCAATATCAATTGTTCTCATCTGTCAGCTCTGAAGGATCTGCAAGGTCTAATAAATGGTGCAGTTTTCAGAGCTGAACAATCATATTCTCACAGATACTAAGCAGGGAAATAAAAGCACAACTAATTAACAGCTAATCATTTTACAGATCAGTGAAGAATATGAACAGTAAAATCAATATGTATTGTGTTAAAAGTCAGCTTTTCCTGTTACGAGCCCAGAGGACCCCAAAAACCAGCAACAACAGAAATTCACCAAGACAATAGTTACTTAAACAAAAATGTCTTTAATTTTCTTCAAACAGAATAAAAAGATCAATATTTAACTTACTACTATTAACTTAACCTAACTTAACCCCCTTCTAATTCTAAGCGCACGTGTTTGTAATTTTTATGTGTTCAGCAAAGTTTTTTGTTTCACTGTCCAGTCATTCACTTTTCACTTCTCCAAGTTCACTGGTATTAGACAATTATCCATACCATGCACAGAATTTAACATTAATGATCTTCACCAGGCTCTGGTGCCTTAACTTTAATTGTTACTGCAAAAGAAAGTCCTTGTTGGTTTCAGAGAGATATTCATTGTTCGTTAGACACACATAAACTGATCTCCTTCAATCAGCCACTTCAGTGTCTTGTTGCAGAACCTTTCCCCCTCATGGGTTTTCCAGAAGATCACCTCTTCTTCTTTGTAACCACAGAGAGTCTTCTTTTTCCCCTATTTCAGGAGAAACACATTAACCAGCCACATCCTCTTGTAATTGACTACAAGGCTGAAGTCAGAACTCAAAACCCATCTTCAAATGGTGTCTTATAGCAGGTTTGCAAAACGTGCAGATTCCAACACCAACTCCTGCTGTAAACTGACTCTCTCTCTCCAAAGAGAATAGCATGTTTTATTTTCCTCTCTGTTTGCAAAACCACACGATGACTCTTAGAAAAGCAAACTCCAACCAGACTTGGATCGCTGGCACCCGCAAAAGGTTAATCAGTTTCTGAGCCTGGACATCTATTCCTTTAAAGACAATAGTTCATTTCAATTCCACAACAACAGTCCAAATAACACATACTTGTGAAGTCTTCATAAGTACTCTTCTCGGTTTCTGTAGACATGGAGTCTGCTTAGGCATAGCCCTTGCATTTCAAATGAGATGTCTTTTGTGAAATGTTACAGAGATGTTTGTGAAGTGTACCTAAACTAAACCCCCACAATTTATACCTTTTTACGATATATTTTATCATAATTTTATAAACCCATTCCCTACACCTGAATGATTAGATATATTACCACTATATACACACCAAAATATTCATTACTGAAATCTACCTTCTTTACAATAAGGAATCAAGAGTTAATGTTCCTGGTGGAATTCTTATTGTTGTTCAACCACAGTTGGTAATTTTAGGCAAAAGATTATTTCTTGCTCCTTCCCACGTAAATAATGACTTTATGCAAGGACTGAAAAGATACTGCAGATGGACATGTACAAATGACTCTGCCAAGAAAATCAATAGAAGTTCTGTGGGGCCAAGTTGACAGTGACAGTTTGGAAATAAATAGATGTGTAACTTTACAATCAGAAGAGGCTTGGAAGTAAAAATCTGAGATTATAGAAGAAACAATAGGAAACAGATTCCAAGCAAACCATGCTTCTAAAGAGAATAGATTGATGTGGCTTCAGAATAAATGCATGGAACTCAACACAGTGAGCAATGAGTTTCCTCCATATTTTTAAAATTAATTGCTTGGGATCTGAACTCTAGTGACAAGACTAGTATTTATTGACCATTACTTAACTGCCCTTGAGAAGATGATGATAAGAACCTTCTCAAAGTGCTGCAGTCCTTCTGATAAAGGTTCTCCAGCAGAATTGTTGGGTGGGACTTTCCAGGATTTAGATCCACCAACAATGAAAGACCTGCAATATTTTTCAAAGTCCTTTGGAAGGCACTGTCATCCTGGCACCAAAGAAGAAAGTAATGATGGATTCATACACACCATCATGAAGGGCTTTGAGAGGTAGGTCATGGCTCACATGAACTCCAGCCTACCAACCACATTGACCCATTCCTGTTCAAATATGACCAAAACAGGTCCATGATCGATGTCATCTCCTTGGCCTTGCACTCAGCTTTGGAGCACCTGGATAGCAAGGACACCTACATCAGATGACTATTTATTGACTAAAGCTTTGTTTTAAACACACTAGTATTAAACAAACCAAGTTCAAGCTACATCTCCTTGATTTCAGCATCTATCCATGACTTTGTATCCTACCAGCCGAAATCAGTGAGGATTGGTATCAGAACCTCATCCATGATCATCCTCCCACTGACTCACCACAAGGCTATGTATTTATTCTTCGACTGCTCTCCTTGTTCTCTTATGTGGCCAGAAACAGCTCCATCTCAATCTATAAATTTGTGTATGACATTAGCGTCATTGGCAGGATCTCTAACAAATCAGCGAACAGAGAGAGAGATAGAGGGACTTGGTACCAGAACAACAGCCTCTCCTTCAGTGTTAGCGAGACTAAAGAACTGGTTATAAACTTCTGGAGGTAGGATGGAGCTCATTCCTCAGTCCACATCAATCATGCTGAGGTGGAGACAGTAGATATAATAAAGTTCCTAGGGGTAAACATCTCCAGTCACTTGTCCTAGTTCACCCTTAATTGATACATTGGCCAAGTAAGCACATCAGCACTTCTACTTCCTCAGAATCCTGAGGAAATTTGACAAGTCACCAGCATCCCTTAACATCTCAGAAAAGCACCCAACGTATTAAGACTCATCCCATCCTAGCCACAATCTCTTCACCCCTGCCCCCCCCCCCCCCCTTTCCTGTTCAGAAGAATATTCACCAGTGTGAGATCACACTACACTGTGAAGACCTCCGTCAATGGGCCTGCACAGTCCTTCAGTACCTGACCAGGTATGTTATAATTTTAATCACCACCTCTCACTCACAAAGCTAATAGTTTCCAGAAGGAAAGAGTAAACTGTGTGCATTACCTTACATGAACATCATGATCTTCCATACACATTCTGCACATGTTGTTCTTGAATCTTGTACTTTTTACTCACAAACCTATATTCTATGAGACTCGTGTTATTTTATTCCTGCTTGACTGGATGGCAGGGCTCCCACTGAACTAACATTTGATAGAAATGAAACCAACCATAAAGGACCACTGTTATAATAGTACCTCATTGATATACTGTCTGCAGAATCTAATTCAGTCTTTTTTTTAAATATTTCATTTAATCAACATATATAAGATCATAATAAGTAAGATTGATAAGTAACCATAATATATTAACAAATATATGCTGAAGATATATAGAAAAAATATATTAAAAAACTAAAAACTAAAGTTAAAACTAACTAAAAACCAATCCCAACACTCCCACCCCACCCTAAACCTAATCTAATTCCATAACTAAAATACATAATATCATAAATACATAATAATCGATTCAGATTGCATCAGATGACACTCAAGGAACCCAAATAACATAAAATTATTATTCATTCAGGGAAATCTTCATTGGACAGGAGAATTAAAAAAAAAATTAAGTCACAGCAGGTTGACGGGCTTGGCTGTGGAGTCGACAGCTTAAAGTCATTGGGGGATGATGAACTAACTGTCCACAGCCTAAATCGGCTCTAATACTCCTGTAATAATAGAGCTGCACAATTTAATATAGGTATCAACTAGATGGATATTTGTGATGACGAAGCTACAATCTCAAATAAAATATAAGAGTCTATAGCTTTGAGGTGTGTGAAAAAAACATACCTTAAATTTTAAACAAATTAAGATGCTGAAAGTATTAAATAAAATGATTTAATGCTGTAAGACATAGCAGATCGGGCATACTACAGTACAACTCTGATTCTCCAAAATGGTCAGGACTGGGCCCATTTCGGATAAATGGTTTTTTCAAAGAACCGGTCATTTTTTAAAAACAGACCAGTAGCAACAGCAAAACACTTGTAACAGTGTTTATACAACAACAAACAACAAGTTAAGGCTTTTTAGGCATTAAAATAAAGTTTAATTCTCACCAAAAAAAATGCTGACCACTGCCAATCATGGACACTTCCCTACTGAGGCCCCGCTCATGCCGGAGCCTGAGGGACCCACTCCTGCCGGGGAACTTAAGGTCCCCACTGCTGCTGGGAGCCAGAGGTCCACTGCTGCCAGTGTTGGGGGCCTGAGGTCCGCCGTGCTGCTGCCGGTGGTGGGGGCCTGTGGTCCACCGTGCTGCTGCCGGTGGTGGGGGCCTGAAGTCCGCCGTGCTGCTGCCGGTGCTGGGGGCCTGAGGTCTGCCGTGCTGCTGCCGGTGGTGGGGGCCTGTGGTCCACCGTGCTGCTGCCGGTGGTGGGGGCCTGTGGTCCACCGTGCTGCTGCCGGTGGTGGGGGCCTGAAGTCCGCCGTGCTGCTGCCGGTGGTGGGAGATTGTGGTCCACCGTGCTGCTGCCGGTGGTGGGGGCCTGATGTCCGCCGTGCTGCTGCCGGTGGTGGGGGCCTGTGGTCCACCGTGCTGCTGCCGGTGGTGTGGGCCTGAAGTCCGCCGTGCTGCTGCCGGTGGTGGGGGCCTGTGGTCCACCGTGCTGCTGCCGGTGGTGGGGGCCTGTGGTCCACCGTGCTGCTGCCGGTGGTGGGGGCCTGAAGTCCGCCGTGCTGCTGCCGGTGCTGGGGGCCTGAGGTCTGCCGTGCTGCTGCCGGTGGTGGGGGCCTGTGGTCCACCGTGCTGCTGCCGGTGGTGGGGGCCTGTGGTCCACCGTGCTGCTGCCGGTGGTGGGGGCCTGAAGTCCGCCGTGCTGCTGCCGGTGGTGGGAGATTGTGGTCCACCGTGCTGCTGCCGGTGGTGGGGGCCTGATGTCCGCCGTGCTGCTGCCGGTGGTGGGGGCCTGTGGTCCACCGTGCTGCTGCCGGTGGTGTGGGCCTGAAGTCCGCCGTGCTGCTGCCGGTGCTGGGGGCCTGAGGTCTGCCGTGCTGCTGCCGGTGGTGGGGGCCTGTGGTCCACCGTGCTGCTGCCGGTGGTGGGGGCCTGTGGTCCACCGTGCTGCTGCCGGTGGTGGGGGCCTGATGTCCGCCGTGCTGCTGCCGGTGGTGGGGGCCTGTGGTCCACCGTGCTGCTGCCGGTGGTGGGGGCCTGAAGTCCGCCGTGCTGCTGCCGGTGGTGGGGGCCTGAAGTCCGGCGTGCTGCTGCCGGTGGTGGGGGCCTGTGGTCCACCGTGCTGCTGCCGGTGGTGGGGGCCTGAAGTCCGCCATGCTGCTGCCGGTGGTGGGGGCCTGAAGTCCGGCGTGCTGCTGCCGGTGGTGGGGGCCTGAGGTCCGCCGTGCTGTTGCCAGTGCTAGAGGCCTGAGGTCCACTGCGTTGCTACCGGTGCTGTGGGCTCGAGGTCTGCTGCTCTGATGCTGACACCAGGAGCCCGATATCCCCGGTCAGTTCAGCTCTGAAAAAATTTGGACAAATGAGGATTTCAGATATCCTAGTTTATCCAATTAAAAAAAAAAATTTGGATAACTGAGGATTTCGAAGAATCCAATTTTGGAGTTGCACTGTATTAGGAAGGAAAAATATTGATAATGAGTTTATTGTCCTACACATTATAACATTATACATATGTATCAAATTACTTGCTACAGCCAAACAGGTACATTTGTAAAAGAAGAAATTATTCCAATAGTATTCATTAAATTTCTCCAGTACTTTAAGAGATAGTAAATATAAAAGGCAGCTAATAAATATTCAGTTACATTTGGTGCAAGAAAAAAAGTGGCATTTCAATAATACAGAGAGATCTTTTTGAGATACTAGAGTAGTTTATGGTTAAGGCAATCTTGGGAGGTTCCAAAGCTGGGGAAAATATGTTCTTGAACCTGGAGGTGCTGGTCTTCAGGCTTCTGTACCTTTTTCCCAAAAGTAGCAATGACAAACTGTTTGTTTTACATGGCTTAATCTCCAATAGTATTACTTTAGAGAAAGAAGAAAATGTGTCTTTTCCTCTTCACCACTTCTCATCCTTTTCACATCATGACTGGAGAATGCCATGGAGATGTGACACTCCTTGGGTACCACTGTGATCTGGTAGCCATTGATAACTGCACCACTTAACCTCTTATAGTTTAAACTGAAGTATAAATCTCAGGGTCCAATCATAGAAGTAAAACAAAATAAAACAATTTATTAAAATAAGGGATTGAAAAAGGGAAAATCTGAGAGTAAAACGTCTTTGTAATTCTGTGTAATGCAGCGTGGAAACAGGACACCCACACCTATGCCAACCAGTGGGCCCCTGTCTGTATTAATCACCTCTTAAATGCTGCATCCACCACTCTCTCAGACAGTTATTCCAGGTAATCAACACACTGGGCGGCCATAGACTTTGTTGGCAATCTAAACTAATTCCACCTGTTGGTACATGATCTATATCTCTCTAATCCCAGATTGTTTGAATGCCTCTTAAATGTTCTATCACCTCTTCTGGCAGCATGTTCAAAGCACCTACTCACCCTTTGTGTACAAGAAGTTGCCCTCACACATCTCCTTTAAACTTTAACCTTTTTATCTTAAACCTTTGACCTCTAGTATTTGATTTTTTTCACTGTGACTACCTATCCTTTCTATAACTTTCATAATTTTATGTACTTTATTCTGTCATCAGTTTTCAACATTCCAGAGATAGAAATCCAAATTTGTCCAGCTTCCTTATGACTGATCTATTCCAGTCCCGGCAACCACCTGGTGAAAATTTTCTGCACCATCTCCAAAGCCCTCACATCCTTCTCGCAAAGTAGTGACCAAAATTGCTCACAATACACCAATTGTGGATAATCTCAAGTTGTATTTAGTTGCAATACTGTACGACTTCCCAACGTTCATACTCAATGTCTCAACTAATGAAGCCAAACCTGCTATATGCCTTCTTTCTCACCCTATCCACTTGCATTGACACATTTGGGGAGTTATAGACTTGCATCATAAAATCTCTCTGTACATTAATGTTCCTAAGGGATATTGTACACTTCCCTCTTATATTTGACCTCCTAAAACTATACTGTATACTACTTTTTCCACATGCTAGTTTCACCATAGCAGGTCCGCCAACAGCTCCAACTGTGTGGTGCAGTGTGCCAAGATTTGCAGCTGGACACACTTCCTGCAGGTAGGATCTCACATATCCCACAGGAAGAGGATACCACTGTCTTAGCCTCCAATTCGTTGATCCCCAGTCTCTTTGACTAAGAAATAAAGAGAAGAAAAAATCTCACATTGACACTACTCATCCTCTTCATGAAAGCCCGACCTCGCCGAAACCTGTATTTTGACCTTGTTGAGGAATCTGAATTGTGAAGGATGGCAGTTGTTCCTGAACCTGGTGGTGTGAATCTTGTGGCACCTTTACCTCTTTGCGATGATAGCAGCAAAACAGTTGAGGTTACTGTCACATCAACCATGTTCTTATTGAAAAGTGGAACAAATCAGAGGGGCCAGGTGGCATAATCCTGTCCCTAATAGACAATAGACAATAGGAGCTGGAGTAGGCCCTTTGGCCCATCGAACCAGCACCACCATTTTACAGATCATGGCTGATCACTACCATCAGTACCCCTTTCCAGCCTTATCCCCATAACCCTTAACTCCTTTGCCCACTAGAGTCTTATCTATCTCTCTTTTGAACAAAATCAGCGAATCTGCCTCTACCACCCTCTGTGGCAGAACATTCCACAGATTCACACTTCTCTGGGTAAAAAAATGTTTTCTCATCTCCGTCCTAAAGGGCCTACCCTGTATTCTTAAACTATGCCCTCTAGTCCTTGTCTCCCCCATCATTGGATATCTACTATTCATGATCAATCTGTCTTTGGCTGCTGGAGAATGCATATTGTTTTGGGGCTTCATGCCAAGACTCTTATTATTTAAGCTTGACACTCAGTGAATAAAGCAATCACAACAAATGTAAGCCTGGTAGGATAAAACTAGTTAGCCCTTCTATATATTATCTGTGTGTAGTAATTCCATCATTTTTAATTTCCTTTGTAATTGGGTAGAATCATGTGAGGAGGAGATCATGGGTAAATGGATCCAAATGAGGAAAGTAAGCCAGGAGAGAAGCCCAAGTGGATGGATATGTGGGTGATTGATAGGCATCAGAGCTAGGTGAGGGAGAGTAATGGATCTCAGTAAGAGAAACAGGGTAGGGAACTTCAATATTATACAATCGAAAATTTAATTGTTAACTATAACCAAGCTTTATCCCTGCACATAATAATGTTGCTGGAAGACTATGATCATTGTCAAGCATCTACTATTCTTCAAATCCCAATCTCAGGGTCATAGAATCATGGAGTGAGAGAGTTAGACCGAAATGAAACAGGCTTTTCAGCCCAACTTGTCAAGTTCAACCTATATTCCTCTAAATATTTGCTATCCATGAACCTATCCAAATGTTTTTTTTAAATGCTATAACTGCACCAACCTCTACCACTTGCTTTGACAGCTCATTCTACATTCACACCTTCCTCTGTGGAAAAACTTGACTTTCGATGTCTTAAATCATTTCCTCTCCCTTTAAATCTATGCCCCTAGTTTTAAACCCCTACCCTAGGAAAAAGACTGGCCATCCACCTTATCCAACCCCCAAGATGTTATTAACTGTAAGGTCACCCTTCAGCTTCCTACACCCCAGGGAAAACAGTCCCAGCATCTCCAGTCACCCCGCTACACTGTGACTATTTATCTTAGCTATTCCCCTCATAATTTTATAAACTTCTATAAGGCTCCCTTTTAGCATCTTGCACTCCAGCCTATTCAGTCTCTCCTTGTAGTTCAAACCTACCAGTCCTGACAAAATTCTTGTAAATATTTAATTATATATTTCCAGTGGCTGGGTGACCAAAACTGCACAGAACCCTGTGTGGTCTCAGCAACACCATGAACAATTGCAACATGATGTCCCTACTCTTTTACTCAATATCCTAACTTCCTGATGGATTAAGGCAAGTAAAAAACACCTTCTTCACCACCCTGTCCTCATGGAAATGTGTACCTATGCTCCTAAATCTCTACCCTGCTACATTCTTTAGGCCCCTATATTCACATTCCCTCATTTAATCAACCAAAGAACAACACCTTGTTAGAGTTCAATTCTATTTGCCATTCCTTCATCCACTTTCCCAGTTAATCTAGAATTCTAGATTCTATTGTAACCCTAAATAAACCCCTTAATTGTTCATTATACCAGCAATTTTGGTGTCGTGCAAACTTACCAGTCATGTTAATTACATTGCCATTTAATAATGGCAGAAGAACTAAAGGAGTATTTTGTATCATTCTTCACTGTGAATGACACAAGCAGCATAACAGACGTCAAAGGATATCAGAGAGGGGAAGTGTGTACAGTTATTATTTCAAGGAGGAAGGTGCTCAGAAAGTTGGTCAAAGGGTGGTTCAGTCTCCTGGACCAGATAGATTACACTCTTGGGTCCTGAAAGAAGTAGCAGTAAATATTGCGGAGGCATTGGTAATAATCCTTCAGGAATCAAATGATTCTGGCATGGTCTAGGTGGACTTGCAAATCACAAATTTCACCCCACTATTCAAGAAGTGGAGGAGGCAGCAGAAAATAAATTATAGGCCAGTTATCTTATAATTAGTGGTTGGGAAGATGTTGGAATCGATTGCAAAGGATAAGGTTACAGAGTAGTTGGAGACACATGACAGGATAGGTCAAAGCCAGCATGGTTTCCTGAAGTGGAAGTCTTGCCTGACAAACCTATTGGAATTCTTTGAGGAGGTGACAAGAAAGTTGAATAAGGGATTTTCAAAAGTCATTGGGAAGATTTCTGCCCCTAAGGCTACTTAACAAGATGAGACCCAATGGTATAATAGGAATATACTAGCGTGGGTAAAGCATTGGCTGATTTTCAGGAAGCAGAGAGTCTGAATATAAGGATCATAATCTGATTGGTGGCCAGTTGCTAGAGATGTTTCACATGGGTCAATGTTGGGGCCGCTTCTTTTTATGATGTATATCAATAATTTGGATTATGGAATGAATGGCTTTTTGGCCAAGTTTACAGATAATGTGAAGGTAGATGGAAGTATAGGTAGTGCAGAGGAAACATGGAGGCTATAGGAAGACTTATACAGATTAAGAGAATCGCCAGGAAAGTGGCAAATAAAGTATAATGTTGGAATGTGTACAGTCAAGCATTTTGGTAGAAAAAATATACAAGGAAACTTTTTTTAAATGCAGAGAAATTGCGATACAAAGGTACCTGAGAATTTTCGTACAGGATAGCCTCATGGTAAACTTGCAGGTTGAGACAGTGGTGAAGAAACCAAATGCAAAGCTGGCATTCATTTCAAGAGGAATAGAATACATGAGCAGGGATGTGGTAATGAGGCTCTATAAAACATTGGTGAGACCTCACTTGGAGTGTTTTGGGATCCTCATTTAAGAAAGGATGTGGTGACATTGGAGAGGGTTCAAAGGAGGTTCACTAGGATGATCTCAGCAAGTCAGTGCCTTTTATGTAGCAAAGGTAAGAATACATAACCAACATTTTGGGCTTCATCAAGGGCTCAATCCTGAAACATTGGTTATGTATTTTTACCTTTGCTACATAAAGGACATTGTTTGACCTGCTAAGTTTCTCCAGCATTGTGTTTTTACTTCAACCACGGTGTCTATAAATTTTAATGTTTTACTTCACTAGGATGATTCCAAGTATGTAAGAGTTATCATATGAGGTGTATTTGACAGCTCTTCACCTATATTCATTTGAATTTAGGAGAATGAGAAGAGATCTCATTGAAACATTTCGATTGTTGAAAGGCATGGAGAGAGTAGAAGTAGAAAGGTTGCTTCCCATGGTGGGAAAGTCTAGAACATCAGAGCACTACTTCAAAATTGAAGTGCATCCACTTAGATGCAGATGAATTTGTTGGAGGCCAGGATATTTGGGTGTATTTAAGGCAGAGATTGATAGGTTCTTGTTTAGTCAGGCATCAAAGGTTATTTGGGGGGGGGGGGGGGGGGGGCATGCCAAGTGATGATGTGGAATTAGACTGATAATCCTGCTTTCCTCGAAAAAGTTGAGAAAAAGTGACAAAAAAGACTATAAAAGTTACAGAAAGTGCAAGAAAGAACTGTCTAAATGTATAAGGAAGAGATCAATATGCCACCAAAGAAAGATAAAGCTATCATTGTAATACAAGAAACAGAGCAAGAGAAAGAAGAGAGGCCGACCTTAAGAAAGGATCATGGAGCTACCTGAAAGGTAATAACCAAGGGAGGGAGGCCAGAAGCTGGAGAGATCTTGGACACCAGTACAAGGTCTCCTCCAACAATGGCTGCTGACATCGAATGAAGAAATTATTCTGCGCAAGTATGACTCCTCGCGCTTGCGCAGAGCACATTAAAAAAAAGAGGAACTTTTAATAAAAGTACAAGACATCCACAGCTCCAGCGATCAAGAAGAGGACCTGGAAAAGGAAAGACCAAGAATGAGCTACTATCAAGAAAAAAGCAGAGAAATCTGTAGAAGTTTCTTTATCTTCTGAGGAAATGAAACAATTTTTAGACTCTATGGTGGTGTTAACTGATGAATAAGGAAGAATGGTAACAAGATTGAAAGATTAATGCAATAGGTTGATACAAGATTTGAAATAGTGGATGGAAAAATTAAATGGAATAAATTTGAGATTCAGAATATTAAAAACCAAATGAAGGTACAAGCAGAAGCTGCTTCTAAGAATTATCAGTTAATGCAAAAAATAGATATTCTGGAAAATTTTAGTAGATGGAATAATATCAAGATTGTTGGACTTAGAGAAGGTGATGAAGGTGAAGATATGAAAAAAAATTCTGCAATGATGGATACTGGAATCTTTGGGTCAGGCTGAATTTCAAGAAGATTTGGAGATTGAGCGAAGCCACAGGGCACTGAGACCTAAACCTCAGCCTGACCAAAGCTCCCATCCAATACTTGTCAGATTCCTTCGATATGGAGTAAGAGAGAAGATACTGAAGTTGGCAGCAAAGCAAGCAAAAGAAAGACAGTCACCTTTGATTTATAATGGAAACAATATTTTTTTTTATCCAGTCAGAAGTTTTGATTTGTTAAGAAAGAGAAAAGAGTTTAATCCAGTTAAAAATGTGCTGTGGAAAAAAGGTGATGCCTTTATTTTGAGATATCCTGCTGTGTTGAAATTATTTGTCCAGGGTGCGACAATTAGATTTTTTACAAGTGGTTGCTGATATTTGAATTAATTATATAACTGAAATTACATTGTGTTTTGAGAGAGTGTAAATGGGGAGGAAGGTTTAACTTATAAAGTACATGGTCTACTATATTTTGATAAGATCTATGAATTATTAGACTTGTTGAAAAGTTTAAAGTAGTGGATGGTATGGCATGTGTCGGACTCTGGCTTTACCCTACCCTCAATTTAGTCTATGTGTCGTCTGAGTCCAGCGTGCTCGTTGAATGAAGTGATAGGAGAAGGTATTTGGTTTCACAATCAGTTTATTACACAGCACAAGAATAAAGCTTAACAGAGCTCTAGTTCAGTCATTAGTTCATAGGTCACCTGCACAGTGAGCTATTCCCCAAGACTGACTCCTACTGTCCAGTCTCTTCTGTTTATATAGATCAACATTATTACACTGAACAAAAGTTGGCTTTCTTTGCTAGATTCCTTGCATAAGATTTATCTCAAGCAATTTCCTGCTCTGCAGTTATCTAGGGTGTAGACCTCCCATCTTAATCCTCAAGGTCAGAACATCCTGTTGTCTTGATCAGAAATCAATTCATACCCCATATATTTCTAATTATTTCTTTGTTCTCATCTGGCCATAGTCTTCTGTTCTACTCAACACCTCCTTATGCCTTAGCCTTCCTACTGAATTGGTTTATACATTTTCTTTGTCTCTGACATTCTCAGTCATGGTACTCTTTGTTCTCGTCTGGCCATAGTCTTCTGTTCTACTCAACACCTCCTCATGACTTAGCATTCCTACTAAATTGGTTCATACATTTTCTCTCTTTTGTATTTGGAGGCAGCAAATTCTACACGTACTATAATCAGCCAACTTTGCTACATACTGTGGCTGTTACTTAATTGCATTCCTATTTCCCTTAAACAGTATACTTGAAGTAAATAGTAAATTGTTACATGGTACTGGATTAATGAATACATAATGAATAGTACATAGGCATATTTTCTATGATTACTTAACCCCTTGGTTCCAACACATATCAAGTGAGTTAGTGGGGAGTATGAAGCTGACCACTGCGGAATCATGGGCACGAATGTGATATTATTCACATCCCATATAGATAAGAGTATTGGAGATGTTTTAACATCATATGCCTCTGGTATTTTTCTTTACTTTCTTCTTCTTACCTCCTTTTACTATCTTTTTTTTTCCTTGTTCAAAGTCTGGATTGTTTAAGAACATAGTACATTATGTAAGTAGTATTAGGGGTGAGTGATGGGGAGGGAGGGGAATGCTGGATGGACATATTGTTTAATATTGGTGTTTAATGGCAGGGAAATTGAATTTTATTAGTATTAATATTAATGGAATTCAGAATCTGATAAAGCGATAAAGTTTATTAAGTTATATGAAAAAAGTTAAAGTGGATGTAGCTTTTCTACAAGAAACTCAATTTAACTGAAATAGAACATGTGAAGTTAAAGAGGGATTGGGTATGAATGGTATTGTCTTCTTCATTTAATTCTAAAGCCAGAGGGATAGCGATATCAATAAATAAAAGTTTACCAGATTAAAATATTGGATACAACTATTGATAAAGTTGGAAGATATGTAATGATAAATTGTCAAATTTATTCAGAATATTGGATATTAATAAATATATATGCTCCAAATACAGATGATGGAAAATTTATACAAGACATTTTTTATGCAATTAACCAATGTAAAGCAAAATGATTATGGGGGAAATTTCAATTTTATGTTTGACTCAAAGTTGGATAGATCAGGTGGAATGATGGTTAAAATTAAGATAGTTAAAATTGTGATAAATTTTATGAATAAAATTAATAGTTGGAGGAAGATGTATTCTAGCACTAGGGATTATTCATTTTATTCTTTTAGACATATTCACATATAGATATGTTTTTAATCTCTTTACAACTACAAGCAAGTGTTTAAAAAAATTGAATACCAAGCTAGAATATTATCAGACCATTCACCTTTAGCTATGTCAATTGCATTGGAAGAAGAGCAAAATATAGGTTATTACTGCTTTGTTAAAAAGGCAAGATTTTTGTGAATTTATAAGACAGCAGATTTTTTTTCTAGACACGACTGAACTTTCTGAAACCAATAAATCTGTGGTTTGGGACTCTGAAGGCTTATTTAAGCGGGTAAATAATAAGTTATACAGTTAAGATTTTAAAAAAGAATATATGTCTGAAGTTGATCATTTGGAAAATGAAATAACAAAGATGGAAAAAGAATTACATAACCAAGTGAATGATAAAAAATGAAGAATATTGGAATTTTTAAAATTTAAAATTTAATGAAATACAATCATATTAAGTAGAAAGGTGAACTCGACAAAAATGTTATGAGTTGGGGGACAGACCCCATGAAGTTTTAGCGTGGCAATTAAAGACTGAGCAATTATCAAGAACAATAACAGTTACAAAAGAGGAATCGGGTCAATTTACATAAAATGCAGGAAATTATTGATGTTTTTATGAAGTTTTATTTAAAAAATTATATAAATCAGAATCTTTGAAAGATGGAGATAAAAATTATGAATATTTATCACGTTACATTGCTGGAATTAAATATTGAAAAGACCAAATTATCAAACACTTTTACTGATACAGAAATATATATGATGATGTCATAAGCAAATAATAAGGCTCCAGGTGAGAATGGTTTCTCTCCAGAGTTTTATGAAGAATTTAAAGACTTACTGATCCCTTTATTTATGGGATTGTTAAATCAATGATTCCTGTGCATTACCAGAGTGGTTTTAGACAGCATTAATAACAGTTATTCCAAAAAAGGGACCAATATCATTATTAAATACAGATTATAAAGTTTTGTCTAAATTATTAGCTAATCAATTAGCTAAATGTTTATATAAATCGATAAATATGGACCAAACTATTTTTTATTAAAAATTGAATATCAGCAGATAATATTGTTAAGCTTTTAAATTTATTGAATGTAGCTCAAAAAATACCATTAGTAGCTTTGACTTTAGATGCAGAAAAAGCATTTGATAGATTAGAATGGGACTATTTATTTCAAATATTGAAGGTTTTTGGAATTCCAACAAATTTTATAAATTGGTTAATCACCCAAAAGCTAAAGTAGTTATAAATAGACAAATATCAAAACCTTTCTTATTGGAAAGATCATCTCGATAAAGTTGTCCATTATCACCTTTTTTATTTGTGTTGGTCATAAAACCTTTAGCAGAGGTGATAAGAAGAGATAATAAGATTAAGGGTTTTAAGTTAGATAAAGAACATAAAATTAGTCTTTTTTGCAGATGACATTATACATCTTATAAACCCTAAAATTTCAAAAAAAAGTACAATTAGCAGAGTATGGTTTAATATCAGGTTATAAAGTAAATATTGATAAAAGTGAAGTGATGCCAATGATTGAGACTGATTATACTCAAATTAAGAAAGTGGCAAGATTCAAATGGCAGAAGGAAGCAGTTAGTTATTTAGGAATTAATATTCATAAGAATTGGAATAATTTATTTAAATTGAATTACTTACCTGTATTGAAGAAAATTAAAGAAGATTTAAAAAGATGGAAGGAGTTGCCGATTTCTTTAATAGGAAGGATAAATTGTGTGAAGATTAATATTTTTCATTGAATACAATACCTATTTCAATCATTACCAATTTCTGTACCAGCAACATTTTTTCATGATTTAAATAAAAATGTAAGAATATTTATTTGGCAAGACAAAATGCCTAGGATGGCGTTAGAAAAATTAACAAGAACATTTGATTAGGGGGACTAAGAATGCCTAATTTTAAAAATTATTATAAAGCAGCTCAACTTAGATTCTTGTCTTTCTATTATCAGAGTAGTGAAAATACAGTGTGGGTAAAAATTGAAATGAGTAAAATAGGAGAAAATAATTCTGAACATATTTTGTATAAATGGCATGAAGAACTGTTGAAAGGGAAACTATAAACACCAATTTTGAAACCTAAAGTATGGGATTGAATCCATATAGAAAGAGGAATGAAGAATGATCAAATAGCCAAAATGTTATGAAAGCTAAATCCTCTTATTCCTTTTACAGTAAATAACCCATTTTTTTTTATATTTGGCATAACTGTGGAATAAAAAGGATAAAGGATTGTTTATTGCGTTCTTTTTTTAAAATTTTTGAGCAATTGAAAGAATAGTACAAAATACCACGTATTTTTTAAAATCTTATCATCAACTTAAATCATATTTAAAAAGAAAGTTAGGTTTGAATTTTAGATTACCTGAACAATGTCAATTTGAATATTTAATAATTGATATGTTTATTAAAATATTTATTACTATTATTACCCCTAATATTTATTACTAACATGTGTATAAAATTGCAAGATAATATGCAGAAAAAAGACCTATTTAAATCCAAATTAAGATGGGAAAGAGATTCAAATATACAAATTCAAGAGGTATGGTCTAAATTATGTCATGAGAGTGTAACTAATACAATTAATATCCGATATCAAATGGTACAATTGAATTTTTTACATGAACAATATTATATTCTGTATAAGTTGAATGGACTTAATTCAAACTGCTCTGATCAATGTTTTAGATGTAATAAAAGGGTAGGAACTTTCTTACATGCAGTATGTCAGTTGGAATATTTTGGGAAGGTATGAGTATTTTACTGGGACAAATTATGAAGATACAAACACTGAAAGATCCAAGAATATTTTGATGTATATAATTTGAAGTTAGATATTTACCAGAGGAAGTTTCTAAGTGTAGCAATAGCAAAGAAATGTATGGCGGTAATGAGGAAATTAGACAATAATGTAGGGTTGAATAGATGGCGTGGAAATACAAAATTGTATCCCTTTAGATAAAATAATGTATAATTTATTGAATCAAGCAGAAATATTTTATAAGATTTAGAAGCCATATATGGATTACATTGGTAAAAGTTCATCCTCAGCGTTTGCTATTTTTGCTCCAACTCGCTCTAGCTAATTTAGAGGTTCAAGATATTTGTAAATTTGAAAGTTAATTAATAAATAAATTATATATGATAAATTCAGGTCGGCTTTTTTCTACTTTTTTGAGGAGGAAGGGGGAGGGTAGGGGGAGAAAATATAAAATTATGTATCATTATGCATCATTTTATTACTTTGTATGATTATGGAAAAGTATATTATGTTTGTTATTGATGCAAATGAAAAATAAAATTTTCAAAAAATAAGGTTATGAGGAGAAGAGCGGGCAGTGGGGCTGAGTGGGAAAATGGATCAGCTCATGATTAAATGGCAGGGCAAACTTGATGGGCTGAATAGTCTATTTCTGCTCCTGTGTCATGATCTTATGATCTAAGTCAATTATATAGGTATTAGGGTGGCACAGTTGGCATAGCAGTTAGCACAACACCTTTACAGTGCCAGCAATAGGGACTAGACCGGGGTTTGAATCCCACGCTGTCTGTAAGGACTTTGTACATTCTCCCCGTGTCTGCGTAGGTTTTCTCCGGGGGCTCTGGTTTCTTCCCACTATTCAAAACATACTCGGAGTGTAGGTTAATTGGGTGTAAATTGGCATGAACTCGTGGGCCAAAATTGCCTGTTACTGTGCTGTATATATAAAATTAAATTTAAAATTAAAAAAAAACTACAATCAGCAGTGGACCCAGTACCAATCTGTGCATCACACCACTGGTCACAGGCCTCCAATCCAACTAACAACCCTCTGCTATCACCTCCTGTCTTCTTTGATCAAGCCAATTTTCTATCCAAATGGCTGACTCACATTAGATCCCATGTGATCTGACATTCCAGACCAGCCAACCATGCCAAAGGCCTTGTTAAAATCCACATAGATAATGTCTACCACTCTGCCCTCATTAATCTTTTTGTTCACCTCCTCAAAAAAACCAATCAAGTTCATAAGTGTGAATTTTAGTGTTAGTGCACCAACTTCATTAGCATGTGTCTAAAAGACTGCATGACCAACAAGACAATAAAGGTATTCCTCAATTGGAAACCATGGGTAAACCAGGGAGTTGATTTGCCACTGAAGGCCATTAGGAGATTCTAGTCAGGAATCCTGGCCCTCTTCAAGAAATCCAAATACAATCTCCACAAGGTCATCACAAAAGTTAAGAGACTGTACCACACCAAGCTCTGAACAGAGCCTCCTATTAATGGAATAATACAGCTCAGTATATCTCTTTGGCCCACAATGTTGTACCAACCTATATAAACCATGATCAATTTAACCTTGCCCTCATGCACAGTCTATAACACTTCATTATTCAATCATCCATATGCCTCTCTAAGACAGAAAAGCACTAATTCCAACAGTATTATTCCTCTTCAGACAGAATTCTCTTGTGGTGAAAACTTTGTAGGACCCTGTTTCCAGCTCTTCTTAAGAACTAACCAAAGCCCCATTTCCTATGCTTCCTTTAAAGTCACAAGGTATTATCTTTCATATGGTCTTCAAGTTCATGCTGTTCACTGAGTAAGAAAATTATACCACTGTGTAACAGTTTTAAAAGGTGAATTAAAATTAGGACCAGGTAGTAAAAGAAGTAATATCCAGAATATCTGCCAATCTCCCAAGGTGTGGAGTTTGTCCTATTATGAGTTTTCCTGTAATGTGGTTGTGAAAGATTCTACTGACATGTAAATTTGTTTCTTCTTTTGAAATGTATTTCTCCTAACTTTGTGACAGGTGCGAGTGGTATTGTTGAACTGGTGTGCATGGTTTCTCCGAATGAAGAAACCTGGAGAAGGAAAGTCGAGCATTCCTTACAGGTATAATCAACAACAGAAAGGCATCAGCAACACCGTGGAGATGAGCAGACTGCCCAGGCAGCGCTCCAGCAATGGTAACATGGTTTTTGTTGGCTACCACACTATGGAAAACCCCTGCTGCCCTCCCTGTACTGACTCAAGCATAATGTGTGGTCGGATGACTTGCTCAACTGTGGATGACAATGGCATTGCACAGAGTGGGCTTCTGGTTAGCAGCCCTCCTGAGATGGGAAAGATTCTTGAGGAGCTGCAGTTCATCACCAGGCGTTTCAAGGACTTGGATGAAGGTGAAGCCGTCTGCAGTGAATGGAAGTTTGCTGCTGCAGTGGTGGACAGACTCTGTCTTGTAGCATTTACTGTCTTTTTTATAGTTTGTACATTTGCCATTTTGATGTCAGCCCCTAACTTCATAGAAGCTGTTTCTAAAGATTTTGCATGAAACTTTATTTTAAATGATCAGTGAGATCAGCAAATCTTCACAGGCTAATTAAGGTGAAACGTTCAATAATGCTTAGATGGATGCCCTATCCCTGTACTGAATGATGTATGTCAATGAAAGTTGTCCACAGAAATCCCACCATATATTGCTTTTATTCCTGCCACATTCATGTTTAAAACAATATGACAAATCATTTTGCATTTCTATTTGAAGTGAGCATTCTGTTGTACAAATAATTGCATGTCCAGTGGCATTTTCTGAAAACATTCAAACATAATTTACTAAAAAGATTTTACGACAAGAACTGATACTGTAATCATTTGTTGGTTTCTAACTACCAGTCAAGCTGACACAGCACTGAAATGAAAATGCAAAGGACCTGATTATACAAATAGGTAGGTAATTATTCTTACCTGAAAATCAGTAAGCTCTCTGCATCTCGTGTATGTATTGTGAGATAATTGACGTAAGCTCCATTATATTAAAAAATAATCATTTGTCACTTGTCCTGTTAACCAGGACAATATACTGTCAAACAATGTCACAAAAACATTACCCCATCATTTATTTCAAAGTTGTTCATGAGTACAGGTTTTCAACAGTGCAGGTACAACTATTATTTAAAGTCATTGGATGCAACATGTATTAATATATCCTGAAATAAAAACAGGAAATACTGGGAATCCACACCAAGGAAGAGAGCATATGCAGGCAATAATTATTTCAACTTTCATTACACTGAGTGTTTTCACCATTTTCTATTTCTATTTCACCTCTTGAGAATTTGTAATTTTTTTTTGTTTTATGATTAATAAGTCCTGAGATGAAAGTTTTCATTCCTTCCTGTTTCTATCATTACATAGAATTTATAGCATGGAAACAGTTTAATTGTATTAACTGATCTATGCTGTTGTTTCTTCTCAACATGAGACTTTATCCGTAATTGCATATCCCACTATTCCCTTGCCTTTATGCTCATGCTATTCACCTCAACTCGTCCATTCAGAGTAGGTTCCACATTCTGAGCATCATCTTCATAAAATGTACACTGCTTCATTGATGTGCATCTGAACTCAGGACTTTCCTAGTTTTTCATCTTTCATTTCTGCACTGAGCCTATACATTACTTACTATTTAAAGCAGATGCTCCAACTTATTAAAAGAAAAAAGATGCACCTTTGTTACAGATGAATGAACAGAAAATAACATCAGACATAATAGACTATAAAGGCATATAAGATTAGTTGTCATGGGTAGCCTTTTGCTAGTTGCAGAGGGATTTTTTTATACATGTATAGTATGATTAGTAGATACAGATCTTAAAGCCCGTTTCCAGTGCAATGAAACCAATAAGGTATATTTCTGGAACCATAATGCATCTATAGAAATTGAAAGATTAATAATTTGATTTTTCTGTTAAAGAATGCAGAAAATAGGATACATACAAATAAATGTTAGAGAGGGGGCCAAACAGGCACTTCCAAGCGTCATTAGTGTTTCTTATTTAGGCCACTGATCAATAAACCTGTTATTTACTCTAGTAATTCATCTAGCACTTGTCAAAAGCTATTTGTTACAACATATAAAAATGTGGTTCTTCTGTGCTGTGCCCTGATTCCAATAGATGGTCCAATGAAACTATGCACTGTGGAAGCCCTTGGTGTTCATTCATTTAGGAGTAAGTCTTGCACTAGAACTTGGAATATTGCATTCAACTCTGGTTGCCTCATTGCAGAAAGGATATAGATAACTTTGAAGACAATGCAGAGGAGGTTTATCAGATGTTGCCTGGATTGGTTCTTCCCCCCACCATTTAATTCAGACGCTTGCCTACTTTTTGATGTACCTTAGACAAAGAGCTCAGGCCCAAAATGTTGTTTGTGTATCTTTATCTTTGCTACATAAAAAATGCTATATGACTTGTTGAGTTACTCCAGCAATTTTGTGCAAGCAAATGTCATTTGTAGCAAGGTTGACAGAGCTAGGGCTTTTCTCTTTGGAGAGACAAAGGATGTGAGATGATTTAATAAAGGTGTATCAGATTATGAGCAGATGAGATCAGGTGGACAGCCAGCACCTTTTTCTTGGGCGATAACAGCAAGTACCAGAGGACATCTGTCAAAGAAAAGTTTAGGGAGCTGTCAGATGAATATTTTTTATTGAGTGATTGGTGTCTGAAATGCATTGCCAGGTTGTGGAGGCTGGTACAATAGGGACAAACAAAAGACTCTAATAGGTACATGGATATAAGAAAAATAGAGGGTTATAGGTGTGAGGTAGGGAAAAGTTACATTGTTGTTGTAGATAGGTCGGCACAATATCATTAGGGCCTGTAATGTTCTTGAACTAAGATGACTTTAGCCACACAGAAGTTATTGGAATTCTGTTGTTACCCTCTTTTAGATAGCTTAAAGTATATTCATTCATTGTGTCCATGGACCCAGCCTAACCCTTAATATGAGATTTGACTGACGTCAATGCAAATTTTTTGTACTGTTAGTTTATTCAAAATGAACTGTAAAATATTTGACATTTTGAGGATTCTAGTAAATTTACTGGAATTTATTTGTACAGTATATGGAGATTTCCTTGAGTTCACATTCTCAATTAACATGACCTATATTTGATCAACTAGCTGACTATAATTATGTACATAATTACTGCTTAATCTTCTCTGTTTCTACCTGATTACTTGCCTCTAAAAATCTGTGTTCATGTATTGTGTTGATTGTATAAGAAAAGCTTCAATGTAGTCTCAGGTAGATTTTAATTAAATAAGATTGGCTGCTTTATATAGTGTCTGGCAAGGGATTTCCAACATTTGATGAGCGCTTCATCTATCAAGAGTTTAAATTTTATTTGTATCTATTATATAACTGTTTCAATGTCTGATTAAAATTCACAAGAGTGTACACATACAGCCTAAGAGTTTTTTTTTATTTATAAATAAAATATGATAAATAATTGACTTTAAATGTTTAACTTTCAGGTGTGTATTAGGATGTATGTCAGAGACAATGGGGATCTCACTGGACATGAATTCTAAGAGCTCTAGGAAAATCTCCCATGATTATTGTATACTCTATATATGCGTGTAATAGTTGAGTTCCTCATCCCTCCATATTCTGGTCTAAAAATCTGGTATTTTCCACATATCACATGTAAATGCTGACTCCTCCCCACCCCCACCCCATTTTTGGTCCGAGCTCTCAACGCCCTGGTTGCCATCTCTCACCCAGGCCCTGGCCACCATCCCTTCTGAGCTCATGATGCCCTGACTGTGGACTCTTGTCTAGGCCCCAGCTGCCCACCCAATTGAGCTCCTGATGCCCCAGCCACCCACTTATCTGAGCTCCATTTGCCCTGAATGTTGACACTTGTCTAGGTTATGGCTACCAACTCTTCCAAGCCCCCAATGCCCAGCCACCCACCCATCTGAGCTTCTAATGCCCCAGGTCAAAAATAGAATATGTGTAATAGTCAAAAATTTTACCCTAAAAATTGGACCACAAAATTCAACCAATACACACATTTGTACAGTACATCAGTTTATGCAATATCCCACAGCTTTTCAATCCACTTCATATTGGGACAATTATGCTTCATTAATGACAAAAAGACGAAAAGCTGACCCCATCAAGTCAATTTCTCTAAAGCAGGCAATTTCTCACTTGCTTAATTTTGGGCTGTGGGCAGCTGATTTATTCTCATGAAATAATTGATTGAGATTTAAAGCAAAATGATTTCTCAAAGGAAAAAAAATTACAGGACAAATTATTTACCTACATAATTTAGGAATTCAGAATTCAAGATTCCTTTATTGTCCTGTAATAAAATGTGTAATATTACACCAAATTTGCTTTAGTCTGCCATTAGGCAGACACATTCACCATCACCAGAAATTGCTGGGCATCTCTTACAGTCAGAGAAAGGGAAGAAAAAGGGAGCCTCTCCACTGCCCCCAACACAGATTCACCTCCAGTGCTCCCACAACCTCCGCAGCCACACAGACTCCAGTCCAATTAATCAGCAACTCAAGCTCCAGGTCTGACCCTCCAGCACCCTCAGCACTCTCTCGCATCCCGATTCCGATACCTGGTACCCCTTCAGTCAGTCTCCAGCAGTCCGGAGCCTGGCGAGTCCTTTAATTGCAGTCGCCAGCAGCTCGTAGCCTGCATGGGTTCCTCATCTCGAGTTGCTCACAATATATACAGAATTGCTTCAGCTGCAAAGCCTCTTTACTGCTCTGCTGCTGTCAATTACAAGCAATAAAAAAAATCTAAAATTGTTCTCTGATTTTTTTTCTAATTTAGAAAGGTAATTGTGAATAAAATTTAAATTTTTACTATCTACGGCTCATCAAAGCACATCACAATATGCATGAGAGTGCAAAATCAAAAAAATTAAGATGCTGGACATCTAAAATAAGAACTGCAAATGTCGGAAATGATTAGCAGGTCAGGTGGCTTCTGTAAGAAGAGATTCGGAGCTAACATTTCAAATGGAACACTTCAACGAAACTGTGAAGGAGACGATAGAAGTGCGAAGCTGCAAGGAGGCTGGAGGACAGGAAATGTCTTTCTGCTCTGCTTTTTGCAATTCCTTTTTCTCATTATGTTCTTTTATCTGTTTTCCTATTTTAATGATGCCATTCAGTAATCGATTGAATAACTAATATACAGATAACCATGGTCAATCTGGCTTTATTCTAACATATATCTGCTCCCATTCTTCCTTCAGATAAAAAGTTTCTTTTGCCTCCTTCCCAGTTCTGATGAAAAGTCTTTGACCTGATATACTAACTCTAATTCTTCTGTTGCAAGACCAGAAGACCCCAAAACACAGCAGCTATATTCACCAAGACAAATGGTTACTTAAACAAAGGTTGTTTTTAATTATCTTTAACCATGAAAACAGAATCACATTTTAAATTATTACCATTAACTTCCAAACCTAACTTAACCCCCTTCTAATTCTAAGCGCGCATGAATATAATGTGTATATAAATTTAGATAAGTTATTTGATTCACAGTCCAATCTCTCTTCTCACTCCTCCAAATTCACTGGTTACAGGAAATTCATATACTGTGCAAAGAATTTAACATTTATGAAGTTCACCAAGTTTTGATGTTTGAAAGGTAAACGGTTACAATTCAGGAAAGTTCTTGTCGGTTTTCAGAGAGAGATTTGTTGTTCCAGGACACAAACTGATCCCTTCTAATCAGCCACGACAGTGTCTTGCCAAAGAAACTTGTTCCATCAGGGTTTTCCAGATGATAACCTCTTTCCTTCAGGTCACCACAGAGTTCCTTTTTGTTTTTCTTATTTCAAGTGAAACATTAGGCAGCCAGTCCTCTCTTCTTGGATGAACCACAGGGGCTTTGACCAGGCTGAACTATGCACTCATAACCCTTCTTCAAAATTGGGTTTTTCCACAAGTTTTCCAGCTTGTCCTGTTCCAGTCCCAGCTGTTGCTGCTGACTGTAAAACTGCAGAACTGATCTCTCACTCTCTCTCTCTGTTTGCAAAATCCATATGACCCTCTTAGAACAGCAAGCTGCACTCCCAGACAGCCTGTAGCTCCAACCTACTCCTCCAATCACTTTCATCTGTTGTTTTTCAAAACAACAATCTATTTATGAAATCTGTTGGGCACTCTCCAGAGTTTTTGCCAAGGCCCGCAGGAGCTGCCCTGTCTGGCTTGAGCAGAGCTCCAGTATTTTAAATATCTGTTTTGAAGTGTTTGTATGTGTCCTACACTAAAAAAAACCTGTCCCAATTTATCTTCCAAAAACATATCTATATACCATTCAAGCACAACATAATCTGTCACACTTCCCATAGATCCTGTCTGGCGTATACATGAGATCTTATAGTATTTGAATATTCCTGCCTATTTTAATATTTTAAACTTGATCTTGATCTCCCTATTTTCCTTCTACTACTTCCATTCCCTGCTGGATTTTTTGTTACCATCAGAAAATTAATATTCCTTGACAAAAGTCTGCAACAGTGTCCACAAGGTAATATTACTTATTCCTACTTGACTGGCTAACTGGTTCAGTGCATTGGTGTTATAATCTTTAGTCTAATGGTTCTTAGAACTAGCAAGTCAATTTAAAAGAATGTCCAGCATTATGGTCAGTTGAGTTTCATTTGATGAAACCCAGGCACATGACCTTATTTT
The DNA here is from genome assembly GCF_036971445.1 of Narcine bancroftii. Taxonomy (NCBI): domain Eukaryota; kingdom Metazoa; phylum Chordata; class Chondrichthyes; order Torpediniformes; family Narcinidae; genus Narcine; species Narcine bancroftii. Next base: position 37,097,928 of record NC_091469.1, read on the forward strand.
CTTCATTTCTCATTTGTATTGATTACGCTGGCTACTTTAATATCAATTTGATCATTCAAGCTAAGCTTCATTACTGGGTGGGAAAAATAAAATTGGATGTTTGATATTTCCATGTGAACCTCCATCAACAGAAAATTTCAGTGACATAGACCATGTAAATTAATTTCAGCTACTTTATATTTTTAACAAACTCCAATTTGAATTTAATGCTTTAAATTATCCAAATAATGCCACTTAATTCATGCATACTCATGAAGCCTGGGAACAGGCCCTTTGGCCCAACTGGTCCATACTGGCTAAAATGTCCATGTCTCTCCTAGCCTATCCTATTCATGTATCCATGCAATTTTTTTCTTAAACATTGCAATAGTACTTGACTCATAATATCTTGAGCAGCCTACACCATCCTTTGTGTAAAGAAATTTGCCCTTCAGGTAGTCAAGAACAAATCAATCTCTGTCTTCAATACACCCAAAGACCTGACCTTCGTAACCACCTGTATCAACAAGTTGCACAGATTTACCACTGAAGAAAATCCAATGCATCTCTGTTCTAAGTGGAAAGGGTACTCTGTTGTCCTAGACTGTCCCACCGTGAGAATTAACCTATATCTACTCAAAATGTTTCGATATGATCCCACCTCATTCTCTTAAATTCCAACAAATACAGGCCAAAAGCTTTCAAGCACACCTTGTATGATTACACTTTCATTCTTGGAATCATCCTAATGAACCTCCTTTGAACCCTCTCCAATGTCACCACATTCTTTCTTAAATGAGAAGCCCAAAACTCACAATACTCCAAGTGAAGTCTCACCAGGGTCTTAGAGAGTCTCAACATCACATCCCTGCTCTTATATTCTACTCTTTTTTTTTAATATTGTATTTATAATTTTAAATCACATTGAAAAATACATATATATATATATTTGAGTATTGATAGCAAATTACATGTGAATATTTTCAACCCTCCCAACTTCCCTCCCTAACCTACCCTTTACTAAACTAAGAATAAAAATAAAGAATACATATATATAGATAGATAGATAATATGGGAGAATGTCAATCTAAAAATAAAAATTAAGTATAAATTGATCTAAATGGTGGAGCATTAGTTTACCCATCTGACCAGATATTGAGAGAACTTTATATTTTTATACCAACACTTTTTATATACATGCTCCATATTTTCAAAAAGAAATTATTCTTATTGCTTAAATTATAAGTATTGTTTTTAAGTTGAATACATGAACACAATTCTGTTTTTCATCTCTCTAACCCTAAATCTACATCAGATATCCATGTAATAGCAATACATTTCTTTGAAACAGCTAAAGCAATTCATAAAGATTCTATTTCATACATAGCTAATCCTAATTTAAAACATATTGTAATGGAGGATTAAAACCATGTACCCAGATGCTTTTTGCTTATGTGGAACTGACGACACTGGGTCCACACGCAGGTCACCTTACTTTCAGAACTAGCAGATGTAATTAAACTCAGCCATGGGGATTTATCTGAAGATACACTTTGATATGGAATTCCACTGTGAGGCCCAGGGAAAGCAGTTGTCAAATGCAACACTCTGAAATTGATGAATTGGTCACAACCTGTCTTGCTCGAGAAGTTTTAATAAGTCTTTGTATCTACGAGATAAACCAGGAAATCATAACATCCTGGTTCCATAATAATTAATCTTCTAAATAGTTGAATATAATGTTCAGTTTTGATTTTGACTGACAAATGTTAGAAGGAGTAGGCGCATGATTAATTGTTTTTGGGGTATATAAGCCTGTGGTCCTGCTGCTAAAGTTTAGACTCTCCGAGAGGTTGGAACACCCCTTGTCAAGAAGGAAGAACAGCCAGAGTCCGAGCAACGTCCCGGTCGGGGGAAGTGGAGAAGCTGCTACCAGCGCCCTGACAACCTACTACAAGTGTGCAGTCGTTGCCTCGCTTCGGCAGTTGGGACCAGTCCAAGCGTTGATAAGTATAGTTGGGAAGGGCTTGCATATTGTAGTGTGAAATCAGCTTTTGAATTAGTAATAAACATTTGTATAAACTGAACTGCTCTCGGTGTGTGTGTCTATTTTCTTTCGGTAGCTCAAACACTGTGACCAATCTAAAATGAACAAAATGCGAGGTATAAGTTTACCCAAGACACATATACATTTAATATCTGTTAACAAAAATATATTCCATTCCTCTTGAAATGAATGCCAGCATTGCATTTGGCTTCTTCACCACTGTTTCAACCTACAGGCTTACCTTCAGGCTATCCTGCACGAAGACTCCCAGGTCCCTTTGTATCCTAATTGCTCTGCATTTAAAAATAGTATGCTCTTTTATTTTTTCGACCAAAGTTCATGACCGTACACTTTCTGACATTATATTTTATTTTCCACTTTCCTGCCCATTCTCTTGATCTAAGTCAGTAGTTTTCAACCTTTTTCTTCCTACTCACCTACCATTTTAAGTATTCCCTTTGCTATAAGTGCTCTGTGATAAGTAAGGGATTGCTTAAGGTGGTAGGTGGGTGGAAAGAAAAAGTTTGAAAACCATTGTTTTAATCATACCTAATTGACTCGTTATGTGCACGGTTTCATAACTCCAAAGGAAATGGGCCAATGACAATTTTTCTCAAGCAAAATATTTCAATTGGGTCTAGAGCAGTGATTCTCAACCTTACCTTCCCACTCACAAACCACCTTAAGCAATCCCTTATTAATCACAGAGCACCAATGGCATAGGGATTACTTAAAGTGGTATGTGAATGCAAAGAAAAAGGTTGAGAACCAGATTATAAGTCCTCCTACAGCCTCTGTGTTTCCTCTACAGTACCTGCTTCTCCACCTACCTTCATATCATCTGCAAACTTGGCCATAAAGCCATTGATTCCATAATCCAAATCATTTATATTCAACATAAAAAGAAGCGACCCCAACACTGATCACTGTGGAACACCACTAGCAACTGGCAGCCAATCAGAATATGGTCCTTGTATTCCAACTCTGTTTCCTGCATTTCAGCCAATGCTCTACTCATGCTAGTACAGTAAATATCCTGTTTTACCATGGGGTCTTATCTTGTTAAGTAGCCTCATATGTGGCACTTTATCAAATGCCTTTTGAAAATCCAAATAAACCACATCCACTGCTTTTCCCTTGTCCAGCCTGCTTGTTACTTCCTCAAAGAATTCCAATAGGTTTGTCAGGAAAAATTTTACTTAAGGAAATCATGCTGTATTTGGACTATCCTGTCATGTGTCTCCGAGTACTCTGTAATCTTATCCTTTACAATCGATTCCAACATCCTCCCAAGCACTAAATTCAGGTTAACTGGTCTATATTTTACTTCCTGTGCTTCCCCCACTTCTTGAATAATGCAGTGACATTTGTGAGTTTCCAGTCCTCCAGTACCATGCCAGAATCTATTGATTTCTTAAAGATTATTAACAATGCCTTCACAATCTCTTCCACTACTTCTTTCAGGATACAAGGGTGCAATCTATCTGGTCCAGGAAACTAATCCACCCTTAGACCATTCAGCTTTCTGAGCACCTTCTCTCCCTTGAAATAGTAACTACACTCACTTCCCTTCCCTGATACCCCTCGACATCTGGAACGCAGCTTGTGTCTTTCACTGTGAATACTGAGGCAAAATACAAATGTATTTTCTCTGCCATCTCTTTGTCTCCCTTTATTATTTCTCCAGCACAATTTTCTAGAGTTCTCACCTCTTTTATTTACTTCATATACTTTAAGTATTTTTTATCTTAAATTTTAAATTTAGACATGCAGCACATTAACAGGCCCTTTCAACACAGAAGCCTGTGCCGCCCAATTACACTAAATTGACCTACAATTCCTGGTATGTTTTGAATGGTAGGAGGAAACTGGAGAACCCAGAGGACACCCACGTAGATACAGGAAGAATGTGCAAACTCCTTACGGACAGCGTGAGATTCAAACCCCAGTCCGGATTGCTGGCATTGTAACAGCGTTGTGCTAACCATGATGCTAACCTATTTTCATACTTAATCTTGAGTTTTCTAGTTACCTTCTGTAAGTTTTTAAAACTTCCCAATCCTCTATCTTTCCATGAATTTTCAATTCCTTGCATGCTCTCTGATGCGAGAATGAAAATCTTTCCATGCTTTACTCAACCTAATTATATAGTTGCAGTCTGAAATGGCAGCAGTTAGAATTTTTTAAAAAGGCCCAAGGCAGCTGGTAGAAGCTGATTGGAGCAAGAGAGGTCAGTGGCCAGAGGAGCAGCGGTGACCAGAGGAGCAGCGGCAGCCAGGAAATGCCAGCTCATTAACAATTACAAATAACTTTGTAATATTACATTCTTCCCTCCTAAAAAAAACACTAGCAGAATGTAGAGCACGTTGAAAGAATCAAAAGCTTGTTGATCCAAACCAAGGCTTTTATTAACTAGGAGTGTATCACATGTAGGTCGACCAGTCCAGAATGACCTGGTCTGGCTAGGAGAAACCCTTTAAGACCTGCCAGTAGGCGTGGCTATGCTCTCAGCCAATCATAGTCATCCTACACTACAATCTGTACATATACACATTGGTAATAGAATCTGTACTATCACATTCACCCCTTCTTTGAGAACTGACCCTGGGGTGGATGGAGGGCTGTAAAAAAAAAAAAGAAAAAGAAATAAAGGGCCCGGTGGAGGTTAGAGGCTGTACCGGTCAGGGGGCCTGACCATCCGGTGTGATCACCGTGGTGCCGGGATTGGGGTCACTGGAATTGTGTTGCCGGCAGGCTCGTCAGGTGCGGCCACTGCTTTGCTCAATTCCCCAACAGGTTGTCGACAGTCTGGGCTGAGCTGGTAGGGTGGTGCTGGTCCCTCTGTTCAAACACATGACCTGGGGGAGAAGGATTTGGGGGAGGTTGGGTTGGAAGCACTGCTGGGCCTGATCCAGCTTGGGCTAGGTCCCTTACCAAGACTGTGTCCTCCCACCCGTCCGAGTACTCAATGTAGGCATATTGCGGGTTCGCATGGAGCAGAGTCACTCGGTCAACCAAGGGGTCATTCTTTGAGTACCGGACTTGGTGTCGCAGGAGGACCAGCCCGGGAACTGTGAACCACACTAGTATGGTTGTTCCCGATTCAGATTTCCTCGGGAAAGAGAACATCCTTTCATGGGAGGTGGCATTGGTCGCGGTATGTAGGAGGGAGTGGATGAAGTGTAGGACACTAGTGAACATGTCCTGCCAGCGAGAGATAGAGAGACCTTTGGACTGGAGGGCAAGCGTAACCGCTTTCCAGATGGAGGCATTCTCTCTTTCAACCTGCCCATTACCGCGTGGGTTATAACTGGTGGTCCTGCTTGAAGCAATACCACAATCAAGAAGGTAGTGCTCATAAACGAGGACCCCCTGTCACTGTGGATGTACTGGGGTACCCGAAGATGGCGAAGATGCTATGCAGGGCCTCTATGACTAAGGAGGTGGTCATGTCCGACCAGGGCACAGTGAACAGGAAGTGGGAGTACTCATAGATGGCCATAAGGATGTATGTATTATGGTTGGTTGACGTTTGGGGCCCCTTGAAGTCCACACTGTGATGCTCAAAGGGGCGGGTGGCTTTGATGACATGGGTGTTCTCCGGACAGAAGTGGGGCTTGCACTCATTGCACACCGGGCAGGCTCGGATCTTGCAGCGAATCTCCTTGACCATGTAGGGCAGGTTGCGAGCTTTGACAAAGTGCACAAACCTAGTGACCCCTGTATGACAGAGCTCCTCGTGGAGTCTCTGCAGCCTGTCCAGTTGTATGTTGGCGCAAGTCCCCCTGGAAAGCGCATCTGGTGGGTCGTTGAGTTTACCAGGCTGATACAGTATGTCATAATTAAAGGTAGAGAGTTTGATTCTCCACCTGCCAATTTTATCATTCTTGATCTTACCTCGCTGGGTATTGCTAAACATGAAGGAGACCGCACGTTGGTCGGTCAGCAGTGTAAAGCACCTGCCAGTGAGGTAGTGTCTCCAATGATGTACTGCTTTGACTATGGCCTGGGCCTCCTTCTCAACAGAGGAGTGTCGGCTCTCAGGACCCTGGAGGGTTCTGGAGAAGAAGGCTACTGGCCGGCTGGCCTGGTTCAGAGTGGCTGCCAGTGTAAAGTTGGATGCATCGCTCTCGACTTGGAATGGGATGGACTCGTCAATGGCATGCAGCGGCGATGTCTGATTTGATGTGGTCGAAGGCCGCTCTAGCTTTGGTTGACAGGGGGAAGTAGGTGGTCTTGATGAGTGGCCGTGCCTTGTCGGCATAGTGCGGAACCCACTGGGCATAGTAGGAGAAAAAACCCAGGCAGCCTCTGAGTGCCTTCTTGGTGTGGGGAGGGGGCGTCCAGGAGGGGATGCATGTGGTTAAGGGCTGGCAATACCATGCAACCTAGAATTGCGAGACGAGTGGACCGGAAGACACACTTGTCGAAATTGTAGGTCAAGTTCAGCCGAATTGCAGTCTGAAAAAATTTCTCAAGGTTGGCATCATGATCCTCCGTGTCATGGCCGCAGATGGTGACATTGTCCAGATACGGGAAAGTAGCTGTTAGCCCTGTTCTGGTCCACCATTCGGTCCATTTCCCGCTGGAAGACCGCGACGCCATTCGTGACTCAAAAGGGTGCCTGAGAAATTGATACAGCTGCCCATTCGCTTCGAAAGCCGTGAAAGGTCGGTCTCCTTGGCAGATCGGGAGCTGGTGATAGGCCGAACGTAAGTCAATGGTGGAGAACATGCAGTATTGGGTGGTCTGATTCACCACATCCGTGATCTGTGGAATGGGTTACGATAAAATCCCCCATGACTACCATAATATTTCCCTTCTAACACATCTCTTCTACCTGCTATTGCAGTTTGTTGTCCCCAACCTGGAATTGAGGACTTTTGCCTTCTCCTGTTGCTCCATACAGGTGACCATATTGATTGTCAGGGGGATCAATTTTTTCTCAATATGTAGATAAAATTTCTTGGAATTTTGAATCAGAATCACAGAGGGGGAGGGGGCAGCAGGGGAGGGTAGGGGGTGCACCAGCTCCAATATCTTCCACATCCAACATATCATCCTTCACAATTTCTGCCACCAACAACGTGATCCCACCAGCAGAGGCATAAAGAGACCATCCCCCCGTGACTCCCTCATCCACTGTGCTCCTCCCTTCCTACACCTTTTTATTCAGGCATGCTGCTCACTAACCTTTAGGGTTCTACCTCAGCCTCGACTTGCCAAAGCCCCTTGAACCAAAAAACTCAGTCCCATTCATTCATTGATTCCCTCTATAGTAGCTACTCGACTTGATCTACTTTTTCCCTTTATTAGCTACAGGGCCAACACAACTCCTTTATATCTCCTGCCTCCAGCAGCAATCGCGTCTCTGATTGGTTATAGTTCATTCTCTTGTAGGCTATTGTCTTAAAACAAATTCCAAGTCACCCTGTAGTTTGCCTGCTCAAATTCAGCAGAACACATATTCAATCTATATTGTGAACTATCAGCACATTTTTTTTATATTAAATACTAAGTGATTTGGTACATTGAATGCAAAACCATTACAGATCTATCATATGATCAGCATCTAACTGAAGGACATTTGTCAATGGGCTTGCAGTACTGATATTGATCTTCCAGTTTATCTCAACTTTGATCATAACAAGAGTGTGATGAGCATACAGAAAATTGATTAAAGTACACTTACATTATCATTCTTCTGGTGTCTTCCCTTTTGGTTCTGCATTAATTTATTTTGCTTATCCTTTTTGGATCAGACAAACCAGTTATTTACTTTGTGCCCTTTGCATCTCAGAGACATTTCCAGAGATTCACATATTCACATTAAATAAATTACTTTGTTGACTGAAAATGAAAAGTGATGTGTCAGAATATAGGATGGAGATCAAGAATCCGGTTGGGTGGAGCTAGAATAGAAATCTTGTTCTCAACATCAGCAAGACAAAGGAGCTGAATGTGGAATTTAGGATGGGGAAGCCAAAATACCACATCCCTCACTTTAATAACAGATTGGTAGTGGATAATTGAATGCCCTTGAATAATCTCTTGAACTTCTAAGGCTATACTATGAAAAGTATACTGACTAGTTATAATCACAGCCTTGTTTGATAACTCAAGTGCCCGAGATTGCAAAAGCTGCAGGAAGTGGCAAACCTAGACAAGTTCATCACGACTACTGACCTCCTGAACATTGAAGACATCATAAAGGATTCCCAGCATTCTGGTCCCAATCTCTTCTCACTCTTACCTTCAGACAGAAGATACACAAACTTAAAGTTCAGCACCTCAGGGTTCAAAACAGTTTTCTTCTGACAGTCAAGAGGCTTTTGTATATCCCATATTTCCTTAACCCTAACCATAAACTACTCCAGGAGCACCAAGAGATCTGTTTGTAGTAACGAAACATCACCTTCATTTGCACTAACTGCAACTGTGAATATTGATGTACAGGTATTTATCTTTTTATTTTTTTTCTGTCTCGTGGCATACTGTGGGATCATAAGTTATACTATTATAGTTGGCGGAACCTAATGTTTGGGTGTAGTGAGTCATTGTACTTATGGATAGAAAAATAAACTCTTGCACTGATAATCAGAATTGTGTCATTAGAAATATTGTAACTATTTTGCTCAAAGCAATACCTACAAGCAGCAATGGAACGAACAAAGATTTCATTTTGGTTGGTGCAGTAGTTTGACGAAAGCTAATACTGAAATTATCAAAATTATTTCTTATTCTTTATTTATCTATTTTTAAATAATCATACCCAGGCCTTCACCAATAATTCACTAACAAAATTTCCAAACAATTTTAGCTTTCTACTCAGGTCTCTGCCACTACCTGAAATTTTAAATTTTTATTCATTTAAAATGAACTACTGGAAAGTGTCCAAATGTAATCCATTCTTATTGCAAAATGACAGTGATTCAAATTAAGTTTATTTCAAAAACTCACTTTCTTTCAGCCTTGTTTTAATTTGTGTGAATAGATGCTGCAGGACTCTTCATTTCCTCTACTCTATTTGGCTACTATGCCTGTAAGAAAAAGTGCTTCGCAAATATTGAAAAATTGTATCCAACTCACTTTAATGGATCTGAAGTGAATTCAATTACTGTGTAAATGGATAATCTTCAGGCTACTCAGTGTGATGTCATCTGTCCAGCAGGAAACCAATTAAAGAAAAATTGACTGAAGCTATCTTACATTACATACACCTGAACAAAGATTGATCAGTAGAAATATGCTGAAGGTAAAATAACAATTCTGGACCATTGGAATTTAAATTGAAGTGAACTAACTAAATTAGACATTGATTTCCACAGGAATCATGGTGTCTCATTAACAATTATTACATATAATAAATGTCTCAAGTTATATTTTACTTAGTACTGTAGGTCTGTAAGAGCAAAAACTATTTATATCCTGCTAGATGCTGGATAATCATACCAAATCAAAAATGTCTCTCTTTTCACTGAAGTCCAGCTCCTTAGAATTCAAAAATGACAACCAAGGATGCCTGATATGAAGGACCAGCAACATCATCCAAGTCAATAGATTTTGATGTGTTTGTTTAATGTCTGCCAGAAGAATCAGGGCTGCAACATGGCTACTGCAACATGTTATGTAGCAATTAATTTCCTTTGTATATTTGTTTTTCTATTTCATGTACAATGGAATTTTTAGGCACTTTATTTCAGTGCACTGAAAAATCCAACTAAATGAATGAAAATTTTGACAATAGCTACAACTTAGTTTAATATGTCAGGAAACAGCAAGAGATGCCAGTAAATGATATAGTCAGGATCTGAAAGATATACAATCTAAAATTTACTGTGAAATGTTCTGCTTTGGCAAAAATATCTGGGGTACCAACTTCTATTAAAATGAAAAATATGTGGTACTTTAAAATGTAATGTTTGTGGTGGAATTATATTCAGCTGAATGGGAAATGCATCTTACTATATAACCATATTACCATTTAACCATTTACGGAGCGGAAACAGGCCATATCGGCCTTTCGAGTCTGCACCGGTTCACTTAAACAACTCCACTAGCTCAAACCTCCCGCTCACCACCAATAACCCTCCAACCCCGTCACCTTCTCCTAAATGATTGACGGGACCCTGACACAACTATCTCATTCGGAAGTTCATTCCATTCTGCCGCCACTCGCTGAGTGAAAAAGCCACCTCTAATATTTTTCCTAAAGTGTTGCCCCCTTACCTTTTGGCCTCTTGTTCCAACCTCCCCTGCCCTCAGGGGAAAGAGTCTGTTTATGTCTAGTCTATCTATTCCTTTCATAATTTTAAATACCTCAATCAAGTCGTCTATGTTCCAATGAATAAAGTCCCAGTCTCCTTAATCACTCCCTGTAATCCAGATGCTGTAAGCCAGGCAACATCCTTGTAAACCTTTTCTGCACCCTCTCCACCTTATCTATATCCTTTCTATAATTTGGAGACCAGAACTGAGCACAGTACCACAAACCTGGCCTCACCAATACTCTATTCTATAATTTATGAAGGCCAGCATACCATATGCCTTCTTAACTACCCTGTCTACATGGGAATCCACCTTCAGTGAACTCTGTACCATAACCCCCAGGTCCCTTTGTTCCCCTGTGTGCCTCAATGCCCTCCCCTTCACTGTATATGTCCTATTCTGGTTATTTTTACCAAAATGCAACTCCTCACACTTGTCTACATTGAATTCCATCTGCCATCTTTCAGCCCACTCTTCCAAACAAACCAAATCCTGCTGTAATCCAAGAAAATCTACCTCACTATCCACCACTCCCCCTATTTTTGTATCATCCACATATTTGCTTACCCAGTTAACCACACCCTCCTCTAAATCATTAATATAAATGATAAACAACAAAGGACCCAGCACCGATCCCTGAGGCACCCCACTTGTCACAGGCTTCCAACCTGACATACAGTTGTCCATCATGACTCTCTGCTGTCTGTCTCCCAGCCACCTCTAAACCCATGTCACAATCTCTCTACTTCCTAGTGACTGAACGTTCCTTATAAACCTTCCATGCAGAACCTTATCAAAAGCCTTACTAAAATCCCAATAGATCACATCCACCACTCTACCTTCATCCACCTTTTTTGTCACTTCCTCAAAAATTTCAACAAGGTTCGTCAAACATGACTTTCCTTTTACAAACCCATGCTGGGTGCCCGTAATCAATCCCTGCCTATCCAGATATGCATGTATATTATCTCAAAGAATACTCTCCACAACCTTCCCCACCACCGAAGTCAAACTTACTGGCTGATAATTACTAGGCCTACACCTACTGCCTTTTTTGAACAATGGACAACATTTGCAACCCTCCAATCCTGTGGTACCACCCCCTCCTCCAGTGATCTTTGAAAAATCACTGTCAGTCCCCAGCTATTTGTTCCCTGACTTCACTTAAAGTCCTGGGAAAAATCCCATCAGGACCAGAAGACTTATCCACCTTAATTGACCCTAGAAGCTCCAAAACTCTTGCTTTACTAATCCCTATCCTTTCCATAACTAAGCCCTTTGGCTCTCTTATCTCGTATAGCCCAATGTCCCTTTCCCTCCTGAATACAGGCGAGAAAAAATTGTTCAATATTTCTCCCATCTCATACAATTCCTGACATAGTTCACTGGTCCCATCATCTAGTGGACCTATTCTATCCTTTACCCTCCTTTTACTGTTCACATATCTGTAAAAACCCTTAGAATTCACCTTCGCCTTGTTAGCTATGGACTCCTCATACCTTCTTTTTGCCTTTCTAATTTCCCTCTTAAGGTTCTTCCTGCAATCTAAGTAACGACCTCAATCTCTTGTTTTTTTTATATTTGAAATAGGCCTCCCTCTTGTTCCAAACAAACTTCTTAATTTCACCAGAAAACCACGGCTCCCTCGAACTTTAGTCTTCCCCTTCGGCCTGACTGGAACATAAAGATCCTGTACTCTCAAAATCTCACCCCTAAATGCCCCCCAAATTTCCTCCACATCCTTTCCGGCAAAAAGATCAGCCCACACAACTCTCTGCAAATCCCTTCTCATTTCTCCAAATCTGGCCTTCCCCCACTCAAAGACCTTCAACCTCAGACCCGACCTATCCCTTTCCATCATTAAGCTATAGCTAATGGACCCATGATCACTGGATCCGAAGTTCTCTCCAACGCTTACCTCTGTCACCTGCCCCATTGCATTCCCAAACAACAGATCTAACACCACTCCCCCTCTAGATGGTGTCTCAACATATTGCTGCAAAAAGCAATCCTGAACACAATGCATAAATACTAAGGCATCCTGGCCTTTTACTGACTGCGTTTCCCAATCTATGTTTGGAAAATTGAAATCCCCAACCAACACCACCCTATTTGAGGGTTATTGGCACATCTCACCTATTTTCTTGCACATTTGCTCTTCTAGTTCCCTTTCCCCATTTGGAGACCTATAATATACCCCCATAATAGTAACCTCACCCTTCTTATTTTTCAGCTCTACCCTCACTGCCTCCCTTGACAAGTCCTCCAGTCTACCTTGCCTCAGCACTGCTGTAATATCTTCCCTGACAAGTAATGCCATACCTCCCCCTCTTAATCCACCAACTCTGCCACATCTAAAGCAGCGAAATCCTGGAACATTAACTGCCAGTCACAACCTTCCTTTAACCACGTCTCGCTAATGGTCACAACATCATAATGCCACATGTCAATCCACACCTTTAGCTCATCCAGCTTCCTTACTATGCTCCTCACATTAAAATAAATACAACTTAGGGATCTCCTACATCCTACCTTCTGCATATCCTCCTCTCTTCCATTCTCACAATTTTCACTACAACATCTTTTTACTACTTTCTGCTTTTCCTCCCTCAAATTATTCAAACTTGTTTCTTTCCTTAGCCTACTAACCCTCACCCTGCTGTCCAGCCTAACTTGAAACCTTGTCCCCAACCATACTAGTTTAAATCCCCCCTGACAGCCTTATCAAATGCCCCCACTAGGAGACTGGTCCCTCTGGGATTAAGATGTAACCCATCATTATGATTGTAGAGCTCGTCGAAAGAACCAAAGACTTGTTGATCCAAACCAAGGCTTTTATTAGCAAAAGACCGGAGCTCTTCACAGGTGGCCGACCAGTCCGGAATGATCCGACCTGGCTAGGGACACAACCCTTTAAGGCCCAAACAATAGGTGTGGCTTAGCTCTCAGCCAATCGCTGTAAGCACAGTCTAGATACAGTAACTATATACACTATGTACATTGGTGATAGATCTGTACTATCACATTCACCCCTTCTTGGAGAATTGACCCTGGAAAAAAAAACAAAAACGAGGGAGAGAATGAAAAGGAAGGGGTAGGTCAAGGACTGTAGCGGTCAGGGGGTCTGACCATCCGGCGTGACCGCCGTGGTGCCGGGATTGGGGTCGCTACAGTGGTGTCGCCAGCGGGCTCATCGGGTGCGACTGCTCCGTCGCTCAATTCCCCAGTCGTTTTGTCGGCAGGGTGGCCCGAGTCATTGGGGTGCTGTTGGTCCTTCTGTTGCGGCACGGGGCCTGGAGCATAAGGAGTTGGGGGGTTTGCTGGGTCTACCGCGTCCTGAGCTAGGTCCCGCACCGAAACAGTGTCCTCCCGCCCGTCTGGGAACTCCACGTATGCGTAATGTGGGTTCGCGTGGAGTAGAGTCACTCGGTCGACCAAGGGGTCGTTCTTTGAGTGCCGGATGTGGCGTCGCAAAAGGACAGGGCCAGGGACGGTGAGCCATGCCGGTACAGTGGTTCCCGATTCGGATTTCCTCGGGAAAAGGAACATCCTTTCGTGGGGGGTGGCATTTGTTGCAGTACATAGGAGGGAGCGGATGGAGTGTAAGGCACTAGTGAGAACCTCCTGCCAGTGAGAGGTGGGGAGACCTTTAGACCGGAGAGCCAGTGTAACCGCTCTCCATATGGTGGCATTCTCCCTCTCGACCTGGCCATTACCGCGTGGGTTATAGCTCGTGGTCCTGCTTGAAGCAATACCACACTCCAGAAGGTACTGTTGCAGCTCTGCACTCATGAATGAGGACCCCCTATCACTGTGGATGGAATTGGGGTACCCGAAGATGGTGAAAATACTGTGAAGGGCCTGTATCACTGAGGTGGCAGTGGTGTCTGGGCAGGCCACAGCGAATGGGAAGCGGGAGTATTCGTCGATGGCCGTAAGGATGTAGGTATTACGGTTGGTCGACGGTAGGGGTCCCTTAAAGTCTACGCTAAGACGCTCGAAGGGGCGGGTGGCTTTGATGACGTGGGAGTTATCCGGACGGAAGAAGTGGGGCTTGCATTCGGCGCACACCGAACAGGCTCGGGTCATGGAGCGGATCTCCTCAACTGTGTAGGGTAAGTTGCGCGCCTTGACAAAGTGAGCAAACCTAGTGACCCCTGGATGACAGAGCGCCTCATGGAGTTTCCGTAGTCTGTCCATCTGTATGCTGGCGCACGTCCCCCTGGAGAGCGCGTCAGGCGGGTCGTTGAGCTTACCAGGCCGGTACAGGATGTCATAGTTAAAGGTGGAGAGTTCGATTCTCCATCTGGCGATTTTGTCGTTTTTTATCTTACCACGCTGGGTGTTGCTGAACATGAAGGAGACCGCGCGTTGATCAGTCAACAGTGTAAAGCGCCTCCCAGCGAGGTAATGTCTCCAACGACGTACCGCTTCAACTATGGCCTGGGCCTCCTTCTCGATCGAGGAGTGTCTACTCTCCGGACCCTGGAGGGTTCTGGAGAAGAAGGCTACAGGCCGACCGGCCTGGTTCAAGGTGGCTGCCAGGGCGAAGTCGGATGCATCGCTCTCGACTTGAAACGGGACAGACTCATCGATCGCGTGCAGCGTCGCAGCAGCGATGTCAGATTTGATTCGATCGAAAGCCGCTGTGGCTTCGGTCGAGAGGGGAAAAGAGGTGGTCTTGATAAGAGGACGTGCCTTGTCGGCGTAGTTTGGAACCCATTGGGCATAATACGAGAAAAGGCCCAGGCAGCGTTTGAGAGCTTTCTGGGTATGTGGGGGGGGTAAGTCCATTAAGGGACGCATGCGGTCAGGATCTGGCATGACTATCCCGTTTTCCACCACACAACCTAGAATAGCGAGTCGTGTGGTCCGGAAAACACACTTGTCCAAATTGTAAGTCAGGTTTAGCTGACGGGCAGTTTGAAGAAATTTGTCTAGGTTGGCGTCATGGTCCTGCATGTCGTGGCCGCAGATGGTGATATTGTCCAGATACGGGAAGGTAGCGGTTAGCCCGTTCTGGTCCACCATCCTGTCCATTTCCCGCTGGAAGACCGCGACACCATTTGTGACCCCGAATGGTACCCTGAGAAATTGATATAGCCGCCCATTCGCTTCAAAGGCCGTGAATGGTCGGTCCTCGCAGCGGATCGGGAGCTGGTGGTAGGCCGAACGTAGGTCAATAGTGGAGAAAATGCGTTACTGGGCGATCTGGTTCACCACATCCGTGATGCGTGGCAGGGGGTACGCATCCAGGAGTGTGAAGCGGTTAATGGTCTGGCTATAGTCGACCACCATCCGTAGTTTTTCCCCATTCTTGACAACCACCACCTGGGCTCTACAGGGGCTTGAACTGGGTTCGATGATGCCCTCATCCAGCAATCTACGCACCTCACTCCTAATGAATTGCCTGTTTTCGTAACTATATTGCCGACTTTTGGTGGCCACAGGCTTCCAGCCAGGGGTGAGGTTTGCGAAGAGTGCTGGCGGGGCAATCCGGAGTGTGGAAAGGCCGCAGGATTGGCCCCGGGGCACGGGGGCGGGTTGCTCGGGTGCTTCGGGAGTGGGGCGATGGCAGACCGAGAGGGGGGCGTGGGGTCCCCCAAAGTGTAGGGACACCGTTTGGAACTGACACTGGAAGTCTAATCCCAGGAACACTGGGGCGCACAATTGGGGAAGGACGAATAATTTAAAGTGGGTGTCCGTCACGCCCTGTACTTCCAGCGTGGCGATGCAATACCCCTTTATCCCAGTCGAGTGCGACCTCGTCGCTAATGAGATCCTCTGGGTAGTGGGGATAATGTCAAGTCCCCAACGGAGGGCCAGATCTGGCTGGATAAAACTGTCAGTTGACCCAGAGTCAAATAAGCAATTGGTGTAGTGTCCATGCACTTTAATCAGTTCCATTGCTCTGGTGAGGGGATGAGAGCATTGCTGGTTTAATGTTATTGAAGCAGTTGACAGGCGAGTTTTGCGCGATGACGTCACGCAACGGGATGACGTAGTCAACGCTCGAGGAGCAGGTTGGAGAACCTCCCGGAAGTGCTGTTGTGGCGGGTGAATGGTAAGTAGTGGGGTTTGTAGTTGCTCGCGATCGGCGGTCGGGCCCTGGCGGTCGTCAGCGATGGACGCTAGGGTGAGCACCTGGTTGGCCGCGGGGGTGGCTGCGGCGGCGGTAGCGTCGGCCCCAGGGGTGTCTGTGGCGGCGGCAGCAGCGGCGGTAGCGTCGGCCCCGGGGGTGTCCGTGGCGGCGGCAGCAGCGGCTGTAGCGTCGGCCCCGGAGGTGTCCGTGGCGGCGGCAGCAGCGGCGGTAGCGTCGGCCCCGGGGATGTCCGTGGCGGCGGCGGCAGCAGCGGCGGTAGCGTCAAGTGTTCCGCACGGGGGCGAGAGGCAGGCCATCACCATGGTTGCGACGGTGGGTTGCCCCTTCCGGGTTCGGCGTCTCCGTGACGTCAGGCGTTGCCGTGCAGGGGAGCCCTCGCTCTCATTGGACGAGAGCTCTGGGGAAGAAGAGTTTGAATGGGATAGTGGCGGTTGAGCTTCACACGAGGCACTGTGTTTGCTGGTGGCCATTTTAGACCTACAGACTGCAGCAAAGTGGCCCTTTTTAAGGCACTTCTGGCACCTGGCTTTTCTTGCTGGGCACTGGGATCTGCTGTGCTTGTCCCTCCCGCAGAAATAACATTTCGGGTACGCACGGGGCAGGGTAGCAGCAGCCGACAGGCCGTCAGGGGTAGGGTAGAAGGGCACTCTACTCACATCAGAACGAGGGGTCCAGTCCCTAGAGAGCTCGGTGGACTTTAAGGCTGCATCCTCCATTGTGATTGCAATCCAGTCCACGTCCTCTAGTTTTTCTACCCCTTGCTCGAGCAAACGCAGCCTCACTTCGTTCGACCGGAGCCCGGCCACATAGGCATCCCGGACGAGGTCGCTAGTGATCTCGGCAGCAGTTTTGTCCACACAGTTACAGTCCTTGCCCAATGCCTTTAATACTTGTAAATATGCCCTGCTGGACTCGCCGGGCTGTTGCTTCCTCGACGCAAGCATGAGCCGGGCATGAACTCTGTTCACCGGTTGATCATACAGTTCCTTCAGTACCTTTATGGCTGCGGTGTAAGTGGTCTCATCCTGGATGTTCTCGTAGACTCTCAAGGACACCATAGACAGCAATGCTGTTAGACGCTGGTTATCCTCCTCTACCTGAATGAATCTCAGGAAGTTTTCAAAGTTCAGCAGCCAGAACTTAAAGGCTTTGAAGGCTGTAGCTGACTGTGGGTCGATATCAAGTTTTTCTGGCCGAGTTAAACGCTCCATCCCTTTCAAAAAAATTCTTTTTTGCTAATAAAATTGTAGAGCTCGTCGAAAGAACCAAAGACTTGTTGATCCAAACCAAGGCTTTTATTAGCAAAAGACCGGAGCTCTTCACAGGTGGCCGACCAGTCCGGAATGATCCGACCTGGCTAGGGACACAACCCTTTAAGGCCCAAACAATAGGTGTGGCTTAGCTCTCAGCCAATCGCTGTAAGCACAGTCTAGATACAGTAACTATATACACTATGTACATTGGTGATAGATCTGTACTATCACAATGATATAGGTCGCAATTTCCCCAAAAAAGGTCCTAGTGGTCCAAGAACTTGAAACCTTGTCTCTTACTCCACCTCTTTAGCCATTCGTTTAATCTCCACCTAATTCTATTTCTCCCCTCACTGTCACATGGCACAGGAAGCAATCCAGAGATTACCCCCTTAGTGGTCCTCCTTTTAAGCTCCCTACCCAACTCCCTATACTCATTCTGCAGGACTACTTACTCCTTCCTTCCAACATCATTGGTACCAACATGTACCACAACCTCAGGCTCCTCACCCTCCCCTTTTAGGATGTTTTGAACGTGCATAGTCACATCCCGGACCCTGGCACTAGGGAGGCAAACCACCATCCGGTTTTCCTGATCGCATCCACAAAAACCTCTGTCTGTCCTCCTAACCATTGAATCCCCTATAACTATTGCCCTTTTCCTTTTATCCCTACGTTTCTGGGTCACAGAGGTTGACACCACACCTCTGCCCACCATAGTCTGACTATCCCCCGCCTCAGTAGTCAAGGTGGAGTACCGATTTCTGAAGATTACAGACTCGGGTGCTTGCACATGAACCTGACCCCTCCCTTTCCTCCCCCTAACGGTAACCCACTGCCCCTCCTCCCATGGCCCCTGTGTGACCACCTGCCTGTAGCTCTTGTCTACGATAGCCTCACTCTCCCTAAGCAGTGAGAGGTCATCGAGCTGCAGCTCAAGTTCCTTGACCCAGTCCTTCAAGCCACACTCCTTGTCTGTGATGGCCTCAGTCTCCCTAACCAGAGAGAGGTCATCGAGCTGCAGCTCAAGTTCCTTGACCCAGTCCTTCAAGCCACACTCCTTGTCTGTGATGGCCTCACTCTCCCTAACCAGAGAGAGGTCATTGAACTGCAGCTCAAGTTCCCTGACTCGGTCCCTTAGACACTGCAGCTCAGCCCACTTTATGCACACGTGGACGTCTGGGAGACGTGAAGACTCCATGACTTCCCACATGTGACACTGAGAGGAGAAAACTGCCCTCATTCTCATCCTTCCTCCTTCTCCTCACACCTTAAAAATTAAAAAATAAACAGATATATATGAGATTTTGGAATACAGCCACAACAATAGAAATGGATATTTTGTGGTTGGTGAATGAAACATTTGAAAGAAAATGCTTCTGTTCCTGCCTTAAGAACAGTGAACAGCATTTTCCTAGTATATATCCTGGTGCTTTCACAGATAGCAGATTCAACATCAAAAATGGTCCCTGTACATTCACATATCAGAATTTATTGTCATGAACATCTGTCACAAAACTTGTGGTATTTGGCAACAGCACAGGTGCAAAAATTGCTATATTACATTTTAACAATAAGTACATTAGTGCAATAGAAGAGAAAAAGTGAGGTAGTGCCTGTTATTCATTGTCCATTTAGAAATCTGATGGTGGAGAGGAAGAAGCTGTTTTGTACTGTTAGGTATTTGTCCTCAGGTTCCTCTTCTTCCTGATGGTAGCAGTGAGAAGAGGGCATAGCCTGGATGGTGAGGGTCCTTGACAGAGGCTGCTTTCTTGAGACACAGCCTCCTGTAGATGTCCTTAATGAAGACTGATGCCCATGATGGGACTGGCTGAATTCACAAATCTGTAGCCATTTCCTTTCCTGTGCATTGGAATCTCCATACCAGACAATGATGCAGCCATTTAGAATGCTCTCCACAGAATTCTCACCTGTCTTTGGTGACATACAAAATCTCCTTAAACTCCTAACAAAATAAAACTGCTGGCGATCCATCTTCATGATTGCATCAACATGAAGTTGACACCACTGCTGACCCCTCAATGAGGACTGGCTTGTGTTCTCTTGATTTCCCCTTCCTGAAATCTATAATCAGTTCCTTAGGTTTGCTAATGTTGAGTGCAACATTATTGTTGTGATCGACTCAACTAACTGATCTTTCTCACTCTGGTACACTTCCTCGTTGCCATCTGTGATACTGACAATTACCATGGGGCATCAGCAAATTTGTAGATGGCATTTGAATTGTGCCAAGCCATACAGTTATGGATGCATATAGAGTAGAGCAGTGGTCTAAGCATACATCCTTGAGGTGTGCCTCTGTTGACTGTCACTGAGGAGACATTGCTCCCGATCCGCGCTGACTATGGTCTCCTGATGAGGAAGTCAAGATTCAAGATTCCTTTATTGTCATTTAATAAAACAGGTGTAATATTAACCAAAATTAGCTTTAATCTGCCATAATGCAGACATATTCTCCACCAGCAGAAATTTCCAGGCATCTCATAGAATTAGAGAAAGAGAAGCAAAAGAGAGTCCTCGCAGAGTCACTGAGGGTCCATGGATTCTCCTTCAGTGCTCCTGGAGCCGCCGCAGCCACACATAAGTCAGTCCCAGCCTGCAGTGCCCTGGCAATCTTCTCTCTCATCCTAGTTGCAATATGTGCTCCCCCCCCCCCCCACTTCAGCCAGTCTCGAGTCAGTCTCCAGCAGTATGCATACTGATATGAGTCCTTTGACCTCAGTTGCCAATAGCCCACAGCCAGCATGGGTTCCTCACCTTGAGTCACCAACAGCCCAATGCCTGTGTTTTCTTCAGCCGCAGAGTCTCTCACTGGTCTGCTGCCATAATTACTGTCCTTTAGGGTTGTCTCCTCTGCTTCTCTTTCTCTCCAGTTGGGGGAGGTGTGGGGGAAGAGTTTCTCCCCATTTTCTGGTGCCTTGAGACAGTCTGTAAACCCTCGAGGCTACTGCCAAACACAGGCACCACCATTCTGGGCTCAGACCCTGTGGTTGCAGGATTTTAAAATAAACCACCATCAGCTCCTTTGACAGGCTATTTAAAGTCTGTACAAAGCCATTCGCCATTGGATTGGGCAGTAGAACCCTGTGGAGGAGCGTTGTATCTCTGCTCCCCACTTTCCATGGGTCTACACCAGTGGCAGTATTGCCGTTGCAGCATCTCCGGCAGCACGAACAAGGTCCCAGTTGCAGGGACCCATGGGTGTTGGAGATTGCTGACCATTTCTGAGGGGATGATTGTGTTGAAAGCTGAGCTGTAATTGATGAAAAGCAGTCTGATGTACATGTTGCTGATGTCTAGGTGATTCAAGGCTGAATGGAGATCCAGTGAGATTACATCTGCTGTAGAATGATTGTAGTAGTAGTAGATACAAGTTAATTCTGCCTATGACCAACCTCAAAGCATTTCATCATATTTGTTGTGAGAACTACTGGATAATAGTCATTGAGCCTCTGCTCTTCTTGGTCACCTGTATGATTGATGCCTTTTGAAGTAGGTGGGAACCTCCGACTGCAGCAACAAGAGATTGAAGATATCCGTGAACATTCTTGCTAGTTAGTTGGTGCAGATTTTCAGTACCCTGCCAGGTACACCATCAAAGCCTGATGCTATGCGAGGGTTCACCTTCTTGAAGGATGTTCTGATGTTGACCTCTGAACCATAGAACATTACAGCACAGAAAGAGACCCCTTTGGCCCTTCTAGTCTGTGCTGAACCATTTTTCTGCCTAGTCCCACTGACCTGCGCTCAGTCCAGAGCCCTCCATATCTCTCCCATCCATGTATCTATCCAAATTCTTCTTAAATATTAAAATTGACCCCACATTCAGCACTTCAGCTGGCAGCTCATTCTACACTCCCACTAATCTCTTTGTGAAGAGTTCCCCCTTTATATTCCCCCTAAAGTTTTCCCCTTTCACCCTTATCCCATAACCTCTGGTTTGTATCTCACCTACCTTCAATGGAAAAAGCCTCCCTATATTTACTCAGTCTATCTCCCTCTAATTTTAAAAACCTATTAGATCTCCCCTCATTCTTCTATTTTCCAGGGAATAAAGTCCCAATGTGTTTAACCTTTCCCTGTAACTTAGTTCCTAAAGTCCTG
This sequence comes from Narcine bancroftii, assembly GCF_036971445.1. Lineage (NCBI taxonomy): Eukaryota > Metazoa > Chordata > Chondrichthyes > Torpediniformes > Narcinidae > Narcine > Narcine bancroftii. The sequence goes on from NC_091469.1 coordinate 37,119,703, forward strand.
GTAACATTCTGGCAAATCTTCTCTGTATTATTTCCTTCTTTTTGATATCTTTCCTGTTGTTAGGTAACCAAAACTGCAAACAATACTCCAGATTTGGCCTCATCAATGACTTATACACCTTTACCATAACATCCCAACTCCTATGCTCAATACATTGATTTATGAAGGACGACAAAGTGCCAGAAGCTCTCTTTACAAACCTACCCACCTATGACATCACTTTCAGGGAAGTTCAGGTAGATGCTGATTTACACTCTATGTGACTTGCATACAATTGAAAATAAAATTTAAAGAAGATTTTAAAAATATAAAATTTACACTTTTGAGGTGAAAGTAGGAGCCTATCTTTGAAAAATAGTGCCTAAAGCAAGGGTGGCCAACATCTTGCAAGAGCTGGCTGGTGGCCAACCTCTTGTGAGAGCTAGCCTTAGTGGCCACCAATTGGTACCTGATGAATGATAAAACGGATTCAGTAAATTTCTGTCTTGCGTCCATTTCAAGATATGACCAGTCAATCAGAACGGAACTCAGTCGTAAGTTGAGCTGTATTATCTGTATTCCCAGATCCCTTTGTGGTATGTAACATGAGTCAAGTGATTCAACAGAGGTGTTAATCAATCAGACTTCATTCACCCCAATTCTATCCACAGTTGTTACATTTATTCATTTATTTTTATAAACTTTATTTATTCGTTCAAAAAACAAATGATATATGACATATACAACAATTAACCATAAACAAGAATGTTATTTTTTATATATAGAAAAAAGAAAAGAACCCCCCCCCCCCTTCAGCTAACTCTCCTAAGGAGAGCCATAAGGAAAGAAAAAAGAAAAAATATTAAAGAAAAATTAAATATACATATTAAGATCTAATCAATTTAAATTGAAATGTAAATACTCTGAATATAACAACCACTTATTAATAAAAAATTATAATTATCATGAGAAACATACATAATTTTTTCCATTATTAAACAATATTTCATCTCATTAGGCCATCTATTAATATCAATCATATTTATATCTTTCCATGTACTAGCAATACATTTTTTCACTACAGATAAAGCTAAATATACAAAAGCAAGCTGAAACTTACCTAATCCCAAGCCTTTCAGAGGTTGCAAACTACCCAATAAAAATACTGTTGAATCTAAAACTATTTTAATCTTATCTTTTTTCTTTGGCTTGGCTTCGCGGACGAAGATTTATGGAGGGGGTAAAAAGTCCACGTCAGCTGCAGGCTCGTTTGTGGCTGACCAGTCCGATGCGGGACAGGCAGACACGATTGCAGCGGTTGCAAGGGAAAATTGGTTGGTTGGGGTTGGGTGTTGGGTTTTTCCTCCTTTGCCTTTTGTCAGTGAGGTGGGCTCTGCGGTCTTCTTCAAAGGAGGCTGCTGCCCGCCAAACTGTGAGGCGCCAAGATGCACGGTTTGAGGCGTTATCAGCCCACTGGCGGTGGTCAATGTGGCAGGCACCAAGAGATTTCTTTAGGCAGTCCTTGTACCTTTTCTTTGGTGCACCTCTGTCACGGTGGCCAGTGGAGAGCTCGCCATATAATACGATCTTGGGAAGGCGATGGTCCTCCATTCTGGAGACGTGACCCATCCAGCGCAGCTGGATCTTCAGCAGCGTGGACTCGATGCTGTCGACCTCTGCCATCTCGAGTACCTCGACGTTAGGGGTGTGAGCGCTCCAATGGATGTTGAGGATGGAGCGGAGACAACGCTGGTTTAATCTTATACAGATATTCTAAAAATGATTGAATTTTCTTCCAAAAAGATACATGACCAAACAGCATGAAAAAAGTTCCAACCGTATCACCACATCTAAAACACAAATCTGATTCATGAAAACCATACTTTTTTAATTTTTCAGGTGTTAAGTATAATTGATGTAAAAAATTATAGTTAATCATTGCATAATGTGCATTTATCAATCTAGTTACACTATCATAACAGATATCTAACCAATCATCTTCGGAAAAAATAAAACCAGTATCCGCTTCCCATTTACTTTTAGATCTATCCCAACCCTTTTTATCCATACCATCCTGTAATATTTGATACATAGATGAAATATAACGCTTCTCTGGTACCTTCATAAGAAAAGTCTCAAATTTAGTCATTTCAGGTAAAATCATATCTCGACCAAACATACATTTTACCAAAGATCGAATTTGATAAAAGATAGAAATTTACCCTCTTTAAAACAATCTCCCAAATTTTTCACACCTTTAAATCTCCAATGCAATAAACTTCGATTATGTATTGAAAAAGAAATAAGTTGATTATTAAACAACGGAGTCAAAGCTGATAATTTACCCCTAGAGCCTGTCATTTTATTTTTCTTTATCCATAACTTCATTAAATGTTTTAGTATAGGCACATTATATTGTTGTAAAAAATTTATATTCCATCTAAACAAAAATTGATGTATTTCAAATTCAGAAATATTTGCCATCTCAATTTTGGCCCAACTAGGAAGCTGTACCAAATCCATCAATGAACTAATAAATTTAAGTTGGGCTGCTTAATAATAATTTTGAAAATGCAATAAACGTAATCCCCCTAACTCATATTTCCAAGTGAATTTATTCAAAGCTACTCTCGAAAATTTACCTCTCCATAAAAACTCCCTAACCATTTTATTCAAGTCTCGAAAAAAAAATTATCAAGTAAATACAGAATAGATAGAAACAAATATTGTATATGTGGAAAAATATTCATCTTAATTGTATTTATCCTACCCATTAAATTAATAGGTAAATCTTTCCATTTAATCAAATCAGTTTTAATTTTTTTCATTAATGGAACATAATTTAATTTACATAAAGATTGATAATTAACATTCAAAATTATACCCAAATATTTAATTCGATCAGTCCATTTCAAATTAATAATATTCTTATAAACTGAATAATCTCCTTCACTTACCGGTAATATTTCACTTTTTTCCCCAATTAACTTTATATCCAGAAAGACATACATATTGTATTAAACACTCCTTCAAGTGCAAAAGTGACTGAGCTGTGTTTATTAAATACACCAATACATCATCAGCAAATAAATTAATTTAAACTCCTTGTCTAAAATTTTCATACCTTGTATCTGTGTATTTTGTCTTATCAGCTGTGCTAAAGGTTCAATCACTAATGCAAACAAAGCTGGTGATAAAGGACAACCTTGACGAGTTGATCGAGTTAACTTAAGGGGTTCTGAAATCAAACCATTCATCAATACTCTAGCTACCAGTTTACTATATAGAGCCCTAATCCAACCAATAAAGAAAGGACCAAACTTAAATTTCTCCAAAACTTTAAACAAAAAATTCCATTCAACTCCATCAAATACTTTTTCTATCTCTAGAGATATCACCATCGGGTGATCTGAAGATTGTTGAAATCTATTAATCAAACTAATCACATGCAAAATATTATCTGAAGCATATCTATTCTTTATAAAACCTGTTTGATCCATATGAATCAACTTAGGTAAAAATTTAGCCAATATTTTAGCTATTATTTTATAATCTACATTTAACAATGAAATTGTCTATAAGAAGATACTTATAGGATCTCTATCTTTTTTTGGGATTACTATAATTAAAGCACTAGAACAAGACTCAGGTAATTCATAATGTTCTCCAACTTGACGTAATACATCCCCAAACACTGTAGATAATCATCATAAAAAATTTTATAAAATTCAACCAAAAATCCATCATCACCAGGCGATTTACCGTTCGGCATTTCCAGCATAGCCATTTTAATTTCCGAATCAGTAAATGGTTCTTCTAACTCCTGTATATCTGCATCCTCTAATATCGGTAAATTCAACTGTGATTAAAAAAATCAATTGATCCAATTTCTTGTTTTCCTTCAGATGTATATAACCTTTTATAAAATGAACAAAATTCATTATTAATCTCATGAGGTTTATAAGTAATAAGAGAATTCCATCTAACAGCATTAATAGTCCTCGAAATCTGTTCTTTCTTTAATTGCCATGCCAATACCTTATGTGCTTTCTCTCCCCATTCATAATACCATTGTTTAGTCATATTAATCACACATTCAAATTGATAAAATTGCTAAGTATTATATTCCAATTTCAACCTAGATAATTCTATTTTCTGATCTTCTGTAGCATCTTTCTGGAATTCCTTTTCTAACTCATCAATCTGTTTCTCTAATTCAAGACTCTGATTTAATAGATTCCTTTTTATTTTAGAAGTATAACTAATTATTTGTCCTCTCAAATAGGCTTTCATAGCATCCCATAATACAAACTTGCTTTGAACAGAAGTAGAATTTTCTTTCAAAAAAATTTTGTTTTTTCAAAAAATCAATAAATTCCATATTTTTAACAACATTGTATTAAACCTCCAACGATAGGCCATTTGAATTTTCTCAGAAGTTGCATGTGTAAAATATAACAAAGAATTATCTGAAATCACCCTACTTTTATATTCCGCTTGTTGTATTTTCCCTTGTAAGTGTGCCGATACTAAAAAGAAGTCAATCCTTGAAAACGATTCATGTCTAGATGAATAAAAGGAGAAATCTTTCTCTGTTGGATTTGTCTCTTCTTGTCTTTGGCTTGGCCAAATATCTACTAAATTAAGATCTTTCATCAACGCTTGAACCTGAACTGCCATCTTGGATTTCTTAACTTTCTTCGGAGATTTATCTAATAAAGGTTCCAAAACACAATTAAAATCACCACCAACTAAAATATTATCATTAGCCTGACCCAAACATAAAAATGCATCTGAAATAAATATTTCATCATCTGCATTTGGGGCATAAATATTAAGTAAAGTTCAAAATTCACTAAAAACCTTACAATTCGATTTAAGAATACATCCTGCCTTTTCCTCCATTGATTGTAATTCAAAAGATAAATTTTTATGTATCAAAATTGCTACACCTTTAGCCCTAGAATTAAATGAAGAAGAATATACATGCCCAACCCAGTCCCTCTTTAATTTCATACTTTCCTTCACATTCAAATGTGTTTCTTGTAAAAAAGCAATATCAATTTTCATTTTCTTAATATACGCCAAGACTCGCTTATGCTTAATCGGACTGTTTAATCCTCGAACATTAAAAGTAGCAAACCTCAACTTTGACATACTTACTATTTTTACTAAATACCAATAATATCTTTATATAAAAACTTAAATCAACGTAAAGAGGCCCTCCAATAGAAAAAAATCACAAATTAACAATTAACTAAAATGAAAATTTTAAAAAAAATAAAGAAAAAAAAAGAAACCCCCCCAAAAAAAAACTACCAAAAGGTAGTAATCCCCTAAGCAAAAATTGGGTGTGAGTCACTAGTTAAGAACTTAAAGCAAATCTCTCCTTCCCCAGCCAAACAATGAATAACATCAAAATATCATAATAACAAAAAAAATAGAGTAAGAAAAAGAAAATTCTTCTTTTCATCCAAGAGATTCCAATCTCAAAGATCCCATTTCAGAAGAAGTTGGACTCTTTCAATTCGTGTTTTTCCCATTTCTTCCTTTTCCAGAACAACCAGATTTTTCTTTAGGAGATAATGGTGGTCTACGTCTTTGTCCTCTTATATCTGGCAATGAATCAGCAAAAATCATTGCTTCACGATTATTCTCAAAAAACCGAAATTGATAGTCTCCATAAAACACCTTCAACACTGCAGGGTAGCGAAAAGTAGACTTATAACCTTTACACCACAAAACTTCTTTAATTGGATTAAATCGACATCGACGTTGAATGACCTCTTGACTCAAATCAAGATTTAAAAAAACTCTGCTATTCTGAATCAATAACGGAGTTTGTCATTGTCTCGCATTTTGCACTGCTAGTTGAAGTATTGCTTCTCTATCCAAATAATTCAAACATCGAATTATTACTGGTCTCGGTGGTTGACCAGCTGAGGGTGTTCTTCTTAGAGCTCTATGGGCTCTTTCCAGTACCAATTCTCCAGAAAAAATTCTTGTCCTAATACTTATGGGATCCAGTCTTTAAAGAAATGAAGAGGATCTTGTCCTTCTATACCTTCTGGCAGACGAACAATTTTCATTATTCCTTCTGCTTTGATTCTCCAAGTAGTCTATTTTCCTCTCTAGCTCCTTCTCGTGTTCTCCCAATTCTATGACTGATCTTTCAACCTTCAACACTTTTTCTGTGTTAGAAACCACTTGTTGTTTACAGTCCGAAAAAGCAGTCTGAAATGTTTTAAATTCTTCATAAGATGCATCCACACATGCTTTAACTGTATTCAATTCTGAACTTATACTAGCATTCATTTGAACCATCTCATTCATTAGAGGCTGAATACTGCATTTAGTTGCATACACTGTAGCTCAGAAAAGCTCAGCCCTCCTCTCTCGGACGTAGTGGCAGAACAAGGTAACTGCAGCTCCTGCTGCAACTCAACAGAAGGCATTTTAAAAGTTTTACTGCGGGTCTGGACTCCCAGCGACGGTACCCCGACTTCCACAGGGGGTCGCCACTGGTCTCCCCCCTGCATCTTGTTGTTTTTTCACAAAATCATGAAGGTAAGCGATTTCTTCAGGTTGAAATGCTTCCTGATGCATTTCCAACAATGGAGTCATCTTCCTGCGTCTTCCCTCCATTGAAATCAAAAGGCTTTCAAAATCGGGATCCACTGCTTGGGAACACACACCTTCTTACAGAGAAGGGGTAATTCCAGCGCCATCCTTCACTTGGTGAGTAATAGACATTTTTTTTTCAGCTCCCACAGGCAGTCTTTGAGGTTTAGACACTGAAGAGATTAAGCCTGGGGCTGTATCAAGTCGTCTAGGCCCCAAATCTTCAGCACTTCGAAAATGTAACTTCTTCTGCACTTGAAGTTTAATCTTTTTTTCCATTAGTGGCCATAATAGTTCCCTGATACTTTAAACTAAAATTTAAAAAGTTTAAACTTGAAAACAAAGGGTTAAAAAATGGGTACTTAAAAGTCTGGCCAGAGAAGTCGAGATTACACGTCTAGACTCTATGCCATCTTGCCATGCCCCCCCCCCCCCCCCCCACCAGTTGCTACATTTATCTAGGACAATTGGAAAAAAGGTTCTCTTCACATGGAAGATACTTTCAATTATGTTACATCACAATACCATTGTGCTAAAGGAAGCAGAATCAGAACAGATCTGGCAACCAAAGCTGAGCATCATTGAGCTGGTGTATGTTATTGCCAGCTGTAGCATTTTTTTTTGCACCACACTGCTTATCATATCCTTCATTCTACCATATTAAGCCATGGATCAATCTGGATTCAATGAGGAGTACAGTATGCCAGGCAAACTCAAAAATGAGATGTCATACCTGAGAAGCTATAACATAATAATTCATAACAGCACATAGTGATCTCACTGTCACCAGAAATTACCAAAGCACTCAGTCTTACCTCTACCAGGTAGAAAGGGTGGTGAGAAATTAAACAGTTAAGGAGAGGAAGAGTTTCCAAGCAAAATCACATCTAATGTGAGCACAAAGATAAGGCTGAGGTATTGCAATCACCTTCAATCAGAATTGCTGGATGAACAATTTGCCTTTGCTTCCTCTTGAAATCCCCACACAAGTTAGTCTTCCACAGTTTGGTTCAGTCCAAATGATATAAATAGATCAATGAAAACAATGGTTAAAGTTGAAGACTTGGTGTTTCAGTTCCAATTGTGCCTCTAGCCAAATATCTCTTGTTCACTTGGAACATGACCATCTACCCAACAATGCAGAAAATTATCCACAAGAAACAAGACAAATTAAATCCACTTAAATTCCACCCTATCAGTATTGATATAAGGGGTTGTCAGCAGAATTATTGCATAATATTTACTCACTAATAAACTGCACTCAGATGCTTAATTTGGGTTTTGCAATTCACTCAGATTTAGATCTCATTTCATTTATCTTCACAAAAAAACAGACCCAAGGAGCTGAATTCAAGAGTTGAGGAGAAAATGATTGGCCTTGACATCAAGGAGGTATTGATTAAGTATGGCATTAAAGAGAACTGGTAAACACAAAGTCAATTGGCTTCAAAGGAAAAACATCCAATTGTTAAAGTCATTCTTTGCAAATAATATGATGATTGTTGTTTCTGGATGTCAATCGATTCCAGTTCCAGCATGTTGCTCCAAGAATTTTTCATCCTGAGCCTAAATGCTTCAGCTAGATCATCAATGAGCTTCCATCATAAGAACATAAGAAATATGTGCAGGAGTAGGCCATCCAGCCCATCAAGCCTGCTCCACCATTCAATGAGATCATGACTGATCTGATGATTGGCTTAGCTCCTGCCTTTTCCCCACATCCCTTAATTCCCCTACTACTTTAAAATCTATCCAAATGTGTCTTAAATATATTTACTGAGGTAGTTTCCACTGCTTCATTGGGCAGCAAATTCAATAGATTCACTACTCTTTGGGAAAAGCAGTTCCTCCTCATCTCTGTCCTAAATCTACTACCCTAAATCTGAAAGCTATGTCCCCTAGTTCTAGTCTCCCCCACCAATGGGAACAACTTACCTACCTCTAACTTATCTATGCATTTCATAATTTTATACATTTCTATAAAATCGTCTCTTATTCTTCTAAATTCTAGCAAGTACAGTCCCAGATGACTCAATCTCTCCTCATAGGCGGACCCTTCCATCTCATCAACCTGGTGAGCCTCATTCTCTCCATCTGATGGAACAATGGAATTGCAACTGCACTTAAGAGTCTCAATGTTGCCCAGGAGAAAGCAGCCCATTTGATCAGTACCCTGTCCATTATACTAAACCTCTTAGAACGCTTCCACCAGCGGTGTCTCCGCTCCATCCTCAACATTCATTGGTGTGCTTTCATCCCTAACGTCGAAGTACTCAAGATGGCAGAGGTCGACAGCATTGAGTCCACGCTGCTGAAGATCCAGCTGCACTGGGTGGGTCACGTCTCCAGAATAGAGGACCATCGCCTTCCCAAGATCGTGTTATATGGCGAGCTCTCCACTGGCCACCGTGACAGAGGTGCACCAAAGAAAAGGTACAAGGACTGCCTAAAGAAATCTCTTGGTGCCTGCCACATTGACCACCGCCAGTGGGCTGATCTCGCCTCAAACCGTGCATCTTGGCGCCTCACAGTTCGGCGGGCAGCAACCTTCTTTGAAGAAGACCGCAGATCCCACCTCACTGACAAAAGGCAAAGGAGGAAAAACCCAACACCCAACCCCAACCAACCAATTTTCCCCTGCAACCGCTGCAACCGTGTCTGCCTGTCCCACATCGGACTTGTCAGCCACAAACGAGCCTGCAGCTGACGTGGACATTTACCCCCTCCATAAATCTTCGTCCGTGAAGCCAAGCCAAAGAAGAAAGATATCACCAGTGAGCTGTGATGCAGTGTGTATATACTATCAACAAAATACACTGCAGTTATTTTCTTTAGCTTTGCCAACAGTACCTGTCAAATTTGTGACTTTTACCATCAGTAAAGAATTCCATCTTTTGCAGACATGCCTCCATATAACACAAAATCAGATCTTGTTTCTCAAGGTCTCCCACCACACGCTCCACCTACCCTTCACCAAGCATTTCCCAATGCACATTTCCATCTGCATACCAGGTTAAATGGCTAATGCTAATCATCCTTCATGCAAGTGGGTGGATAGGAAAATGAAGGAAGGGTTGATGAACATGAGAGAGAGATGTTACTGGGGAAATAAATGCCATAATGTGATGGCTGGGACTGCACTGACTGCTCTGGGATAGTCTTTTGGCCAAATTGGATCTTAATAAGATTTGCCTCAATTGTACTCAAAACTGTTTCTGGAAGCTGAATATTAAAATATGATCTTTGTTTTGCATCTCCCACTTATTCACTGTTTACATTATTAATGAATAATAGCAGGAAAATGAATGAAGAGTCAAGGGGATTGTCACACAGCAACCTGTTTTTGGAAAATACTGAGCTTACAAGTTGCTACCGCCAGATACTGATTAAAAAATGTGGGTGAAAACATCCAATAGCCCTCTCATGGCCAACTGTTCTGAGGCAACACATAATGAAAGTGCTTCATTAGAGAGACATTCAAAATGTGTTCTGCATGGTTTGACTTCGCATTTTGCTATAATTCATGAAATGAATAATCAGGGAAGAAGATAATTTGACCATTTCAAAAATACATTTTTTAATTTCAGTTGAATTTATGCAAGCAGAGGCATTTGGATGTCACTCCCAAGTAATTGTAACTTAATACTCATTTCAGGATCACTAGATTTCCCACCAGCCTCATTAAGACATCTTCTGAAATTACCCGAAAACACCATGGCCTGAATTTCATCGCTTTCCTTTGAATATTTTATTTATTCAGCATATATAATGTCAAAAATTAAGAACATTACAACATAGTTACATAATAAAAAATTAATGTATATGTTGAAAATCTATTTATAAAAAAATTTTAAAAGACAATCTAAAAATTAAAAAATACTACAAACTACAAAAAACCCCTAGTAACCCACCATCCCCCTAAAATTAATCTAATCCCATAAATTATATATATTAATTGAAATTATTACAAATAGGGAAAACTTTACTGATCAAGAAAATATTTTTTTTATAAATTCAAAATTTTAATTTCATTACTTTTGCATACGAACCCCAAATTTACAAAAAATATTTATCCATTAAATTACGTGTGATTTTTTTTTCCAATGGAATACAACTTTGAATTTCAGCATGCCATCTGTCTAAAGTTAATGAAATATCAGATTTCCAAGTTACAGAGGCACATTTCCTTGTTATTACTAAAATGAATTTAAAAAAACTTTAATTGAGAATCTGACAACAATAATTTAGGAGTAACACTTTCAAACTTTCGTAACAAAAACAATTCAGGATTTAAAAGAAAATTCACTCCCGTTGTCCATTGTAAAAATTTACTAATAGAAATCCAAAAAGGATTAACCTTTAAACAAGTCCACGTTGAATGAAGGAAAGTTCCAATTTCTGTTCCACATCTAAAACACTGATCTGATAAATCCAATCTCCATCTACTCAATTTCTGAGGACTAATATATAATTGATGCAAAAATTATAATGACGTAGTCAATATCATACATTAATAGTATTTATCATAACTTCTTTACATAAATTCTGCCAAACTTGTTAATCTATTATTGTGTCCAAATATCATTCCATCTTTCCTTTGAATTAAACAAACCTATTTTAGGTATCTGTTCTTGTAATAATATATATGTAATTAAAATAAATTTTTAACCATTCCATCAACCATAATTGTTCCAAATTTGAAAGATCTTTTAAAATTATTTCTGGTCCCAATTTGTCTCTCAAAAAAGTCCTCAATTGAAAACAACAAAATAATGTGTTAAAAGTATACCATATTTAACCATTAATTGATCAAAAGATATCAATATTATTATGATATCAATCTCCTAAATTACAAATTCCCTTATTATACCATATATTTAAAAAAGGATTATATTTTGAAAAATCAAAGGATTAATTATTGTTTTTAATGAAAGAATATATCCATCAACTAATTTAACTTTTTCCAGATATTCAACAAATATTTTAATAACAGCTTCCTTATCTATTACATTAGATATAAAATTCCATTTATAAATAAACTCATCCAATTTAACCTCTCATATCTTATTTAGTTCAATATCCACCCATGATGGTTTGATTTTACCAAACATAAAGAATAAAAAATTTAATTATGCTGCTCTAAAATAATTTTTAAAATTGGGAAGTGTTAGGTCTGCTTTGTTCATGAATGAGTGAGACAAACACCAGGCTGAGTCGAAATCAGGGTTCTTTGTTCTTTATTACCGGATTGTAACACTTGCGACCAACCAGGTTAGTCGGAGAATGCATTCTGCCGTTATCAGCAAAATGGTGATTTTTTATACCCTTGGATACATGCTCAGAACATCATCATATCATTACTTGTCCAATGACTAAAACTGTTGCTATCCTTTCCCTGCTAGCTTCCTGCCTCTCAATCCATCAATGTCTCTCTTATCTTGTAAGTACAAGGATGCATTTACATCTTGTTACAGCCCTGTACATTCCCATCTCATGATGTTTTACCTTACAGAAGTTATAATCCTCCCTGCTCATATTTCCATGTTCATTTTTCTAATGACATTCTTACCATCTTCCCTTTTCAGAGAAATTTCCTAACTTGTTTATTTAAATCCTGAAAAGAATTATGGGGATATTGAAGTCTTGGTAAAATAGTCATTTCAATACAATTAACTCTCACAATTAACATAATTGGTAAACTAACCCATTTCTTTAAATCTTGCTCTATCTTTTTAAATAATGGAGTATAATTTAATTTATATTTTTTTTCAAATTAGTATCAATATGTATACCAAAATATTTAATCTTATCTGTCCATTTAAAACAAACCTCTTGTCTACATTGTAAATAATCTCCTTCTACAAGCTCCATTATTTCACTTTTATTCCAATTTATCTTATATCCTGAAATTTTCCCATAGTCCAACAAATGTCTATAAAGTCTTGGTAATGATATTTGTGGTTGAGTTAAATAAACTAATACATCATCAGCAAATAAACTAATTTTATATTGTACCTGATTTATCTCAAATCCCTTCAATTGTTGATCATCTCTATTTTTTTCTGCAAGTGATTCTATAGCTAAACCAAACAAATCTGGTGTTAAAGGACACCCCCTGCCTACTAGATCTACTTAATTTAAAAGGTTGAGATATCTGTCCATTAGTAATCACTTTATCTTTAGGACTTCTATATAAGGCCTTGATCCAATTTATAAAATACAAAAAAAAACAAATTTACTTATTACCTTAAATAAAAAATCCCTCTCTAACCTATCAAAAGCTTTTACAGCATCTAAAGCTATAACAAAGACTCAAATCTTTTTTTTTCCCTGAGCTAAATGAATTATACTTAACAACCTAACTATGTTCTCCGAAGTTTGCTTATTTTTAACAAGATCCGTTTGATTCATATTTATTAAATCAGGAAGATGTTCCTTAATCCTATTTACCAATTCTTTTGCTACAATCTCAAATGTATCCCAAATAACAAACACATCATCTCCTGAATTTAAATTTGTTTCACAGAACAATTGAATATGTTGTCTCATAAATAAACAAAAATCTGGTCTTTTCAATAATAAATAATTCAATCTCCATCTGTAAACTACATGTTTTTCTAAAAATTCCAACTCAATTAAAAGAGGAGAATGGTCAGATAATAATCTAGGCTTATAAACCACAACAATCACTCTTGATTGATTTTGAGCAGAGAGTAAGAAAATATCAATTCTAGAATATGTATCAAATCTTCTAGAATAAAAAGAATAATTCTTTTCCTTAGGGTATATTTGTCTCCATATATCAATTAAATTAAAATCTTTCATTAAAGTTAACAATGTTTTAGCTGCTTTTGATTTCACTATATGTATTGAAGACTTATTTTAATATAGGCTTTAAACAAAAATTAAAATCACCACCCACTAAAACATTTTCATGTACATTCACTAAATTTAAAATAGTATCCTGTATAAATTTCTGATCATCCAAATTCAGTGCATAAATATTTAATAAAGTTCATTTTTCAGAAAATATTTGACAATTTATTATGATACCTTCCTGCTGGATCTGTAATTACATCTTGAATTTTAACTGGTAATTTTTTCTTAAATAAAATTGCCACTCCCCTAGCTTTAGAATGAAATGTAGAAAAAGATACTTGACCTACCCAATCTCTTTTCAATTTTAAATATTCACTTTCAGTTAAATGAGTCTCTTGTAAAAAGGCAATATCTACCCCTAATTTCTTAATATATGCTAATACCTTCTTTCTTTTTATGTGTCTGTTAATCCCATTAATATTAAAACTTAATATCTTAACTGTTTTAACCATTATTTCCCAAATTATTAACATACAGTCCTATCTAGGAAGAATTCCCATAAATTAGATTGGTCTGAGGTGTCATCATCTGCAATCCAAAGACACTGAACTTATTGAAAATTAAAATATTATAAAATTGTTAAATTGAAAAAAAATTAAAATGAGGATAAAACCCTCTTTCCACAAAATGCCAGAGAAACCAGCATTACCACCCTCCACTTTACGGTTCGCGGTCAAACCACGAAAGCACATGTAGTTGTCAGAAACTAACAAACACAACCCCCGACTCCTGGGGGGAAAATAAATAAATAAAGGAAAAACACATTCTCCATTAAAAATCCCTGCGGCGAGCCACAGGGATGCCTCCGTGAGACTGTCCCTCTCCAGGGCTGTCTCCAGCGGATCAAGGAAGAACTCCAACAGCTGGCTTCATTGAAGAGGTAGACCCAGGTTTTTTTTCTCTCTTCGGTTCATGTTTTTCCTTCAGTGTAGTTTTCTTTTTTCAGTGACATTGTAGTTAAAGTTATTAATAGTTTAAAGAGACTTTAAATTAATTTTAATAGTAAAAACCTAACTTAATTAGCACTTTTTACATTAAAATCATAGGGAATCATACAGGAGCGCTGCGTTCCCTATGCCATCACGTGACCTCTCCCACCATTTCATATTTTGATGACAGAATGATAACTAACTCCAGAAATTCATTTTCAAATTATTTTATACTTAAATTATTTCAGAATAGCATATTTATTTCATTATAAGAAATTTCATTAACAATCAGTCATTTTCAATATTTTGTCTAATATCTTGAAGCACAGAAAGTGTACATAAAGAAACAAGGCTTATCTTTATAGCAATGCAATTTAAAAGTTGAGAGAGACTGAACTGGTCTTCAAAGACAAGGCTATTATGATATAACTAAAATAAATCATCAAAAATGAAAATTCAAGTTAGGACAATCAAAGTAAATGAATGTGTAAAATAAGAACTGAAATGCATCAAAAATTGCAGTGCATTTTAAATCTCTATGAGGTTCCTATTATGCTATTTTGCAAACTTATTTATATGGAAATAAATTCTTAAACACATGACCTGGTTTGAACATATGCCAAAGATTTAGTCATTCAGCTGACAAAGCAAAGCAGATCCTTTTGAGATCCAATAGTCGCTGTCCCTTTCTGATGGCAAGAGTATAGTTACAACAAAATTTGTAGAGTGACCTGCAATCACAAAAACAGGAATTATTTATTACATTTCCTTATAATTTCTTATAATGGCGATGAATCAATAAAATCCTAAAACATGATATTGCAAACTTGCCTTGGATTTCATGGATGTAATCTATTTTGTTAGTTAGGAACAAACTAATTTTAAAAAAAGCTAAAAGAAGCACAAACAATTTCAAGCCATCAACAATTAAACTGTAACTTTGAAATAATTTATAGGGAAAGGCGAAAAATTAATGGCATGAAGCAAAGTGCTGAAGATGTTCAAAAATCTAAAGATAAAATGTTGTCAATCTTCAGCCAGTCTATGGTGAATGCAAGTTTGTATTAATACTTGAATAGTTGCATTACCCTGGTCACAATCTCTTCTCGCTAATATTTTCTGGAATAAGATACAAAAGAAGATAAAGAAGTCCAACACCTCTAGATTCAAGAACGGGTTTTTTTTTCCAATAGCTATCAGGCTCTTGAACCTCCCATGACTACTGTGATAACTCCTACTTTGAAAAAGGACCACTCAACAACTTCAAGCTCAAAAGTACAGCTTTATCTGGGGCAGCAAAACCAGAAATATACAGAGGCTTGTTTTCTTCCTCTGCTTTTTATTTCCCTCTGGGACACATGGCATGGTCTCGAATCCGAAAGTAAAAGAAAACAGGAAGTAAAACCCCTCCTTTACTCCAGAATCAGTCTCACTTTAAAAACAGCTCACATTACAACACTTCTCCCCCTTAACATCCAACATGCCCCAAATATAAAAGAACAATTATTGGTATTCGTGACTTTGTAAAAAGAAAAGCGATTGTTAGATTTTTATTTTTTCAAGTCTCTTATTGCTAGTTTCCTTTCAGGTGCATTGCTTATATTTGAATGATATAGCCCTTCCTCTTCATTCGTGGTATTTTGCTGTGTGCTGCTCCTTTCTCTAAATGAAAATCTACAGGGTTGGTAGGTTAATTGGGAGTAATTGGGCAATACAAGTATCATGGGCTGGAAGGGCCTTCTTGCATGCTTTATTGTTAAAAAGAAATAAATCAGATTGATGCTTGAAATTCTAAGTTGCATGGATATATCTAATGCACAAACTGAAATGGTTGACATTAATGATTAATATGACTTTATATATAGGGACCAATGTGGAGGGAAGAATATATTTAAACTTTTCTATTTAATGATAAATAGATTATTCATCAAAAGAAAGGGCATCTTTTATTTTCCTGTCTTAATTATGGAGATTTTAGGTTATTGTGGTGCGCTGTTAGACAGAATCAGACACACACAAGGTAAAGACTAACAGGCTTAAATCCACAAAGACTTCCACAGAGCCAGGTTGGCTGTGACTGCACCAACTCTGAGTGAGGCATCAGGAGGCCGGCGCAGGCTTATATCCCGGAGGGTGATTGACACCCGACCGGGTGGGGCTTGATCCATTCAGGCCGACTGATTGACAGCCAGCCAGGTGTTGTCCTGTCCCCTTACACTCCTGCAGATACAGAGGTTGCACCCTGCAGTAGGCCTGTGGTGTACCACCAGTTATCAATGCCATCATATTTAACTGCTTTTAGAATATTTTTGTAAAAAATAATGTGCTTGAAAGTAATTATATCAAAAACAATGCAATACACTAAAGTGCCAGAGAAACTCAGTAGATCATGTAGCATTTATAGGAAGTAAGGGGTAACTAACACATCCAGCTTGAGCCCTTCATCAAGGTATGAGCAAAAAGCAGGCAGATGTCAATTTCAAAAAGTCAGAGATTTCTTAACAAAGTAAGAATAGCAGATAGATTAAATCCACAAAACAAAAGGTTGAGATTCTTCCAAAATAATTTCCCAAGGAAAGCCATTCAATTGGATTTGAACATGTTTTGGAAGTGTAAAGACATTGAAATGCTGGAGGATCTCAGTTGATCTTTTCAGCATCTATAGGAGACAAAGATATATTGTTGACGTTTCAGGCCTGAGCCCTTCTTCAAGGAAATATCAGAAAAGGCAGAAGCAGGAAATCTCAGAAAATCTTAGAATTCAAACAATGGGGGAGGAATCCAGACCAAAAAAAGGTGTTAATTGGATATGATAACAGACAAGTTGAGAAATTATCATGTCTGTGCAAAAGGAGACAGGGAATGGAGAGATGACAGGGGAAGAAGGGGATGGGGGTGTTTAAAAGAAAGCCAGAGAAGTTGATATTAATGCCATCCAGTTGGAGGGTGCTCAGTCAGAAGACAAGGTGTTATTCCTCCAATTTACGGGTGGTCTCAGTCTGGCATGCATGAGACCATGGACAGACATGTTGGCAAGGGAATGGAGTGGAGAATTGAAATGGGTGGCCATTAGGATATTCACACTTTTGCAGTGAACAGAGCCGAGGTGCTCACCAAAGCAATTTCCCAGTCTGCATCTCGTCTCTCCAATTATAGAGGAGACCATCGTGGGAGCACCAGATGCAGTAGATGAACCCTGCAGATTCATAAGTGAAATGTTCCTTCCCTTGAACCTACTGTTTGGGGCCTTGAATGGTGCTGAAGGAGGAGGCGTGGGCATGTGGAGCATTTCCTGCGGTCACAGGGGTAGGTCCCAAGGAGAAGTGGACAAGGAGTCATGGAGGGAACAGTCCCTGCAAAAGGTAGAGAGGGGAGGAGAGATGGTGAGATCATGTAGTAGGTGGCGGAAATGGCAGAGGAGGATGTGTTGAATGAGGAGGCTGGTGGAATGGTAGGTGAGGACAAGGGGAATCCTATCCTTCTTGTATGTGGGGATGGAGGGGTCAGAGCAGATATGCAGGTAATGGAGGATATGTGGGTGAGTGCCAAGTTGATGGTGGTAGAGGGAAAGTCATGTTGTTTAAAGAAGGAGGAGATCTCTGATGATCTGGCATTGAAGTCCTCATCCTGAGTGCAGATGTGAAGAAAATGGAGGAATTGAGAGAATGGAATGAAATCTTTTCAGGGGACAGGTGGGCAAGAGGTGTGGTTGAGATAGTTGTGGGAGTTGGTAGGTTTATAGAAGATATCTGTCAAGAGTTTTTCCCCTGAGATGAAGCCAGAGAGATCAAGGAAAGGGAGAGTGCTACCATGGATTGATACTATATATAAATACTGTATCAGGCCATCGAGTTCAGAGAACTTGAAGTTGTTGAAGTGATGGAGTGTGTGTGAAATGCCCTGGATGTAGAGGGGGATGGACTGGATGAGGGAAGAAAATAACAGGGTCAATGTAAGCAGAGACCAATTCAGTGGGGCAGGAGCATGAAGAAATGATGGGTCTGCCGGGACAATTATGTTTGTGGATCTTGGGTAGAAAGTAGAAACAGGCCGTAGGGGGTTGTGACACAATAAGGTTGGAGGCCGTGCTAGGGAGGTGACGAGAAGTGATGTTCAGAGATAATAAGTGATACAATGGTTTGTTGAGTTTTGGTGGGGTTCTGTTGGAGGGGTAAGTAAGTAAGAGGAGGAGTCTGAGGTTCATGTGCCAGGCCACAACAGCACCACCCTTGTCTGCAGGTTTGATGGTGAGGTTTGGATTGGTGCAGAGAGAGTGGAGGGCCAGGCATTCCGAGAGGGTGAGATTGGAATGAGTGAGGGGAGTAATGAAGTCAATATGGTTGATATCGCAGTTGCAGTTTAAAATATAAAGGTGCAGAGCTGGTAGAAAACCAGAAGGAGGTGTCCAGGTGGAAGAAGACATTTTAAAGTGGGAGGAGGGATCTGTAGTGTGTAGTAGAGAATCGTGCTTGTGGAACTAAGCATGGAAACTGAGCCAACAGAAGAAGAGTTCAACATCATGGCATGCACGGAACTCATTAAGGAGTGGACGAAGATGGACAAAGGCAAGGCCTCTACTGTGTACAGAGCATTCAGTCTCTGAGAAGGGATGTCGGAGGGGCTGGTGAAGATGAGGCAGGGGTTAGGGTGAGGTTCATTGGGGTGGAGAGTTGTGGAGTTGAGTAGGATGGGGTGGTTCAGGAGGTTGAGGATAGGAAGGCTTCAAGGGAGGATGGGGAGGGTTGGGAAAGTCAGAGGGTGGAGAGTCAGAGGCCCATGCATGCCAAGAGCCAGAGTGGGAGTTTGTAATGGAGGCTCAGTCCTAAAGGTCGCAGGGGTGAAGATGGAAACCCATGTCCGACGTGAAGCTTGGTTCTGTTGGTCACGAAGTTCAGGGTGAAAGTTCATGTCAGAGGCTCAATCCTGTAGGTCGCCAGGGCTGAAGCCCGGTCCAGTAGGCCAGTGGGTTGAGGGTGAAAGTTCATGTTGGAGGTGAGAGATTTTAACTACATAACTAGGTTTGAAATATACAACAGATACCAAATTCTATGCGATTTATTTAGAAAGGGTTACAGGAATAAAATTTTCAGAAATTCCAATGTTATTTTTAATAGGCAATATTGAAAGGATAAGTCTGAAATTGAAACTATCTACATATCAAAATCAATTTTTAAAGATTGCCTTAGCAGTAGCAAGGAAATGTATAGCACTGACGTGGAAATCAGACACCTATTTGTGTATGGAGCATTGGAATGCAGAAATGCATAGCTGTGTTCCTTTGGAGAAGATCATTTATAATTTGAGAAATAAATTATGATGTATTTTTGAAAATTTGGTGCCCATACTTAAGAATTGAGTGAATTAATTTATAGACTTCTTCCTTAAGCATCCTTGAAAGTGTTAAAAGTTATAAATGATTAACTCCATGTGGTGAAGAGGACTTCAAGCAACTAGGTTTCTATTCTAGTTTCTTACATTTCTTTACTCTTATGTTTTTTTTAACATTTCTTTTCTTTTTTCTTTTGGGGTTAGCTTAGTGGGGAAGGGGTTGTGGGGTTGGGGTTTAGATCATCATGTAATAGATTTGACATTAATAATTGATTGTCATATTTTCTATTTGGATATTATTAGATGTATGGAAAACTTTTAAATAAAATTTATAATAAACAAATTCTATTTCACATAACGAGTGGTTTACCTGTTGTTGAGAGAGTTCCTGCTCTTGCTGCTGTCTTGTAAAGTGGTGCCTGATACAATGATGGACTTGGTTCATAATTCTGTGAGGGTTCAAAATGTAAAACCGGCAAAACAGAATGCATCACTTTTGGTAAGGAATCTTCTATCACCATTTGTTTATCATCCCAACGAAAAGCATCCATGTAGATTCCATGAACTAGAACTCCATCTTGAGGGGAAGGTAACTTGTGGCAACAGAAAATAAAGAAGCAATGTAGGTAAAAGATTGAGCAGAATGTGAAATACAAGTTTTATTTCAATGCAACCATGAATCTTTGCCACAAAATTGAATATTTTAACTGATTTATGCTTTTATTTTACAAATTGTATATATATATCTATCCATCTCTCTCTCTAAGCCTCTTCAGTTCTACTGTCATATCTGTCATATCTGCAGTGAAATTAACAATTTCAGATCACTACCATTCCACACACTTTTGTGGATAAGATCTATTGGGAATATTTCCACTATTTTTGAGATCAACTTTTCTATTTTTTACATATCCCTTTATGAGCCATTTTGTCCAGACACATCACATTATTTTATTACTCCTTCTTCTCACTTTTCTAATCCATAAAATAAGAGCCCTTGGAGAAAACCCATGCAGGCACAGGGAGAATGGACAAACTCCTTACAGAGAGCGCGGGATTTGAAAATAATCCCAAAATACAAAGGTTGATCTCAAAAATAGTGGAACTATTCCCAATTGATCTACTGAACAAAAGTGTGTGGAATGGTAGAGATTGCTGGCACTGAAAAGAGGTGTTGCACTAACTGCTATGCCAACTGTACCACCCAACATTTACTTGTAGATATTCTTAAAATGGAGAACGATAAATAGTTGAAGGATCAAGGAAGTGGAAGTTATAGAGAATGGCCACAGAAGACAAGTTAAAGCTGTTCAACATGATCATAATGAATGATGAGGTAGACTTGAGCAGTCTAGTAGCCTACAACTGATCCTATTTTCTTGTGTTCATTGATTCTCTTATTTAAGAAAGGATGTACTAACTTTGGACGCAATCCATAAAATTCATCTGCTA
The DNA here is from genome assembly GCF_036971445.1 of Narcine bancroftii. Lineage (NCBI taxonomy): Eukaryota > Metazoa > Chordata > Chondrichthyes > Torpediniformes > Narcinidae > Narcine > Narcine bancroftii. The sequence goes on from NC_091469.1 coordinate 37,140,891, forward strand.
ATTCTTGGAATTCTATGGAGTTTAGAAGTATGAGAGGTGAGCTTTTGAAACACAAAAACCTAAGAAGATAAAACAGGGTAGATGCTGAGATGTTTCTTCTGAGATGCCTGAGACTAAATAGCCACAACCATATTGTATGGCACGGTAGGCTTGAGGGACCAGCTAACATAACATACTACTGCTCCTGTTTTCTTGTGGACTAATGTTCTCACTATCATCCTGAATGATCCTTCTCACTTCAACTGGTCATGGGCTGGAGATTCCCAGGAATCTTTATTTTTAAATCTTTTTTAATTAAACATATTATAAGTAAACAATACATAAGAATAGAATACAGAATTGAATAGCATAAACAGAAACAACAATATATTGCAATACATAATACAATGTATAACATTATAACATATTGAACAATATTATCCTTTTCTCCTCAACTTGGAACATTCAAAAAGAGAAAAAAATTATTGTTAAAACTCCATATAACCTAACAAAATAACCAAAACACAGCAACAACAGCAACAAAAAAAACTGGGCAGCCTAAATTGAGAGTTCACTACAACAGATCAATACAAACAATTGTCCTTGCCAATAAAAAAAACAACAAAAATCCAAAACAGTCTGGAAGGTAAAGCCAAAATACAAATCAACTTATTCAAAGATAGTTTATAAAAGGAAACAAAGTCTCTTCAAACTTAAGGGAGGTATCAAAATTGCAACTTCTCATTTTTTTTCTAAACTTAAACATGACATAACTTGAGAGAACCCTTGCATCAAATAGGTGAATTAGGATCTTTCGATTTAAATAAAATGGCTCTTCTGGTCAACAGTGTAGGAAAGGCTACATCCTGATGTGCAGAAGTGGGAACTTGACCCACCTCTGGAACTATAATTCCAAAAATAGCAGTCAATGGATTAGGATAAGAAAATACCTAGGGGGGGAGTGCTGCCACAGTGCTGCTTCGGCACCTCTTGGTCACTGTTTTGGGTGAACTCCAGCACCTAAAAAATTAGCAATGCAACTTTGCTAATACTAAGTGTAATTGACAATCTTGAAAATATCTGTCCAATATTTCTCCAATACAGAGCAAGAGCAAAACATGTGCATTAATGTGGCCTCTTGTGATTTACATATATCACACATCGGACTAACATTCGGAAAGATATGGGCAAATTTATCTTTCAACATTGAACCCAATATATCACCTATTAAACCCTTATGGGAAGGATTCAAATGAAAAAGAGCATCAACCAAATCAGGTTGATATGATATAGAAAAGTTGGTAATATCTTATGATTCCCAGGAATTAATCAGAATATTTCATTTCATTCAAGAGGCGATTAATCCTTTCCTTTGACCATTTGTTAATCCCTCTGCATTGAAGAGCTTGGAATATTGTGCCTGTTTTGGCAGTCTAATGTTAGGACATGAACAATGAAGATTGTCTATTTATCCATATGTGATACTCATGCCTCAATGCTTGGGAGATTAACCTACACCAGGGCCTTGATATTGGTTTGTGTATCCTTCCAGTTCATTTAATCTTTTAGGAGGATTTTGCAGAGATAGTATTGGTGATATCTTTCCAGTACCTTGAGGTGTCTGTTGCAGGTTGCCAAGGCCTCAGAAGCATATGTGAGAGCATTAATTATTGCAGTTTGGTAGCTCTTTCCCTTTATGGTAGCCTGAAGTCTTGTGAAAATAGGATTTACATCTAACTTTTTAATTCAAAGGATCTCACCTTTGCAAAGCAGCATAGCCAAGCAATTCATTGGAATGTGAGCCTAGTTAATGTGGTCAATTCTAGCTGTAGGCAAACTTCACAACTACTCGAGAAACTGAACATGAAGACATTTTCTAAATTTCCTGAAATTAACAGAACTACATTTACATGGGACAAATTATTTATCCAGAGGGTACTTAGATTATGCTGACATATCTTCCATAAAAATTGGTTTTATTAATATGTAGGAACAATTTCTCCTGCTACCCTTTTAATTGCTGAGAAGTCTAGTACAATACTAGCTTGAATAGTGCCCTATCTACCATCCAAAACATGTTCTTTCCATCATGGGTGCTTTGTGATTGAAGTACATGCCATCTACAAAATGTACTGCAGTTATTCCCCCAGTCTACTCTGAAAACATCTCTCCAAATCTATAACTTTCACCAACAGCAGGAGTAAGGGAACACTATATGCAGATTTCAACTAAAATGCAGACCATCCTGATTTTGGGAGGAAATATAATGTTGTTTTTTCATTGTATTTGGTGAATATTTTAGAACACAAATAAATTCTGGGATTTGCCAGCAATGCCCAAATCACAAAAAAATAAACAATAATATTTTTAAAAATTACAATGTTGGAATATTTCACAACTGAAAGCTTGAAATTACCAAATCATCCATCTGGAGAGTCTCTCCGTATTTTAAAGTTTTAACAGCTACACCGACCTCTGCTGCATCCCGATAGACAGGAAGGATGTTGTATCGAAAGCTAAGTTCATCAACTGGTACGTTATATTTCCTAGCATGGTTCTGAAGTGTGCCTGAAATGGAACAAAGAAAACTGTAATGATTGGGAGTTGGGACTGCCAGTTTTAAAAATAGATTAAGAAACTCTTCTTAAAAGTTCTTACAATTTTTTTTTAAAGCTCCATCCACCCCGAGCACACCCTCACCTCACAATTTTCTAAGAAGAAGTACTAATTTAATTAGTGTGAGTGAACAAACTATTTGTGAGGCATGAGGGGAATGATATGAGCCAAGCTATCTCATGTGTTTGGTTAAGTTTCTATCAGATGATCCTGCATTTGTGGCCAAACTGCCAAATATAATGGTTAGGATCACATCTAAAGGGATTTTATTTTATTTATCTCTCTCTCTCTGTGCTTAATGGTGCCTACAGTTTTTTTTCAATGGAAAAAAATGGAATTACCCGATATTTCCAGTAACTAAAAAAAAATCACTTTCTGGCATTTGATCTCTTCTCATTGAAGTCAGAAATCAGAGAACTTCAGGTGATTCATTAGAGGGAGTTACACCAGAGATATCCACTTGTAAAATATATAATGCTTTTGACATCACAGCAAAGTCAGCAAGAGTTTGAGAAACTGGAATTGGAAAGACTTGCAAAAGAAAATGCCTTTCCATTACAATTATTGTGAGTGCATAGCTAACGAGGATTAGAGAAAGTCAGAATGCAAGAATTTCAGATAATGGAATAATCTTCCAGAGGAAATAGTTGAGGCAGAGTCAATTCTTTCATTTGACAGGAGGCTGGATATATACATGGATAGGAGGGGGTTGGAGGGTTATGGATGGAGAATAGGTGGGTGGATCTAGTGGAGTTTTTCGAGTGAACTGGCGTGGACTTGAAAGGCGGAAATGGCCTGTTTCCATGCCATAAACTGTTATATGGTATGTTATATGGTTAACATGTGCCATCCTCCAAAACAGATGAAAGTGGATAGGGAAGTGGATTTAATAATATTGGAGTAATTCGATACTGAGCATCAAAGTTAATGACGAAATACATTTTTTTAAACTTTGCGGAACAAACTTATAATTGCAAAATGAATGTAACATACAGAAGAATGGTCCCCCTACTTTTTATATTAAAATACTTAATATTTCAAAATTAGGTTTTGAAAAGAAGCAGAGAACCAATAGGATATTTAGAGCACATAAACACATTGAGGATGAGTGTTATCACCAATTTATGTTTATATATTGAAAACAATGATGTACATTAAAACATAATTGAAAAAATGCACACCAAATCCAGAGTTTATTTTCACAGGAACCCAAATAAAAGAATAGAAAAGCTATGATAAACCAGCTTCAAACTAGGTGATCTGAGGTGAATTTTTACTGTATGAACTGCTATTTCACTTATATGAACTGATGGATTTCAAATATATTGGGGGAATGCCCTATCAACCCCCCACTTACACAACTGATGTGATCTACCGGGATCATTGTCAAAAGAGGGCATGCAAAATCATTGAGGACCCCTCAACCCTGAACACAGTTTCAGCTGCTCCCATCAGGGAAAGGATACAGCAGTATCAAAGCCAGCATCGAGGGTGCATTGCTAATTTTTTAGGTGCCAAAGCCAACCAAAAAGGGCAACAAGAAGGTGTTGGAGCTGCCCCATGAGGTGTCTGGAATGGCCTCATAAGGTGCTAGAGCTGCCCCCTGAGGTGCCAGAGCAAAGCTCCTGTGAGTTCCAGCACCACCAGGCTAAGAAACAGCTTCTTCCCATGGGCAGTGAGAATGCTAAATGCCCAAAGGAACTGCTCACACTAACCATCTGAGACTCTCATATGGATAAACAATATTTATTTATTTATTTGTATAGATTAAATACTTTCCCTGCATTTGTATTGTTTATCTGTGTGTGTGTTTGTCTAGTTGTGTGTCTGCATGTTTTGCACCATGGACCGGAGAATGCTCTTCGATTGGGTTATATTTGTACATTCAGAGTACAATAGACTTGACTTGCTGTATAATTTTTTTCAATGTGAATACATTCCAAAACAAAACATGTATATATTTTTAAGTCAAAAAGGTAGATGAAGCATTAAATTCCATGCTGTCATTGCACAACTTGGATATCAATTGTTATTCAACCAAAAAGTGATTGTTATCTCTAAATTTTTTTAGAAATTATTGCTAGATCAGAATGAATGTCCAGAAAGTTCAATGATGCCCTACAATGTAATAAGGATCAGATTCAATTGCAAAAACATTTGCAGCAACCATTTTAAAAGTGAAAATCACCTCAATTCTTAATTTTCAAATCAGGCTATCCACTATTTGCAGTGCATCTGTAGACAAAATATTGCAACATTAGAAAAAGGTTTTCTTGAATGTTAAGATATTTAAAGATAGGGTGGATCAAGCACCTTTTTCCTGGATTGAGGGTAGTAAATGCCAGAGGACATCTGTACAAGGTGAGGGAATAAAGTTTACAGAGAGTAGTAGGTTCTTAGAATGCATTGCCAGGGATGGCGGTGGAGGCTGGTACAATAAGGAGATGTAAAAGACTCTTAGACAGGCAGATAATACAAGAAAAATAGAGAATTATGGGTGTAAGGTAGAGAAGGTTTAGTTGGTTTCCATCAGTCAAAAACAACATTGTAAGCTGAAGGGCCTGTACATGCTGCAATGTTCTATGTATTATATTCTGCATGAATGAAGCAGACATTTATAACTCCTGCAGGGAATGCTACTCTAGTGGAAAGCATTGTCATTGTACTTTGCTGAGAAACATTATGTTTTATGGATGGATTAGCCTGATAACTTACCAATTAGGAAATTAAAACTATAATATTGAAGTGACATAATTTAGTGTTTCTATCATATGTTAAACCACACATTAGTCAAGTGAGCAACTATTTTCCTTTATAATCACACGAAGGATAACAGAATGTTGATGTTGTCTATGACTCATTCAAACAAATCCATACTAAAGTTGAGTTGAGTTTTCTGGAGTTTATTAAACATTGCTAACGTTATTATCAGTTGCTAAACATTGTTACAAGCCACTGTACATTGTTAGGTGGTGTTTAATCTTTCTGAGATGATCAATAAATATTGTCTAATTTTTTACCATTTCATAGAACAGAGGATACTAAACTAACATGTGTAATCTCTCTAACAAACCATAAAATTTTGACTTGAAGACATTGCTAAGAGGCACTCAAAGCATTTGTAAACAACATCTTGAAAGCTGCATACAGAATTTGCTTGCATTAAATATATTTTAACCCTTACAGCAAGTGATTAATATTCAAATGCTAAATCCTGGGTGTAAATGTTAATGCATTTGGAAAATAACTTAACAGACATGAACAAAATGGCTGGAAATTTTTTAAAAAATATATACATGCTAATGGCATTTCTTAGCACCATTTGGGTAGATCAGAAAGTGACTACAGCAGTAGTACAAACTCAGCTTTGGTGGTGAATTTGGTCTCCAAGATATAGAGGTGTTGGAATTAATGAATATTTTAACATATTTTGGTTAAAATTCTAATTATTTATCTTAATACAACACATGTGGATTCATCTGATGGAGTCATCTGACTGAATAAAGAAATGCTTCGAACAACTGGATAAATTTAGATGTATTGCACTTCCAACAGCACAATTTGGCTCTGCAAAGTCTAACAATGATTAAATAAATACTGTGTGACATCCTATTTCAATTATTCTTTGTCTTGTAGATTTTAAGTCAGGCTTTCTATACATTTTTATAATCAATGAATCAGAAATATTCAATGTAAAAAGTGAAATAAATCATCCCTTCTGGACCCTATCTTCCTTTTTTTTCAAATTTGAAATTCAAATTATTCCTTTTAACTCCTTGTTTAATTCAAAATCTTTCTGCAAATAACCTTACTTAAATGATCCCCCAATCAAATAACAACTGGTCACAAAATAGCAGACATCAACATTAATGCAAAAATGGATATGTTTTCAGAAAGTGTTTCTGGCCGTACCTGTCAGAAATCCCTGAGGGAAGAAGAATCCTGAAATCCAGAAGGACTTCGGTTGACCATGATTGATCCAAGACTAAAAAAACAAAATGAAGAAAATGAGTATGATGAAATCACTTTCACGTTACTGAAAAATGCAGTTCACATTTCAGCATTAAAATGAATCTATAAAGTCAGCTCTCCAACATCCCACTGAAAAATTATTGTATTTGCTATTTCCAAGGTCTAACAAACAGTGACAGACCAGAGCATTTGTTTCCGCAGATGCAGCCCAACTTGCCAAGTTTTACAACCGTTTCTGTTTTTGTTTGAGTTTAAACTTTTATGTTTTTGGTCCTCTTGACCTGCCAAGTAATGATAAGTAAAACTAGCTGCAACATGCTCTCAGTACATTCCATTCAGATGCTACCTGAAGTGTCAATTGGAGTTGTTTGTTAAGAGTATCTATGTTTTTGCCTTAGGAGCATGATGCATCTAAAATAGAGAGGTCCTGTCATCACTCAAAAGGAAACTTCCTGCATAGTACTATCAGCCAAATCATAAATCTGTAGGAAGTTTACTTACAATGACTTTTGGTGCAAAACTAGAACAACCAGTTAAAATATCAATCAAAATCTGGAAAAAGCATAATGAATAATTCAAGTTTATTTATCATCTGATTGGACTTATACAACCCAATGAAACAGTGTTCGCAAAAACAGTGTAACACACAGAAACAGACAAACTATACATATACACAGAACCTATATACATGTCTTACATACATATATTAAAAATATATATGATAAATAAATAGTAGAATCACGGGGAGGTTTTGGCAGTTCAGCAAGTCATTCAGTAGGTTTACTGCCAATGAGAAGAAGCTGTTGCTCAGCCTAATGGATAAGGCTCAAATATTTCTGTACCCCTTTCCCAACAGGAGTAGCTGGACGATGCTGTGTTCAGGGTGATAAGGGTCCTTACACATTCTGTGAGCCCTCCTTAAACAGCAATCTTGGAAAATCACATCGATAGTGGGAGAGGTGGAAAGACCTCAGTGATCCTCTCTGACATTTTTATAGTCCAGTGAATTGATTACGATCCGATGCTGTACAGCAACTGAATCACACTGTGACGTAGTGGGCAAGGACACTCTCGATAGAGCACCTGAAGAAAGCTGACAGAATAGTGGCTCCCATAACTTTAATGTGTGCCATCACCAAAATTGAATTTGCCTCAGTTACTTTCTTAGCATCTCCTAAACCAGAACTTCATAGGAAAATCACCATTTCCAGATTCACCTCCAGACATGGTAATTAATTCCTGCTGTTAATTCCTTCTTCATTACTGGATCTCGATCCAGAGTATTCACCTTCAACAGTATTGTGAGTGAACTAAAAGCAGATGATTGCATCAGATTAAAAGAGGGCCTACTATCAGCTTCTCAATGTCCATTTGTGTGGTCAATAAATATGAGGCAAGCCAGTGTCACCCACATCCTGAAAAGTGAATTGAACAAATACCACTGTCAAATGAGTCATAACTCTTCATGAAGAATGCCAATAATAACAAGCTTGTTGCTTTGAGCTGGTCAGCTAATCAGATTGTAACTTCTCTTTAAAAATGCTTTATATAGTAATGTGTATAAATATAGTAATATAATGGACAGAGTACCTTAAATGAAAACAAAATGATTCTGTGACATTCTCATAGCAATCAATGCTAACATGACTTGTGACTTATTTTTCCATAAATTCTTTTGTTTGTATCTGCATTTCAAACACAGCATGTGGAATGATTCTCAGACTTTATTTGTATTTCTTTTGAATCACCTGTCACAGTGAGCAGTTTGGTATCCTACAAGACAGTTGAACTGTGTCAGATTCAATTCTTGTCTTCAATTTGATGACAGGTGTAAATGGCATATAATATCAAATTACAATGTGAAGATGTAATGGTAATTTTGAAAAATAATTCTAATGAAAATACCCAACAATAAATCATTTCAAAGACACTACTCCTAAATCCTCAGTGACACCATCAGATGGGGTGTCACCAAAATGAATTACATGGTTTCTTCTATCAGCACACACATTTGTCTGAAACGTCGGAGGGAGGAGGAAGTGTGATGGTGCGGCAGATGGAGGAGGTCAATGGCAGGTATGGCACCCACTTCCCCACCCCCCCCCCTCCACCCCACAGTGAGTTCTCGAACGTCAGTTTGTGCTCCCCTCACCCATGGTTACCCGAATGTTCCCCGATTTGATCTCCTCTGGCATTGACTCTGGTCACTTGGTAGTGCTCTCCACTCTCTCCATTACTAAGCTATTAATGTGGAATGAAGGTGCTCATTCCTGGTTCTTCTGACATCTACAATCATCTCCTTTGTCTTGACAACATTATGATTGTTATTCTTACACTATTTCACAAGATTTTCCACCTCTACTCTGTTGTTGATGAGACCAACTACTGTTGTGTCATCTGGATGATACTGTTCAAGGTGGATCTGGCACTCCAGTCATAGGTCAGCAGCATGAACTAGGAGTGGGCTGATCAGTGCTCAATATGATAGTGCTTGACGTTCTTCTGTCATTCCAGACAGACTGTGGCCTGTTCATTAGGAAGCCCAGAAACCATTTATATAGAAAATGTTGAGTTTCAGTGAGGACAGTTTCTCTACCAGCCTCTGGGGTATGATTGTATTAAATGCCAAACCAGTCAATGAACAGCCTGGCATATGAGGCATTGTTCTCCAGAAAGGACAGGATAGAGTACAGGAACAAGGCTATAGCATAGTTAGTGGAATGATTCCATCTGTAGGCAAATTGAAATGGGACCAGTGTCTCTGGGAGGTGTGCTTTGATACATTCCATTGCCAGATTCTCAAAACATGGAGGTCAGTTCCATTAGGCAGTAGTTATTGAAGCCTATTACCATTGCCTTCTTTAGTGCTGGAAAATGATGGTAACACCCTAAAACCTGTAATGACATGTTGAAGATCTCCATAAAGTTCTCTGTCAGTTGGTCTGCAAATCCTTCATTACCCAATTGGGTATGTTGTCTAGTCCTGCTGCCTTGAGTAGGTTTATGCTAGATAGGATTCTCCTCACCTCAGCCACCGCTATGCAAGGGGCCTGTTCCTCAGAAAGATTCTGAGCTTTCTATGGCATCAGCCTGTTCTCATTGAACCATGTTCAATCAGTCCAGAAGGGAGGTATCATTGTCATTGACTTGCAATTTGTATTACGATCTGTTATTGTTTTGATACCTTGCCACCATATACCTCGTGACTCTGGTGTTGCACAGCAAACTATGGATATTCTGTGCCTTCCTCTGCTTTGTCTTTCAGATTGCATGGGAGAGTTAGTTCATCCCTAGCTCATCCAAATGCCAACTTGTCTCCTGTCCTGAAGACTGCATCTCGAGCTCAGAGAAGTGCACAGGCCTTTGCATCCAATCATGGTTCCTGGTTAGCATTGGTTGTGTAGCATTTGATTTGTATGACATCTTCGATGCTCTTGCTAATGTAGCCTATCGTTGATCTCATATACCCATTGATATTTATGTGAATAGAGCAATGATCTGCCAGATGAGGCAACCTGTTTATCTGAAACAGATAACCAATAAGCTTTCATTTACATAACACCTTTCATGGTCCTTCAGGGCTGCGTAGAAGTTCTTTTCAATTAATGATGTAAATTTGAATTGTATGTATTTCCACAATGAAGGAAATTCATTGCACATTTCATTTGCACAAAGCAAACTCTCAACAGCAATGGGATTTATACAGTATTCAGATTCATTTTAGTGGCATTGGTTCAGGATATACAAGTCAGGCCACTGGAATAACTCTGCAGGATTCTTTATATTCACCTCAAACAATACAACGTTCATTTCATTTTATATGCTGTAGGGCAGATTCCAGTCAGCATGCCCTACCCCCTAAAGCTGTGAAGAAAAAGATCAAGAAAATCATGAAATATATCGAATATTCCAATATTTTGATCATTACCATTTTGGTTAATACTTCTCTGTATAACTTATTTAGGTCTTGAGCAAGAATTTATTTGAAAAAAAAAATCTTGCTATCAAAAGAAATACGGAAGTAAGTCGTGAGGTTAATAATAATAGAGAACAGAAATTATCCATACTCCACATAATTTGGCAGAATGTGCATGGTGATGTCCCAAGCATCCATATTATTTTTTAATCACAGACAATCAAATATATTTTAAAACCAAGTTATTTAGCATAAATTCCAGGAAACATGGATCTGTGCTTATGCAAATCCCCAGTTCTATCTTTGGTGAGGTAATAAATAGAGTTATTGACAGCAACCAAGAAGACAGTAAACTATGCATTGAGAGGAAGTTATCTAGTCTTGTCCAAAATTATTAGGAAATGTAAGTGGATCTAAAAGTAAAGATCAGTGATGGTGGTGGGTAAAAACTGGATAATAATAACATGATCAAATCAAGCCTGAAAATTTATGCTGAAGACCCGAGTTCTGATTCAGAATGGAAAGTGCTTAAAATGCCTGTCGGGTTGCTAAGAGTCAGATGCAACTAATCAGTAGCAGGGTTGTTGGACATTATCAGTTGCCCCAATAATCACAAAGGACAAAGACTGAGAGGAACGACAGGCTTTATTGTACAGAAGACTTGAGCTGGCCCGGATCCAAGCTAGGGAAGTGCAGGGAAGGGAGAGGTGGCCTGACCTTTATGGCTTGGGTCCCAGGGGAGAATTCCAGATGAGAGTGTCATCAGGGGGCGGGCCAGCCCGAGCCTTTACCGGCCAATTAGTACATACAATCCATACCATTACAAGGTCAGTAGTAGTGCGGTAGGCTGGAAGTGAATGGCAAGTTAAAATGGCAGATAACTAAAAGTTGAAGGTGGCTCCTGAGGAGTGAGTGTGGATGCCCTGCAAAGCAACCATCAATCTGTGCTTGGTTTTTCCAATATAATGGAGAACATATGGGGCACAATTAATGCAGTGGATGTACAAGTGAATCACAGGTGAAATGGAAGGACCTCTTAGAGTCCTTGTGGTGGAACACTGTATTGCAGTCATTGTACTGGTTGGCCCACCTCTAATACTGTAACTCCTCCCCCTCCAGGATCCCTAATAAAGGTGGTATCGCCCAATCACTTCCCTCAGTACTGCCTTGGAATTGGGTCACAGCATGTAAGATATGACTGTGAATTTACAGTAATTAAAGCCTGTTAATCGACTTCTGGCCTGTCGGGTTTAATTGATAGTGCTACAATTTAATTATTATATCTACGTCCAATGGACAAGGCTATTCGAGTGGAGAAGCTGGACACTGACCCCAAGGATCCAGAGGCCTCCATGAAATTTGATCAGTGGCTGCACTGCCTGAGGCAACATGACATCCTTCATGAGGCAACATGATATCTGGGATGAGGATGATAAGAGAGACCTACTTTTTGCACAGGTCGGCCGCCATGTCTTCCAGATGATTATAGACTGTGAGACTTACTCAGCCACTATGGGGCTCCTGCAGAAACAATATATGGCTCCAAAGAATGGTGATCTATGCCAGATACCTCCTGGGCAGTCACCGACAAGCGCCGATAAGTCCGTAGACGACTATATCTTAGCATTGCGGGAGCTGGGGAGAGCTTGTGGCTTTACCAACATTACGGCAGCTGTCTACCAGGAGGAACTGATCAGGGACATCTGTGTGGCTAGCCTCAGGTCTGATCGTATTAGCCCACATACCCTGCAGGACATAGTCGATCTCACAAAGGCATTTGAAATGGCCCAACAGAACGCGGAGGTTTACTCCACCGGCAGCATGGCTTCCATGTGGGGAGCTTGGGTGCCGCCATCTTGGGATGCGGGATCCCAAGATGCAGCTGCTATTGACAAGCATCCGAAGTGCTATTACTGCAGCCAGACAAAGCACCCACGGAAGAACTGCCCTACTAGAAGCGTGACCTGTTCCAGCTACAAAAGAAAAGGACACTACACACAATATGTAGGTCCAGACCTTCCCTTTGCAGCACCGTGTGTGAATAGTGGCTGTCGCCATCGTGGACCGCATCACATCACTTCCAGCATTTTTCTCCCATACCCTGCAGGGCCATGAACTCCGGCACTCAGCCATTGAGAAAGAGGCTCAGGCCATAGTGGAAGCTGTGTGCCACTGGAGGCATTATCTAGCCAGCAAACTGTTCCCCCTGCTGACTGACCAACGTGCAGTCACATTTATGTTTAACAACAAACAACAATGAACAATTAAGAATGTCCTGTCCTGGGGTACCTGCACCAATGCTCAAGCAGATCGCATCCAAGCACTATACAACAGCCTCTGCCACCCCAGGGTCACTAAGCTCTATCACTTTGTGAGTGCCTGCAACCTCTCGCACTCAGTTGTAGACATCAGGGAGCTGACCTACAGCTGCCCGGTCTGCATGGAGTGCAAGCTGCACTTCTACCGGCTGGAGAAAACAACCTGATCAAGGATGCCCACCTCTTGGAATGACTAAGTATGGACTTCAAGGTCCCCCTCCCCTTCATGAATCAGAACATATATTTTTTCAACATTGTTGACGAATACTCATGATTCCCGTTTGCCATTTCCTGCCCAGGTATGACTACAACCACTGTCATTAAGTCCCTATGTAACCTTGTCATGCTCTTCAGATACCCAAGAACTGGGGGTCCTCATTTATGAGTGGAGTTGTGCCAATACCTATTGGCCAAAGGCATAGCCACAAGTAGGACCACCAACTAGAACCCGCAAGGGAATGGCCTGGTGGAAAGGTAGAATGGCACCATTTAGAGGGCAGTCCTCTTGGCCCTCAAGTCAAAAGGGTTGCCTGTCTCCCAATTCTACCCAAGGTACTCCACACCACCAGGTCCCTCCTCTATGTGGCGATAAATGCAACCTTGCATGAAACATTATTCTCCTTCCCCAGGAGGTTAGCATCAGGAACAACACTACCAGTCTAGCTAATGATTCCAGGACCTATGCTACTCCAGAGACACACCAGAACCCACAAAGCAGACATCCTGGTCGAGAAGGTCCACCTCTTCCATGCAAATCCCCAGTATACCTACGTGCAGTACCAGGATGGGCAAAGAGACACAATCTCTGTCCAGGACCTGGCTTATGCAGGGCCCCCCACAACTTAAATATTTACTGACCCTACCACGTTCAATTGACCAGCATCCCTCCCCTTCCCCATAACTAGCAGAGACATGGCCGAGGATCCGATCCCACCATCGGCACCAGCTGCACTGCCCCAATGCCAACCCCCTCTCCTGAACCAGCCCCAATAGATTCTGTTCAGCCATCCAAATCACAGCCCATCACACAGAGCACTGCCCAGGAGCCTAAAGCAGCACCACAGTCGACAATGTGATGGTCAGTTCGACAGACGAAACCACCGTTAAGACTGAAACAGTAAATAGACTCTGAATGGACTCTGACACTTCACCCTGCTGGAATTTATTTCAAAAGAAGGGGTGAATGTGGTGGAACATTGTATTGCAGTCATTATACTGGGTGCCCCGCCTCCGATACTGTAACTCCTCCCCATCCAGGATCCCTAATAAAGGCAGTATTGTCCAATTCCTTCCCTCAGTATAGCCTTGGAATCGGGCCACAGCATGTAAGATATGACTGTGAGTTTATAATGATTAAAGCCTGTTAATCGACTTCTGGCCTGCCAGGTCTAATTGATGGTGCTACAATAGCACTACATTCCTACATATTGGGAAGAGGTAAAATAACAGGAATTGCACATCCTGCAGTGATGTGGAAAATATTTACAAAGTTAAAATTTGCTTGGAAATTCTTCCTGTTTCCAGAACATAAAGGTTATTTAGCAAATAAATTCTTGCTCAAGGCCTGAAAAATTATTCACGTAAGTATTAACCAAAAAAATGAAAATCAACGTCCATAAGACCATTAAGACATAGAAGCAGAAATGGATTATTCAACCCATCGAATCGGCCCCACCATTTAACCATATGCTGATTCGTTTTCCCAGTTGGCCCAGCCTTCTCTCCATAGCCTTCGATAATCAAGAACCTATCAATCTCTGTCTTAAATACACCGAATGATCTGGCCTCCACAGGCACCTAGAGCAACAACATTCTGGCTAAAAAACAAGTTCTGTGCATCTCTGTTCTAAGTGGATATTCTTCAATCCTGAAGTTGTGCCTACTCAGAGACAAATATACAACCTACAGAGTTAAGGCTCTTATGCAATTATTTTCTTGAACAGGTAAAGATTGACAATGGAAGTTTTCACTTGCCTAACCATCTCATCTCGTTAATACAAAAATACCAGCATTTGGGGAAGTTATTATTATTGGTCAATTTCAACCCAGAATGTTAATAGTTACTTAATAATATTCATGCACAGAAGGTCAAAATGGATTATTTAATGTCTGAGTAAAGTTGAAACAGTGTTTAATTTGCACAGAAAATTCTAAAATGTAGCACATCACTCTTAGTTCCATAAAATCTTAACTGAAATTCTACATCAGTTTGATGTAGAAACAAACTATAAGTTGAATCATATTTTGATAAGCACAAATAATGTGAACTGTGATTTGATATTATATTATGGCTCACCGCTATAAATTCTGTCCTCAGTATGAAGTCTTTCACCCATGATCCCAAAGGTTTGAGCGATGGATAAGCTGCATCAGACCACAAAGATGGAACTTGGTTGTTCAGGAAGCTGTTGTACACCATTTCTACCTCTTCAGACATTACCACAAATCCAGCAATGGCCTTGTTCAATATAATTAAAGAATCCTGTACAGACACCAAAAACAATTATTAAAACATTGATATTATCATAGTCATAAACTCATAGAGTTTTACAGCACAAAGATTCTTCAGCCCAACTTGTCCATGTGGACTATTTGTCTGTGTTTGGCCCATATCCCTCTAACCCAGCCATTCTCAATGGGGGCCATGAGGCCCACCTGGGGAGAAGGGGGGAGGGGGAACACAACACATTTGGGGGGGTGGGGGTTGGCATAGACTGAAATCATATTTTTTTATGTTTTTTATGTAGTCGGTAAGAGAGAAGTACAGAAGAAACCAACTAAACAACTGCTTCACATGAAAGGGGATCCTTAAGCTTAGAGCAGTGTCCTAAGGTGACCATAGCTAAAAAAGGTTGTGAATGGCTGCACCATTCCAATCCACGAGGATGTCTAAATGTTTTTTGAATGTAACAATAATCCCTGCTTCCATCACTTTTTATAGAAGCTCATTCTAGATACCGCTCTTTTCGGGTCCCTTTTAAATCTCTGCCCTCTAGTTTTAGATTCATCTATTCTAGGAAAAAGGTTTTGTCCATTTACCCCATTTATGCCTCATGATTTTATAAATCTCTATTCTGTCACTCCTTAGCCTCCTTTACTCCAGGGAGAAAATCCCCAGCCTAACAACAGGAATGTTGTTTCCACTGGCAGATGAGACTAGAACCAGAGGACAGAGACTCAAGATTTGAGGGAATAGATTTGGGGGGACAATGAGGAATTTCTTTTTCCAGAGCGCAGTCTGTAGAATTCTCTGCCCAAGAAAGCAGTAGAAGTTGTATCATTAAATATATTTAAGATAGAGGTGCTTGCTTCGGCAGCACATATACTAAAATTGGAACGATACAGAGAAGATTAGCATGGCCCCTGTGCAAGGATGACACACAAATTCGTGAACTTATTTTTTTTTAATATTTAAGATAGAGGGAGATAGATTTTTGCATTGTAGGGAAATTATGGAGAAAGGGTAGGTAGTGGAGTTGAGTCCTCGGCCAGACCAGCCATGATCTGATTGAATGGCAGACCAGCTTCAATGGGCCAGATGGCTTACTTTTGCTTCTATTTCTTTAGTATTCTATCTCTCCTTATAATTCAAGCTCCCTCCCTTACATTCTTCCTAGCCACATTCTCATGGATATTAACCCTGTGGCTAAAATGGCAATACTCTTGATATTCTTACAGCCTTTCCTGAGCTTAGGATTGGTAAAATGCATTGCAATTATGCTTTTCCTGACTATTCAGATATATATGCCAGGATCTAACACATCAGCCACTAATAGCATACTCCAGATATGCTCTGTTCACTTTTTTTTTAAATAAAGATACAGGCCCTTACAAGCCCATGAGCCTGTGCTACTCAAATTCATCCACATGTCCAATTAACCTTCTAACCCCATATGTCTTTGAGGAAACTAGAACCCAAGACAACATGTGCAGACAAAGGGAGAACATGAAAACTCCTCACAAACAGCGCCAGATATGTTAAATTGTAATGATACTGCTGAAAATTAAGACGTTATTATTTTGAGCAGGGATGAAGAGAACATGCAATCTCACAGTTGACTAAAATGTACTCACTCCGATACAAAAACAATACTTAATATTCTTAGCTGTTATTTCTCCTGCAGATTGATATAGCAATCATGTCATATGTGAGATTGCAAGTATTCTTTTTAATCTGTTCAAAGAAAATTAAGACATGGATTTACAGGAGCAGGGATGCAGGGAACAATTCCAGGCAAAGAATTGAAGCATCCTAGGACTTAAAACTGGTGTTGCTTCAAAAGAAAGCTTTCAGTGAAGCATTTTTTTGAAGGATAGGCAATTGTAACACATAAAATGATCCTCAGGTTAGTAAGGAAAACTGAGGAAATAGTACATAGAGAGAGAGTTATCAAAGAACAATGAGGGATGCACAGTTGGATGGGAGGAATTAATTGATAAACAAGGAGATGGGCTATAGGAAGGGGTGGGATGTGGATTGATTGAGGAATAGTAAAGTCATGTCGGGGAAAACTCTTGGTCCTTCTGCTTTCATATTTGCACTAGATTTTGAATAAAATAAGAGAATGCCATGAATGCTGAAAAGAGTCATCAGCTTCATTCGACATGAAAACAGGTATTTCAGGACAATGAATTATCATCAGATGTTTTATTTCTGATATATTTCAAAATTTGCTATGTTGTTTGCAGTAATAAAGCTGTAATGTTTACGACAGCCTTTAGGCTACACTTATTCTTGAAATTATAATTAATTTTATTACTGAAAAACTAAAATTTACAACAGCTGTGACCAAATCCACTGTCAAAAAACATTATTTGCTTTCATATTAACATTCAAAAAAGTGCCAGAAATAATTAAAATCATTTAAGGAAAATGGATTAATACATCTGTATCACTGAGGAAGTGTCAATGGATTGAAAATATAGCTGAATTTAGGGAGATTTAACATCAGTACCTCACAAAAGTAACACAACCCAAGTTACTTCATAGAAAGGCTAACATAATGACAATGAACCACACAAGGATATATAAAGGAAAGATAGTAAAAGGCCTGGTCAATGAATAATAGATATTTTAGGGCGATTGGTGACTTTAAAGAGGGTAAGAGCTCGTAAGAAAAGTGAAGAGATGCTTCAAAAAATTGGGATTTTAAAACCAAAATTTTACTTAACAACATCAGAGTAGGCCAACAAACAAAAGGGAGAAATGTAAATCTTCTTCACTTGGGATGTTCAACAACCATCTGTAACATGTCAACAAAATAAAAATGAGGGCTAAGAATAATGAGGCTTAATGCTCGGCTTATGGATGTTTCCAGTATTTTTTGTTTTTATTTCAAGTTCACTGCACTTTTTTTTTATTTTCAGTTAAGTTATGGAACGGATTAAGTGTTTTGTAATATTGTTAACTGCAGTGACAATAGGTAAAAACCATGTGGCTAAGCTCTTTGATTGCAGAATTATAATCATCTGTATTCTGTAAATCACAAATTTGAACTTCTTTAAGGGCAGAGGATTTAATGAAAATCATTTCTTATACATGTGAATGTATTCCCATCCACCTATGCCCTTCTGCATTTATCTATCAATACAGCCACCAATTATATTCAACCTGTACTAAATTGTGCCATTTCAATCAGCATGACCACGAACAAGCAGAATCATAGAGAAACATAATTCCAAAGATATGGACAATAACTTCAAGGAGCAGTATCCAGCTCACAGGACATAAAGGTGAAGTCAAGAGTTTCATAAAATTGGTCTTGAGTGATTTAGTGTCATCCATACCGACTGTATAATGCCTGTCTATGCTGATTCCATTTATTTGCAATCGGCCATATCTTTCGATGTCTTGCCTATCTAAGTACCTGAACAAATGCCTTTTGTAACTTGATCTGCCTCCACCATCACCTAGCTTGTTTCAGAAAACTGTCAACGTCTGCGTGTAAAACTTAACCTCAGATTTCCTTTCAATTTCTCTCATCTCATTGTAAACCTATGCCCTCAAGTTCTAGACTCCCCTGCCCTGGGGAAAAAAAAAACTCTGTCTATCTCACTATGCCCCTTATAATTTTATAAATTTCTTTAAGGTCACCCCTCAGTTTCCTACAATCAATGAGAAAAAAAAGCCCATCTAATCTTTCCTCATAACTGCAACCCTCCATACCAGGCAATATCTCAGTGAATCTCTATTGCAGTCTCTCCATTGATTGAATAGTGTGATGAACAGAACTGCACACTATAGTGTGCACAAGTGTGGTCTCACCAATTTTTTGTTCAGTTGTAACATGACATCCAAACTTAATTCAGAGGCTCAGTCTACGAAGACAAGAATAGCAAAAGCCATCTTCATTACTCTATTCAACACGAGAGCACAAACACTGATTTTTGTACAGAGCTAGGACTACATCCTTCCAACAAGAAATGTGTGATATGTCCATCAACAGACTCCTATTAGAGTCAATAACAATGGATTGTCTACTGGTTGAAGGCTCGGCTTCAATGCATCAAGGCAGCATCTTTCAAATGGATGTCACAACTGAAGCTTAGAATGTAATTACGCAGACTCATCTTATTACTAGGGAAGCTCAGACAGCTCTCATCATGCTTCTAGGACATTAAGTTCAAAGGGATTTCCAGGCTGGGACATGATTCTTGTGGCTCCATGAAGCATGAATCTGCTCTTCCTATTCAACAGAGCAGTACCTGTATTTCCACCCTTGTCATCAGTTAGCGTGAAAAACAAATACAGATCAATTTAAGATGAATATGTTAAAAATAACCATTTATTCAAAAATGGTGAAAAGATCATACTGTAGAACCAGGTATATGGTCCAGTTTCCAATGCCTTGACGGTGGGGTTTGTCTATATAAACACAAAAATTCCCAGGCTCCTTGATGTTCCTTTCAAACAACCTTGAGTGATGAATAATACAACAAACTGTATCAATGGTTGGCTGAGGTTACTTTGCTGCCCAAGACTTTCAGCATGCTTATATCCCTCCTTTACATCCTGAATACTTTTACTAAAACATTGGAATTGACCACATAAAATCCTGCCTTTATGTATTCCTTATATCAAAACTTATTTCATTATTGAGTGTTAATAGTATTTGTTGCTGCCCATTTGTGAATATATCTATAGATCTATATATCTATATCTATAGATATAGATATAGATCTATAGATCTATATCTATAGATATATCTATATTTAGATATATATAGATATATCTATATATAGATATATATAGATATATATCGATATATATATGTATAGATATATATCTAGATATATTTTACAATCACAACAAATTTAGTAAAATTAATGAAGACTCCAACAACCAAATTAAAGAAAAGATACCATGAGGAAGGTATAATCAACATGACTATCGCAAAAAGGTGAACTTAATTTCACACAAAATGACAAAGTAGGAAGAGTACTGAATGCATTATTTCTCACTTTTAGCACGACCGTGAGCCTATTAAAACGATCAATTTCTTGTCCGAGAACCGTAGTCAATGAATTCAAGCGTCCTTTTTTATCTTTAATAAATAGTGATTCAGTTGCAACTTCAATGTCAAGATTTCCTGAAATAAACATTTGGAGAAAAAGTAATCAAGTTCATTCTGAGACTTTAGAGCCAATTTTGAACACTGTTGGCAGCAAGTTCACAACACAGCAATAAAAAAAATACTTTTTGTTCCAATCAAAAAAGACAGACCCATTATATTGAGACAATTCATCAAAAGGAGGAAATAACTCCGGTTTTGTTAATAACTCTCATAATCTTGTATATCTCATGATCACCTCTTGTTGTTCTGAATTCCAGTAAAACATCCACATCTCAAGATTTAATCAACTCAATATAAACAGCATTAGACAAGTTTATTCTTTTTGCATATTTCTCTTTCAACAGCTGTTGCCTGGCTTGTTGAATATTCCCAGTATTCTCCTTCTGCTTCAGAATTTCAGCTATTGTTGTGTCTTGTTTCTCATAATTGGTATTATTCTTTCCCCTCTGAGCTCTATTCTCACTTATCTCCTTCAACAGTGTTCAAAGATCGCAGTGCTGCGATCAACAAACTTTCACCTTCTCTCCAAGAACCATTATCCTATTCAATCCCTTTTGGCCTCTATATGATAATGGACCTTCTCAGAGTTCTCTCCTTCTTCATCTCCCCTGCAGCCTTTCATCCCCTGCCCACTAAAGTGCATAACCTCACCCTTTCTTTGAGCATGTACTACTTGCCTTCTTTACCAGCTCAATCTGCCCATATAAAGGCACTTGAGTCCTTCTCACAACTCATTGGTGAGACTGCATTTGGAGTGATCTGCAGTATTTTGGTCACCCAGGTATTAGAAAAGATCATGTAAGAGTTTCCAGGACTAGAGTCTAAAATTATAAGGAGAGGTTGAATAGCCTGGGACTGTTCTCCCTGAAGCATAGAAGGCTAAGGGAGAACATTATAAAGGTTTATAAAATTGTAAGGGGCATAGAGAAGATAAACAATCACTCCTTTTTTTCTCTAGAAGTAGGTCAATCAAAAACTGGGGAGTATAGATTTAAAGTGAAAAGGGCCTGAGGGGCACCTTCTTTAGACAGAAGTTGGTGGGTTTATAGAATGAGCTACTCGAGGAAATGATAGTAGTGGGAATAATCATTATGATCAAAAGGCTTTTAGACAGGTAGATGGATAAGAAATGCTTAGAGAAATAGGGGCCAAGCACAGGCAAATGGGATTCGTTCGATGCCCAAGCGAGTGATGGCAACTAGTCTAAACAACTACCACCCAGTGGCACTGACCTCTACAATCAGAAAGTGCTTTGAGTAACGAGTAATGGAACACATCAATTTGTACCTTTCAGTGATATTGGATCTGTTCCAGTTTTCCTACTGTCATACCAGTCAATGGATAATGTTTATAGCCTTGAGCCTCCACTCCATCCTGACCCACCAAGAGAACAATGCCTCATATGCCAGGCTGTTGTTCATTGACTTAAGCTCAGTGTTCAACAGGATCATACCTCAGTGGCTGGTGGATAAACTATCCTTGCTGGGTGTCAATACCCATCTCTGAAAATGGATTCTGGACTTATTGATCACAAGACCACAGTCATTCCAGGTTGAAGCAAAACAAAAGGGCTTTGTGCTTGACCTGCTATTGTTCATGCTGCTGATTCACAACTGCACTCAGATTCCTTTGTAACAAAATCATCAAACTTGCAGATCATACAAGAGTAATTAGCTTCATTGGCAACAATGATGAATCACTTACAGAAAGGAGCTTGAGCAGCTCATTATATGGTGCGAGAATTAGGGATATGGAGTTGCAGATTGATGACCTGCGGCTTGTAAGGGAGAGTGAGGAGTTAATCGACTCAACTTTCAGGGCGATAAATACTCTAGAACCCGTGTCAGGTAAGTGGGAAACCGTCGGAGGGGTGGGGGGGGGAAAGAAAAAAGCAAGAGAAACGGAGAGCACACCAGCGACTATCCCACTCAGCAGCAGTTATGTTGTGTTGTATTCTGTTGAGGGACATGACTGGACAGAAGATGCCCACGGGCACCAGGTCAATGGCAATGAGCCTGGCAGAGTGGTGCAAAAGAAAAGGAGAAATGCAGTAGTTATTGGGGACTCCATTGTCAGGGGTACAGACAGGAGGTTCTGTGAGCCAGATAAGTATACCCGCATGGTGTGCTGCTTCCCTGGTGCAAGGGTACGAGATATCACAAATCGGGTCCAAAATATTCTGAGAGGAGAGGGAGAGCAGCCTGATGTCTTGGTACATGTGGGTACAAATGACATTGACAAGAAAAGGGAGGAGGTAATGAAAAGGGATTACAGTGAGCTGGGACGAAAGCTGAAAGACAGGAACACTAGGGTGGTGATCTCAGGATTACTACCTGTTCCAAATGCAAGTGATGAAAAGAATGTAAGGATAAGGAAAATGAACGTGTGGCTGAGATGCTGGTGTACAAGGCAAAGATTTGGATTCTTGGATCATTGGGATCTCTTTTGGGGAAGGCATGATTTTTACAAGAGAGACGGGTTGCACATAAATCCAAAAGGTGTCAACATTTTGGCAAGTATGTTTGGTACAGCATTGGGGCAAGGTTTAAACTAATTTGACAGGGGTATGGGAGCCAGAGTGATAGGAAAAAGGGTAGGGAAGATAAAGATAAAGTAACATAGGAAAAGTAATGTTGGGAGGAGAAAGTAAAAAATCAGATGGTGCAGTGAGTTTTTGGGTCAATGATAGTGTTAAGAAAATTACAAAGAAAAATAGTGGGCAGAAAAATCAAAAGAAAAGTTTACAGAAGTCACTAGATATTAAAAGGACAAAGAGCATAAGGGCACTTTATCTGAATGCCCGCAGTATTAGAAATAAGGTTAGTGAACTTGAGGCGCAAATCGGTACCCATGTCTATGATTTGGCAGCCATCACGGAAACATGGCTACAAGGTGACCCTAAATGGGAATTAAACTTTCAAGGGTATCAGGTGGTGCAAAGAGATAGACAGGATGGTAAGGGAGGTGGAGTTGCACTCTTGATCAAAGATGAGCTCCAGGCAGTAGTGAGGAATGATATAAGATCTAAAGAGCATAATGTTGAGTCCATTTGGGTAGAGATAAAGAATAACAAAGGGAAAAAATTATTGGTGGGTGTTATCTATCGCCCACCATATAACAATAGTTTAGTGGCACAGGAAATAAATAGAGAGATAAGTGAGGCATGTAATAATGATACAGCAGTAGTCATGGGGGACTTTAAATTCCATATAGATTGGGAAAATCAAGTTGGTCGTGGGAGTCTGGAAGAGGACTTCATCGAATGCATCTGCGATAGCTTTCTTGAGCAGCATGTTAAGGAACCCACAAGAGAAAATGCTCTCCTGGATCTAGTGTTGTGCAATGAGAGGTAGAGTAAATGATGTAATAGTCAGAGGCCATCTGGGAAATAGCGATCATAGTATGATTGAATTTCTCATTCAGATGGAAGGGGAAATAGTTAGATCTAAAACTAATATATTATGCTTAAACAGGGGTGACTACCATAGGATGAGGGAAGAATTGGGCAGAGTGGACTGGGAGCACAGGCTAATTGATGCAACAGTTGAGGAACAGTGGAAGATTTTCAAAGAAATATTTTGTAATGCTCAACAAAAATACATTCCAGTCAGGAAAAAGGGCAGCAAGGGAGGAAAAAATCAACCCTGGTTAACAAAGGAAATAAAGGAGAGTATAAAATTGAAGGCGCAGGTGTACAAAGCTGCAAAGAGCAGTGGGAAACTGGAAGATTGGGAAAACTTTAAGAGACAACAAGGGGTTACAAAGCGGGTAATAAGAAATGGGAAAAAGGATTATGAAAGTAAATTGGCACAAAATATAAAAAACAGAAAGCAAAAAATTTTATAAATATATAAAACGGAAGAGGGTGGCCAGAGTTAACATAGGACCCTTGGAGGATGAGAAAGGAAAACTGGTAGCAAAAAAATGAGGAAATGGCCGAGGCATTAAACAAATATTTTGTGTCAGTCTTCACGGTGGAAGACACATCCAGCATGCCCAAGTGTGGAGTTAAGGATGCGAATGTTGGGGAGGGCCTTGATAAAATAGTTGTTACAAAGGAAGTAGTGATGGA
Source organism: Narcine bancroftii (assembly GCF_036971445.1). Taxonomy (NCBI): domain Eukaryota; kingdom Metazoa; phylum Chordata; class Chondrichthyes; order Torpediniformes; family Narcinidae; genus Narcine; species Narcine bancroftii. Next base: position 37,165,338 of record NC_091469.1, read on the forward strand.
GAAACTAATGGGACTAAAGCCAGACAAATCACCTGGTCCTGATGATATGCATCCAAAGGTTCTGAAGGAAATGGCAGAAGTTATAGTTGATGCATTGGTGGTCATATACCAAAATTCCTTGGATTCTGGGCAGGTCCCGGCAGACCAGAAGACAGCAAATGTCACGCCACTTTTTAAGAAGGGATGTAGGCAGAAGACTGGAAATTATCGGCCAATTAGCTTGACATCTGTGGTTGGAAAAATGCTTGAAGCCGTCATTAAAGATGAAATAGTGAAACTTTTGGAACGTAAGGGTTCAATCAGGCAGACGCAGCATGGTTTTAGAAAGGGAAGATCTTGTTTGACAAACTTGTTAGGATTCTTTGAGGATATAATGGGTGTGGTGGATAGAGGGGAACAGGTTGATGTTGTATATTTGGATTTCCAGAAAGCGTTTGATCAGGTGCCGCACAAGAGACTTCTCAGTAAGTTACAGGAAAGTGGAGTCTGGGGAAATATATTGGCCTGGATTGAAAATTGGTTGTCTGACAGGAGGCAGAGAGTCGGGATAAATGGGAGTTTTTCAGGTTGGCAGAGAGTGGTAAGTGGGGTGCCACAGGGGTCGGTGGTAGGCCCACAACTGTTCATCATTTACATTGATGACTTGGAGGAGGGGACAAAATGTGGTGTAGCCAAGTTTGCGGATGACACCAAATTGAGTGGAAGAGCAAATTGTAATGAGGATGTGGAGAGTCTGCAGAGGGATATAGTTAAGCTGGATGAATGGGCAAAGGTCTGGCAGATGGATTACAATGTTAGTAAGTGTGAGGTTATCCACTTTGGCAAGAAAAATAAAAGAGCTGAATATTATTTAAAAGGTGAAAAACTACAGCATGCTGTTGTGTAGAGGGACTTGGGAGTGCTTGTGCATGAATCGCAAAAAGTTAGGTTGTATGTGCAACAGGTTATTAAGAAGGCAAATGGAATGTTGGCCTTCATCGCTAGAGGAATTGAATTCAGGAGTAGGGAGGTAATGTTGCAACTGTATAAGGTACTGGTGAGACCACACCTGGAGTACTGTGTCCAGTTCTGATCTCCATATTTGAGGAAGGATATACTGGCTTTGGAGACGGTCCAGAGGAGGTTTACTAGGTTGATCCCTGGGATGAAGGGGTTGATTTATGATGAAAGATTAAATCATCTAGGATTGTATTTGCTCGAGTTCAGAAGAATGAGAGGAGATCTTATAGAAACATATAGGATTATGAAGGGTATGGATAGGATAGATGTAGGAAGGTTTTTTGAGCTGGCCGGGGAAACTAAAATGAGAGGACACAGTCTCAAGATTCGGAGGAGTAGATTTAGGACAGAGATGAGGAAAAATAGTTTTTCCCAGAGAGTAGTAAATGTTTGGAATTCTCTCACCAGGGAAGTGGTTGAGGCTGCCTCATTAAACATATTTAAAATTCGGTTAGATAAATTTTTACATGATAGAGGAATTAGGGGATATGGGGAGAAGGCAGATAGGTGGAGTTAGGTCATAAATTAGATCAGCCATGATCGTATTGAATGGTGGAGCAGGCTCGATGGGCCATTTTTGGCCTACTCCTGTTCTTACTTCCTATGAATAACAACCTGAGTCTCAATGTGGACAAGACAAAGGAGAAAATTGTGGATAAAAAAAATTGCAGGTCAAGCTCAACAGGCCACTCACTCAACTGCCACTCACCCCACACCTCATTAAATTTGCTCAGGTTGGGGGGGGGAGCTGTGCTCATTGAACAAAGGATCAGCATGACGCCTGATCACTGAGACACAGCGCTCCCTTCGATCGCCTACTCCCCATAACGATGGACCTTGCCTGTTGCCCTGGAGACTGGCCTCTCTCCATCCCACCATCACACGCCCATGGGTCATGGCATGCCTGTCAATCAATCGGCATTTTCACAATGGGGGACAGCAGCTTGACCCTCAGTGAGCAGGAGTATGTGTTGTTGCTGTTGCTTGTGTGCGAGAAAGCTTCAGCAATTTGGCCATGCAAGGCTAGAGGGTTTTCATTGAGGCGAGTGAAGGCGCACACACACAAGTGTTATCTACAAGGGGCCTTGCAGGAGGAACCCGTTCATAAACTTACCCATAAATACTCTAAAACAGATTTTTCATAAAAACTCCTGCTAAAATGGGGGGAGGGGGATCCAATATGCCCATGTGTCTTAAATGCTATCATATATGGTACACAAACATACATATACACACACACACGTATATATTCACACTAATAGATATATGTGTGTACATATATGTGTGTGTGTGTGTGTGTGTGTGTGTGTGTGTGTATTGTAACAGATGTCTTGATATTATTTGAAGTTAACAGAATTATACATCTTATGTTATGTAGTGGGCTTGGTTATGGGGTCCACACACCACAGCACATTTGACAAGCACTAAAACACTAAGAGAGAACAAGAACAAGAGAGATTTGATGGGCCGAATGGCCTGCTTCCATTCCTTTACCTTATCTTGTGAAGATGTTAGTTTGGAAACACCAAGTATAGCAGACAAGCCAGTAATGGAATTAATATGGATCACCGTGGATGTCAGGACAATGTGTGTTTTAAGGGAACAATATTGGATATATTCAGCCTTGTGTTGGCAGTGCTGCAAACTCCAGATCCATTTGAGTGACAGGTGCCAGACTTTGCAAAATCAAATGTTGAAACAGGAGATGTTTTTCCAAACAGACTGAAGCTGTGTGATGTCAGGTCACATGGGAAGAGATGCAGGAGAAAGAAGACTACAGGAGTCAAGAAGTCAAAATCCTGTGGCACACACAGGGGAAAAACAGTAAATCTAGAAAGAAAGGGAGATATTGTTCTGTACTATATATCCTTATCATAGGAACTATCCTGGAAACAGAAGAGTAAAACAATAATCTCTAGAAAGAGGGAGATACTAGTCTGCACTATATCACAGTAGCTGGAACACTGGTGTTAGACCCTTGTGAAACAAGGAGTTAAATAGGTGCTGGCATGTGACTTCTAACAAAAGAGAACTCCAGAAATAAGTGGAGTTCAAAAGGGAAACCATTTCTCAGCTGCTCTTTTGAAGATAAAGGGAGCAGCCTCATAAGGGAAAGAAACTCCAGAACATTTAGGCTAAGAGGGAGTTGAAGATCATCAGTGTGAGAGTTTAAGAATAAATCTCTTACTGAAAAAAAAGCTCAACAAGATTTGTGACTTTGAACAGTATAAGGACTAAGTCAGTATTAACAAACATTTCTTCACTGCTTTAAGAAACAATTTAAAAGAACTTGATGTTTCATAATTACTTCTGAACTACAATTTAATAGACCTTCAGGTTCAACACGACTTTAAAATACTGGGCCTTAAAAATTACTTTTTAGACTAATATATACGCATGCACGCACACGCACACACACACACACACACACATATGCGCGCACATGCACAGTAATACAATTTCATTCACATATAATGGGATTTAAACTTAAGAGTTAAGTAAGATCAGAGTTAAGTGAGAACTGTTATGTGATTAAGTTTAATTAAACCTATTTTTTATATTTTATATATATATCTATATATTATACACACACACATATATATATATACACACACACATACAAATATATATATATAAAAACATTGTACGTGACAGAGGTGCACCAAAGAAAAGGTACAAGGACTGCCTAAAGAAATCTCTTGGTGCCTGCCACATTGACCACCGCCAGTGGGCTGATATCGCCTCAAACCGTGCATCTTGGCGCCTCACAGTTTGGCGGGCAGCAACCTCCTTTGAAGAAGACCGCAGAGCCTACCTCACTGACAAAAGGCATGTCAAATTAAACACCATGCTTTGAAAATATATTACTATTTTTTCAACACTTAAATTCCTGGAATGCCATATTTAACAGTGCCATACAAGTACCGTATCTCATGGACCAAACGATTCAATGATGCAATTCACCGCCTGCTTCACAGAAATGTTAGGAAAGGGACATAAATAAAGTCTTTGACAGCAATGCCCATATTAGTGAAACAGTGCTATTATGTCTTCAAAATTAAAAGGCTATTCATAAAATTCAAATATATAAGGAACAATGTTCAAAATCACCCAAAAGACTGAATATATTCACTAATATTTCCAGAAAAATATTTATGGTGGCTAATTGATCAGGTTCTACAAAAATATTTATGTGTTTACCTGGAAGTTTTGATAGAATCGAATCAGCTAATTCATTAACAATCTCATCGCTGCTTTTGCCAGCTCCACGTACAATAACATTGGGCTGTACTTCAAGAACTGTCAATATCATGCTGTTGGTTTCCTTGCGCTGGAGTAAGAGGGATGAAGAACAGACACCAAAACAACCCTTAAATACTTCCACTCAGAATTATCTGGATTTCCATTAAAAAAATAATTTAACTGGAATCAATTGCTATTTTATGCAAGAAAAATGTGTTTTATTTTGAGGACAGCAACACAAATTTAAAGACAGCTGAAAAAGTTAAACAAAATAATAAAATTAGAAATTATATTAAATAAGACAGTTATTTAGTCTTTATTCCAATGCTACCACCTTGTCAGAACTAAATATCCCAAGTACCTAATTAATTTTGAACTTTTCTATGTATTTTTGTTTATTAAATTTCCTTTTCAACAATAACTGATTCAGTTCCAAAAGCTAGTCATCCTAATACGTCCAATTTGCAAACCAGCAATTTATGTTAGACTTGTTTCCTAACCATTCTATACTTTTAATATCATCACCTGTTGCCAATTTGCTAATGAAAGAGCAAGTTCAATAATTACATACCTTTACAGTCCAATTAAAACTTTAAATGCTTCACTCGCATATCTACAAATACAGGGAACATCAGATGACTGTTTCCAAGTCTTACATCATTCAATGTCCCTTCATCCCTTAGACTCTCATAGTAAATTCATCTTGCAGTTTTTCCAGAAAATCCATTTTTATATATTGGATTTATTTTTTTTTTACAAAAAGAAAACTGTTTAAACTCTCTTCACAGCCTTAGTATCATATTCATACATTTCCATTACTGCGCATTGATCCATTCATTTTCTATTTAGCAGCATTACCACCACTGGGGCACCTTGTAACTTCCCCTCAGTCTCAGCCCCTCAATGCCCAGTGATAGAAGGACTCTAGACTGTGGTCCTTCTCCACAGCACCCTGCTGTTGGCTGCACCATGCCTCAGTTTGCCCCTCACCACACTCTCCTGCAGCCTGGAATGTGCCAGTTGGCAGCATTCCCTCACTGACATCTCCATGTGCTGAAAGACCAACAAGTTTCAAGCAGACCAAAGGGCATCTTTCCCCATGTTCCTGGTCTTACAGCAGTTTTGGATGATTATCTCTGCATACGTCCCCATGTGCAGCCTGTAAATCAGCTGCTGGGGATGAACCATGACAAGGTCCCTTGCATCCTTCTCCATGCACTCTTAGCAAATCTTCATTCTGCAAAGAGGTGGGTGACTGTCTCCACTCCACTGTGATCATCTCAAGGCAATGTGCATTATGGATGATGTTCCCATTGTACAGGCAAAGTCCTAGTGCTTGTTCATGTGCATTGGCAATGAGGCATTCCACCAGATAACCTGGATAGTCTGCTCAGGGAATCACCCACTGTGACCAACAGGTTCTCATCTCTCAGTGACTGCCAGATGTTCACTGTCTGATGGACTTGTAGTCAAAAGTGTTTGCTAGAAAATCTTTTCCATGAAGGACAGCTTTAACTTAGGGACATTTTGTGGCAATAGTGCCAGATCCATCCTTTGCAATATCTGAGACAGGTAGATTCCTCAGCACATTGTCACACTTGGTACCCTCATACTTTGGTTCCATGCACAACCTGATGCAGACACATATGAATGTGGTCCTCAATTAATACCTTTAAATGAATGAGAAAATCTAATCTAACATTAATTTATTGATTCCTTTTTTGTGTTCAATGACTTGTTATATAAAGTCCTGGATTTTATATTTTTGGTTGTCTAATTTTGCTTTTCAAGGTGCATTTAACTGTTTCCCTTTCCTTGATTATTTAAATTTGTTAAAAATTTTAAAGTTTAAATTAGATTTAATTCACTGTCTTCTAGAATGTAAAGAATTTATCAAGCAAACAGAAATAAACTTTGAATAAAGCAAATCCTATGTGCATGCAATTGTCTTAAACATACTCTGGATGTTTTATTTGCTAAATTTCTGCTGAATTTTCTTCATTCTCTCATAATGAGAGATTCCAGGGATTTTCAAGATTGTTGGAACTTGTTTCCTATGAGTATTCTTCATATATAAAGTGAATATTGTCAAACTATCTATGTGAATGTCATCACAGCTGTGAGCAAGTTAATATTTAGGTTCGCAGATCTTCCGGTAATGATAAAAAGCAAAAACCCAAGTATACCTTTTTTCAAGCTTTATCAGGAAAACAATCAACTCTATTATTTACAAAGGATTAATTTAATCAAACCAGCTAAGATCCTTTTGGTATGTCTTGGCAGAAATTTTGACAAAAATTATAAAAGTGGATTTTCCATTGGAACCTGGACTGGATTTATTTAGCAATCTTATGGTTATTGCCACAAAATACCAAATACAGTTCGTGAGGATTGCACTCGCGGTAGCCAGGAAAAGTATAGCGGTTACATGAAAGTCTGACTCCCCCTTACTTATTATTTTCTGAAATATAGAAATGCAAAGTTGTGCCCCTGGAAAAGATAACATCATCTTAGAAGGAAATATGTCATGTTTGTTAAAATATGGCAACCTTATTTGAATCATACTGGCTTAAGGATATAATTAACTTCCCCAAAAAGGTTTAATAATGTAGTTAGCTTAATAGTGTTGAATTCCTGAAGATTAAAATATAGACTAATTAGTTAAGACTTGCTCAGACATTTTTTATTATGTTAGCAGTTGGGAAGGGGGTGGGCAATCAAATGAAACTGAAATTTAAAAATAATATTTATATGATGTATGTAATAATGTTCTTTATGAGTCTTGGAAAAATTAAAATAAAATATTCAAAAAAATTAATTTAATCAATTAATTCAATTTCAGCTTTATGAATAAACAATCTTTGAGCCATTTGGAGAATTTAATGATCCCATGACAACTGTAAAAATATTTTGTCCATCGTGAGATTGAAAAATATCTTACATTAGCAGAAATGTGAATGTATGTACTGTTTTGGAGCCAGGACTCTCATAAAATTTAAGTAATATCTAGACATAGAAGTTATGGAACAAATGCTGGATAGTTGGGATTGGAAGGGATGGGTATATTTGACCGTAAGGATCATAATGAACCAATGAGCCTGTTTCTGTGCTGTATGGCTCACTGATTATAATTGACAATTATAATGACTGATAACTCATACTCTGTTGTAAGCTGATAAGAATTATATTTTAGGTCAAGCATTTTACTTTAATTCCCATTTTGGTTGCAAGGCCATTTTGATAAATCTTTAAGCAAGTCCCACTGGTATGTTTAAACTTGAATAATGCAAATACTCATGAAGCAAAAATGTAATAAATCATGCAAAATATCTAATAAACAAGAACATTTATCAATCGTGAGAAAATAAGACTACTCATCAATCTCAATAAAATGACAATATGGATCAAATAGCTGCAATTTGAATTGGCAGCATGACATCACCTTGACAAATGCAGTCCTTTCATGGCTTATTTTAAAATTTTCATTATGCAATATTACTGACCTTATTTCATTGATTTTAATACAAACCTGAAAAACTAAATTAGCATTTTCATGCATTCCAAATATTTCTGGATCATCAATTAGGGGAAGACCTTCAATGTACTCTCTAAATCCCAGCAAGCTGTCTACCTCAGGACTGTAATAAATTCCTGAAATGCAGGATATTGAACATTTGTATTAGATAGAAATAAATAGTTGTACAGCTATAAATGACAGGATCTCTCAAATGATGAAGCAATATAATAGTTGGCCAGGATATGAGACTTATCTCTGCCAACAAAATTCTAGCTGGTCAGCAGTAAGGATTTCCACTTTTCCAGCAAAAGTTCAAAGGGAACCCCATCATCCAACTTCAGTGATATGATAAAGATACTGAACAACCAAAACAAAAAGTTAACCTGTGATTAATATTTCATCCCTCAGCAACCATGGTGAAAAAAAATCAAAACATTTACACAAAATTCCAAGAGGTAACTGTCTCTGTGGAAGAAAGCCACAGCAAGAATTGTCACTCTCTGAATTCTAATTTTATAAAATATCTGTGTGATTGAATTGTTGACTATTTTCCAGCATCTTCGAGATGAAACATAACAGGAAATCATGCCAGAAGTGATAAATGATGAAACTGTAAATGTGAAGTCTGAATGCTTGGCAGATCCCTCCTAATTGAAATAACATAAGGATGCGGGCTCAGAGACAGCAAATTAAGCAATTCAATGTGATAATGCACTTTGGAATGGATCACGCTGTCCAAATCACTGGATTTTCAGGCAAATGTTTTTTTTTAAAGAATGTAGACAGTAAAAGGAAGAATTCATGCTGTGTATTGATTCAACAAATAAATTAGATCTCATGAAAATGAAGATGTTAATCTATCTTATGGGTCACAAGGGCAGAGATATATACCATGGGATGCATCACAAGCACACTGTGACCTACTAGGAAATGAAAAGAATTGAAATACTGGTACTTTACATATGGTTACAAAAGCAGGCAAAATCCTTTGATGCTCCCTTAACACGATGAAGACTGTTAACAGAAAATTGAGGTTTTGCAGATTGTGTGGGCTTAAAGTCAATGTTGGGTGTTTTTAAAAGATTGGTCTTGGCCCTGTTTTAGACATTTTTGTTTAGTTTTAACATTGGACTCTGGGCTCTTCAACTAGACCACCACTATCACAATTTACCCACCATGACCACCGCCAGTGGGCTGATATCGCCTCAAACCATGCATCTTGGCGCCTCACAGTTCGGCGGGCAGCAACCTCCTTTGAAGAAGACCGCAGAGCCCACCTCACTGACAAAAGACAAAGGAGGAAAAACCCAACACCCAACCCCAACCAACCAATTTTCCCTTGCAACCACTGCAACCGTGTCTGCCTGTCCTGCATCGGACTTGTCAGCCACAAACGAGCCTGCAGCCTCCATAAATCTTCGTCCACGAAACCAAGCCAAAGAAAGAACAAGATCATCCTATTTGCACTTCTTTTTGAGGATCTTTCTCAGTGAAAATGGCCATACCTTTTGAGCGATTCTTAAAATGCTCAAACCAATGGTGACTTTCCATGAAGGTTTCACTTTCACTTTCAGCACTAGAACCTTGTTATTTCTTTAGTTCTTCAAATAAACTTAAAGCATTCATTTATACGATCACTAGCAAGAATGGAGAGTTGCTCTGATGCATGTCTTCCATCCAGATATTCAAAAGTTTTTCAATTTTTTCCATTATTCTTGCAGTAGTTAAAGGTATTACTCTGAGCACTAGATTTAATCTTTTCAATATTGCTGCAAATTCTTCGTACAGTTGTTGGTTGCAGACTGAAAGCATTTACAATATTCACAGCTCGCTGTCCATTGTCAAAACTCTTTAACACATAATTTTGTTTCTAACATAACACTTTTTCTCTGTTTTTGTGGCGACAGTCAGAAGGGATGCACATTTAGTACTCATTACAACAGGGATAAATTAAGGAATAAATGTTTGAAAAGCAAAAATTGTAGGAGGCAGTATCTTCTAGCATTCAATTCAAACCCAAAGAACAACAAAGTGTGGAGTGGTATTTTTATTCCCCCATAAATGAGAAAAACAACGTTGAATGAAATGTTACTCAAGGACTTAAGTGCACTCTCAAAATCTTACCTTTGAAGGCCTTCCACTTACCAAACACATCCTTGCCAGAAAACAACTTATCCCAATCTACACTTCCTAGATTCTTTCTCATATACTCAAAATTAGCTTTTCTCCACATTAGAATCTCAACCCAAGGACCAGATCTATCCTTCTCCATAATTAACTTGAAATTAATGGCAATATGATCTCTGGACCCAAAATGCTCCCATTCACATACTTTGGTCACATGTCCTGTCTTGTTCCCTCAGAGGAGATCTAGTATTGTATTCTCTCTAGTTGGTACCTCTATATAATGATTTAGAAAAGGCTTTTTATGGTATGGGAGTCCCAGTCAATATGTGGAAAGTTAAAATCTCCTATGATCTCAATTTTATATTTCCTGCAGCTGTCTGCCATAGATTTGCTACTCCAATTCTCGCTAACTATTGGGGAGTCTATAATACAACCCCATTAATGTGGTCATACTGTTCCTGTTCCTCAGCTCCACCCATATAGCTTCAGTCGACGAGTCCTCTGATCTGTCCTGTCTGAGCACAGCTGTGATATTTTCTTTTGCATTGAAATAGATTTACCTTAAAACATTTCCACCATGTACAACTTTGATTTTGTACTTTACCTGCAGTCTTCACATCATCTCTTTCCTCCTTCATTCCATTATCTGTTCTGGCACTCTGGTTTCATCCCCCATAGTTTAACAACACCCCACCATACCACACCCCCTCTCCAGAATAGGACTAGCATACCTTCCTGCAAGGATATTAGTCCCCTTCAAGTTCAGATACACCATTACTTGCCTGATGATGAATACTTATATTCATCTGCCAAAATACTGGGTGAAAAAAATCGCTTTAAAATAATACGTAGGCATCGTTGGTCCCAAGCATCTGTAACCCGACCTCCATAAGTAATCTCACCTATTCAGGGAAATGAAAGCAATTAGATATTAGAATGTTAAGCGTAATACATTTTATTTGTGAAAAAAAATTTTAGTGAATTAGATCCATAGGCCTTTAAATTCCCTGATGCCAGAATATGGCAGATTTTGTGACACAACTGTTTGCACACAAGGCGTGAGGCCACACACACGTGCAGCCTTTTCTCTCCTTGCTCTGAATAACAGACAGGTGCAGGTTCCAAATGTTGCATGTTCCTTTTCTTTCCAGCTGATTCTCGTAAATCAACTCATCTATCGCAGGTGCCTATGGGTGAACCTGAATGGTGTGAAGACAGCATAACCAAAGTTAATTTTTAAAAAAAGGGATGATGCAAATATGAAACAAAAACAGGAAAAGACGTTGAAAACGAATCAGGCAGCATCAGTGGAAAGAGAAGCAGATAATATTTCAGTCCTGCAACACTGATCAGAGTGCTAGCTTTCAGTGGGAGAGAAGTTGGGGGAGGGATATAGGGAAAAATGGGAATTACTCAAAACAATACAATGGCAGCAGTTAGCAGAACATTAAGATTATTGTTCCTGCAATGAGTTGTTAATGGTACCTACTTGGCAAGACAATTTACCATTACCAACTCATAACACAAAAATATAGAAAATAACTAGAGAAAACAGAAAACTGGAAAAACCAAGCACCTCAGGCACCATCTGTGGAAAGAGAATCAGAAGCATTGTGTGTGTGTGTGTGTGTGTGTGTGTGTGTGTGTGTGTGTGTGTGTGTGTGTGTGTGTGTGTGTGTGTGTGTGTGTGTATGATGATGTGTATGTGTGATGGTGTGTGTGTGTGATGGTGTGTGTGTGATGGTGTGTGTGTGATGGTGTGTGTGTGTGATGGTGTGTGTGTGTGATGGTGTGTGTGTGTGATGGTGTGTGTGTGTGATGGTGTGTGTGTGATGGTGTGTGTGATGGTGTGTGTGTGTGATGGTGTGTGTGTGTGTGTGTGTGTGTGTGTGTGTGTGTGTATGTGTGTGTGTGTGTGTATACACATTATCATGTTTATCCATGGCCTCATACATCTACAAATTGGAGGAACAACACCATATATTTTGTCTCAGCAATCTCCAACCAGATGGCAATCAATATCAACTTCTCCAATTTCCATTAATCCTTCCCCTGGACTCTCTCTCTCTTTCCCTCTTTCCTCTGTCTCCCTTATTCCTGCTCCCAACCACCATCTCTTCTTTCTCCTATCAGGTAGTTCTTTCTTAGTCTCTTCCCTCTCCCTCCCATCACTTCTCAGCTTTTTTCTCTTCTACCCTGCCATCTGTATCCACCTATTATGGAGAACTGTGTCAGGGCAAGCGCTCAGTCTGGAGGCAGAAGACACGTTACAAAGACGGCCTCAAAGCATCCTTCAAAGGCCTGGGTGTCAACATAAACATGTGGGAGACACATGCCCTCGACCGTCCAGCTTGGCGCAGCAAGATCACCACAGGAGCCCATGCAGCTGAAGTCAGGCACATCACCGAGGTGCAACAAAAGCATGCTGTGTGCAAGGCCTGAGCAGCACCTACTGCCACGACAACACCACCCACTCATATCCCACCAGTTACTTCCAGACCCACAGCCACCAATCTCCCATTTGATTTTGAAGTCATGGTCATTTTCGACTACGAAAGATGAACAAAAACAACAACATCCACCTATTAATTCCTGCCTATTAGCCTGCGCTCCACTCCCTTCCCTTCTCCCCAACTTTTTATTCAGACATTTGCTTGATTTTCTGTGCTCCTGAAGAACTTAGGCCTTAAACGCCAACTTTTACTTTCCACAGATACTGCCAGACCTCCTGAGTTATTCCAGAATTTTCTGTTCATTAAATTTTATGTTGTCTTCTTCTCTTTCAATAGCGATATGTTCAGGAGGGACTTAAAGTCTCCTTTTGGGATAATAATGAGCATAATTAAAAAGTAAAAATATTGCAAACTTCAAAGTAATCCCAACAACCATTGCCTTCTTAACCTCATAATCAATACATGAACTAAATCCAATGCCAAATCTACTTGTACCAATGTTTCTGTTGAATCTTGCCAGGGAAATAATCTCAATTGGATGAAAGATAAATACAATATACAGAACTGTATTAGATCTACAATGCAGGTCCTTGTAATGTGTAATTTTTCAATTATGTATTGTATCATCATCTTTGTGAACAAGCAAACATTTATCTAATTGCTAAAAAATGCCGTTCCAAATACATTTACTTCTTATCAATTTTGATGTATGGACATGCCATTCATTTTTGTGAAAATTATAAATTAAATAATGTACTGCAGATGCTATAAATTTGAGGCAAACCAGAAAATACTGGAAAATCATTCAAGTCAAGCAGCATCTCTGAAGTGTGAAATAGACTAAACAGGTTGATGCCTGCTGATTGGAACCTTCAATGGTTCTGATAAAGGACCAGTTTTCAGTGAAACAATAAATAATTTCTCTCTTCACAGTTGCTAATAAACTTGTTGAATTTTCTAGCAGTTTCTGGTTCTTTTTGTTTGAAGAAGGTAGTTGGTAACCCTGTCTGAATGAAAACATTTAATCTGATATTTGCAGATCTTCATCTTAAGATGCAACTTGAGTGATATAAATGTTTAAGGCTTACCAGTAATATAAACAAGCGCATCCCAAGGTATTTTCCCTTCTTGACAGTAGAGGTTTAAATTGAGAAGAGCACATTCACAATCACCATCACTGAATTCATAACAGATGTTCCAACCCAATGGACCAAACTTCTTCCTTTCCTATATCAATACATCACTATTTCAGATCAGGAGGCTATGTAACAATGAAATTAAAAAAAAACATGTGATGAAATTAAAATAAAACAAAAAAAATGCTTGAAATAATGAGCAGGTCAGGCAGCATCTATGGAAAGAAAAACATTTAATGATGCAGGATGAAGACCATCAGAACTGAGAAAAAGAAAACAAATTATTCTTGGTGAAGAGAAACGGGGATCCCGACAGATCCAGATATCCACCTCTCTGAGTTTGGTTCCACAACTTTCCCCAGCCTGGAGAGAACACAGTAACTTCCATTATATCTAACAGGAGATGATGAAAGAGACTGTAGAATGCAGGGCCTGACAACACATGGACCAGCAATAATCACACCCCAAGGTTCAGCGCACATCATCTGTTTGACCAACACCAACCCTGACAAGCAGCTTCTTCACCTGCTGCAGGTGATTTATTTTGCAAGAGTTCCAGGGGACAATACAGGGTTATATCAGGTTTCTAATACAGTCACACATAGCCCAAACTATGTGGGCATATGATTCAGTTAGCACAATATATGAAAGAATGCATTTGTTGATAAAATAATAAGTCTGAACTGCTAAAACAACTCACTGAGACTCTTAATTTATAAATAATATTTATTTTAAATGTATGCATGTATTGTACACGACTGTATGTTTGTTATGTCTATGTGTTTGAACTTGTGAACCAAAGATTACTGTTTTTGTAGGATTGTACTGGTACAATCGAATGATACGTGAACTTGAGCTTCAAAACCATGAGCAAATAGATGAGCAGTATATACAAAAGGATTGATGCCATAGCCTCAGGTCATCCAGTTAGAGCTTCCATATGATTTAACATATGAACAAACAAGGCCCAACCACCAAAGTACACGTGTTCAGTGTCATCCCCTAGAGGCAGAGATCAGCTGACAGTTTACGAACGAGACTTACCTGAATCACAGCATGAAAGAAACAAATACCAAAAATAAGCCTCCTCCACTTCCTTCCCAAGACATGCTCCTCAAAGAAAGTAGGAGCAATCTCTGTGAAAGTTCGCCGGATGTTAGCACGAAGTCCTTTTGGAGGTTCGTTGGTGACCTGAAGGACAATAAGTAAAGTTACCCAACCTCTTCCACTGAGCCCCTATTTTGCTGGTTAACTTCCACAAAACATTAGACCCTGCTAAAAAATAAGATTAAAATTCAGTAAACTCAGAAATTCATATAAAGATTTCATCAATTAATTTATTAGTAGCTTGAGATACTCAGAAGAGCTTTATTTGTAACAATGTATATGGATCACAATCTGCAGAGTGGCTCAGCTAGCACAACACTATTTCAGTGTCAGCGACCCAGGATTCAATTCTGGAGCTGTTGTTAGGAGTTGGTATGTTCTCCCCATATCCGTGTGGGATCTTCCTGTGTTCTCTGGTTTTCTTCCCTTTTCACACGGGTGTAGTTGGGCAGCACAAACTCATGGGCCAGAAGGGAAAGTTATCTAAATTAATTTAAAATTTTTAAAATACATTTAAAATTGTGAGGCATCTGCAAAGATTATAGAGCACAGCTCAATAAATCTTCAACCAAACAGAGAACATTAAAAGGTACAATTGGAATGAAAGCCCAATGGCCCAATTTTTCACTCAGCATCAAATGAATAGGATCATCTGTATATTACATCTGTATATTGCCATCTGCCTATTTTCTTTGCAGTTTTGCTTTGGAAAACATTTTTCTAGAAGTTAGCTAAACATTACCTCACTCTAAAAAGATTGCAATATTGGTTGTAAGCAAGTGTGCTGAAGAACAAGCATGGCTTCCACCCAAATGCTTATTGTTGCTTGCTGCCCAGATAAATATATTTAACTTCATTTGGCTGTTAATGGCTTGCTATGCAACAACCACCAAAGGGCTACAAGCCCTTCAAGATATATTTCCCACAGTAGCCGGATAACAGCAAGACAAACGATGGCTGCAACAGAGAAAAGAAAAGCTATAAAGGAGAAAAAGACCGAAGTGATCCTCAGAAACTCTACCTCTGGGAAATATGCAGTTAATGCTGCTGAACAGAGGAAGCTTGGACTTCAAGACACTACTTCCCTGAAAGTTGCAACACAGGTGGATATGTTGGTGAAGAAGGCAGTGTGGGATGTAGAAGTCAGGACATGGAATATAAAAGTTGGGACATCATGGTATAACAAAACACTGGTGAGATCAGACACAGAGTACTAGTTTTTGTCTCCCACCTATGAGAAAAATATGGTGTGAAAAGAAGATTTGTTTGGATGTGGCTTTAATTACTACAATTAAAACGGTCATAATTTTGTAATGTTGAATTCAGTTGTGCTCTTTGATGTGAATACTACCAGGATTGACAGAAACAAGGGGTTGGGTATGACATGAAGTTAGCAAATTAACGCGGGTTCATTGGCAGTTCAGTATCCTGAAGGTAAACAAGCAGAGGAAAATAAAGTTAGCATCTATAGATGAGGTCCAGCTATAGAAATAATTCTGACATCTCAGTGATCGATTGGATAGATGGTGCCAACCATTTGCCAAACATTCAGAAAGAATCCCTGGATCATGCTTGTTGATTTGGAGTATTTCTGTATTTGAATTGTGGTGAAATGCACCATCTAGTGGACCTGTAAAATTTCAAACACTTGCTGGTTCACTCAGTGCAACATAAAATCTTAGTAAATCATCGGATAAATTATCTTTTTTATTATCACAGGAAATGCAATAATGAAACAACAAAAAGCTTTTGTAAGTAGCAAAATCCTCTGCATCAAAAGATGGCTGAGAATGTTAAGGAAATAGCAGATCTGCTTCAAAAAGATGAATTAAATTATTTACTTCAGTTTTAATCATGTTAGCTGACCATGACATTTAAAAAGTATTAAACATCACATGCAACCATTACAGTCATCAAAGCTGTGAGTGACGTCGAAGGTCAAAGACTTCCAATGGTGAAATCTCCAGACAACATTACCAAAGGTGCTACTGTTGATCTAGCAACATTGACCTTCCATAATCTGAATTAAAAAGGTAGCTTCTTATTAGTCATTTACTAGAGATTGAGACGACTTGCTATCAGTTCACTTCCATGAGTTCTGTGTAGCTAGTGAGCCCAATTTGGAACCACAGTCCCAAACACAAATGATGCAGCAGCTGGCTCAAAGAGTGGGTGTGGACAGCTTGAGAATCTACCACTGGGCATTGAATGTGTGCTTAGTGAATGGTGGATTGTGTCCTAATCAAATAGGGTGCTTTGCCTGGATGCTGATGAGCTTTGTGACTACCGCTCTCAACCTGGCAGTTAAAGAGCATTCCTTCACACTCTGAATTAGTGCCTTGTAGTTGGTAGGAAGATTTTGGGGTGTCAGGGATGTTAAGAGACTTCTGGGAAAAGTTCAACAATACTTAAATCATAAAATCAAATATCAAAATAAGTTTTTAAAATAGATATTGGGCAATCAAGCTCAACAGATGAAGATAAAGGGGTTGAAAATAGACTCAGCAAGATAGCAGCTGATTGGGCAATTGAATTCAACAGTTAAAAGGCAATGATGGTCCCCTTGCAGAATGGGTCATCAGGGAAGCCAGCAGTAATCTCTGATGACTTCATTTGCGAGAAGTACATCCAGCTACAGCCCCTGACAAATAGAGCTAAGGAATTAGATCTGGAGTTGGATGAACTCTGGATCATATGGCAGTTACAGGGATGCTATCACACCTTGGAGGCAGGAGAAGGGTAAATGGGTGACAGTCACGAGAGGGAAAGGGAAAAGGCAGTCAGTACAGGGCACCTCTGTGGTCATTTCCCCTCAAAACAATTATAGCATTTTGGATAATGTTGGGGTGGGGAACTTGCCAGGGACAAGACATGGTGATCAAGTTTCTGGAATGCAGTCTGGTCCTTTGACTAAGAAGGGAAGTGAGGTGAAGAGGCAAGCTGAGTGATAATGGATTCAAAGTTGGGGGACAGATAAGAAGTTTTGTAGAAAGGATTGAGAATCCACATTTGTATATTGCCTCCCTGGTACCAGAGTCCAAGATATCTCAGAATGAGTTCACAGCATTCTTAGGAGGGAGGATGAGCAACCAGATATCACATTCCATGTAGGGACAAATGGTGTGGGTAAAAAGGGTGAGGAGGTCTTCAAGGAGAGTTCAGGTAGTTATGTTGAAGGACAGGACATCCAGGATTGTGATCTCAGGATTACTACTTGTGCCACATGCCAGTGAGGTTAGAAATATGAGAATAATGCAGCTTAACATGTGCCTAAAGAGATGGTGCAGTTGGGAGGGCTTCAGGTTTTTGGATCATTGGGTTCGCTTCCAGGGAAGGTGGGACCTTTTCTGATGGGACGGTTTGCATCTCAACCAGAGAGGGAACTAATATTCTTGTGGGAAGGTCTGCTAGTGATACTCAAGGGGGTTTAAATTAGATTTGCTGGGGAATCCCAGAGCAGATAGAGGGTGATGTGAAAATTACATGTTACATGTAACATCAGAAGTCAACAGGTTGTATATGGTGGAAATTTTTTAAGATGCATCTATTTCAATGCAAGGAGTATTGTAGGAAATGCAGATGAGTTTCAAGCATGGATTGGCATGTGGAAATATGCCATTGTGACCATTAGTGAAACTTGGTTGCATGAAGTGCAGGACTGGCAGCTTAATGTTCTGGGCTTCCATTGCTTCAGATGCAATAGAATGGAAAGGGATAGAAGGGAGATGAGTGACATTGCTCGTTGGGGAAAATATCACAGCTACGCTTAGGCAGGACAGACCAAGAGGGTTCATCTACTAAGGCTATATAGGTGGAGATGAGGAACGGGAAAGGTATGGCCACACTCATGGGGTTACATTATAGACAGCCCATTAGTCAATGAGAATTGAAGGAGCAAATAATTTTGAGAAATAGCAGACAACTGCAGGAAACATAAGTTTGTGATAGTAGGAGATTTTAACTTTCCACATATTGACTGGGACTCCCATACTGTAAAAGAGCTGGATGGCTTGAGAGAGAGAGGTACCAACTAGAGAGAGTGCAATACTGGATCTCCTATTAGGGAATGAGACAGGACAGGTGACAGAAGTATATGTAGGGGAACATTTTGGGTCCAGTGATCGTAATGCCACTAGTTTCAAGTTAATTATGGAGAAGGATAGGTCTGGGCCTCTGGTTGAGATTGGAGAAAGGCCAATTTTGAGGAAATTAGAAAGGATCTAGTATGTGTGGATTGGGATAAGTTGTTTTCAGGCAAGAATGTGAAGAAGATCTTCAAAAGTGAAATTTTGAAAGTACAGAGTTTGTTTATACTGTCAGGATTAAACACAAAGTTAGCAGCCATAGGAAACCTTAGTTTTTGACAGACATTGGGGATCTAGTTTAGAAGAAGAGAGAGGTGTATAGCAGGTATAGGCAAGGTGGAGCAAATGAGGTACTTGAGGAGTATGAAAAATGCAAGAGAAACCTCAAGAAATAAATCAGGAAGGCTAAAAGAAGGCTTTGGCAGAAAATATGAAGGAAAATCCTAAGGGTTTCTACAGATATATTAAGAGCAAGAGGATAGTAAGGGATAAAATTGGTCCCCTCAAAGATGAGAGTGGTCTGCTATGTATGGAGCCAAAAGAAATGGAGGAGTTCTTAAATGTTTTTTTCATCAATATTCACTCAGGAAACTGACACAGAATCAAGTGAAGTAAGGAAAACAAGCAGTGAGGTAATGGAACCTATATAGATTAAAGAGGAGGAGGTGCTTGCTGTCTTAAAACAAATACGGATGAATAAATCCCCAGGGCCTGTCAAGATATTCCCTCAGAATAAGGAAAGGTAATGTAGATTTTGCAAGGGCTCTGGCAGAAATATTCAAAATGTCCTTAGCCATGGGTGAGGTGCCAGAGGATTGAAGGATAGCTCATGTTATTCTGTTTTTTTTTTAAAAAGCTGCAAAAGTTACCCTAGAAATTATAAGCTAGTGACTCTGACACCAGTAGTAGGTAAATTATGGGAAGGTTTTCAAAGAGATTGATATACAAGTATTTGGATAGCTAGGAACTCATTAGGGATAGTCAACATGGTTATGTGTGTAGTAGTTTGTGTTTAACCAATCTTATAGAGTATTTTGAGGAGGTTACCAGGAAGGTTGAAGAAGGATAGGCTGTGAATTTTGTCTACATGGACTTTAGTAAGGTCTGTGCTGCAGGGATAAGATATGGGAAGCCTATATTACACTGCTGGTATTTCTGCTATGGAACCACCATATGTCAACGTATTCTGGTCCACTATCTCATTCAATATTTAATGTTCAAACTTAAAATTAGGATTCAAGAAACCACCATTCAAATGTTTGATATATTTCACTAATCTATTTTAGTAGATAAAACACCATGTAACTTTTAGATTCCTAGTCAGCTGCCTGATCATGACTGAAGACAGGAATGAGAAATGAAGGATCAGAAGTAGTTTTTATTTGTCAAAACTGAAGAATAAAACTGAAAATGTAATTAGAAGAAAAAATGCAGACAAATACATTTTAGTTGAACCAAATCTAGCAAAATCCCTGTTATCTGGAATTCAATCAAAGGGCACCCTTAAGCAACTGGCAAAAAAAATTGTGGAAAATACAATACAAATGTTTAAAATTGGTGCCTCTAGTGGTCAGTTCACCAATCCATGCAGTCTCAAGCAATTGGCAAATTCACTTATCTGTCATCTACCAATCCCCATAGGGACGAGATACTGGAGGTTTTGCTGTAAATATTCATATACTTCTTTACTTTGCAAACCATATAGTAATTAAAATATTGTCTATATTATTCTGCCATTATCATTAGTTCACTTAGGTTGTTATTAGGTTGTTAGGCTCGTTCATGAATCATAACCATCAGAAAAAGAGCCATCATGGAAACATAATTCTCACTAAAATTGGTGCAACTTCCACCACACAGAGAATAATAATGACCTCTGTAATAGATATGAATTTTATATGGATTGTATAACAACTTGGGGTAGTTTTATTCTCACTGATAAGCTACCCAGAATATTGATAAAGAAAAGGGCCATGGCAGCATAATGGTTAAGAAACCAGACCAGCAGACTGAAGTATATGTTTGAATCCATCACAGCAGAAGGAGAATATAAATCAAAGTTTTTAAAAAATAGTTAAAATTCATGAAACTGCAGATTGTTGTACACATCCATGTGTTGATCAATAATATGATTTGGGGAAAGAAAACTGCCATCATTACCTGGTCTGGCCTACTTGTGAGTCCAGACCCAGCAAGGTGGTTGGCTCTTAACTGCTCTCTGAGTTCATTGCAATATCCAGCAACATCCAAAATTAATAGGATTATTGTGAATTATTGGAAAAAAAATAGATAATATTTTTGTTATTAAACATCTTCAAAGGAAATGTGCCTCTACTTTAGCAAGTTAATTTTGTTACAATATTTAACTGCAATCTTCAGTATGTATTACCTTGACTGAATTCTGTAAAACTGTCACAGGAAAGGTGTTAGTTGGCATTGAGCTCAGGAACAGTCTGAAATTCTCATGAATAACAGCATCTAAGGAAAATCAAACATTTTTTTCCAGTTAATTGTCAGTGACTCTGTAAATAATGAGAACTTTTTTTTTAAAATCCTACAAGCACGCAAACTAGTTGGAAATGCATTCACTTTTCTGTAGATCTTTCTGTTTTAATCAAAGTTCTGACTGCTATGTATTTCTATAAAATAAGTTAAGGGCAAAGTAAACTCATGAATGTCCAGTAAAGCAAAAGGAACCCTTAAGAATGTGTGGATCCACAAGAGATGGGCAAGATATTACATTATTACTACCCACCTGCATTTACTGGGCAGAAGGTAATGGAAGCTAGGGAGTTCAGAGAAAATAAAAATGAAGTCCAGAAACATTAATTTTATGAAAGTGTTGGTAGTCTAGAGGCATATGAAGGTTGATATATATCCAGGGCTTGACCAACTAGATCAAAGAATACTGTGGAAATTCAGGAAACAAATTGCTACATCCCTGTCAATGATTTCCTTAGATACATGAGGTACCAGAAGACCAGAGGGGTACAAGGACAAGCAGGAAACTACAGGCTGTTGATCTTAACATCGATGGTGGGAAAGTTACTGGAAAGGATTCTCAGAGATAGGATTTTTTTGTGCATTTGGAAATAAAAGGGCTTCTTAATATAATCAGCATGGCTTTGTGCATGGGAAATTGTGTCCCATGAATTAGATTTTTGAGGAGGTGACAAAGAAAAATGATGGTATTAGATGGTCAGTTTTGGCTATGTGTTGCTTTTGACGTGATTGGCTAGTTCAGAAGGTTAAATTACATGGGATCGAGGATGAATTAGCCAATTAGATACAAAACTGGCTTGGTGGAAGCAATGAGAAGATGGTTCTGGAAGGTTATTTTCAGATAGGGAGCCTGTGAGCAGTAGTGTTCCAGCGAGATCGGTATGAGATCCCCTGTGATTCTCACATCTATTAATGTTTCAAATGAGAATGTCGGTGGTCTGATGAGATGGTTTGCAGATGCCACCAAAACTGGTGGTGTGCTGGACAGTGAAGAAGTTTGTCAAGTGGAGAATTTAACTTAGATAAGTATGAAGTGATGAATTTTGATAAGTTAATTCAGTGTAAACAAAATTAATTGATCAAAGACTGAGTATTATTTCACAGGCTTTATTTCACATAAAATATCATAGCAGGTAGGCGGCTGTCTCCACTTGTTTGACTCTGAAATCTACTTCTACAAGCACATATACTTATACAGAGAGACAAACAACTTTTTTGCAGAAAACAGGATTACATCATGGAATAAACTTGTTGAAAACTACATCAAGAAATTTATTGCAATTTTTGCCTTTTAAAATCTTACTTTTGTCTATTTTGAAAAGAATGCTTGAATAAACCACTGTTAGCACCCTTGACTGCAGTTAAGGCTACAATTTAGCTTCTAAATAATATCTTGTTGAACAGATGCTGTATTAAAACAGGTTGTCAGCCAGTTATGTTTTTGACAGTCTCAAGCCTCTCTTCATAAAATTTCTTCCACTGCAGGACAAAAACGGCAGATGACAGGCTCTGAGGAACATTCTAGTACAGAGAGGCAAAAGTAGATTGTTTTGTGAACATGGTGACAGAGGTAGACAAGGTGGTGTAGAATACTTATGGCATGCTCATCTTATTCGAACAGTGCATAGAAAACCAGAGTTGAGATGTCATGTTGTACATGACAGTGGTGAGACCACACATGAAAGATTGTCTGCAATTTTTCTCTCCTTACTATAGAAAGGATGTGATTAATCTAGAGACGGTGTAGAAAAGAGTCACAAGGATATTGCCAGAACTGATGGCTTGAGTTGAAAAGAGAAACTGAGTAACTGTGACTGCTTCTGAAGAGAAGGAGCTGAGGGATGACCTGACAGTGGTTTATAAGATCGTGAGAAATATAGATATGGTAAATGGTCTCAGTATATTTCCCTGGGTTGGGGAGTTTTGAACTTGAGAGCATTAGTTTAAAGCAAGAAAGGAAAGTTTTCAAGGGGACTTAAGGTGGCAAGTTTTTCACTAAGTTGGTAGTGGCATGGTCAGTCCCAAGGGGGAGGGCATTCATGAGCATGGCCCCTCCTTGTGCGGTGTTGTGCCCACATGCACTTGTGCGGCACGGCTCCTCCTTGCAAGATGCTGTGCCCCCATATGCTCGCGACCATCCCTCACCATCAGACCCACTCCCACCTGCATCACTAACGTGCATCAAGCATCACAAGTGTCCAGCTTGACCCACACTAGTGACTCACCATGCAATAAAAGCAGCACTTTTAGCTGGTCAGAGAGTTTATGGCTGTTGGACTGTGCCCTACCCAGTTACCCTAATACCCTCCTCTTACACTCGTTCTGGTGCTGACCATGGGTAGTGGGCAGAAAGAATGTGTTGTTCGAGGAAGTAGTAGAGATGGATACAATTCCAAAGTTTAAAAGACATTTGATAGGTACATGAACAGGAAAGTTTTAGTGGGATATGAGCTAAATGTAGGCAAATGGGACTAGCTCATTTTGACCATGGACTAGTTGGGCTCAAGGGCCTGAGCCTGTGCCTTATAACTCTGACGCTAATGAGTTCAATTGTCTATCAGAAGTTTGGTCAATGAGTATACATTATTAAGCATGGAGTAGATTTGATCACATCACTCAGGTTGAAGAACTCTGCATAAGTAGATATCAAGCCAGCAAGGTGATCTAGAAGACACATCTGCAGAGGCATTGGTCCAGCCCAAACAGGGAAATGAATGGTTGAGATTATAAGACACCCAAGACAGCTTCAGCAATCTGAAACCAGCAAACCAGTTAAAGGTTGCTGATCAAATGAGACAAGTACAGAACATAGGAGTTTAAAGCCAAATTATAACTACCTGGAATAATGAGAGAAAGTAAATACAAAATGAAAATCCATCAAAAAGAGACCGTTCATCTTTGGGAGCAGGTATTGCAATTAAGGCTTAGATGATGATGTACATGCTGATGTAGATGGAATTTGACAACAGTCTATCCAATGGGGATTGCACAGCTTCAGCTGGATAGAAAACTAAGCTGTTAAATGTGAGCTCTTCCCAGGAGTAGGTTAGTCAATGGTTGACAGAAGTATGTCTGTATAATATGTTAAGAAATAACAAGGAATGTAGCAGAAAGTTAAAGAATGTGGTGAGGCAGCCTGGCAATGAGTATGAAAGTGATATTTCCACATGGAACTTGGAACAAGAGTAGCTATAATTAGCAAAGGATAAAGGCATAACATTCATGCTGAATACATCCTTTGGGAGTTATGGATTTATTGCTGGTTCTGCCATGTTATCTGACTTAATAAGAGTATTTTCCTTTTTTTAAAGCAGGTTTTGCATGAAGCTATCAATGAAATACCATGATAGAGATGATACAAATTTCTCATCTGAAAGATTATGGAAGCTAAGGAATTGAAGCAAATGAGTTGTGATGTCCTGGACTACATCCAAATTATGAGAGAGGAGGTATTTGTGACATTTGAGCAGATTAAGGTGGATGTATTTCCAGAGTCTGTAGAACACTTGGGAAGTAACTGTCAAGCCCTTGCAGAGAAATTTGGCCATCGGCAATAGGAAATTTTGACAAATGGAGAGTGAATAAAGTTTTATTTATTTAAGAAAAATGGACAAGCATACTGAGACTATTTTTTAGCTGGGATGAATGCCCTGAATATTCCAAACCCAGTTCACATATACTCACTTGGCTCTGTGAATGCCTTAATTATTTCTTCCATGGCTAACATCCACGATACTGCAAGATGACAATTTTGAAGAAATACCCAGTTCCCCATTTTTAGGGCTTCTTCAATCAGTTTTTCAGCAATGGGTCCTTGTCCTTGCCCCAGGGAAATAGACTCCACCCTGCAAAGGAAAGGCAAATAAGAAGCCAAATACTCTTGCCATGGTGAAGCAACAGATTTATTGAAAGAGAGATACAAGTACTACAGAAGCTGGAATCTTGAGTCAACAAAGAAAAGCTAGAGAAGTTAGCTCTATGAAAGCACCTATGAAGAGAAATGGTCAAAGTTTCGGGCCAGGACCCTTTGTCAAGACTCATTGTGAGATTACATACAAATTCAAAACCAAAAACTGGTTCAGGCTTTGTTACAGAATGGTCTGGATTAATAGGCTGGAAATATAAATGGTGGAGGGGCTTCATCTTTCCAGCATTTGGTCCTAATCATCTCACTTTCATTATCAATGTCTAATCCTTTTACAGCTTCACCTGAACTAGACAAACCTGGGGACTGCTTGTTTCTTTTCCAAGTGAAGGCCAATTCTGATATTAACTATCTCTTTCCACTGACGCACTAAATTCATCAAATCATCAGAAGGTTACATCATGGAAGAAAGCCATTCATCTTATGAAATCTGTGCTGACTCTATGCAGGAGTAATCCTCTTCCCCTCTCTACAACCCTGCAAAGCAGAATCAAAACTTATTCTGACACTGACCATCTCTTCCAGATAAATGTTGTTATGAGAATCACAATTGGTCATTGCCTGCGTGAATGATTCTTTATTTCTGTCCTGTTCAGATCCATTCACTTATCTCTTTCTCTTGCATATTCATGATTGTCTCCGTGTGTTTCCTGCTCTTCCCTTGAAATACAAGATAAAAGTTTCTACCTTCTCCCATCATTACATCACTTGTTCTTTATTTCAATCTCTGGAGTTATATGAGTGACTAATATCCATTAGTAACCAGTAACTCTCAACCTACTTTAACTGCATTTTCTACCATCCCACCTCTGATCAGAACTCCATTTCATTTTCCTAATTTCTCCAGCTCCATTGCATCGATTTGAACAAATCACCTTTTCAAATTATGCTGTGCCAGACAGGAAGTCTCATTAAGGTAGACATATAAGATCATGTACTTCCTGTCCTGCCTTTTGAACCACAATAAAGTTCCCATTCTCCCATCCTTCTAACCTAAATCCAATTAATCAACCTCGACGTTCTTAAGCACTTCCAGCATAATGAAAGATACATTGTTCTCTCTTTCCCTATAAGAAGTTGTGAACAACCAGTTCCTCCACTATACCAGTGGTTCCCAAACTTTTTTGGGCTGCCGCACCCACCCCCCCCCCCCCCACCCTTGGCTCCCAGGCCACATCCCTAGCAACTCCCACATACAAACAACGAACACACACCTCGTTCTTGGTATTAGGTTTTCCACAAATTTCAAACAACAATTAATCTAACACTATATACAAGCGTATGTATTTCACAAATAAATCAATTTATTTAGCAATATGAAAGGGTAAATTTACATCTCAACTGTAACTACGTTGTCTTTGTGCCATCAGGAGCTTGATGGGCATGTGGCCAGGGCAAGGATCAGTTGTTGGGAGCTCGATAGCGGGGAGAGGATCAGCCATCAGGTATTGAATAAGCAGGCAGCCGGGGCGAGGATCCAAGATAACGCCATCAGTAGCTCGATGAACATGCAGTCAGGGCTAGAATCAGCTGTTGGGAGCTCGATGGGCAGGTGGCCAGAGTGGAGATCAGCCATCGGTAGTTCGATGGGCAGGTGGCATGGGCAAGCCTCAGCTTTGGGTGCTGAATAGGCGGGCGGCTGGGGTGAGAATCAGCCGTCGGGGGCTAGATGGGCAAGCAGCTGGGGCAAAGATTTGCAATTGGGCCATCAGGGCCAAAAATAGTGGTTCAGTGTATTTACACGTAATTTAAATGTACATTACAACCTGAAGATAATTTGAAATTCTTACAAACATGGTGTCTTGGCCCTTGCAGACATGAATATGGGTGTGTCTTGTCCCGAGCATGTCATCAAGAAACAAACAAACATTCACCACCCCTGACTGCCCCCTTTCTCCTCACCGCCCCCTTCAATCTTCCACTTCCCCCACTTTGGGAATCACTACATTATACCCTGATACCCTCAACAATTTCAGTAGCACTTTGCTCAAAATCACAAGTGCACTATCTGCCCTTTTATCTCTTTTTTTGGACTTCCTGGGACCTCAAACATTTTCTGGTGAAATATTGATATACTTCCTTTCAATTTCAAATGCTGTTCTTGTTTATAGTGTAATCTTTTCTATTTTTCTAGGGAAAATGGGTATGCCAAGACAATCAAAATTTGAAATTTTGCTTAAGTGGTACAAAAGATTTTATTTCAGAAATGTATAAATTACTACAAAGTAAAATGCCTAAATTAGATATTCATAAATTGAGATTAAAATGGGAAAAAAATTTGGGAATAATAATTGATCAAGATGGTTGGAGAACTCTTTGTAGGGATAGTATGACTAGATTGTCAATGTGAGATATAGATTAGTCCATTATAATTTTATATATCAGTTGTATTTAACTCCTCAGAAATTAAAGAAATACAAATTTTTTTTTCAGATTTATGTTTTAGATATTGTAAAGAAGTAGGTTCTCTTCTACATTCAACTTGGTTATGTGATAGTGTTATTTTGGACACGACTGAAGGAATTTTTAGAGAAAGTTTTAAAGATTCAATTACCAATGGATCCAATATTATTTTTCTTAGGTAATGTTAAAAAGTTAAGTTTGAAACTGAGGTTGACCAGGAACCAAATTGTGTTTTTAAGATTAATATTGGCTGTAGCAATAAAATGTATAGCTATTACCTGGAAGAATGAGATTGATTTGGGATTGCAGAAATGGCATATGGAAATGAGATCTTGTATTCCATTGGAAAAAAAAGTATAATTTACGTGATAATTTATTTTTTTTGTTTGGAAAGTGTGGATCCCTTATTTAGATTATATGGGTATAAAATTTTGAATTTCTTGTAGCTCTTTGTGGTGATGTTGCTCTGATTCATGGCAGTTGATTATATTTTTGATTGTTTAAATCTCTCCTTTTTTCCCTCTTTTTTTCTTTTTGGGATTATTGGGTGAGAGGAGGGTGGGTATTGGGGGTGATGGGAGGAGGGGAGGGGGGGTTGTATTTCTTTATTCAAATTTTTAAATAAAGTATTCAAAAAAAGGAAAAACGGGTCATAATTTTGTGACATATATCCATACATTCTGAAACTCGTTTTCCATTAGCCAGTTGTCTATTAGTTTCTATTTCCAATTGTTATGAGCCCAGAGGACCCCAAAAACCAGAAGCAATAGATATTCACGAAGACAAATGGTTACTTAAACAAGAGTTGCTTTTAATTATCTTTAAACATGAAAACAAGAATAACTTACTACTATTAACTTAACCCCCTTCTAATTCTAAGCACAAGTGTATGTAATGTGTGTATGTTTAGAAAAGGTCTTTGATTCAGAGTCCAATCTCACTTCTTACTCTTCCAACTTCACTGGTTTCCAGCAATTCTTATACTGTGAGCAGAATTTAAATTTGGTGCTTGAAAGGTAAATGTTTACCGCTCAAGAAGGTTCTTGTCAGTTTTCAGAGACTTGTTGTTCTTGGACACAAACTGATTCCATCTAGTCAGCCACATCAGCCGAAGAAACTTGCCCCATCAGGGATGATAACCTTTCTTTCAGGTCACCACAGAGTTCCTTTTTTTTTCTCTTATTTCAAATGAAATATTAGGCAGCCAGTCCTCTCCTCTTGTATGGACCACAAGGTCTTTGACCAGGTTGAACTAAGAACTCACAACCTGTCTTCAAAATGGGGTTTTTCCACAAGCTTGCCAGCTTGTCCTTTTTCAGTCCCAGCTGCTGTTGCTAAATGTAGCACTGTAGAACTCAATTCTCTCTCTCTCTCTCTCTCTCACACACACACACACGCACACACACACAGAGAAAAAGCCTGTTTGACTCTCTCTATTTTCAAAATCACATGACCCTCTTAGAACAGCAAATTGCACTCAGACAGCCTTTTACTCCGAACCTAATCCTCCAAGTTCTTTCATCTGTTGCTTTTCAAAACAACAATCCCTTGGGCACTCATCAAATTTTTGTGAAGGCACTTGGAGCTGGGCCTGTCTGGCTTGAGCAGAGCTCCAGTCTTTTTAAATAAGATCTGTTTTGGTGTTTGTATGTTACCTGCACTAAAAACCTGCCACAATATATCTCCTTTAAAACATATCTATTTACAATATAAAATACAACATAATCTGGCCTCCAATGTCTGCTTCTGGATTGTTTCATTAAAGCTCAATGTTAGGTCAAGGATAAGAACAATCTTCAAATTGCTTACAGCCATACCCATAGCAGATTATTACAAAGCATGTAAGTAAACTAACAATGCACAGGAAGAAGGCTGTTGGCTCACAGCAGAAGGCCAATTGACAGGCATATGGTCCAGGAGCTGACAAGACAATACCCTAAAAGACACTTGGTATAAAGATAATCTGTTAAATAATATGACATCTATCAATGCAAACGGTTGTTCAGAGATACTCTGAGCTTTGTATCATAAGAGAATACAATAGGGCTGTGTAAATTAGACTGCAATGAAATCCCCAGGAGGAGACCAAAGCAGATTCCGAACTGGAAAATATGCCTCTTATTACATCAAAACAATCATGGTTATATGTTAATCAAAAATTGGTGTGTTTGTATATCCAGTGAACCACCCCCACAATACCAGTGTATAAAAGGATGCTTTGCAAAGCTAACCTCTTTGTCCTCAAATGCTTTTAGACTAGCGATATGAACTACCTTGTACCATTAAATGTGTTTTTTTATATTCAGAGAGCCTTGTCAGCTAAGATGTGCCCCAATAGAATGATACATTTACAGTAAAAATCCCTGGTATCCAGAATTCAAGCAGCCAGCAATCTAAACAATCAGCAAAAAAAAATCAAGGAAATAAATAAGTAAAAGTAAAATAAATAAGAATAAATAAAAATTTAAGATTGTAAAAGTAAATACAACCCATTGGTGAAGATGAGAGCAAACATTCAGCCAGTGGAATGCCCATTCATGCTCCACCTGCAGCAGTTGTTTGAACAAAGTTTCAATAAAGTTGAGTTTAAATAAAATGGCATTGCCCAGGATGAAGAGCCAGCCAATGCCACTCACCACTGGGGTGACTCTCCCAAAGTGTCTCCCTATCCCTGCCTAGTAAGATTTTTTTTAATCTTTATTGGTGTTAAGTATATTAGTCAGGCTTGATGTGTAAACTTGGGGGAGGGGGGTTAATTATAATGGCGACACAGTTAGCATAGCGATCATCGCAACACTGTTACAGTGCCAGTGTCTGAGGCTCGAATTTAAATTTATATTTTTTTAAGTTATGGGAATTACCTGATTAAAGTGAACATTACATAATTAAGGACTGCAAGAGTGCATCTCAGCCAAATGGAAATGTGCATATAGAGCATCCATGATCCCCATGGATGCCAGACACTGGGGATTTTACTGTATGTAGAAAATACCAAGAGGAACATGCACTTTGGCCCATCATGTCTGTGCCACCCATGATGCCAATTTAACTAATCCCATCTACTTACAAAAGGCCTGTATCTACTTACACATGGCCTGTATCCCTTTGGTCCATGCCTGTTCTTCTAAATGTTTAAATGCCTCTTAACTGTTGTTACTCTATCTGCTTCTACCAACTCCCCAGGTCAAGGTTCCAGGCACCTCCCACCCTCTGTGAAAAAATATTTGCCTCGTAAACCTCCTATAAATTCCCCTCCTCTCACATTACAATTATGCCCTCTAGTATTTGACATTTCCTCCCTGGGAAAAATTCTCTTGACTACCTACCTATCCAAGGAACTTCAAAAATTGAACATCCCTGTTTGCCATAAACAGAACAGTAAAAGCAGCTCAACCATTGGTAATGACCAAGATCAAAGAAGGGGCATAAAAAAGTAACAATAAAAATCAGAAGGCCTGAGGTCTGTGAGAAATTTAGAATTCAGCAAAGACAAAATATTTAAGTAGAAGGAGGGAAATAGAATATGAGAGAAATCTTGGAAGGAGCAGAAAAACAAATAAATAAACCAGTGTATTACAGTTCCTGAGATAGGGATTTGAGTTTTCCAAAATCTGATTTAGTGTTCTAAGAGAGGGAATTGAAAACAGAGGCTTGGACAATACTGGGCATCCAGTGGAGAGTTTTGATTGCATTGGCAGTTGAGTGCCTCCAATGGCATAAATATCACTGCCCTCATTCAAAGCACCCTATCACTGACCCTTCAGATTTGATTTTAGTCTTCAACGCAGATATCCAGTAAAAATCCCAGTGAATGTTTTCACACTATTAATTTCAGAGATGGGCATTAGTTATCCAGAGAAAAATATTGTCACATAGACCCAAACAAACATGGAACTTACCTTTCAGCATAATCCCTTTCTTTTGCAAATCTCAAGAATGCTCCCATAGGATCTGAACCAGTACTTAATATGAAAACAAGTGGAGTTTTGTTGGACATATCCTGATAAAGAGTGGCCAGGTCAACTGGAGGATTCTCTATGAACTCTTGCCCAAGAGATTCTATGACAAAATCTGTGATTGCAAAGATGACCTAGAAAAGTGAAAATAAAATGCTTTAAAAAATTATTTTCAGACTATTTGATTTCAGATTAATTTTTTGAGCTGTAAGATATTTTAAGATAGTAAAGATTTTGATCATTTTTGGCAAAAGTAAATCATGATTACCCACCTGTTCCCCGTGTCCCTTAAATCCTGTACCTATCACTGCTTAAAATACATTTAATAAGGTAGCCTCTTTTAATTCATGGTGCAAAAAATTCCACAAACTCACAACTCTCTGAGAGAAGCAATGCCTCCTCGTTTCTATTTCCTCAAAACTTGAAGCTATGTCGCTCAGCTTTAATCTCACCTGTCAGTAGAAATGCTTCCAGGTGGTCTATTCCCTTTATAATTTTATCTGCTTCTATAAGATTTACCCTCTTCCTTCTAAACTCCAATAAGTATAGTCCCAGGTTATGCAATTTTGTCATAAACTCACCCTTTCATTTCTGCAATCAACCTGGGTGAACTCCAGGTGTACCCTCATCAGCACCCTATTCAGTTGCTGCACAACTTCTATGCTCTTAAATTCAATCCCTCCAGCAATATAGGCCAACATTCCATTTGCCTTCTTGATCTCCAAATTTCCATCAGTACCAGAGCACAACAGGGCTCCGTTCAGCTCCCTGTTCTAATCGTTATACACCTATGACTGTGTGGCTCGGTACGACAACAACAAATTTGCTGATGAATACAACGGTAATGGGTTGTATAAAAAGGGACATACAGGGGATGGAGATTGAAAACTTGGCAATTAGTACAAGTCTTTTATTGATGGCAGCACCAAGAACACAGCAGGTCCTGGGTCGTGTGGATCCTTGATGATTGCTGCTGCTCTCTGACAACAGTGTTTTATCTGGATTTTCTCAATAATGTGACGTACTGGGCAGTATCCACTACCTTTTGCAGAGCTTTCTGCTCAAAGGTATTGGTGCTCCCATACCATCGTGATGCAGCCTGTCACCACACTTTCCACTTCACAGCCATAAAAGTTTACCCAGGGATTTTGATGTCATACAAAACCTCCACAAATTATTGAGAAAGTAGATTCATTTACATGCTTTCTTCAAGATGACATTTGTTTTTTGGGTCCAGGATATGTCCTGCAAGATAGTGTGGCAGATTTTGTTGTTTTTGCATTGTATATAGATATGTTTTTTGGAGATACATTGGGGCAGGATTTTTAATGTAGGTCACATACAAACACTTCAAAACAAATCTCATTTAAAATGCTGGAGCTCTGCTCAAGCCAGACAGGGCGGCTCCTGAGGCCTTTGCAAAAACTTTGGGGAGTTAAGTCCAAGAGACTTAACTAATGGATTGTTGTTTTGAAAAGCAACAGATGAAAGAAATCGGAGGAGGAGTTCGGAGCCACTGTCTATCTGGAGTGCAGCTTGCTGTTTTAAGAGGGTAATGTGGTTTTTCCAGTAGAGAGTCAAACAGTCTTTTCTCTGAGAGAGAGAGAGAGAGAGAGAGAGAGAGAGAGAGAGAGAGAGAGAGAGAGAGAGAAATTAGTTCTGCAGTGTTTCAACAGCAGCAGCAGCTGTGACTGGAACAGGCCAAGCTGGAAAGCTTATGGAAATACCCCATTTGGAAAATGGCTTGTGAGTGCTTAGTTCAGCCTGGTCAAACCCCATGTGGTTCATACAAGAGGGGAGAACTAGCTGCCTAATGTTTCACTTGAAATAAGAGAAACAAAAAGGAACTCTGTGGTGACCTGAAGGAAAGAAGCTATCATCTGGAGAACCCTGATGGGACAAGTTTCTTCAGCAAGGCAGTGATTTAGCTGATTAAAAGGGATCAGTTTATGTCCAAGAACAACAAATCTCTCTGAAAACCAACAAGAACCTTACTGAGTGGTAGCCATTTACCTTTCAAGCACCAAAGCCTGGTGAACTTCATAAATGTTAAATTCTGCACACAGTCTAAGAATTGCATTCAACCAGTAAACTTGGAGGAATGAGAAGTGAGATTGGACTGTGAATCAAAGAACTTTTCTAAACTTACACACACATTACTTACATGTGCACTTAGAATAAGAAGGGGGTTAAGTTAGGTAGTTAAGTTAATAGTGGTAAGATAAAGTATGATCCTGTTTTCATATTGAAATATAATTAAAAGCAACTTTTGTTTAAGTAACCATTTGTCTTGGTGAATATCTATTGCTGCTGGGTTTTGGGGTCCTCTGGGCTCGTAACAATAGTGACTCTCAAGAATTTAAATTTGCTCACTTTCTTTACCTCTGATACCCCAATGATCACTGAATCATATACCTCTGGTTTTACTCCCTTACATTCCGCCTTCATGAATGAGGGTGAAGCAATGATGGAGTTTTATGGTGCCATCTGCGAAGCCCAGATGTCCCACCCTGATAGCTACATGATTATAGCCAATGACTTCAACCACAGCAACTGGAAAACTGTTCTACCAAGATTTCAACAGCATGTTAACTTCATCGGCAGAGGATAGAACACCCTAAATCAAGCATACACTAACATCCCTGGTGTGCACAAGGCTGCTGCTCACCCCCACCTTGGATACTTAGACCACATATCTGACCTGTTCACCCCAGCATATAGACCGCTAGCAAAATGGATGGTCAGTTCACAGGGAGTACAGAATGTGGCTGGGGCAAGGGGGTGGAGGAGTGTGGTGGGTGAGACACAGCAGCACTACAGGACTGATTTGAAACTACAGACTGGAGCTGTTTCAGGGAGGTGGCCACCTACAACAGCCATTGAAACAATGACAAGTACATGATCAAGGATGTCAGAGATCAAATGCTACACAACCAGGGCATCCAAAAACCATGGTTAGATGCAGAGGTCGGTGCACTTCTCAGAGCTCAAGATGCAGCGTTCAGAACAAGAAGGCACAAAGATCAGCTAGGGCTAAACTCTCTGGTGCAATTCAGAAGGCAAGATGCTAGTACACAAAGAGGATCTACAGTCAGCTGTGCGACACCAGTGACACAAGATGCATGTGGCAAGGGATCAAAACAATACAGATCAGAACAATTTTTGAGTCAACAATGACACCTATCTTCAAGACAGACTGAACATCAACACACAGCTTAACAAGAAGAAAAGGTGAAAACTCCATTTCTCCCTGAAGAACATGCCCCTTACATAGTCATGTCCAAAGTAAGAACCCTATCCAAGGCACTGAGACCAGACAATATACCCAGTCAGGTACTGAAGGTCTGCACAGACCATCTAATAGAACTCTTCAACACATCAGTTCATTGTCTCTGCAGATTTTAAGACAGCTACCATCATCCCAGCACCAAAGATAACAGTAATAACATGCCTCAATAATTATTGACCAGTGGCACTAACCTCTACCATTATAAAATGCTTCAAGCATCTGGTGATGGAACATACAAAAACGCATCTCCAAGAGACACTAGACTCATTTCAACTTGACAATGACAGAACCGTTCCACTGACAATGCTATAACCTTGTTCCTGCACCCCATTCTGTCCCATCTGGAGAATGACACCTCATAGACCAGGCTGCTATTCATTTACTTGAGCTCAGTTTTTAATACATTCATATCCTTGAAGTTGATTGAGAAGCTGTCATCGTTGGAACTCAACACCTATCTCCGTAACTGCATTCTGGACTTCCTAACAGAAAGATCACAGTCTGTCTGGATTGGCAGTAGAAAGTCAAGCACTATTATGCTGAGTACGATCACACCTCTGGGGTGTATGCTCAGCCCATGCCTGTACACGCTGCTGACCCATGACTGCAATGCCAGATCCAGCTTCAATAGAATCATTGTTTGCAGATAACATAACAGTAGTTAGCCTCATGATGTCACAATATAGAGAAGAAGTGGAAAATCTCATGAAACAGTACAAGAATAACAACCTGGCTTTCCATGTGGACAAGACAAAGGAGATGATTGTGGATTTCAGGGTAATCAGAGATAACCACCCTCCATTATACATTAGTTCCTCTGAGTCCACTTAACAAGTGACCTATCCTGGACATATAACATCTCCTCAGTTAACAGGAAGGTGTAACATCGATGAAACTTCCTTAGAAGGCTGAGGTGGGAAATGCTACCACCCACCATTCTGTCAACCTTTTACAGGAGCTCTATCGAGAGTGACCTGACTGCTGCATCACAGTATGGTATAGTTGTTGTAAGGCATCAATTGACAGGACCATAATTGAGGCAGATAGGATCACTGAGGTCACCCTACCGACTCCACCCTGTTTTGTTGGGTTGCATTCGGATAATAAATGCACTTGAACTAAAATCCACAATCAGCTCCTTGGCTTTAGTGATACTGAGTGCAAATTTGTTCCTAGTATACCCTTCTGTCAAATTTTCATTCTCCCTCCTGTATGCTGACTCATCGTCCCTTTTTATACAACCCACTACTGTGGTATTGTCAGTAATATTTGTAGATGGTATTATAGATGTACTGACCCATACAGTCATAGTTGCACAGAGAGTAGAGCAGGGGGCCAAGAATGCGGCCCAATGATGCTTCAGTGCTGATGGAGATTGTGGATCACTGATAGTGGTCTGGAGGTGAGGAAATTACTTCGTGGGATATTAAGGCCAAGGTTTTGGAGTTTGTTGATTGGTTTTTTGAGGCAATTTTGGTGTTGATTGTGAAATGTAGTCGATAAAGAGCATCCCGATCTATTCATCTTTGCTGTCTAAGTGTTCCAGGACAATGTATAGAGATAGTCAAATGGCATCTGTAGCTGCAGTAGGCAAATTGGAACAGATCCATGTCACTGCTCAGACAGAAGCACACTGCTCATGTGCTTCAACACCAGCCTCTCAAAACACTTCATTACTATGAATGTGAGTCCCACAATGGCATAATTATCATAATTAATAATAATTATGCTATTGGAAATAACATACCAATTCTATCCATCCTGATTAGCCAATTATCAACAGGAGGGGTTGGGCAATTATGATTCACCCCCTATGGATTTACTTTTTGTTCCAGGGTCTAGATACTAGTAAGTCTCCAGTGTTTGTATCTATAAAGAGGCAAAAAGATTATACCCCTGAGGAATAGTCAAATTGTCCCTCTCAGGTTCTCACGACTTTGAGGGTATCCCAGATGACTACTATTTATTTCTGGCACTTCTCTATTTTTATGTGTTGTCAACCCACTGATAAAGGAAGCCAAAGAGAAAATATCCTTTCTTCCATCATATTCAAATAGATGTAATTGAATATCTCTGCATAATTAAGGAATAAGTTCTATTTGTCTTTTTGGAAAGCACCAAAACAAAGGGGTTACATGCTTGGGAAAGCAGGCAACAGTCTTTCTCCTGATCTTCTGTATGCGTCTTGGTAGTATGGGACAAAATGTTAGAAAATTAGCCCCATATTTAAAAGGCACACTAAAACAATTTTTGCAATAACCTATTAGACTGGGGGAATATAATATTACTGGAATAATTAATTAGCATCCCTCCAATGTATTGAATCCTTCTTGAATAAAGGCAGCACTTAGCAATTAACAAAATCTGCATTAGAACTATTCATTTTTGTTTTAGATCAATTTTGCAAATAAAAAAGCAATATTAATTGAAATGTTAGCATGTTAAAAATGAAACCAAAGAAACTTCTAGTCTTCTAAGATCAACATCTACCGGTCAGGAACATTCTGAAAAGGTGTGGAACAAAAGAAAATCTTTTTCTCTTCTGCATTCATGTAGTGGCAATTACACAAGAGCAATTCTTATTGAATAATACATGGTGTAAAAAGGTGATGTAAAACTATCTTTTTTCAAGTATTAGTTGGATAACAAACATATTTTGATATTTTGAACATTATCGGTCAAATGAATAGCATACCTTTTCTTCCATGAAACATTTAACTAAAATAAGTTTCTGAAATATGGTCAGCCTTTCATTCCAGTGTCCTCTAATAATATATTCATCACTTTCCTTCTGAGGATCTGGTGGATAAGGTGGTAATTTTGACACATAACCTCCCCAAGATGAAGGGTTGATATTAAGATCAAGACGTCCTGGAAAATTAGTTTACAAATATTGTTAAATGCAAGGCTTGAATAAGAATTTGAAAATATGCTATTAGACATTCATTATCAATTGACAAATTGTACTTCATATAATCTTAAAACTGTGTTATAGCCACAGGATATAACGAAATGAGGAAGGAGAAACTATAATGAGTTTGAACACATACATTCATGGCTCATGCTTAATTTTTAAAAAAATTTAGACATACAGCACAGTAACAGGCCATTTTGGCCAACGTATCCATGCTTCCCAATTTATACCTCATTAACCTACACCCCTAGTACATTTTGAACAGTGGGAGGAAACTAGAGCCCCCAAAGAAAACCCACGCAGACATGGGAAGAATGTACAAACTCTTTACAGACAGCGCAGGATTCGAACCCTTGTCTGGTCCACTTAAGTGTGGTCACAGATATCAAAAATATGATGAATGATATTTTTAAAAGTTAGCAATTTTTTTTAGAGTACTATGTAAAATATTCATGATTTACCTAATTTGACAGTAATGGAAGTTGCAAGTATTTCTATTGTGATTCCTTTAAAGGCTGGCAAATTCTCTTCGAGGTCACAACATGCATGCCACGTAACTGTTCCCAACCAATGTTCTGGTGGTTTTGGAGGATATTCCTAAAAAAATATAAATCTAGAATTCAATATCATATTGGTAATTTCAAAAAGACAACCCTTTACTGATATCCACAGGTGGTGGTCTTCCATCTTCTGCTGCTATTCTTGGTGGTAGACATGGAAGGTATGTTGCAGTAGTGACGGGGAGTAAATAAAATGCATTTTTTGCTGGAACATTCTACAGATGTAATGCACAGCTGGTTAAGGGAATGATTTTTTTTTAGTGTGGAGGAGTAAGTGCCGATCAAGTGGGCTGCTTTGTCCTGGAAATTTGTTGAATGTTATTGGAACTCATATGGCCAGACAAGTGGAAAATATTTTATCATGCTTCAGAGTTGAGCCTTCTAGTTTATACAAATGCTTTTGGTTGTCAGCAGTAGGCCACTCATTTCAGAATACCTAATCTCTGATATGCCTTTGTAATCAGAGTATTTATAGGTTTGACCCAGTTAAGTTTCCGGTCATTGGTAACCTTCAGTTCTTTTTGGTGATGTTCATTTATGAATGTCAAATAGAATTGAGCAGATTTCCTCTTGTTAGATAGGATTTTGGTTGGAATTTGTGTGGCAAGGATGTTGCCATTATCAGCCGATATTTTAATGTTGTTTACTTCTTCCTCTGTCTACTATCTTCCAACTGAGTTAGAGCCACAAATATGCTAGAAAATGAGGAAGAAACTCTAATGTTTGAACATATAGAATCATGAATCTTGCAGTTTGATTACAGATGTCAAAATTATAATGATAGATACTTTGAAAAGTTGCAATTTCATTTTGTAATATAATGTAAAATATTTATGATTTTACTAAGGAGTTGAAAGTAGAACTGAACACAATGCAGTCATCAATGAGTCTCCCCATTTCCAACCTGCTGATGGATGGAAAATCATTGATAAAGTTGCTGAAGATAGATGGGCCTCGGACACTCTTCTAAGGAACACCTACAGTCCTGACCTGGAACTGGGATGATTAACCTCCAACATCCACAGTCATCTTTATGTGAGGAATGACACACCCCTCCCCTTACCCCCGATGCCATGGAATTTAGTTTTACCAAAAGTCCTTCATACCAGTCTCAAATAAAAGATGTGGTTGTTTAATAAATAGTCCCTATTCAGCATTATCTGGATACCTTTCAAAACACCAGTTAAAAGCAACTGCACATACTAACATAGTCATAATGTTACAGACTGCCAAGTTTATAAACCAAGCATAATTCTTTGAATGGAATTTCATCCACTTCAGTATCTCAAATGACAATTATTTCTTGCTCAGAACAATAAAGTTGCAGTTCAAGCATGTACCTTTTCCAAGCTTCCCACACCTCTGAGGAAAAAGTTCCATTCAGCATCTGAGATTTTATTGTCCTGCCGTAGGATCTCAGTGCACAGCAAGAAACTGTAGACGAGTTTGTGTTGTTCAAAGAGGCCTCTGGAAACATTCGTGTATATGGCAAATAATGTCATGTTTAATAAAATCTTCAGACGTTTCTTCAGGTTATAGGTTTTGTCAGAGGATTCAATGGTCATATTAAATAGCTATTAAAAGGAAAATTCGTTTTTAAAAAAAATCATTCCTTATTATTACATTCTATCTGAATATTTGTACTTCTTTTGAAGAACCAAAACAATCCATTTCTATTCTGGCCAATATACATATGTTAAAGGTCTGCACTAAGCCATATAGTGCTCTCTCTCTGTCAGAGAGACTACAGATGCTACAAAACTGGAGAAACAAAATGCTGGAGGAACTCAGCAAAATGGGCAGCAGTGTGAAAGACAAGAGATAGTCAATATTTTGGGCCAAAAACACTCATCAGCAATAGCAAGAAAGGGGCAGGCACCTAAATAAAAGGATTGTGTGGGGAGTGAGCTGCACAAGTTGGCAGGTGATAGGCAAATAGAAGTGAGAGGAGGATCAAACGGAAAAAATAGGTGAGAAGCTAAGAAATGAAAGGAGGAGGCGGCAGAGAACTGAGGAAGATGTACTCTTACACGAGGAAAGGAAGGGGTGAGGAGCTGGAGGAAGGAATGAAGGTGTAGATGACAAGCAAAAAGAGGAAGCAAGGAAGTGGAAAAGAAGAAATGGACACTGAGATAAAGGATGGGTTAAGTAAGCAAGCTGAGAGGAAATTGCATGTCAATGTTGATGCCGTCTAGTTGGGGACTACCCAATAGAAGAAGCACTTCCTCCAATTTGTAAGTGGCCTCAAAATGGCAGAACAGTAGCCATGGACAAGCATGTAGGTATGGGAATATGAAGTTAAATTAAAGTGGCTGGCCTCTGGGAGATCTTGGATGTTGCAGCCAATAGATCAAAGAAAGGTGCACAATGAAGCTATCTCCAAATCTGTGCCTGGTCTCTACTTCCTGATGTAGAGAAGGCCGCACTGAAAGCATTGGATGCAGTAAGTGACCTCTGCAGATGTACAGATAAAGTTTTGTCTCACTTGGAAGGGTTGGTTAGAGCCCTGAAGGAGGAGGTATAGGTGCAAATTGTGCAAAGGATGCAGAGACTCTTCAGAGAGAATAAATAGGTTAAATGAGTAGGCAAGGGTTTGGTATTTGG
This sequence comes from Narcine bancroftii, assembly GCF_036971445.1. Lineage (NCBI taxonomy): Eukaryota > Metazoa > Chordata > Chondrichthyes > Torpediniformes > Narcinidae > Narcine > Narcine bancroftii. The sequence continues at coordinate 37,206,158 of NC_091469.1, forward strand.
AGTACAATGTTGATAAATGAGAGGTCATTCTCTTTGGGGGAAAAAATGGTGAAAGATTGCAAAGGGACTTGGGAGTGTTTATGCATGAATTGCAAAATGTTAGTTTGCAGGTGCATCAAGTTATCAACAAGCTAAATTGAATGTTGGCCTTTCTTGCTATCAGGAATGAATTTAAGAGCAAGAAGGTTTATTGTAACTGCCCCATATACTTAAGACACAGTTAGATAGATTTTTGCATTGTAGGATAAGTAGGATAATGGGTAAAAGGCAGGTAGGTGGAATTGAGTCCATGGCCATATCAACAATGATCTTATTCAGTGGTAGAGCAGGCAAAGAACATTCTTGCTCTGACTGAACTACTATTTGTTTTCTTTTTCAACATGGAAATAATGCACTTTAAAAGTTTATTTTAATACTATATGCAGTATGTCAAAACTAGAAATAAAATTTGTCATAATAAAGACCATGGAGACAATCTCAAGCACACATTTTGCATGCATTACAAAATAAAAATGCAAACCTGTTTAAAATATTTTAAAGAAAACTGGTACATTGGATCTATTTCAGACAAGCTGGCCACAACAAAATACATAACAGATCCACGAGTAGCCACAGGACGATATTTCTCACGAGCAGAATTAATTTTTTGTTCTGTAGCTTCAGCTTCCTCCAATCGGACTTTGATGGCACCTGAAGTAACCTACATAAAGGCACAGTTATATTAATTATCTGCAATAAAATACATCACAATTTTAATTTTAATTACATTTTGCTGCCCCTGATATTGTGATAATTATCTGAGTCCATGCTTTGAATGATCTAATTAATCATGACATAACTGAACGCAAGAACAACCTCAGGTAGCTGAACAGCCTGCCCCCTCTTGCAAATGATGCTAATGGGAAATTGTACCTGCCAATTTTCTATATCAGGAACTAAGCCCACAGCCTTCGAACATAAAATTACTGTTATAGGCTTCTGAGTAAAGATTACAATGAATATAGCACAACCTGATGTCTCCGGTCCTTCACAAGACAATAGTGTTATTAACAATCGGGTCATTATCTCACAATGTAAGAGCTTCTCTTCAATTTCACTTCAGTCATTATATTTAGGTACTATTGATTTCCCCTTACCCTTTCCCCATTCACTTTCTATATCACAAATTTGCCTTCCTATTATTATTTCTGTAGCTTGTCTAGAGTAGGCAACCATCTTCAGTTTTCTGACTGCCCCAATCACTGCCAACCAGAGGGTTAGTATGAGTTCTAATTGAGTGAAGAAATTAAGACAATCATTTCATTTTACTTTTCAATGTGTTATCCAAGATTACCACAGATCCAACTCATAGTCATTGTGGAAGAAGCACCAACTATGGGCCATTGTATTGACTGAAATATGCAATAGTAAAGAAGTATAGGTAATTGCTTCTTCACAACTTCCATACACTATTCTTCCTTTCAAATCTTTTATTTCACTTCTCAAAACCACTTATTTTACATAAATGGAAGAGAAGGAGAATGAAATTACAAAAATAAATGATGAAGTAGATACTCTGGTAGATGATTTTGGTGTCCTTTCCCCCAATGATTTTACCTAGTAGGCATTATATCCTGTCATCGTTACTTCTTAAAAGGAAGTTTTTTTGATCTCCACACCTTTGGAAAATAGGCTGAGAATGGCAAATATAGTCCCTTTGTTTAAGAAAGGTAAGAGGGAGAGTTCTGGGGATTATAGACCAGTAGTGGGCAAACTATTGGAGAGAATTCTTGGGGACAGAATTTACGGAGCATTTAGAGAAGCATAGTCTTCTCGGGGATAGTCAGCATGACTTTGTGAAAGGTTGGTCCAATCTCATGAGCCTAATTATAAAAGTAAGGCTGTAGATGTGGTGTAAATCACTTTTATTAAGGCATTTGATAAGGTCCTGCATGGTAGGCACATTCAGAGAGTCATGAGGCATGGGATCCAAAGAACTTTGGCTGCTTGGATTCAGAATTAGCTTGCCTGCAGAAAGTAAAGGGTTGAATTCTGCCTGGAAATCAGTGACAAATAGCATTCCACAGGGATCTGCTCTGAGACATCTGCTCTTTGTGATTTTTATAAATGGCTTGGATGAAGAAGTGGAGGGGTGGATCAGTAAGTTTACAGATGATACAAAGGTTGGAGGTGTTGTGGATATGAAGAAGGTTTTTGTAGGTTATAACAGGATATTGACTGGATGCAGAGTTGGGCAGAGAAGTGGTAGATGGAGTTCAGTCTGGATATGTGAAGTGATGTAATTTGGAAGGTGGAACTTGGAGGAAGAGTACATGGTAATGGCAGGATTGTGAGAGGACAGCTTAGGGGACATGTCAGAGATGGGCTTTTACACAGGGAGTGGTGAGTGCCTGAAGTGCATTGTCAGGGATTGTGGCGAGAGGTGGGGGGTAGGGGAATGTTGGTCTGATACAACAGATAAACATATTAATACAATAAAAATAGAGGGCTATGGGTGAAAGTTACATTTCTGTGGAGTAGGTTTACATCGGACGACACAACATTGAACGAGTGTGGTGAAATGTTCTATGTCACTCTAGTAAGGAAACAAAAAAATTGCTCTATGTGCCAGTGACAGAGGTATGTACAAGGAACTGTCACACTGGACATAGAAGTGTAAAGAAAATTATATGTTACAGCTGTGGCTTATCAGGCTATGGTTGGAGGAAGTGTCCTAGTATAGGAGTAAGATCTGGCCATCATCTACCAAAACAAGCAGGGAGCATAACAAAGTGGCTGTGTTAATTAGATTCTATTAAGCAACTTGTGTCTACATTTGCTTTGAATACGTGGAGATCTTTGTAATATACAGAACCTTATTTTCCTTCCAAAGTGGATGATCTAACATTTACCAACATTGTACCTCATCTGCCAGATCCTTGCCCACTCACTTAAAGTATCTATATCTTTCTGAAGACTCTCTATATCTTCTACTCAATTTGTTTTTCCACTCAATCTGATGTCATCAGTAAACTTAGATACATTGCATATGGTGCCCTCCTCCAAATCATTGTGTGAATAGTTGTGGCCCCAGCACTAATCACAGCAGCATTCTATTGATTGTCAATCAAAGAAGCACATTTTACCAAAACTTTCTTGTCCTTTATTGGTTAACCAATCCTCCATCCATGCCTATAAAATAACCCCTGTATCCTTTCTTATTCAGGTCTTTTAAGTGGCACCTAATCAAACACCTTTTGGAAATAGTAGATACTTTGCATATTAGGTAATAATCATCCTTCTGAATGTTTTTCATAGAAGGAAAATAAATACTCCAAATTCAATTATCTTGTTCATTGCCCTGATAAGACATTTCATAAAACAAGTTACCTTTGACTCTTGAAGGGTGTTTATTAATTCTTCATTATCCAAGATGTTACCTTCTGAAGTAAAAAGCAGCTTCAAGATTCTATCTTCAATAGCTTTCAACTGATTTTTATCAGAGTTGATTTGAACAATTAACTGATTTCTTTGTTCTTCAAGTTCAGGTTTCTCTAATCGTACAACATCACTGTAAAAGAACATACCAAGAAACCATACAATGCAAGTAAACAATGCAGAAAAAATAAATGCTGGAAGAACTCAACAGGTTAAGCAACATCTGAGGAGGCAAGGTGATGGTAAACATTTCGGGTTGAGTCCCTACATCAGGGTCTAATACAAAGCAGTCTGATTTTAATGGAAGTGACTGAGCAGTTTGCAAAATGTAATCAAATCAAATAGGAAAACCATGTCACAGGCTACTTATTATAAAACTTTGTGAAGAGATGATTACATCACTGATACCAAGAGGAAAGAAGCAGCTCATAGGAAATAATGGATAATAGTAAGTTCTCCTGCCAATATTTTTTTCATGTTTTCTTCCATCACAGCTGCAGAGCATACTGAAAAGGGAGAGTAAACAATCAGTAGTTGTAGTAAATGTCATTGTCAACAATACGAGTAGAAAAGAATGTGTGGTCCTCCAGCATAAATTTAAGGTTATAGGTAGATTAAAAGCTTTTAATGTTGTAATTACTGGATTACTTCCAGTACCACATGCTCCTAAACATAGAGGTAAGAATAGAGAGGTTAGATTAAAGTATGACTAAATGGTTGGTTTAGTAGGAAGTCTCTTGATTTTTGATTGTTGGAATCATTTCTGGGGTAGATGGGACTTATAAAAGGAGGATGGATTGCATCTGATTAGGTTCAATACCCTTGCCCAGAATTTTTTTTTGTGCTGTTGGGAAGGTTTTAAACTACTGTAATTTGTCAGAGGGTTAGGGCACAGAATGAAATAAAACTGGGGCAAGATCAGTCATGTACACAAGAACATTTCAGTCAGTCCAGTGGGCAGAACAGATATGGATATAAGACACATGCAAGGACTGGAAGGTTAAACTGCATCTATTATAATTCAAGAAGCCTGACGCGTAAGGCAGGTGAATTTAGATCATTGATCAGCATGTGGTAACATGATATTGTTGCAATTACTGAGACTTGTCTTGAAGGGCAGGACTGGAGGGAGCATTGGATTATTGTAGTTATGAGGAAGGCTCCTAACAGGAAGCCATAGGGATAAAGTTTAGAAATTTTTAAAAAGGGGGTAGTGACATTGCTTGGAATATACTGTGTGCCAGTAGAGAATATAAAGCTCCAGGCATTGGAATCCTCAATTTCAAAAAATTACTGGAGGAACTCAACATACGAGATAGCATCCATGTGTAGAAATGGTCCATCAACATTTCAAGTCTGAACCCTTTCTCAAGACTAAGACAGAAGAGGTGAAATTACAGATGGAAAGGGAGAACTTATGACAGCATTGCTGCCACCTCCTGTACACATGTAGAACTTGACAATTTTATTAAATTTACTACGAGCTTTCACCCTGGCCTTTAATTTACCTGGTTTATGATACCTATCTCCTCTTCCTTGACCTCTCTGTCTCTATCTCAGAGGACAAACTATCTACTGATATCTATTACAAACTCACTGACTCTCATAGCTAACCAGATGATACCACTTCAAATCCTGTCCCTTGTAACAACATAATCCCTTTCTCACAATTCCTCCACCACATCTATTCTCAGGATGAGGCCTTCCACTCCAGGATATCCAAAATATCCTCGATCTTTAATAAATTTAGATACCCCCTCACTGTCATCACTAAATTTTGTAGTCATATAGCCTCCATTTCTCATACCTCTCTTCTTAGATAACTCCCCCATCACCCCCTCCACACTCACAGGCAGAACAAGGAGTCCCTTTTTTCTTCACTTACCATCCCACCAGCTTCTGCATCAGATACATTATCCTCCAACACTTCCATCAACTTCAGCATGATCCCACAACTAGCCACATCTTTCCCTCACTATCCTTATTGACTTTTCACAGGGTTAAGTTTCTCTGGAACTCACTTGGCTGCTCTTCCCTCCCAACCCAATATTCCACCCCTTTTGGCACTTCCTACTGTATCTTCGGAAAGTGCAAAGCACATCCTTACATCTCCTCCCTCACCTCCCTCCAGGGCTACAAACAGAATGTCCGCGATGCACCATCAATTACTCAAAAGACTGTTGTTGAAAAACCAATAGGCTTTTATTCACTAAAGAACAAAGGCACATCCAAGCTGTTCAACTGTCCTGCACTGAAAAACAATCACCTATATACAAGTACAATCGACCAACAGATGTGCCTAACCAAACAATTATACATAACAGTGGTTTACCAAATTCACCCCTTGTTTTTAAAAAGAGTCCAGCAGGGTGAAGTGGCATTTACAAAATTGCAATTCTAAAATCACAAATTCAGTCTTTCATGTGGTCCAATGTAGTACCAGTTGCAGTTGTGGTGCAGCAGTGGGGTCCTGGATGCTCTCGGGCACCTGTATGTACTCATCAATGTTATGCTGGTTGGTAGGTGCTGATGAGTCCAGCGTCTCCTCCCTCGGGGCAGAGGTAGGATACCAGAGGTCAGGTGCATCAGGTGTGTTCAACAGAGAGGGAAGTGTGGGGTGATTAGCAGTGGTCTCCAGGGCCCATGGGGGAGCGAGGTCCCTGACAGAGACGGTGTCTTCATGTCTGTAGGAATATTGGGGTTGGCATGGAGGAGGTGAACCCTTTTGACCAAGGGGTCAGAATTATGGCTCCTCACATGTTTTTGGAGTAGGACAAGTGCTAGGGAAGTCAGCCATACCGGTAGTGTGGTTCCTGTTGCAGATTTTCTGGGAAAGGAAAACATACGTTCATGTGGTATTGTATTTGTGGCTGTACATAGCAGGGACCTGATAGAGTGGTGTTCCTCCAGGAGGACTTCCAGCCAGCGGGAGACTGGAAGGCCCTTAGATCGCAAGGCTAGGAAGATTGCCTTCCGTGCTATAGCATTCCCTCTCTCCTCTTGGCCATTATCCTGGGGGTTATAACTAGTGGTCCTGCTGGTGGCAATGGCTCTGGCAAATGGGTACTGGCACAGCTCATCACTCATAAAGGAAGGACCCTGGTCACTGTGGATATAACTGGGGAAGCCAAACAAAGGGGGGGAAAAGGCTGCACAGGGCCTTGATGACTGTAGCAGCAGTCATGTCCAAGCAGGAGATGGCAAATGGAAAACAAGAGTATTCATCAGTGATGTTAAGAAAATACACATTGCATTCACTGGAGGGAAGGGGTCATTTAAAATCAACACTGAATCACTTAAAGGGGCGGGTTGCTTTAATTTATTGTGCCCTGTCTGGCTGGTAGAAGTGCGGCTTGCACTCAGCGCAGCCCTGACAGTTCTTTGTCATGGACCTAATCTCGTCGATGGAGTATAGCAGGTTGTATGCTTTAACAAAATTTAAAAACCTGATAACTCCAGGGTGATAGAGATCATTGTGGAGGTTTTGCAGCCAGTCGATCTGTGTGCTGGCACAAGCCCCACGGGATAGGGTGACTGGCGGCACATTAAGTTTCCCTGGCTGGTACAAAACATTGTAATTGTAGGTGAAGAATTCAATCCTCCACCTCAGTATTTTATCATTTCCGATTTAACTTCGCTGCTGATTGTTAAACATGACTGTTGATCAGTCAGCAGGGTAAAGCTCTTACCGGCCGGGTAATGGCGCCGGTGCCGCACAGTCGAATCTCGGGGCCCTGCAGGGTACATGAAAAAAATGTGACTGGCCTGCCTACCCCGTTAAGGGTGGCTGCCAGGGTAAAGTCTGATGCATCGTTTTCCACCTGAAACAGAATGGATTCGTCCACAGCATGCATTATGGCCTTGGCGATTGAAGGCTCCACCGCCGGGGAAATGATGTGGATTTGATGATGGAGTGGGCCTTGTCCACATAATTGAGCATAACAGGAAAAGAACCCAGGGCACCTCCTCAGGGCCTTGAAGCTGTGTGGAAGGGGAAGCTCCAGGAGCAGCTGCATGTGGTCAGGGTCCAGGCTAATAATTCCATTCTCCATGACACAGCTAGACAGGATCTGCAAAACACGCACTTGGTTTTACTATATGTAAGGTTTAGGAGCTTGCTGTTTCGACAAATTTTTGGAGATTGGCATCATGGTCCTGCAGGTTGTGGCCTCAGATGGTGACATTATCAAGGTATGGGAAAGTGGCCCGCAATTCATACTGATCCACCATACATTCCATCTCCCAGAAGACTGAGACACCATTTGTGACACCGAAGGGAACCCGCAGGAAGCGGTAGATGCAGCCATCTGCCTAGAATGCCATATACTGGCAGTCCTCTAGGAGCTGGTGGTATGCCGACTTCAGGTCAATGGTCAAAAAGACCAAATACTGGGCAATTTGATTGACTATGTCGGTGATGCGTGGGAGGGGGTATGTGTCCAATTGCATGTACCTGTTGATGATCTGACTGTAGGCGATGACCACCCTATTCTTTTCCCCGTTCTGTACTACCACTACCTGCACTCTCCAAGAGCTGGTACTGGCTTCAATAACCCCCTCCTTGAGTAAATTCTCTACCTCTTCCTTGATGAAGGCCCTGTCCCTGGCACTGCACTGCCTACTTTTAGTGGTGCCAGGTTTACAGTTGGGAGTGATGTTAGCGAATAATACCAGGCGGGTAACTTTAAATGTGGAGAACCCACAGGACATGCATAGTGAGCAGTTGGGTGGCTAGCATGTACAATAGGGAGTTGCAGAGGATGGGTGCCACGCAGTGGACAGTTCAAAAATTGCCATTTATACACAGGGGTGGATGGGGGGCATCAAACTCCATCATCATGCTTTTAAGATGACACTAAAAATCAAGTCTCAATAGCACAGCAGTGCAAAGCTGTGACATTACAATCAGTCTAAAATCTTTATATTCAGTACATTGCACCATTGGAGATGCTATGCAGAAGCCCTGGACGTCCACTATCTGCAACTTGGATGCCAAGGAGATCTTCTGGTTCACCGGCAATACTGCAAGGGAAAAGCGCTGCACTGTGTCCAGGTGTATGAAGCTCTCCATGCTCCCAATATTAAATAAGCAACTCTTCTCGTAGCCTTTTACCTGAATATCTATCATCGACCTGGCGAGTTGATGTGGGCTGTCCTGGTTGAGTTGTGGTGGAGGCCAGTGTCGGGTCGCAGCATATCACTACTGTGGAAGATGATGGTGTTCAAGATGATGGCCACCAGCGTCCGCAAAGAGTGCTGCTGGGTCCTGACAATGGCACCCAAGATGGCAGCCTCTACGTATCGCACATGGCACTGCTCCCCCCTGGTGTATAGGACGATGGCCCCCATGATCTGCACATGGTGCTGCTAGGGAGGGGTTTCAATTTACACACTTTGGCATAGTGGCCCTTCTTCCCGCAGCTTGTGCAAGTTAAATCCTTTGTTGGGCAGCATTTCCTGTGATGCTTGTCCAGGCCACAGAAGTAGCACTTTGGGTGCTACTTCTACACTGCGGCTGTGGTCGGGTTGTCAGTGGAGCCGGATTAAAGTGACAAGAGGTAGTCACAGAGCACTGCTGCCATAGCCGAGACATTAGCAGAGCAAGATGGCGGCACTCCAGGTAACCATGAGGTGGCCATGTTGTCAGTCGAGTAACAGGCCTCCATGTTCTGGAGAGCCACCTCCAGTGTATCTGCCAGCTTGACTGCTCTCCTTGCTCCAGGAATCTCTGTTGGATATAGTTCGACCTGATCCCCACAGCACAGGCATCCCAGATCAGGTCCTCTGAGTACTCTGCAGTGGACATGGCCTTGCATTCACAGGTCCTGCTGAGGGCTCACAGGGCCCAAAGATATTTGGCATTAGACTCACTGGGTCGTTGTTTGTGGGTCACTAGAAGGTGTATGGCGTGGGCAACATTGATCTTACGCAGGTACTGTCCTTTGAGTATGTACATGGCTTCCTGTAGATGCTACAATTTAGCATCCCTGATCATGGAATACACCAAGATGCTAACCCGGGAGTGCAGCACTTGTAGCTTATCAGTCTCTGACTGCACAATGGTAGAGGAAGCCTGCAAGAATGCTTCAAAACAATGCAGCCAGAGCTCAAAGTTGGTGGATGCCTCAGGCGATTGAGGATCGATCTCCAACTTCTCTGGCTTCAGGATCTGCTCCATTGCAAAAAAAAAACACTTTAGAGAATAAAATTGATGCACTATCGATTAATCGAAAGACTATTGTTCACAAGAACAAAGGCACATTCATACTGTTCAACTGTCCTTGCACTTAGAAGGGGGCTGTGGAACAGTCACTTTTATACAGGAGCCTGTGGGGAGGGACCACAGGTACAATCAGCCAATAGGTGTGCCTGACCAGACAATTATATGCATCCGTGGTTTACCACAGTTCACAAGAGGCAAGCTTCACTTGTACATTGTTCAACCTAATCTACTGCATTTAAGGTACCCAATCTGGCCTCTCTACATCTGTGAGATCAAATACAGATTGGGTGTCTGCTTCACCCCACACCTGCACTCTGTGCATCTAAATTTGAAAGATTGAGCTTCCTGCTGCCAACCCTTTTAGCTCCCCAACCATTCCTACAGTGACATCTGTCCTTGGCCTATTCCATTGTCAGAACAAGGCTAAATATGGACTTGAGGAACAACACATCATAAGCCCCCTGACCAGCCTTAAACCTCAGGGTCAGAACATTGATTTTTCTAATTTTAGGAAACCCGTACCCCCATCTGGTTCAACTATTTCCACTTCTTCTTTACCTACTTTACTTACTTTTTTCGCCCTCTTTAACTTTTCTTCCCTTCCCCCTTCCTAATGTTTCTCCTTCTTCCTGGTTCTCCATTGTCTTTCCACATCCCATGCCTTCTGTCCTAAACTCTGTTACCTCTGTACCACACCCACAGCTTCTTCCCCCTCCTCCACTTTATAGATGCAATTTTACCTATTTTATCTTAATCTTGAAAAAGGGTTCAGATCCAAAACATTGACTGACCACTTCTACCCATGGATACTGTCTGACCCACTGAGTTCTTTGTCCACTTAGTACAGATAACTATAATGGTTGGTATAGTTTCAGTGCTGCCTAACTGTAGACTCATTGTTTACAGAAGATAGTTCAATCAAGAGTGGCTGATCAGTAGTTCGCAATTAATTTGTAACATTTACTTTCACCCAACGAATGAATTCTCTGTGGAAATGTTCTTGTGTGAAGCAATAAATTACCAGATGGAAAATAGGAAATGTTCTGGAAATTACAGAAAGCCAAGGTGATCTGTCATGAATCAATTCCTTCCTTTCCTGAAAAAGGAAATTGAGAAAAGGGCCAGCAGCAAAAATATTAGTTAAAATTTGAATATTGATACTAAAACATCATAAAATGGGAACAGAAGTGTCCTTTAAACCCCTTGACCCTACTCTGCCAATTGCTATATTCTAAGTTCACCTTGGTCATAATTGTTAAACTTCTAAATCCTGTGACTTTACATACTGATTAGAAGGAAGAGATTCAATACTTTGATCAGAATGCTAAGGAAGGAATTCCATCTCCTTTTTGTTTGGAAAATACATTGAATGACAATTGTTTTTTCTAGTAATATGAATCGTTATACAAGTGTTTCTATCAAACACAATGCAGCACCGGAGTATAGGTCTGTTCGTATTGCTGTTTCCAGAACTATTAACAATATTCAGCAGATAATCCATTGCAAATCAACTGTGTTTCATTTTTTTTGTCAAGTGCTTTCACATTTCAGACTTTCTTGCACACAACATAAAAACATGATTTTGATCATTTTGATAATATGTAAAGTGTCACTTGATTGATGAATCTATGAACAAGATTTTTACCTGAAGACAAGAACCTCTTGCAGCATGTTAATTACTGGTAACTGCATCTGTCACGATTCATAAGTCAATTGAAAATAAGGCAATGCAGTTGACTTCAGCATCAACATTCAGTTATGATTACATTGAGTGAGACAATCTACTGAAGCATAAAGCAAATGAAGAATGCCACAAACTATATTCATCATACCAGACCACAAGTAAATATTACAGATGGAGTAGAGGATGAAAAAAAAAGCCTTTCCATTCAGATTTAGCAATTCTAATTGATGAAACTACATGATAATCTTTCAAAATCAGAAGAAAGAATATTATTGAATTTGTGTAGTTATACCATTGAAGCTATTAACAATGACTGGGTGTTAATTTCTGTTTTTTAATTGCATAATTTTTGAAGATGTATCTGAATACTGAAAATAATATTAAGAATAAAAATTCACATGAGCACACAATAGAAAATGGAAGCTTTCTTGATGGAGCGGAATGGAAGTTTGGCTTGGTGGTTTGCAGCATTCAAAAGAGCCTGTACTATATCACAGCATCACAGCAATGTATCCTTGACCAAGCTATGTGGATTGCTCCAAAGCCCCCGTGAAAAAAATTGGTAGTGGATCCTCAAAGCAGGAATTTGTTGTCCTTTGTCAGGATGATATAATTCATAATATTTCTACTACCACTCCAGACTCAATTTGCTATTCGACCAGTTTTCTAGCCCAGAGCTGCTTCTACAAGTTTATCAGCAGTCTTTTATTGAAGTTCAGCAGCCTTCCGCCAGTTGAACTTTGGGAGCATAAAAACACACAGAATGCTCCTGAGATGATTCAAAAGAATGATTAGAGAATGCTTCTATACAATTTGGCATGGCTTAATATGTTGATTTTTAAATGAATTTTGAGGGTTTTTTTTGTACTGCAATGGTCCACAACAGAATGAAGGCAAAGAATGCAAACACTGGTGAACAGGGGAATGAATTGCATTTATTGTACAAGATTAATATAAATTAGTTTCTCTAGAATGGTCCACAGAATCAAGCTTTTATTGCACATGACATCCTGCAGAAGTAATTTGATGTGCTTGAATGGTCTCCTTCTATGGAAGTCAAAGACCCTCAACTTCTGCTCCACAGGATCTTTACAAGTAGACACAACGTAAATTTCAATTATTTTCACTGCTGTATCAAACATGTGGGATGAAATTATTTTATATGCCTTGAATTTGGCAATGAAAACTTTTCACTTTCGAGCACAAGGATTTTCCAGCATTACTGGCTTCCAATTAATTCAGGCAACCACTCATTCAAACATTCCCTTAGTAATCTGTACAATCACAATACGCATTTAATTTTGAATTCCCTGAATAATTCCCTCGTGGTGATTGGCAGGCCTGCGAAGTACATGATGCCTTCAATCTAAGACAGTCAATGCTTCTGGATGTTCTCATCAGATGACAATACCTAGAGCACACATGTCAAACTCTGGCCCGCGATATAATTATATTTGGCCCGCAAGATCATATTAAATATATATTAGAGTTGGCCCGCTGGCCGCCGCGCCAGTATAGCGCATGCACTCTGAAGGTGAAAATGAAGACGCCGGAGGTGTGGAGGGATCTCAGAGTCCCGAATCCCGGGGATCGGAGCGCCGCACTCAGCCCGCCCGGCTCCCGGACACACAGACGCGGCTGGAGTTGGGGACCATCCTCGCTAGGTCTGCGCTTCAGCGGCGACACCGGACCGAACGTCTTATTGGCGATGCCTTCCCCCTCGCTCCGTGCACGGCAGACCCTGCCTCCCGCTCCTTTTGTTGGAGACGAGCCCGGCGCCGTGAGATCGCAGTTTAATCCCTCTCCAACCATGGGAGGGGGGTGGGAGCAACGCGCTCTTCTCAGCCAATTCCTCCACCGCCCCGGACGCCGGCGTTTCAACGGGGGGTTCGGGTGCCTTCGTCAGGCGACTGACCTGTTGGTCCAAGACAAGAGGAGAGCGTACAAACTCCACACAGACAGCACCTGAACTCAGGTGAACGTGGAGCTGCGACCCCACATTCCACATCAGGACTGTGTGTAAGATTGGGAGCAGTGAGACGGAAGCTTATTTTGTTCTTGTGATTTAAGCCTTTCTTGGGGTGGGGGGGGGGTCCTTCTCTGACCACTTGCCTAACAATTAACCTAATCAGATGTGGAGTTACCACAATACAACAGTTCTCAACTTTTTTCTTTCCACTCGCGTCCCCGTGCCATTGGTGCTCTGTGATTAGTAAGGGATTGCTTAAGGTGGTCTGTGGGTGGGATGAAAAAGTTTGAAGACCACTGCTTTAATCATCCCTCATTGACTCGTCATGTGCACGGTTTCAGAACGCTAAAGGAAATGGGCCAATGACAATGAAAGAGTTTATCCAAAACTATTATTAAACGTTTATTTTAATAAGAAAAAGTTTAACATTACATATGTTGAAAGAAGAGAAAACATGCAGATGTTGTTGAAAATTTTCAATAAATATTTAGTTCGGCCCTCGACTTAGTCCAAGTTTTTAATTTTGGCCCTCTGTGAATTTGAGTTTGACACCCCTGACCTAGAGGAACCAATTTGTTGGGAGAGGTGGGGGAATGGGGAGAGAGGAGGAATAAAAATTACCATCTTCTTCAATGCTATTCATACCAGGGTACTCTCCTAACACAATAGTTGAGCACAGTTAAAGTATCTAAGTACCAGGCTATTAGGTTGAAGCTGGTAAGCCCCCAAGGTTTCCCAAAAATGACATTTTTTGTTGCTGAAACATTCTGATGTGGCTTGGTGAATTTGTCATGCAGATTTGCTGACTTTACTATTACCTGCAGTATGTTGTATAAGTTTGCAAATCAAAGTTGGCAGGTGCTGCAAGCAAAAAGAAGCATTGACTGAGGATATGAGTGTCTGGTAAGCAGGTTAAGTAAGAACTGCAGGAGGAAGAAGAAGACTAGCAAGGGAATATTCCTGGTGAGCATCTGCAGCAACATCTCCCAAATGAAACAAAAGGCGCCAGGCATTGGCCATGAGATGCAAGGTACTGAATTTCAGATTCAGATCTCAGATTTGATCTCAGATCAGTTCGCAGAGAGATCAGAATGTGGCTGGGAAGACGGCCATAGGAGCACTGCAAGACTGCTGTGAGACCATAGACTGGTGCTGTTTCAGGGAGGGGTCTCCTATGATGGTTATGTAAACATAGAGGAGTACACGAGCTCAGTGACTGGCTACATCAGCAAGTGCTTTGAGGATGTCACTAAAATCAAGTGCTTCTCCAACTAGGCTAACCAGAAACCATGGTTGGATGCAGAGGTTTGGACCCTTCTCAGAGTTTGTAATGCTGCCTTCAGGATAGGGGGATAAGATTGGACTAAGATCAGCCAGAGCTAAGCTCTACCAAGCAATCTGGAAAGCAAAGTTAGATACGCACAGAAGATCAACAGACAGCTGTGCAACACCGGAGACACGAGGGGCATGTAGCAAGGGATCAAGACTATTACAGATCACATCAACCTTGCGAATTAAGGACAATAACACCTTCTATGCACAGTTTGATGAGAACAGGATGATGCCAAAGAAAGCTCTAAGTCCCCCTGACGAACGGGCCTCCCACATAGATATAGCTGAGGTAAGAACCCTATCCAGGGTGAACCCACACAAGGTAGCAGGACCAGACAACATGCCTCATCAGGCACTGAAGACTACGCAGACCAATTGATGGAGATCTTCATGGACATCTCCAACACCTTCAAGACCTTGCCGCAGGGTTCAAGACAGCCACCATCATCCTGGTACTCAAGAGGGCAACAATAACAGGCCTCAATGACTACTGCCTGTGGCACTTACCTTCACCATGAAATGCTTCAAGCGTTTAGTGATAGAACACATCAAAGCACATCTCCCAGAGATTCTGGATCCATTTCAATTTGCCTATAGAAAATACTGTTCCCCAGATGATGCTCTAGCCTTGTCACTTCCCTCTGTCCTGACCGACGTGGAAAACGAAGCCTCATATGCCAGGCTGCTATTCATTGACTTCAGCTTGGCATTTAATATGTTCATTGCCCAGAGGTTGATGGTGAAGCTGTCCTCACTGGGACTCACCACCCTTCTCTACAATTAGATCCTGAACTTCCTAATGGAAAGGCCACAGTCTGTCCGGGTCAGTAGCAGAATATTGAGCACCATCACACTGAGCACTGGCAAACCTCAGGGTTGTGTGTTCAGTCCATTCCTGTTCATGCTACTGACCCACAACTGCATTGCCAGATCTATCTCCAACAGTATCATCAAGTTTGCAGATGACACAACAGTAGTTGGCTTCATCAGCAACAACTATGAGTTGCACTACAGAGAAGAGGTGGAAAATCTCATGAAATGGTGCGAGAGAAACAACCTGAGTCTCAATGATGACAAGATGAAGGAGATAATCGTGAATGTCAGGAGAACCAGGAATGAACACCCCCCACTATACATCAAAAATTCTGTAGTAAAGAGAGTGGAGAGCATCAAGTTCCTAGGAGTTCACTTAATTAGTGATCTATCATGGAAACTCAACACCTCCTCACTTGTCAGGAAGCCACAACAGCGACGGCACTTCCTGAGAAGATTGAAGTGGGCAAGGCTACCGGCCACCATTATGGCCTTCTCTAGGAGTTCTATTGAGAGAGTCCTGGCCAGCTGCATCACAGTGCAGTATGGTTGCTTCTTCTGGGATCGTTGTCTGAAGAAGGTGTGCAAAATCATTGAGGACCCCTTCCACCCTTCACACAGTAATCTTTCAGCTGCTCCCATCAGGGAAGAGATGCAGGAGTATCATAGCCAGCACCACCAGGCTAAGGAACAGCTTCTTTCAATGGCCACTAAGAATACTGAATAACCAAAGGAGGTGATCACACGAACTATGTGAGATTCTCATTTGTACAAAGCAGTATTTATTTATTTCGATATAATATTTGCCCTGCACATGTATTATTTGTCCATATGCATATTATGTCTGGTTGTATGTCTGCATGTTTTTGCACTGAAGTCCGGAGAACACTGTTTCGTCAGGTTGTACTTGTAACAAACAGATGACAATAAAGTTCACTTGAGATTTCAGATTTATTGTCAGAGTGCATTCATGACATCACATACAACCCTGGGATTTTTTTTTTCCTGTGGGTGAGACAAAATTACCACTTATTGTTCATGAAAAAAAAAATAGTTGTACACAATATACACATGTAACCAAATAAACTGTAAGCAAACTGACCGTGCAATACAGAAAGGAAATAAAACAATAAAGTTCAAAAGTGACAGTTCTTAAATGAATACCAGATTGAGTTTGTTGTTGAGGAGTCTGATGGTGGAGGGATAGCAGCTGTTCCTGAACCTGGTGGTGTAAGTTTTGTGCCACCTACATCTTTTTCTTAATGGTAACAGCGAGAACAGAGCATGTGCTAGATGGTATGGATCCTTGATGATTGCTGCTACTCTCCGATGGCAGCATTCCCCCTAGATGTTCTCAATGGTGGGGAAGATTTTGCCTGTGATATCTTGGGCTGTTTCCACTACCTTTTGCAGGACTTTATGCTCAGGGGTATTGTATCAGACCACTTTCCACTACACATCTGTAGAAATTTTCTAGGATTTCCAATGCCATACCAAGCCTCTACAAACCCTTTCAGAAGTAGACCCACTGATGCGCTTTCTTCGCAATGCTAATAGTGTGTTGGGTCCAGGAAAGATCAAACAAGATAGTGACACCCAAGAACTTAAATTTGCTCATCCTCTCTACCTCTGATCCCCCAATGATACTAGTCCATACAGAGACACCACATCTGTTGAAGAGTGCAAACCAAATGACTCTCTCCACAATACAAAGATTAATATTAACTCAGTTGGAGGCACCTAGATAGCACAAAACGTTGCCTCATCTAATACTGTGTAGTTCCACCGGCACTGAGCATAGCAGATCAAAGAATGAGTTAATGGTCCAAATACTAAAATGGCGTACTTCCTGATCAATGCTCTTTCATTTTAGTAACTCAAATCTCTGGAAATGATGCATTTTCTCTGACCTTCTCCATTTCGCAGACCATTAAATCACAAATTTTCTTTTAGCATTGCCCCATAATGTAAAGATTCCCAGGCTTGGCAGAGATTCTTATGGTGGATCTGTTGGATCTCCTGACACTCCAAGTGGCAGAAGACCTTTCTCTATAATCAGGACTTGTAAATCTCCATTGAAGATGGAAGCAGCTTCTCTCTCCCTCTCTCCACTATAGCAGCCATAATGTGCATTGCTGCATGCAGTGTGTTCGCTTTGAAGTTTGTGCCTTTAACAGCAGAAGTTTCTGAGCAATGAAGAGTTGGGAAATCCATAAAATCTGGGAAGTTCCTGCTTAAGTAATTTCTTTTTGGTGGAAACTGTCTCAAATTGGATTTTTGACAGCATTGAGCATCTATTTTATAGGCACACCAGAAATAGGAGCTTTGCTCGTGCACCACTAGGCTTAAAAAGAGCTTTTTTTTTAAAAATGAAGCCGAGACAGTATTAAAAACCAATTCACAGTGCTGAGTGGTGCTGTGCTTGTATTTTATAATCAGTAATTTTTAACAATTTAGCTTAGACTAGTATGGTTTTAATTGCATATGCTTTATTGTATGTTTTTTATGGCAATGTATGTAATTCTATTTTAAATTCCAGTCGATGCCGATTGTGTTCCATTGGCTGATCTACCAGCACAATGACAAGAAAATGGATCTTCATCAGCATCAGATTGGATATCATACCAGAACTGTGAGCAATAGCCTTACTAAATTAGCTCATAATTAATTAAAGAAGCAACCTTCCTTAGCAATACATAATTATATTTTCGTAGTTCAAACATTACTTTTGTCCTAGTGGAACTTTATAAAATTTCAGAATCCCAAATTTAAAAAAAAAGTAGATTCAGGGTAAATTTAAAGAATGGGACTATGACTGCCACTTAGCAAGTGAATATCACAATGTGCAAGGAACTTTACCTCAGCAGCTGATCTTCCAAGCCAGATTTGGTCACAGTGAAGTTGATGATAGTGACTTTTATACATACCTGAAACAATAAAAATGTATGAACATTTTAAATGCAGAGTGACATATTTTCACTTCTGTCATTTCATAAAGTCACACTGTGATATTTTGTATTAAAATATTAGAGATCATGAAACAGAATAATGTCTGAAAGATGTATATGCAAAATGAATAAATGATTCTGCATTATAACAAAACAGATACAGAAAATGCATGTCTTTAATGTAACTGATAAAATTCATCATCCTGCTTCACCCATGAAGGACTGGTGGATTATTAAAATAAATCAACTGCCTGAAAATGCTTCAAACCATATTTTTAGTAATGTATCAGCTTTGTCCCGTTATGTTTAATCTTTGGCCAGCAGAGGTCACTGTCTTTAAGAAAAGGGGTAAATAAGAAAGAAAAATCTCAATTACCTCTGGCAGATAGTGTGGATTGGACATTTTAGTTGTCATGTAAAATTTGAAGTTTTTGTCGTAATCAATGTCTGTATCTCCTAAATGCATGAGTAATCTGCCACCTGCCATAAATGTTTGATTTAGAAGAATAGGTTCCAGAGCTGGGTCCAAGCTTTCTTTCAACTGTAATATAAAACAAAATATTGAGTAAGAAATCAAATAAATAATAGCTGCTATAACATGATGGTAAAGCATGATGGTGCCAGCATAAATCACAATAACAATAACTCACTGATTGTGGGATCTGGACTCAGAAGACCAAATGGACTTCTCATTGAACCCAGCAACAGACCAGAATTATCCAGCACTATGTCTCTTGGATTCCATGCTGAGTAAAAATCTGGCAGAGGATGCGAGAACCCTTTGATTAAATAAGAGTTGTATGGCAAAGTTTTAGGGGGAAAAGGAGAAAGGAATGTTATCATGGGTTTTAATGTCCACAGATCAAAGAGTCTGAGATGGAAACAAGCCCTTCAAGCCCAACTCATTTATGCTGACCAACCTGATTTGCCCATGTTTGGCCATATTGCTCTAAACCTTTCCTATTCATATAGCTAATGGTGAAGGACTGGTGATATTTTTCACAGTTAGGGTGGCCTGGGACTATGAGGAGGTAGAACAATGAGCCAGTAGACAGGTTAATTATGTTATTAAGTGATATCTATTTTTTTTCACATTCCTAATCATCAGAAGCAGTGAAATGGTCTTTGATCAATACAATCTTATTGAAGTCCAGTACAATAACCTACAGGCAGGGTCTTTGGTCAAGCTGCCCGAGTTCTTCTCCGTCACTTTGCTGCAGATAGTTCACAAGGCTATTGGGAGCCCAGTCGAATGTGAGGTGATGTTTCTTTCTGTTTTCCTAAGACAAGAAATTCTTAACACTTTCTAATCAGTGCTGCAAACCTACTAGTAACATTTTTCACGGAGAAAGAATTATTTTGATTTTAAAATGCATTTAAGATTTATACTGGAGCTCAGAAATCACAGCATGAAGTAATAGATTTTTGAATATTACTTTACATTCAAAATAACTATAAGTGCCTGATGTGTGACTGGTCAAATATATGCAATGACCATTTGTATAAGAAAGTTTCAATGCCTGAATTTGTTTGTGATATTTCTCAATTTGCTAGGGGCATGATACAGCTCTGGTAGATAAAGTAAAGGAGAATCCAAAGAGTTTTGGCATCATGATATAGTGGAACGACTTCACATTTGTAGTATTGTGAACAGTTCTGATCATTTAGCAATAGGAAGGAAGCCATTAAAGAATGCATAAAAGATATTTGAGGATGTTACTGAGAATGGAGGGATGAGTCATAAGGAGAAGCTAGAAATGCTAAGACTTTTTCCGCAGGAGTATAGGAGGCTGTGGGATTTACTTTATGAGGTAAACAAGATTCTGAGAGACATAGATTTGGTGAATAGTCACCAAATGGTTGGAGAATCTAAAACTAAAGGGCACAGATTTAAAGGGAAAGGGAAAAGATTTAAAATGTGACTCGAGGGTCAACCTTTCCACACAGATGTTCTTTTTCAGTTAAATGCGTCTCCTGTAAAAATGCAATACCAATCTTCAACTTTTTAATATAAGCTAACACTCTTTTTATTTTAATCGGGATATTAAGCCTATTAACATTAAAAGTGGCAAAATTCAAATTAGCCATAATGAATTATCCCCCATGAAGACAAGGCACCCACACGGCTCTTGACTATTAAAAAAAACGAGCAAAGAAACCCCATAATAATAAAGGAAAAAAAAAGTTAAAACTACAACAATATAAGTGTAGTACCCCCTCCCCCCCCCCCCCCCCCCCCCCACCTCAATTACACAGGATATGCATTTAACTGAAAAAGAACATCAGAAGTTGAAGAGAGATTGGGTTGGACATGTTATACCACCACATTTAATTCTAAAGCAAGAGGTGTTGCTATGTAAATTCACAAAAAGGTATCTTTTACATTGGATTCAGTTTTTGCAGCTGTTGATAGATTGTTGATTGTTAATTGTATGATTTTTTTCAGCCCCTTGGACTTTGATGAATGTTTATGCTCCTCATATCAATGATGATTGTTTTATGGTGGAAGCTTTTCTGAATTTAAATCAGGCTGATGGCAATGTGTTGGTGGGTGATGATTTCAACTGCTGTTTGGATTCCTTATTAGATAAATCTCCAAAAACATTAGGCAAAAAAAAGATGGCTGAATAGTTGTTGACAGTAATAAAGGACTTGAACTTGGTAGAGATTTGGAGGAGGTTGAAATTGACGGAAAAAAATTTTTCTTTCTATTTTGCGAGGCCTGATTCTTATTCTAGAATAGATCTATTTTTAGTATCATCACTGTTACAAGGTAGATTTATTCAGGCTGAGTATAAAAGTAGGATTTTGTCTGATCATTCCTTACTATTAATTACTTGTATTGGTTTGGAAAGGGTTGAATATGCATATCGGTGGAGATTTAATATGCTGTTGTTGAAAAAATCAGAATTTATTAAATTTTTGAGAGCATATAAAATCTTTTCTGCAAATAAATGAGGGGTCAGTGCGAAGTAAATTCATTTTATGGGATGCATTGAAAGCCTATTTGAAGGGACAAATTATTAGTTATACAGCTAGAATTAACAATATTTGGTGGAGAGTCATTATTTAGAGAAAGAGATAGATAAGTTGGAAAAAGAGGTAGAACAGGATACGATGGAAGTTTTAAAAAAAAGATCATTTAACTTAAAGTTATGGTAAAACACTTTACAAACTTATAAATTTGAAAAATTATTAAAAGAACTAAACATTATTATGAGCTGGGTGAACGCGCCCATAAAGTGTTAGCTTGGCAACTGAAGACTGAACTGGTTTCTAGGACAATAAATGCTATTAGATGGGGTATGACAATTACTTATAAACCTCAGGAGATTAATGATGAATTCTATTTATTTTATGAGGGGTTGTATACCTCTGAAGCTTTGGAAGACAATGTTAAAACTGATGCATTTTTGTCTTATTTGGCTTTACCGTTTCGATGTGGTAAACAGGTGGTTTTTTTTTAACATTCATTATGGCACTGTGAGACAGTGAAAAAGCCTTTTTGGAGTAAGTAGAATTATGGACTTTTTAGAAGGTTTATTTAAATTTAAGCTTTCACTTGATCCTTTAGTATTTTTATTGGGATATATTAAGAAATTGAGTCTGGAATTAAAATTAGAAAAGTTTCAGATTGATTTATCCGATTAGCACTGGCTATTACTTGGAAAAATGAAATTGAGTTGAGTGTTCAAAGACAGCACATGGAGATGAGATCCTGTATCCCACTAGTAAAGATAACTTACGATTCACATGATAATTATTATTTTTTGTTAAGGTGTGGAGCCCGTATATGAAATATATGGGTTAAATATACAGTAGAGTTTTTTTCTCCCTTTTTTTTCCCTGTGTTGAGATGGCAGCCAAACATGGTGACGGTTTGATTGTTATATGTGTTAACTCCTTTCCCTTCTTTCTTTCTTTTGGGTAGTTATGGGGGGGGGGGGAGGAAGGTGGGGGGAGGGGAGGGAATTAGGGAAGAAAATTATGTATATTTGTACCCTTTACTTGATTGTATGCTTTATTTTACACAATAAAAAAAATATATTTTTAAAAAAACCTTTCCACACAGATGTGATGAAACTGTAGAACAAACTACCAGAAGAAGTGGGAGAGATGGATATAATTCTGACAGTTAAAATAAATTTGGATAGATTTAGGAACAGGAAAAGATTACCAGGATATGGGCCAAGTGCAAACAAATGCCAACCTCAGATAGGCAATTAGGTCAGCATGGATGAGTTAGGTTGAAGAGCCTATTCGGTTCCATGTAGTTCTGTGGTCTGCTGAGTTGCTTATTTCAATGAGAATAAATACGAGCATAAAAATACATTTACCTCTTCTAAAAGTACAGGCATGCCAAGTCGAATAGCATTTTCTAAGGTGCGCAAAAGACCAGAATCTGTTAGTTTAATGATCTTCAAGCCATTCTTAGTTTCCATATTTCTTATCCAGCGATTTGCCTGTAAACAATTTTAAATTAATTATCCACAATTTCACATTAAAAAAATAAGAAAAAGCATTGTCTTACAGATGCACAGTGTGTTGGCAAGGGAATTTTGATTCTGTCAGTTTCCAAAGCAAATCCCTTAAGAGGCCTCCCATTGCAAACTGGCAGCCTGCAATCATTGTCCTTGATAAACTAGTTCTGTTTTCTGTATGCATTATGCTTATTTATATTTTTAGCATAAATTAATGTTGCAGTTATTAAAAAAAAATTGGTTAGGTCATATTTGAAATATTGTGTGCAACTGCAGTCACCCCATTATAGGAAGGATGTGGAGGCTTGGTTAAGTGTACAGAAGAGGTTTACTGGAACGTTACCTGGTTCAGAGTGTAAGGGTTATGGGGACAGATGTCGTCATGGAAGCAGATACAATGGTAGTGTTATGGGACCAGAAGACACCAAAACCCAGCAGCAATAGAAATTCACCAAGACAAATAGTTACTTAAACAAAAGTTACTTTTTAATTATCTTTAAACATGAAAACAAGATCAAGCTTTAACTTATTACTATTATCTTAACTAACTTCTAATTCTAAGCGCACGTGTATGTAATGTGTATATAAGTTCAGAAAAGTTATTTGATTCACACTCACTTCGCACTCCTCCAAGTTCACTGGTTGCAGCCAATTCTTATACTGTGCACAGAATTTAACATTTATGAATTTCACTAGGCTTTGGAGCTTGAAAAGTAAATGGCTACTGCTCAGGGTTCTTATCAGTTTTCAGATAGATTTTTTGCTCATTGCCGACACCCACAACTGATCCTTTCTGATCAGCCACTTCAGTGTCTTGCCAAAGAAACTTGCCCCATCAGGGTTTTCCAGATGATAACCTCTTTCTTTCAGGGCACCATAGAGTTCCTTTTTGTTTCCCTTATTTCAAGTAAAACATTGTACAGCCAGCCATCTCCTCTTTTAAGGATCACAAGGGCTTTGACCAAGCTGAACTAAGAACTCACAACCTGTCTTCAAAATGGGCTTTTTTCCACAAGCTTGCCAGCTTGTCATGTTCCTCTCCCAGCTGCTACTGCTGAACTGTAGAACTGAATTTTCTCTCTCTCTCTCTCTCTCTCTCTCTCTCAGAGAAAACCACATGATCCTCTTAGAACAGCACGCTGCACTCAGAGAGAATGTAGCACTGGACCTAATCTTCCTAGTTTGTTCACCTATTGCTTTCCAAAACAATAATCTATTTCTCCACAGCATGTCCAATTAACACCTACTTGTGAAGTCCTTAAAGGCATTCTTCAAAGTTTTTGCAAAGACACTCAGAGCCTGGACTGTCTGGCTTGAGCAGAGCTCTGGCATTTTAAATGAGATCCTTTGAAGTGTTTGTATATGACCTACACTAAAAAATCTATCACAATTTATCTCCTTTAAAACATATCTACATACAAAAGAAAATATAACATAATCTGTCACATTTGCATTAAAGAGGCTTCTAGATAGACACATGAATAGGAAGGGGATGGAGGGGTATCTATCACATTCAAGCAGTAGACTTTTGGATTGATTTGGACATCCTGTTCAACACAGATATGGGCAAAAGTTTCTATTTCTGTACTGTTCGATGTTTTATAAATTTCATGTGACATTTTATTTGGTCCCCAAAATGTTGGGGGAGTGACTTGAGTTCCCTAAAGGTGAAGTTTATGACTTGAATTGTAGTAATGCAGGGATACATTGTAAGAGCACATTGGAGTCAGAACACAGTTGGCATAAGTTCCCGAATTACCATTTGGAACTTAATGCCATTCATAATGTTACCATCACAATATATTTTCAAATTTTTTCTCTCACAATAGGCTGGAAGAAACTGTTGACATCAGATGCTCAGTAAGATCTGGCTCAACATACAGTTAAATTCCCAAAAGGGACAGCTAGATTATTCTTTAAAGGAAGTAGAAAAGGCAAGGAGAAGAATACATTTTGTTTATGTACTCCTTTCCTGAGTGAAAATCATACCAATAAATGCATTATCTTACAAAAAAAGTAAATTTTCTATCTATAAGAGTCATGTTATTTCCAATTTACTTCCAGAATGTGCCACAAATATTGGGAAACATATCTGTTGTAAAAATGGGAAAGAACAAATCTGCAAATGGATGTTGAAACTCATCTACTTTAAAAAAAATGACAAACAATAATGATGCAAGAATCACCCCCCCACCACCTAGTTTCAGCCAGTATTTGAGTTCATGCATCATATCATAATATGAGTGTTTAAATGCGCCCATTTTCCTCACTGATCCAATGATAAGAAGAGCTTTTTTATACATTATTTCAATATTCTTGATTTCCCTTTCTACCAACAAATCTATTGATCTTTGTTTAGAATTAACTAAGCTTCCCTATACCTTTAGGTTAGAGAATGCCAGAGAATCACCACCATCTGAGTGAAAATAATCTCCTCATCTCTATCCTGAATGGCCTATTGCTTATTGTGAGCTTGGTTCTAGCTCCTCGGCCCAGTAGTTCTCAACCTTTTTCTTTCCACTCACATACCACTTTACGTATTCACTATGCCATAGGGGCTCTGTGATTAGTAAGGGATTGCTTAAGGTGGTATGTGGGTGGAAAGAAAAGGTTTATAAACCACTGTTTTAATCGTACCTAAGTGACTTATTATGTGCATGGTTTCATAACTCCAAAGGAAATGGGCCAATGACAATTTTTCTCAAGCAAAATACTTCAGTAACAATTGGGCCTAGAGCAGTGATTTTCAACCTTCCCTTCCCACTCACATACCACCTTACGGATCACAGAGCACCAATGGCATAGGGATTACTTAAAGTGGTATGTGAATGGAAAGTAAAAGGTTGAGAACCACTGATCTAGCCAGTGAAGTGCCACAAGAATTTTGTAAGTTTCAATGCCACACATTTCTCTCTTCCAGACTCCAAAGTATACAGGCCTAGTCTTCACAATTGTCACATAGGAAACCCACCATCCACAGCAAATAGTGCATCTTCATTGCACTACTTCCATAACTCTATCCTTTCTAAGATAGGAGATGAAAATATATAAAATGAATTAGGCATTGTCTCACAAGGCCCTATATAATTCAGTAAGACATCTTTACTCCTGTACTCATGTGATAAAGGCCAACATACAGTATCACTTGCTTTCCCAATTAACAGTGAATTGGTTTTCACTGTTTCCCCAGTTCCAACAGAGGATCTCTGACTGAAATGTTAACCCTGTCTCTCTCTTTTCATCGATGTTACCTGACCTATCATGTTTCCAGGATTTGCTGTCTTTATTGCAGATCTCCAGATCTGCACATTTTGATTTTCAATTACAGAAAGCATTTTGGCCCCTCAAACGTGGTCTGCCATTTGCCTTAGAAAGATGTCAACTAGACTTAGATTCCAGACAATATGAGCTCCCATACAGCCTTTCAAACATTTTCAAAGGTGAACTAAGAAACCCGTTAGTCATGGGAGACCAGAAAACCGATATCGGCCTAGAAATATTCAGTGCCTTGAAAGACATGACTCATGAGCTAACAAACATGCTATGCAAGGAATTTCTGTTGCAATATTCTACTTTGCATGAGATCCAATGTAAAATAGCTTCAATTCCTTATCCATCTTTTATCTTGAATCTTTATTTCATAAGCATGAATAAATGCATAAAAAACTAGATAAATTTTGAAATTGTAACTCCTTTCAAATTGCTTCATTAAAATAACATGGCTGAAATACTAAAGATGTGATCCTATTACCTACTGTAATTATGATGGATCCTCAATTCCAATTTTTTTCTTGTTCATTCTTCCACTTCTATGTACATTTCCAGTCTTCATATCATATTTAAGTACGCTCACCCAATGAGTGACCCATATTTTCTTCAGAAGTACCATAATTTTTCCAATTAACTTTTAAAAGTTCAGAACATCCATGCAAGCAGTCACAAAACTAAATGCACTAATCTTTCTCGGCACCATCATTTCCACCCCTACTTTGTTAGTCTCCTCATGAATCCAATAGTGCAGCGCCAATGGTCTGTAGTTTCTGAGAAGTTATGCTGGAAAATGTGCCTCCTGAACTAGTGTGTGACTGCACCCATCAGAAATTCAACAATATTCATTTCAATGGTAAAGAAAGAATAATTTTGCATTCCTGTTGAAAGAATTAAGTTAACTTCAATGCACTTGGTTGTCTTTAAATGCTTTGAGTGCTAAATGTATTGGACTTCTACTATCATGTAATAGTGTAATTAATGTATTATTTCTATGGTTTCTGAATTATTGTAAATATCAGACCATTTTGACATTCTTTGCAGGATCTAACTGATAAGGATACAGCTTGCTTCACAGACAACATAGCTGCTTAAAGATTCCCTCCAGATGACTGGAAACTTAAAGGCCAGGATGGTGTGAAGCACAGACACAGCTTTAATATTCCAAGAATTTTTTGAGCTCAAGTTTCAATAGAAGTATTATTTCCAAATTGCATTCCACCCAGAAGCAACCAATCACCACCTAAGCAAAAAATAAATGGACATTTCAAATAATTAGTGCATTGATACTAATTGAGGGCTCCTCAATATTTAGGTAGATGTGCAGATATTAGACCAGAATTTTCTATCAATGGCATGCTGCTTAAGATTGTAATTGACCACTGAGAAAAGCTTACCTTTACATACCTTTACAAAGCTAGCAGTGAAGCCCTGCATAATCATAGAACCTTGTGCAAGGAAAATTCCATTTTGTGGATGACAAAGCAAGACCCATCCTGTTCAGTCAGATCTATCAATTTTTATTAAGATGTACAGCACAGTGACGAGCCCTATTGGCTCAAAAGCCCATGCCACCCAATTACACCAAATTAACCTACAACCCGAGTACATTTAGACAGTGGGGAGGGTGGGGGGGATGTTAATTATCCATAAGTTATTATTCATTTTTCTGGCAGCTCCATGGAGGGAGAAAAACCTGCAGATGCAACGATGGTTTTCAAACAATGAGACTGAAAATAAAGTTAAATGCTTTCAGGTTCATGTCAGTCAAATTTGTTCAGCATAAGTACAGTATAGTATTTTTGTCTTTTAAACTGTTTATTGTTAATGCAGGCATCTTAGTCAGGCATTGTAGGTAAGTCTCAAGCAACCAGAAAATACAACTAATCCCCCATAGGTGCCAGATACCAAGGATTTTACTGTATTACTTATAGTACAATTTATTAGTATGCATACTAACCTGATCTTGAGGATCAATCATCAAGGGACACCGATGACCTCGCTTCACAAGAATGCCATTCTCAGTAGAAATATTATCACGTGGTAGACCATCAGTGTTCCATTGGCGAATCTCATAGGGATCACCTAAGATATTAATGAGGCTGAAGTTTGCACTGATAGGGATTCCAAGTTCTGTGCAGCCTTTAATCCAGTGATCTATTAGCTATTTTTAAAAATAATAATTAATTTGATTTATATTATTAGAAACAGTTCCCACACATAAATATTGTTTTACAATGAAGAGGCTTTAAAATACAATAAATATAGATATGAAACTGAATTCACATAATGTGAATTGCTCAGGTCTTTATTTTAATAAAGATCAGATTACAATATAAAATTTTACATGTTTCACTGCAGGAAAAATCAAAAGTTGAACTAGTTGCAGACAATTATGGCTTTTGATGTTACAGCAAACTATTTCACAATTTAGATTGTCTAAGGAAGGCACAGAACCTATGGTTATTTCTTCTATCAATTCCAACATTAACAGACATTATGATTTTAAATTCTTGAGATCAATTGGTCCTACTGTGACATATTGTGTTGTATTTCCAAATTTTAAAACTTTTCCATCCCATCCCATTTCAAACTTGTATAAATGTCAGTGTTAAATACTTAAAATAGTTGGTGAATCTCTGCTTCTGTCCACCATATGACCATTCATTCACTCTCCATCAGTTCTCCACCCAATAACTCCTTTGGTATCCCATCTTCAGACACACTTCAGAATCAGAATTTATTGTAAGGAAATTCATTGTTTTGCAGCAGCATCATGGTGTAAACATTCATATAAACCCCAATAAATAAATAAAATAGTGCAAGAAAAAGACAAAGTGACCTAGTGTTCATTGTTCATTCAGAAATCTGATGGCAGAGGGGAAGAAGCTGTCCTTGTGCTGCTGAGTGCTGGTCTTCAGGCTCTTGTACCCTTTTTCCTGATGGTAGCAGAGTGAACAGGGCATAGCCTTGGTGGTGAGGGCCCTTGAGGATAGAGACTGTTTTCTTAAAGCACCACCTCTTGTAGATGCCCTCAATGGAGTGAAGACTGGTGTCCGCGATGTTGATGGCTGAGTTAACAACTCTCTGGAGTTTCTACCTGTCCTGTCCATTGGCACCTCCACACCAGACAATGGGTCAGAATGCTCTCCACGATCAACCTGTACAAGTTTTTGAGAGTCTTTGATGACATTGAATTTCCTCAAACTCCTCACAAAATATAAGTGCTGGTGAGCATTCAAACTTCCACTTCTAGCGTGTTCTGCTGATCTGATCTATAATTGTTTAAACAGTGTGTAGATTCTGGGGAAGTCTGGGTCAGAATCCGTGTTGCTTCTAGGTGTGAAGTGTCAGCTTCAGAGTTTGTATTGTATACACATTCATCAGCAATGAGTCCTTTTTGGTGGTTTCTCTTACTTTGGTTTTGACACACCAGAATACCTTTACTATCAACTGACGGTAAAGTCTTTTCAAAAGACCTGGTAAGCAGACTGATCACTCAAATTGAGGGAGACCTAATTTGAGAAAACCATTGTGATTTCCAAGGAGGCCATGGAACAGTAGACATTATCTTACCAACATGATAACCCCAAGGGAAATACAAAGGGGGGAAAAAAACTGCAGCCTGTTCACTAAAAACACAATGCTAGATAGACTCAGCAGATCAATCAGTGTCCTTTATAGAGCAAAGATAAAGATCCATAAATTTCGAGCTTGAGCCCTTCGTCAAGATATGGAAAAATGTCAGCATGCGTCGGAACAAAAAAAGAAAGGGGGAGGTGGAGAAGCACAGTCTCAAACACAGGAGGTAATAGGTGGAGAAGGGAGGGCACAGCAGCAAGTGGGGAAGGAGGGAAGGCTGGGAGAATAGAGAGGGAAAGGGGTGGAGAGCTGAGGACGAAAAAGACAGGGGGAAGGGAAGGACAAAGAAGACCAGGTTAGCAGAAACCAGAGAAGTCAATGTTAATGCCATCCAGCTGGAGAGTGCCCAGACGGAAATTCAGGTGTTGTTCCTCCAATTTAAGGATGGTTTTGGTAGGAGAGTACGCGAGACCATGGATGAACATGGAAGTGGGGCACAAAACTGAAATGGTTGGCCACTGGGAGGTCCCTGACACTGGTGTGAACAGAGAAAAGTGATCTCCCAGTCTGCGCCCAGTCTCTTAAATGTAGAGAAGGCCACAAAGAGAGCACCATATACAGTAAATCAGTCCTGCAGGTGTTGCTTCACTTGAAAGGCCTGTTTTTGGCTGCAGACAGAGGTGTGGGTGCAAGTGTGGCATATCCTGCGGCCACAGAGGGAGATGCCAGAGAGAGGAGGATTGATTGGGAGGGATGAGTGCATGAAGAAGTCACAGAAAGAACAGTCCCTACACAAGGCAGAGAGGGGAGGAGAGGGGAAAATGTGTTTGGTAACAGTGCTGGAAGTTCCAGAGGATAATATGTTGGATGTGGAAGCCGGTGGGATGGTAGGTAAAGACAAAGAGAATCCTGTGTTTATTATGTCTGCGGGCAGAGGGGGCCAGGGCAGATGAGAGGGAAATGGAGGAGATGCAGGTGAGGGCTGAGTTTATGGTGGTGGTGGGGAAGCCACATTTGAGGAAGAAGGCAAATGTTTTAGATGATCTGAACTGGAAGACTTAATCTTGTGAAGAGATACATGAGAGATGGAGAAATTGAAAGAAAGAAATCCCTGCAGGGGACAGGGTGTGAGGAAGTCTGGTCAAGGTAGTTGTGAGAGTTGATGGGTTTAAGAAATATGTCTGTGGAACGCTTGTCTCTCAAGATGGAGTCACAGAGACAGAGATCCAGAAATGGGAGAGTGTTGTTGGAGATGGACCAGGTGAATTTGAGATCAGTGTGGAAGTTTGCAACGAAGTGAAAGTTGATGAGCTCATCACAGGTGCATGAGGCAGCCCCAATATAGTTATCAATATAGCAGAGGAAGAGTTGTCGGGTCTTACTTGTGTAGGGTCGCAGCATGGATTACTCCACAAAACCCACAAACAGGCAGATGTAGCTGGGACCAATGCAGGTACCCATGGCTACATCTTTGATTTGAAGGAAGTGAAACAAGTTAAAGGAGAAGTTGTTTAGAGTGAGGATAAGTTCTGCCAGGCAGAGGAAGATGGCTGGTCAGGTCTCTTGTCCAAAAAGAAGTGAAGTGCTTTGAGTCCTTCAGTATGGGGGTTAGACATATAAAGGGATTGGACATAGATCATGGAAGATGAAGCAGTCCACTTCAGGGAATATGAAGATTTTGAAGAGGTAGAGGGGATGTGAGGTATTGTGTATGTAGGTGGGGAGGGATTGGATCAGGGGAGAAAAGATAGAGTCAAAGTAAGATGAACCTAGTTCAGTGGGGCAAGAGCAAGCAAAAACAATGGATCAACCCAGATGGTTGTGTTTATGTACCTTGGATAAAAGGTAGAACCAGGCAGTGCAGGAATAGGAAGCACTGAGTTTGGAGACCATGGGATGGAGGTGACCAGAGGTGTTGTGATTGGAGATTGTGTTGGAGACGGTGGCTTGATGTGTCGTGGTGGGGTCCTATGGAAGGGGTAAGTAGGAAGAGGTATCTGAGAGCTGTCAGAGAGACCAAGATCCAGAATGAGAGAGTATTGTCAGGTGTTTTGGGAAGGTAGAAGTTACAGTGTCAGACAACAACAGCACCACCCTTGTCTGTGGGCTTGATAGTGAGGTTGGGTTGTTGCGGAGAGATTAAAGGGCAGAGCATTTGGAGGAGGTGATATTTGAATAAGAGAGGGGAGTGGTTGAGTTAAGACAGTTGATGTCTCAATGGCAATTGGAAATATAGAGATCCAGAGCGGGCAGATGACCAGGAAGAAGTGTCCAAGAGAAGGAAGAAGGCTTAAAGTGGGAGAAGGGGTCTTGGGTGGGGGGTGGAGTGTCATGGTCATAGAAGTAGGCCTGGAGTTTGCATAACTCATTAAGGTGTGGACAGAGGGGGAGAAGGTAAGGCCTCTACTGAGGACCGAGCACTCCATTTCAGAGAGGGGATGGTAAAGACCAAGCAGAGTGGGAATTGGTGTGGTGGATGGTGTTGGAAGGATAGAGGGTGGTGATGGAAGGTAGTGGAGGTCAAAAAGGGGAGGTGGAGGATTGGTGAGGTTGGAGGATTGGTGAGGTTGGAGAGATGAGGTGGAGGTTAGGGAAGTCAAAGGATGGAGGTAGAGGGTTGGGTAGGTCACAGGGAAGTAGGGGTTAGGGAGGTCAGAGTGGGGAGGTGGGGGATGGAGGAGGTCAGGGAGAGGTAGGGTCAGCGAGGTCGGGCGGGGGGGGAGTAGGGTGTTGTGCCAGCCTGTTCGCTACCTTTCTTGATCTCATTAAAGTTTGCATTCCAGTTTCTCATGATCAACTATGGAAAATCACAGCAAAGTACGGCTGCCCTAAAAAGTTCAGTACAATTGTTTGTCAACTCTAAGAAAAATGAATGAGAAAGTTTTCTGATCCATTTCTGGTCATTTGTGGTACAACCAAACCTGTGCACTTTCCCCTAAACTGTTTACAATAAGGCTCTCTGCAATGTTGTCTTTTGCCTACTCTAATAAAGAAGATGGGATCAGCCTTGGATGCAAATCCACCATGCTCTTCTCAACCTGCAGAAACTCTCCACCTCTTGCTCTAGACTTATTGCAAGTCTTTAATTTTCCAGTGGTTGGAAAATAATTTCAGCAGAATATTTGGGACCTCTGTGAGAAAGGCAGTCAATGCTCTGTCTCCTAAATCAAGCATTCTTAGTGATCTGAATTGCAAGATCAAGATGTATCACCTAAGCCATTAATTCAAAGTCAAATGATGCAGTGACTGAAATAAAGGGTGGGTAAGAACAATGAGATTATTGCTATAAATTGAGCTGAATGATTCCACAGAGGCTATAAGACACAAAGTCTTTGAATATTTTTAAGGTGGTAGATAATTAAGAAACTCAAGATTACATGGGGTAGCCTTACAATTGCCTGGTTATGCCCTATTATTAAAGAGGGAGACAAGTTGAAATCAGCTATTACCATCCAGTTAGTTTACTCTCAATTATCAAAGTCATGGACAGTGCCATTGGTGGCAATTTGCTGACTTTAACTTGCAATAATGCACATGTAGAGACTGGTAATTGTTTTCCAAGTTATTCTCAAATAATAAACACAATCAATAGTGTACCGTAATTACTAATTTTACTGAAATAAGTGATAGCAGAGACTTTTTTCCCTCATAATAATACAGTACTGCTTTGCAAGCAACATCAATAGATTCTCGATATCTTGTCAGGCTTTCAAATTATCCCCTAACATAAAGAGTCTAAATTATAAAATTTGGAACTGGATTATATTCTATTGTTTATTTTCATTCCTAAACAATTGATGATTGATTTAATCCAAAGGGCTTCACACTTCCTTTCTAGTTAAATAAAGACATCAACTTTTTTATCTATCCAAATATTATTTCATTTTTGAAGTCATTATTACAAAATCTATATCATGGCACAATTCAAATAATGGAATAGCCCCAAGCTTTATCACTTGCT
Source organism: Narcine bancroftii (assembly GCF_036971445.1). Taxonomy (NCBI): domain Eukaryota; kingdom Metazoa; phylum Chordata; class Chondrichthyes; order Torpediniformes; family Narcinidae; genus Narcine; species Narcine bancroftii. The sequence goes on from NC_091469.1 coordinate 37,239,835, forward strand.
AATAAACCAATAACAATTAAAATTAATAAACTTCCAGTAATAAGTCGCCAACTTTATTGTCATCTGATTGTACAAGTACAACCCAATGAAAAATCATCCACCGGCCCTCAGTGCAAAACATGCAGACACACAACCAGACATAAATACACATACAAACAATACATATGCAAGACAAGCATTTCTTCTATAAAGATAAATAAATAAATGTTGTTTTGTACATATGTGAGTCTCAGATGATTAGTGTGAGCAGTTCCTTTGGTTGTTCAAAATTCTCACTGCCCTTGGGAAGAAGCCTGGTGATACTGGCACTGATACCCATGTATCTCTTTCCTGATGGGAGCAGCTAAAAGATGCTATGTGCAAGGTGGAAGGGGTCCTTAATGATTTTGCACGCCATCTTCAGACAATGATCCCAGTAGATCATGTTGGTGGTGGTGGTGGGGTGCGGAGTGAAATGGTTGGGAGGAGAGGGATGGGTGGAAGGAGAGAGATTCCAGTGATCCTCTCTGCTACTCTGATGATCCTATGGATTAACCTCTGATCCATTTCTCTACAGCAACGGCACCACACTGTGATGCAACTGGCCAGGACACTCCTACAGAAGATTGGCATAATGGTGGCCGGTAGCCTTGCCCGCTTAAAATTTCTCAGGAAGTGCAGTCACAGTTGTCCCTTCCTGACAAGTAAGGAGATGTTGAATGTTCATGATAGGTCACTAGTTAAGAGAACTCCAAGGAACTTGGTGCTCTCCACTTTTTCTACTACAGGGTTGTTAATATGTAGTAGATGGTGGTCATACCTCTTGACTGCATGATCAACTTTTTAAAAATGTTTTTAAATTTAAATTTAGACATACAGCATGACAACAGACCATTTTGGCCCATGAGTCCATGCCGCCCAATTTACATCCAATTAACCTACACCCCCAGTATGTTTTGAAAGGTGGGAGGAAACCAAAGCCTCTGGGGAAAACCCACACAGACATGGGGAGAACATACAAACTCTTTAAAGACAGCATGGGATTTGAACCCTAGTCTGGATCGCTGGCACCATAAAGGCATTGCACTAACTGCTAAGCCAACTGTGCCACCCATTCATCTTGTCCATGTTGAGACTCAGGTTGTTTCTCTCACACCATTTCATGAGATTTTCCACCTCTTCTCTGTAGTGCAACTCATCATTGTTGCTGATGAGGCCGATTACTATTGTCATCTGCAAACTGTTGGTGCTGGATCTGGCGATGCATTCGTGGGTCAGTAGCATGAACAGGAGCAGGCTGAGCACACAGCCCTGAGATACACCAGTGCTCATTATGACGGTCCTCAACATTCTGCTACCAACCCAGGCAGACTGTGCTCTTTCTGTTAGGATGTCCAGGATCCAGTTACAGAGAGGGGTATTGAATCCCAGCAAGCCCAGCCTGGCAAATGAGGTGGCATTCTCCAGGTGGGCCAGGATGGAGTGAAACAACAAGGCTACAGCATCACCTGTAGAACGGTTTCTTCGATAGGTGAATTGAAATGAGTCCAGCATCTCTGGGAGGTGTACTTTGATCCATTTCATCACCAGATGATCAAAGTCATTGAGGCTTCTTTTTGTCACCCTCTTGGGTACAGGGATGATGGTGGCTGTCTTGAACCCTATGGGAATGATGGACTGCTGCAGTGAGGTGTTGAAGATGTCTGTCAAATGGTCTTCACAGTCCTTCAGTACCCAACCAGTTGTCTGGTCCCACCACCAGTAATAGATACCTACTCTAAAAATTACTTCAGAAACAAAACTACTAGTTTTTTACCCATGTAACCAAAAGGACATTTAGGACTGTTGAGCAAAGGATCTACTCATCACTAATTCTGAGATAATTACTGTGCTGTTGAAATTTCTCATGAAATCATGCTTGGGAATGTTAATTTCCATAAATTACCACTTTTAATATTGGGAAGTAGGCCAGCAAAATCTGGTGCAAAACACAAATATGCTGGAGAAACTCAGCAGGTCACCCAGCATCCATAAGAAGCAAAATGTAACCAACATTTGAGGCCTGGACCCTTTGTCAAGACATTCCTGATGAAGGGCTCAGGCCAGAAATGTTGATTTCTTTTTACTTCCGATGGATGCTGCACGAACTGCTGAGTTTTTGCAGCACTTTAGTGAATTGCACTGGACTGTGTTAGGTCTGCTTTGTTCATGAATGAGTGAGACAAACACCAGACTGAGTCGAAATCAGGGTTCTTTGTTCTTTATTACCGGATTGTAACACTTGCGACTAACGATGTTAGCCGGAGAATGCATTCTGCCGTTATCAGCAAAATGGTGATTTTTTATACCCTTGGATACGTGCTTAGAACATCATCATATCATTACTTGTCCAATGACTAAAACTGTTGCTATCCTTTCCCTGCTAGCTTCCTGCCTCTCAATCCATCAATGTCTCTCTTATCTTGTAAGTACAAGGATGCATTTACATCTTGTTACAGCCCTGTACATTCCCATCTCATGATGTTTTACCTAACAACTGCCAGCATCTGTAGATTTCCCGTTGAGCTGCTGTGTATGTGGGTATCTTTAGAGTTGGGGGGAGCTGATGGGCATGTAAGAGAGAATAGGTTACATGGAACTAAGTAGGGAGAAATATTTATGGAATTGCACCATAAGGTGGTATGATATTGGCTGACCAGATTGCCTCCTTCTACGTTGCTATGAAATATGTAAATTTAATATAATGTTTCCATACCATCTGTCGATAGTGAGCAGTAAAGGCTCCATAATAGGCAACACATGCTGCTGCAATGAAGACATTTCCAATTATATTTGATATTTCATCTTCAAACAGAATTATGCTCTCCTGCCAACGAATCTGTTCATCTGCAAGAGCGGCTGTAAGTTTTCCAGCACGCATCAATCGAGCCTGAGTTAGAGCCATTGTTCGAGCTAAGCAGGAAGAAAGAAAACATGCCAGTCAAATGGTGGTGTAATTAGAACTGTTGAATACAATGAATTATCCCATGTATACATTTACTGAATATATGAAAATCAAAGCAACTTTCTGTGGAAAGAGAAACTGAACGTTTTTCTCCTCTTCCATAAATACTAAATCCGATACCTTTCCACAGATGTTTCCTGACTCACTGCAAGCTTTGAGAATTTTCTGTCTCTGTTTTGGAAAGTTTATTTTACATGCATGCATCAACAGTTGTATCAGTGATGCTTAACAAAAAAAACCTTCCCAATGATGCTCAATTTGGGTTTTCCTCAAACCACTCCTTCCAAACCTTTACTACCATCTTAGCTTGATCATAGACACTAAATTTCCCAGGTGAGGCGAAAGAGGCTGCCTTTCACAACGAGGCCACATTCAACATAGAAAACAAAAAAAAATGATTGGATGAATTTAGCAAGTCAGACACCATCCATGAGTAGAAATGGTCAGTCAATGTTTCAAGTCAAAATTGTTTATCAAAACTAAAATACAAGAGGTGAAATTCAAAGGAGGAAAGAAACTGGAGAAGGGACCCAATTATGATAGAGTATAGGATTGAAGATGTGGGAGGTGGAAAGACAGGTAGAGGGAGAGAACATTAGGAAAGAAAAGTTAGAGAAAAGAAAGTGAGAAAAGTTTAAGTAGTGGTGTAGGTAAAGATGAGATGGAAATTAGAATTTGGTGGAGTTAAAAGTAACCCAATTTTTTTTTAAATCAACGTTCATGCCATTATGTTTAAGGTTGTCCAGGAGGGATATATTATTCCTCAGGTTTACATTTAGCTTCGCCCTGACAATGGATGTGGCCAATGACAGATAGGTCATTGCAGGAATGGTTGAGGGGGGGTTAAAATGGTTGGCTACAGTAAGTTCAAGTTTAGACGCACAAACCATTTGTTTTTGGACACCTCATCATCAGCTTTTCAAGGTCAATTAAGCACATAAAGTTGGATGAAAATTCAATGTGTGACTGCCTCATGATATAAAGCACTATATTTTGAATGAATTATTAAACCATCCTCATCCTCTTGGAAGAAGATAACTGATTTTCTAGCATAATTTCATTTATTATAGGGTCCCCCAGGTAGGAAAAATGTGTAACAGCACTGATTTACCACAGCTTACAACCAAATAGAGAATGCACTCACTCATTTCTTTCAGCACATCCTGAAGTCAACTTTCTTTATTATTCCCTAGACACAACATTGCATTCTTCAACTTCCCAAACACCACCCAGCTAAATTCCTCTGACCTTCTCATTGGCTCAGTGCCACATGGCTGATCCTAATACTCTCACTCTACTCCTCCTACATCTGAGATCCACCACCCATATATTGATGCTTAAAGCACCGGCACATGCGTGCTATTACCCCCGTGCATCACTGATGTAATCAGCGACAGCCAGCACCACTCCCGAAGGTAAGTATGCAACCACGACGTTGGCCCTTTAGCCTAATTTGTCCATCACGACTAAGCCAGTCCCTTTTGCCTGGATGTAACTCGTTTCCCTCTAAATCTTTCCTGCCCATGCACTTGTCTAAATATCTTTTAAATATCACAATATTCTTCACCTCAATCATTTCATCTGGAAGCTCACTCCATACACCTACCATCTTCAGCATGAAGAAGATACACATTGGATCCCTCCAAAATATTTCCTACTCACATAAAATCAATACCCTTGAGATTTGAATTACCCTATCCTAGAAAAACACAATGACTATTTACCTATCTAGGCCTATCGTGATTTCATAAACTTAAGCCTATCCAGCATCTTGTTATAATTCAAGAAAAATCAGTCACAGCAACATTCTTGTGAATCCTTTCTGCACCTTTTTCAGCTTAATGATATCATTCTTATCTTCACCTGTGAAGCCAAATTTATTAGGTACATTTAAAGCAGAGGTTAATTAGTTCTTGATTGGTATGGGTGTCAAATTTTATATAGAAAAGGCATAAGGTTGAAAGAAAAATACATCCGCCATGATTTGAAGAATGGAACAGACTCAATAGATCAAACACCCTAATTCTGCTCCTAGGTCTTTGTGGTAAACCACTGCAATATGCATTTGTCTAGTCAGGCATACCCATTGGCCGGGTGTATCTGTGACGCCTCCCACGGGCACCTGTATAAAGGTGACTGTACCACAGCCCCTTCATCAGTGTAGGACAATTGAGCAGTATGGATGTGCCTTTGTTCTTTTGTGAATAAAAGCCTATTGATTTCTCAATCTCAAGTCTTTGAGTAATTATGAGTGACAAGAACTGTGGTCTTGCTAACATTTGATACAGTTGAAACATGATGTCTCTTCTGCATTCACTGCCCTGATTGATGAAGGAAAGTATGCCAAATATTTTCTTCACCACCTTCATCACCTGTGTTGCCACTTTCATGGAACTCTGTATGTGTACCCTCAAGTCTTTCTGTTCTACAACACTCTTGAGGGGCTACCATTCACCATCCAAGTTCTTTCCTGGTTTAACCTATCAAAGAGCACCACCTTGCACTTATCCATGTTAAATTTCACCTGCCATTCCCTTGCCCACTTATTCAGTTCATCTAGATCCTGTAACCTGTACTGTCCACAATACCAACAATTTTTGTGTAATTTGCAAACTTACTAACCATGTTACAAATCATTGTTTTAGATAATAAACAACCGTAGACATAGCACATTACTGATCATAGGCATCCAATCTGAGCAACAACCCTCCATTACCTCCCTCTTTTTCCTACTATCAAGCCACTTCTGTATTCAATTGGCCAGCTATTACTGATTCCACTGCTATCTGACCTTCTGGACAAGCCCAATATTCGGATGTTGTTAAGTGCAAGAGAATACAAAAGAATTGCCTAACAATTATTTCCCCCAATGAATTTCACCAGTCCAAATTTCTACCCTGGTTACGTCAGATATGGGATCTTTGTGTGACTGTTGGCTGCTATGTTTAATTGTGATGGTATACTTCAGAACTACTTTATTTGGTTGAGGTTTTTTTTACAGGTTTAGAGGATATAAAAATACTTTACAAAGGTTAGGTTCTTTATTTCACATGGTTGAGAATGTTCCTCAATGTCAGACCACCTTCAGTTTTGTTCTGTTCATCTTCAGCCCTGGATTCTCTAGTTGTGTGATACATCATTGCCACTTGCAGACCTGTTCAAATGCCCAGCTCCAACTAGTTCACCCAATAAGAGAATTGAGCTGAATGTTCCCAATCTGTGCTCTTTCCTGATTCTCCCGTGAACTCTCCTTTCTTAATTTTGCTCAATGCCTCACTTGAATCCCATTTGAGTATTCCAAATCTACGCTGCTACATCTAAACCCTCCTAAAGTTACTCCTTCCCATCTACTGAGATTAACACTCTAACTGCTGCAAGTCAGTCAATCTAACACAAACCTTAAAGCCTCTAAAATCCCAAGGTTCTCCAAAATTCTTCCAGCCACTTCTATGTGTTCCAACTTAATCTTAAGCTCTGTTATCTGTCATGCTGGAAGCAGCAGCATTATAGGTCTATTTATTGCTTTCTCCATACAGAATTTCATGTATGTTACATTCTTAATGTAGTATTACGTGACAATGTAAACCTTACCTTTACCTTTACCATCTTTTCATTCTTCCAGCTAAAAATCCTATTATGCATTCTACTTCTTGGCATTAGACTTTGATACACTCCCCACAGCTCCAGTTTCATTCTCAAGACCAATCATGAAAACTTTCTCCCAGCGTGTTGCACATCATAATGTTATTTTCAAGTTTTGTCTCCTTTTACACGCCTTGTCATATTTCCCTTCCAAGCCTAGGGATTCACCTCTCTTGACCTGGCAAACACACTTGCAATCATTGACTTCTCTCTGCCCAGCAATTTGTCTTTATTCACAAGTATTTTGAACTTCTCTGAGCAAAATTATTCCCGGGGGCCATAATAATGATAAGAAACTAGCAACTTACAATTATCCTGAGATAAACAACCAACCTCCATTTTAATAGTTAAGGTAGTTTTTATCCAATGTACAGAAGGTGCAAGAAGAAAACTGCATTCACATTAAACCTTTCATTCCCTCAGGAAACTTCAAAATTGTCAGTATTCAGTGAGTTATTTTTGGAGGTTGGTTACTATAATTGTTATTTTAGTTAAAACCAAAAGATTATAAGATTAAAAAAATCATATTCAAACTGGGTTCTCCATTACACTTTGCAGCTTCTGAAAAAATGCCCATATCGTGCCCTTCACTTGATAAAGTTAAGGGCAGCTGGAAGATGGTGAAATTGTAATTGTGAATGGAGTCCAGGAGAGAATGATTCAAACCATCATTAATTACCTTATCTTAATCTGTTTTATTTGATAACAATGCAAAATTTAACCTTCAAAAGTCAAAGCTTGTTTTCATTTTCACATACTTGAGAGCATTACTTTGACTCCATTTTCTTTATCTTATGCCTTTTATAAATTTCATTTTTAATCCAATGCTCTCCCATGTGACACCAGGGCAAGCTTTAGTAAGATCAGTGAGCTGCCTGAAAATTGCCTAGCATACGTATGCTTACAGCATACTATAAAATTAAATTGCCAGCTGCAATAAAATGAAAATAAATGGGCTGGTAAATATATCAATGCCATTGAACTAAATCTTTATTTTATTAATCTTGTATTAAAAATAAAATTGAACAGCATTGTGGAACATTTCTAAAAATATCTCACCTAGTTCCTCCTTTTCTCCAATAGTATTGCTATATTGTTCTTGAAGATCTTCCAGCTGTTGGTCAAGTTGTCGTAGCTTGTCTTGCTTATCTTTAAGGGTTACCAGTGTGGCATCAAGTTCAGCCTATTAATTAAAATGTGTTGTACATCTGATTAATAATTCATGTGAAAGTATTTTCCCTTTAAAAAAGTAGACGAAGATATTTGTGAATTTTTAAATTTTATTTATAGATGCCACAAAATCAATTACATTCACAATTAACCATACATGGCTTTTACAAGTTTAAAAAGGAAAATAGAAAGAAAAAAGTGAAAAGAAGCCTGATATTTGTTGAAATTTACATCTTTTATGGGCCTACAATTCTTTTTAAAAATCTTATATTTTGCTGAAATTTGTTCTTGCAGCAGTATGGCATTCATCAATACACTCAAACCAATCACATCTGAAATTTGAATCAGATTTTAATCTCCATTTTCCAACCAACAGATTATTCATCCATTCATCTGACAGCAGTAGAGGGGGCATCATTATGAAACATTGAGGGAGCTACACATCCCAAACTGGTGTATTGTTGCAGTTCACCAATTTTGGCTGATCCAAAATCAGGCAGCCTAGAATATTATTTAGCATTGGTCACGAAACGTGGGCAATGCCTCATAGCTATACTTGATTATTATTTGTGATTAATTTGAACACTCAAAGATTCACCATGTAGTTAAACAATTACTTAAATCTTTTATAATTTCAACACTTCCAAAACTTATTGCATGTATTTTGATGTTATCCACTCTCAATGAACCTTGCTAGCTTTGATATGGTGAACTCTTCTCTGTCTTTGATTCACTGATAATCCCATGAGGCATCCTTTTATACATTTTTTTGCACATCTCTTGAACACAGGCTGCTTCCTTACCACTAATCAACTCCTTTCCATACATGTACAGGAGCTTGTCTCTTTAATTTATTCAAATTCCTGCTGGCACCATTCCATGATTGCCTTCACAATTTAACCACCAGTTGTGTGATTATTAGGATGTCTACTGCATCTCTGCATGGGATGTCTATTTGTAGGACAACATCATTATCTGTTCTGTGTTCAGGGTCAGCAAACAAAAATGTGTCGGCGTAAATCTCTCACAGCGAAATGTTAACCAGGTGTCGATCAAGTGATCATTCCTTACCATTTTTCCTTTATTCTTCTCCCATTACACCCTCCAGCAAAAGGAAAATTCCTGGATTGTGGATAGGTCACAGTTAGGGAACATGTAATTGTAGTGATGCATAGTCCACATCGGTGGCATTATCATTGCTTTGGAATTTAATCATGTCCTCATTAAAAAAAAATAACTTTTGCCTTTATTAGATGTCTTCTTTTCATTTGAGGGGTTTAACTGAGCAAAGGTTTCATCTGACAAGTACACCACAGGAGATTTAGGAGGTTCCCACTTGCTTTAGGAAGGGCACAGTTGCTGCCCAACCTGATGAGATGGCAGTAGGACGGACCAGTCAGAAGACATAACTGAATGGAACTCAGCTATGGGTTCAATGATGGATGAAATTAAAATCTGTCCTATTACCTTCATTTGTAAATTGTATATTATTATAACTTGATTTCAAATTCTAACTTACCTGAGCTTTTGCAAGTTTTATCCGTTTTGGCTCAACCTCCTTCGAAACTCTGGAATACAGATCCATGGCTCTCACCCACATGCACATGGACTTACAAGCTTTAGACACTTTCTCTACTTTTTCAGGTACAAAATCTGGATTTTGAAGGTATTTCTGAAGTCGTTGCAGAATCTGAGGTTTAATGTTGTCTTTGTCATATTCCATGAGTTTCTTCAAGAAATTTGAATCACCAAGAACTTGTTTAGCTGAAGCCCAATCAGTTCTATAACATAAAAAATAAATTAATTAAAATATCTTCAAAAATGAATGCACAGCCTCAAGAACAAATTTATGATGGTTAATGAAAAGAAGCCAATCAATGAAAGGTAAATGATTTCAAAATATCATCATAATTGCAAAATAATTGATCGATCTGATGCTCCAACACAAATTGTTGCTTATATCTCAGTCAGATAAAGAAGTGGCAATTGAAAAAATAAATTGCAGAAGGTGCATACAGACTTAGAAAATCAATTGTATTAGAAAATGTGAAACACCTACCAATTTAGCCTGATTCAACTTGCTCTTGAAATTTGTGTGTTCATCTCATTAATATGAACAGCATGTCTAGCCATTGGATCGGAACTCAGATTCCAGAAAAAGGAAGAGAACGTGTGTGCCTTTTTGTTAATAGTATAATGGATTATAAATATTTGGGATTTTGGTAAGATTAGTGGATTACATACATACACACATTTTAAAACAGATCTTATTTGAAACACTGAAGAATTCATATTCAATAACATTGCAGGATATCTGGAGAATGTGATGCACATTTCACAAGTAGGTGTTCATTGAACTGATGTCATAAAATGAATGGACTGGAGACACTCTGGCTGTTGGAAGCTCTTTTCAAGGGTTTTGACAGAGTGAACGGAAAGGTCACTCCTGGGTTTTGTTTACCTATGACAAATCTTGACCAAGGAGAAGAACTCCTGTTGTTTGCTGGCAAAGGTGGGGGGTTTTGCAAGTAAGAGAGTCACATGGGCTTTCTGGTAGTCTCAGTTGAAAAGAGAGGGAGAGAAAACAAGCCCTTTCAGCTAGTGTGTATGACACTGAAAAGAGACTGAACAGTCACGGCTGAACCAAGCCAGGAAAAGCTGGTTGGAAACAGAAAGTTCCAGAGCAGTTCCAGACAGAAGTGCTATCTGTCTGATGTTTCTCTTGGAATAAGAGAAACAGAACGGAACTCTGTGATGGTAGCCTGAAGAAAGAGGTTACCATCTGGAAAACCCTGATGGGGCAAGTTTCATCAGCGAGACCTTGAGGTGACTAATGATGGTACCTTTGTTGTGGAAACCTGGAACAACAAATCTCTCACTGCCAACCCTACAAGAACCTTCCTGAGCGGTAAACATTTACCTTTGGAGCACCAAAGCCTGGTGAACTTTATACATGTTAAATTCTGTGCACAGTATAAGAATTGCCTGCATCCAGATAACTTGGAAGAAGAAGTGAGATTGGACTGTGAACCAAAGAACTTTTCTTAAATTTACACACACATTACATACACATGTGCTTAGAATTCTTTGGCTTGGCTTCACGGACGAAGATTTATGGAGGAGTAAATTCCACGTCAGCTGCAGGCTCGGTTGTGGCTGACAAGTCCGATGCGGGACAGGCAGACACGGTTTCAGCGGTTGCAAGAGAAAATTGGTTGGTTGGGGTTGGGTGTTGGGTTTTTCCTCCTTTGTCTTTTGACTGTGAGGTGGGCTCTGCGGTCTTCTTCAAAGGAGGTTGCTGCCCGCTGAACTGTGAGGCGCCAAGATGCACGGTTTGAGGTGATATCAGCCCACTGGCGGTGGTCAATGTGGCAGGCACCAAGAGCTTCCTTTAGGCAGTCCTTGTACCTCTTTTTTGGTGCACCTCTGTCTTGGTGGCCAGTGGAGAGCTCGCCATATAACACGATCTTGGGAAGGCGATGGTCCTCCATTCTGGAGACGTGACCTACCCAGCTCAGTTGGATCTTCAGCAGCGTGGATTCGATGCTGTCGGCCTCTGCCATCTCGAGTACTTCGATGTTAGGGATGAAGTCGCTCCAATGAATGTTGAGGATGGAGCAGAGACAACGCTGGTGGAAGTGTTCTAGGAGCCGTAGGTGATGCCGGTAAAGGACCCATGATTCGGAGCCGAACAGGAGTGTGGGTATGACAACGGCTCTGTATACGCTAATCTTTATGAGGTTTTTCAGTTGGTTGTTTTTCCAGACTCTTTTGTGTAGTCTTCCAAAGGCGCTATTTGCCTTGGCGAGTCTGTTGTCTATCTCGTTGTCGATCCTTGCATCCGATGCAATGGTGTAGCCGAGATAGGTAAACTGGTTGATCGTTTTGAGTTTTGTGTGTCCGATTTAGATGTGGGGGGGCTGGTAGTCATGGTGGGGAGCTGGCTGATGGAGGACCTCAGTTTTTTCAGGCTGACTTCCAGGCCAAACTTTTTGGCAGTTTCCGCAAAACAGGACGTCAAGCGCTGAAGAGCTGGCTCTGAATGGGCAACTAAAGCGGCATCATCTGCAAAGAGTAGTTCACGGACAAGTTGTTCTTGTGTCTTGGTGTGAGCTTGCAGGCGCCTCAGATTGAAGAGACTGCCATCCGTGCGGTACCGGATGTAAACAGCGTCTTCATTGTTGAGATCTTTCATGGCTTGTTTCAGCATCATGCTGAAGATTGAAAAGAGGGTTGGTGCGAGAACGCAGCCTAACTTCACACCATTGTTAATGGAGAAGGGTTCAGAGAGCTGATTGCTGTATCTGACCTGACCTTGTTGGTTTTCGTGCAGTTGGATACCATGTTGAGGAACTTTGGGGGACATCCGAGGCGCTCTAGTATTTGCCAAAGCCCTTTCCTACTCACAGTGTCGAAGGCTTTGGTGAGGTCAACAAAGGTGATGTAGAGTGCTTTGTTTTGTTTTCTGCACTTTTCTTGGAGCTGTCTGAGGGCAAAGACCATGTCAGTAGTTCCTCTGTTTGCGCGAAAGCCGCACTGTGATTCTGGAAGAACATTTTCGGCGACATTAGGTATTATTCTATTTAGGAGAATCCTAGCAAAGATTTTGCTTGCAATGGAGAGCAGCGTGATTCCCCTGTAGTTTGAGCAGTCTGATTTCTCGCCTTTGTTTTTGTACAGGGTGATGATGATGGCATCACGAAGGTCCTGAGGCAGCTTTCCTTGGTCCCAGCAGAGCTTGAAAAACTCATGCAGTTTGGCATGTAGAGTTTTTCAGACGAAATGAGAGGAAACTTCCAGCCAAACCTCAAAGCAAAGCTCGAGGATGCAATCCGCCTCACGGACACGTGATCAGCTGAAGACTGCCATACTGCAATCCACTGAAGAGGTACTGGGCTTCTCCTCCAGGAAAAACAAGGACTGGTTCCACGAAAACAACCAGGAAATCCAGGAGTTGCTGGCAAAGAAGCGAGCTGCCCATCACACTCACATTGCAAAGCTGTCCTGGCCAAAGAAGAAATGAGCCTTCCGTCGCGCATGCAGCCATCTTCAGCGCAAACTCCGGGAGATCCAAAATGAGTGGTGGACTAGCCTCACCAAACGAACCTAGCTCAGCGCAGACATTGGCGACTTCAGGGGTTTTTACGAGGCCCTAAAGGCTGTATACGGCCCCTCACCCCTAGTCCAAAGCCCGCTGTGCAGCTCAGACGCAAAGTCCTCCTCAGCGACAAGATCTCCATCCTCAACCGATGGTCAGAACACTTCCAATCTCTTTTTAGTGCCAACTGCTCAGTCCAAGAATCCGCCCTGCTCAAGCTCCCTCAACATCCCTTAAGGCTAGAGATGGATGAGGTCCTCACCTGGGAAGAGACATATAAGGCAATTGAACAACTGAAAAGTGGCAAAGCAGCAGGTATGGATGGAATCCCCCCAGAGGTCTGGAAGGCTGGCGGCAAAACTCTGCAGCTTAGAATTAGAAGGGGGTTAATTAGGGTTAGTTAAGAATAGAGATAAGTTAAAATTTGATTCTGTTTTCATGTTTAAAGTTGATTAAAAATAACTTGCGTTTTAAAAACTACTTGTCTTGGTGAATGTCTATTGCTGCTGGGTTTTTGGGTCCTTTGGGCTCATAACAATAGTGGGTGGTGCTCGGACATTAGGGTTATGTCGACCTCTTGCTCTACTGTCTTCGAGCAAATTTCGATTAAATACAGACCCTTCTATCTACCCCGAGAATTTGCATCTGTGATTCTCACCGGAGTTTACATCCCTCCCAATGCTGATTACAAGCAGGCACTCATGGAGGCTGAATCATGTGGTCAGTAAACAAGAAACAACCTAGCCCGATGCACTACAAATCTTTGTCAGTGACTTTAACCAGGCCTTTGTCAAGAAAACCCTGCCTAACTAACACCAGCATGTGACCTGCACACTTTGATCACTGCTACACCAAGATAAAGAAGGCCTACCGTTCTTTCCTGAGACTGCACTTTGGCAAGTCTAATCACCTAGCTGTGCTCCTTCTACCTTCATACAGACAGAGCCAAAAAAGAAAGGCTTCAGAGGTCAGGACAGCAAGAAAGTTGTTGCAGGAGGTTAAAGAACAGTTACAGGACTTTCTTGAGTCAGAGGATTGGGTGATGTTCAGGAACTCTGCTGAGAACCTGAACAATTACACCGTGCCTGTCACACAATTATCAAAATAGCTGTGGATGAATGTGTCCCCACCAAATCATTCTGGGTTTTCCCCAACCAGAAACCCGGGATGAACAATGAAATCTGGAACCTGCTGAGAGCCATATCGCAGGCATTTAAGACTGGAGATTCAGATCAATACAGCAGGAGCAGGTAAGACCTGCAGAAGCTTATCTCCCAGGCAAAGTGGAGACTCTGGATGAAAATGGAAACAAAAAGGGACACCCAACAGTTATGGCAGGGCCTGAACATCATAACCTGTTACAAACCCAAATCCAGTTAGTAGATGATGGCAAAGCTTCTCTCCCAGAAAAACTCAGCATCTTCTACATCTGATTTGATGACAGTAACAGCAAAGAACCATGCCTCTGCATTCTCACGTCCCCTGATGAACCCATGCGTGCTGCCTTCAGGAAAGTGAATCCAAGGAAAGCATCCGGCCTGGGTGGAGTTCCTGGCCAATTACTAAAGATCTGTGCTGATCATCTTAGAGGTATTCACAGATATCTTCAATATCTCACTCCAGCAGGGCGTGGTACACACCTGTTTCAAACAGGCATCAAATCATACCAGTGCCCAAAAAGAGAGTAGTAAACTGCATTAATGACTATCGACTAGCAGCACTTCCATCAACAGTGATGAAGTGCTTTGAAAGGCTGGTAATGAAGTATACCAGCTCCTGTCTGAGTGCTGACATAGATCCATTCCAGTTCACCTACCATGCAACAGGTCTATGGCAGATGCCGTGTCACTGGCTCTACACAGAAACATACGGACAGTAAATTTGCATACATCAGTGTGTTGAAACAACCACTACACTGGCCACACTCCTCTCAGCCTACTGCAGGGAGGAATCCACTGTACCTGCAAGTAGGCAACCCAGGAGGCTGACCCCACCTGCTGGCTGTGAATCACCAAACCATATAAAGACTCAAGCAGGCCCCTTTCGGAGAACCAGACACGTGGAGCCAGCAAAGATAGTAAGACTGGTGCATACAAGTTTAAGCTAATTAAAGCCTGCTGTACAGTCTGTGGTCTTTGTGTCAGAATTATTCACACAGCAGCGCTCACAGGATGCTCTTTATCAACTACAGTTTGGCATTTAACACCATCATCCCCTCAAAAATGATCAGCAACTCCAAGACCTGGGAGTTAACACCCTACTGGGTAATTGGATCATGGATTTCCTCACCTCCAGACCACAATCAGTGAAGATTGGTAAGAACTTCTCTTCCACAATCTCCATCAGTACTGGAGCACCACATGGCTGTGTTTTTAGCCCCCTACTCTACTCACTTTACATCTATGACTGTGTAGCTCAGTAGGACAAAAACATCATTTACAAGTTTGCCGACGATACCATGGTAGGTGGTTGTTTCAAGGATGGGAATGAGTCAGCACACAGGATGGAGATTGAAAACTTGGTTGAATGGTGCACCAACAATAACCTTACTTTCAATGTCACCAAAACTAAGGAGCTGATTTTTGACTTCAGGAAAGGAAAGCCATATGTGTACATTCCAATGATCATTGGGGGATCAGAGGTGGAGAGGGTAAGCACATTTAGGTTCTTTGGAGTCATTATCCCAGAGGATCTTTCCTGGACTCAACACACCAATGGCATCATAAAGAAAGATGACAGTGCTTCTACTTCCTCAGACATTTATTGAGGTTTGGTATGACATCAGAAACCCTGACAAATTTCTATTGATGTGTTTTGGAAAATGTGCTGACTGGTTGGGAACACCAACACCCCAAGTGTAAAGCCCTCCAGGACACAGTCCAGGACATTACAGACAAAACCCTCCCCACTATTGAGTACATCTACAGGGAACATTGCTGTTGGAAAGCAGCAGCAATTATCAAATTCCCACACCACCCAGCACATGCTCTGGTCTCACTGCTGCTGAGATATTGAAGATATCTGTGAATACTTCTAAGTTGATCAGCACAGATCTTCAGGAAAGGGGTATAGGTGCCATAAGACTCACACCAAGAACTGCCTCTACCTCTCTACCATCAGATTCCTCATCCACAAACTCAATCAAGGACTAATTTAATTTAAGGACTCTTACTTGTACACTTTATTGATTTTCTTAACTCTGCTTGTATTGTCGGTTTGTTTGTGTGTGTGTGCTGTTGAAGAACTGCGACTCTGCCTTCAGAGTAGGCGACAAGGCAGTCTTGGCAAATGCAAGAGCCAAGCTGTCCAAAGCCATCAGGAAGGCATTGACGGTTCATGCCTGGAGTATTCAGAGTCACTTCTGGAACAGCGGCGACACACGGCGCATGTGGGAGGGCATCTGTGCCATTACCAAACACAAAGCCCCACCAGCTGCCTGTGCCAGGGATGCTTCCCTCCCGGATGCTTTGAATGATTTCTATGCACATTTCAAGGTGAAAAATGATGTAGAGGTGAGGAAGTCCACACCTCCCCCATACAAACAGGCACTGCATCTCATGGAGGCTGAAGTGAGAAGGAAGCTGCTCAAGGCCAACCCTCGTAAGGCTGCGGAACCAGATAACATCACTGGCAGGGTGCTCAGAGAATGTGCAGACCAACTAGCTCTCAGACATCTTCAACATGTCCCTGAGCTGCGGCATTTTACCATTGTGCTTCAAAGTGGCCTCTATCATCCCTGTGCAGAAGAAGCCCTCAGTGTCCTGTCTCAACAACTATCATCCTGTCACACTAATATCACCGTCATGAAGTGCTTCGAAAGGTTAGTCATGGAGAACATCAAGACACAGCTGCCTCCCTCATTGAACCCCCTGCAGTTTGCATACCCTCTCAACCGAACTACAGACACCTCGCTCCACCTAACTCACACTCACCTGGAAAATAAAAACTCGTATATTTGAATGTTGTTCATAGACTTCAGCTCAGCATTCAACCCAATTATACTGCAGCATCTGATTAGGAAGTTGAACCTGTTGGGCCTATAAACCTTCATCTATAACTAGATCCTCGACTTCCTGACTGGAAGACCTCAGACAGTCCGATCAGAAAAAACATGTCCAACACCATCACAGTGAGCAACTTTCAGAGAGGAGGTGCAAATAATAACAGACTGGTGCAGAGACAACAACCTACACCTGAACGTCAACAAAATAAAGGAGATGGTGGTTGACTTCAGGAGAGCCTGGGTAATCACTCTCTGCTGACCATCAATGGCTCCACTGTCAAGGTAGTCAAGAGCACCAAATTCCTTGGTGTGCACCTGGCGAAGAATCTCTCCTGGATCCCCAACACCAGATCCATTGCCAAGAAGGCCCAGTGCCTTTACTTCCTGCAGAGGTTGAGGGAAGTCCAGCTTCCATGCTCCACCCTCACTACATTCTTTAGAGGATGCATTGAGAGCATCCTATGTAACTGCCTCACTGTCTGGTTCAGGAACTGCACCATCCCAGAATGCAAGTCCCTGCAGCGGATATAAACTGCTGAGGGGATCATTGGGATCTCTCTCCCTGCCATGATGAACATTTAAAATGGGCATTGTTTGTGGAAAGCTATAAACATTGTGAAGGACTCCACCCCCTCCCACCCCCCACCCCCCACAATCTATTCTCCCTCCTGCCATCCGGGAAGAGGTACCAAAGCATTCGGGCCCTCACAACCAGATTACAAAACAGTTTTCTTCTCCCAAGCTGTGAGGCTTCTGAACTCTTGGGACACAGGGTTTATAGAGGGATTCTTTCTGACTTTTTACCCCCTCCATAAATCTTCGTCCGCGAAGCCAAGCCAAAGATTTCTTACTAAATACCAAGCCATGCCACAGGGTAGATGATATTCAACTATATTGTGTGGGTCTGGAGATAAATGTACACTATTCTTTTCTTTGGCTTAGCTTCGCGGACGAAGATTTATGGAGGGGGTAAAAGTCCACATCAGCTGCAGGCTCGTTTGTGGCTGACAAGTCCGATGCGGGACAGGCAGACACGGTTGCAGCGGCTGCAGGGGAAAATTGGTTGGTTGGGGTTGGGTGTTGGGTTTTTCCTCCTTTGCCTTTTGTCAGTGAGCTGGGCTCTGCGGTCTTCTTCAAAGGAGGTTGCTGCCCGCCAAACTGTGAGGCGCCAAGATGCACGGTTTGAGGCGATATCAGCCCACTGGCGGTGGTCAATGTGGCAGGCACCAAGAGATTTCTTTAGGCAGTCCTTGTACCTTTTCTTTGGTGCACCTCTGTCACGGTGGCCAGTGGAGAGCTCGCCATATAACACGATCTTGGGAAGGCGATGGTCCTCCATTCTGGAGACGTAACCCACCCAGCACAGCTGGATCTTCAGCAGCGTGGACTCGATGCTGTCAACCTCTGCCATCTCGAGTACTTCGACGTTAGGGATGAAAGCGCTCCAATGGATGTTGAGGATGGAGTGGAGACATCGCTGGTGGAAGCGTTCTAGGAGCCGTAGGTGATGCCGGTAGAGGACCCATGATTCGGAGCCGAACAGGAGTGTGGGTATGACAACGGCTCTGTATACGCTTATCTTTGTGAGGTTTTTCAGTTGGTTGTTTTTCCAGACTCTTTTGTGTAGTCTTCCAAAGGCGCTATTTGCCTTGGCGAGTCTGTTGTCTATCTCATTGTCGATCCTTGCATCTGATGAAATGGTGCAGCCGAGATAGGTAAACTGGTTGACCGTTTTGAGTTTTGTGTGCCCGATGGAGATGTGGGGGGGGCTGGTAGTCATGGTGGGGAGCTGGCTGATGGAGAAAACTGAAATGTACACTATACTGAGCAAGGAAAGCATCAGTTTTCTTCTTTAAAGGTACATAACAAACAAGATAGATCTTAATAACAATCCAACAACCTCAAGATGACTTTTACTAAAAGCAGATTTTAAATAATTAGTTCCAAATTATTTAATACATTTTCCAGCTCTCATGATGGGATTTAAATTCATGTCAGTGGGTTGCAAGTTTTAGTCTTTGGACCACTAGACCTGTAATGTAACCTTTGTGCTTCATTACATCTGAACAAAAAAGGCAGTGATCAAATCAGTATGACAAATAATCAGCACAGCATTAAAATATCATAAAAGCATGGAATATTGCAGCACAGAAAACAGACCCTTCGGTCCTTCAAGTCAGTTCAGATTTTTGTTTTGACTTATAAAACTACAAATCATAATTATGAAGATGAAAATGAGCAGATGGGGCTTCCATCACACCAATTTATTTTGGTTTTTATGGTTAAATTTATCTTAGGTAATGTTGATTTATTTCTATTGCCCAATAAGAGTTCCATTTCACAGCCAACTATAAGATCTTCCATATAACCATATAACCATTTACAGAGCGGAAACAGGCCACGTCGGCCTTTCAAGTCCGCACCGGTTCACTTCAGAAGAGATTATTCAGAAAGATAGATTGGAAAGATAGATACTGTACATTAATTACATCTACTCACTTTGCATTAAGTAGTATGCAAATTGCTTCCATTACAGTCATGACAAGGTCTGGAGGCTTAGTGAAAACTCTAACTTCAGATATATCTGCTTTGTCTAAGGAGTCAAGGGCTTTGTTTGCTGCATCCAAAGCAGGCATAGCTTCATCAAGATCTCGTTGTGCATCATCAGCTATAGCTTGGGTGTCTGCAGCTTTTATCTTGGCAATTGCTTCATCCTCCTGTACAACTCTGCGAATCTAGCACACCCAGCAGAAAAAGAAATCAGTCTATAAAACTCCCTTCAATATTTGATTTAATTATTGTTAAAACATTTGACAGAGCAGCTACTGTGATTGTAAAAAGATCTGAGAAACTATCACATAAATCCACAATCCACAAATAAATATTGTAAAATATTTAATTAACAAATTTTAACAGCCAAAATTCAATATAAATCAATGAATCACCAATGTTCATTTATATTCAACAAAATATGTGATTAAATCCTGCCTCCCAACCTTTAAAATACCTTCTTTTCCAATGTCATTAGCTTTATTGATGAATAAAGCTTATTAAACCCCTGAACTTCCTGCAGCCTTTTTGGCAAGTCCAGGTTGTAAGTTCTTCTGCTAGATTTATTTTACTGCCACAGCCTTCTCTGTGTGTCCAGAAGTGACAAAGTATCTCATCCATCATTTTTAAAAGATCATGAACTAAACCAATATTCAGCAATTTCTCTGATATAGCTAACTGGAGGATTCATGAATCCATAACTGACAACTGCTTACTTGGTCTGCCTCTACACGGTCCACACTCAACTTTTCCATTAGAGCATTTACATCTATTGATTTCTGTTGAAGAACTGGCTCCAGAGCTGAAAGATCAACTTGCATTTTGTCTACCAACACGTTAGTCTCCAGCAGTTTAGTGAGACCATTCTTCACACGATCCCGAGCCTACCAGAATAAAAGAAATATTACAATTAAATCAGTCAATGGGATATTTCATAACATCAAGCCTTCCAATATGAAATTTTCAACTGCCTCTCGACTTCTCATTCAATTTGTCTAACTGTAGCTTCTTGCAGTTTATTACCTTCCTTCTCATTGCATTCCACACTTGTAAGCATCTGCAAGTTTGAAAATTTTACTGTGTACACATTTTCAGGTCATAGATATATCACAGAAAAGAACAGCTGTTCAACACTGACCCATGGCAAAAACTACAGTTCAAATTTAAAATTTAAATCTAGACATACAGGATGGTAACTGGCCATTTCTGCACATGAGTCCATGCCATCCAATTAACCTACACCCTGGTATGTTTCAAATGGTGTGAGGAAACTGAAGCCCACGGAGAAAACACATGCAGACACAGGTAGAACGTACAAACTCCTTACAGACAGTGTGGAATTCGAATCCTGGTCCCAATTGCTGGTGCTGTAAAGACATCGTGGTAACCGCTATACCAACTGTACCACCCCAAAAAGAGCGACGCGTGAACAGGGACTTGAACCCTGGACAATCAGATCAAAAATCTGATGCTCTACTGACTGAGCTAGTCTCCAAATTGAAAAACTATGTTTACCATTAATCTCTGTTGACTACCTTGAATCTATTTTTTTATCCTTGCCGCTACTGACCCTTTAACTTTGTAAACCAGCCTTTGTGCCTACTGAAAATTTAAGAAAATTAGGTTTATGGCATTCACTTCATAAATATTCCCTATCATCTTCAACAAAGTTTAGCTTATTGAAAATTTTCCAAGCACCCATTATATTTTTTAGAAATGTTCAAGGACAGGCCTAGAACATAATCTAGATATTCTGCAATGAGTGATTCACCTCATGACTCTACCATCAACAACATACATCAGAATTGTGATGCAACACTATTTGTCTGGATAGGAGGAGCTATATTAATACTCAAGAAGGTAAATGCTTAAACATTTACTCTCAATCAGTAGTGAACAATGACTGCCAAACACCAAGGATTATGCAATCCTTCATGATTTACTGGATAAAGAACTAAGTATTCTTTGTGAAGAATTCTAGCTAGGAAATCATTTCAAAACTATTCAGGAATGGAGAGCTCACCACCAACATTTTAAGGACAATCTGGGATGAAAATAAATGTTGATCGTTTTCCTGATAACCACGTTGTACAAAATTTATTTCCAGAAAAAAATCAATAAGGTGCCGCATAATAGATGTCTGCACAAGATAAGAATGCATGGAGTTTGTAGTAACAAATTGCCATGGATAAAGTAAAATAAGGAAGTCTGCAGAACACAATGCTGGGGAACCTCAGCAGGTCAAACAGTATATTTTATCTCTTTCTTTTTGGCTTGGCTTCGTGGACGAAGATTTATGGAGGGGTAATGTCCACGAGAGATACAGGCTCGTTTGAGGCTGACAAGTCTGATGCGGGACAGGCAGATGCGGTTGCAAGGGAAAATTGGTTGGGTGTTGGGTTTTTCCTCCTTTGTCTTTTGTCAGTGAGGTGGGCTCTGCAGTCTTCTTTAAAGGAGATTGCTGCCGTCGAACTATGAGGCGCCAAGATGCACGGTTTGAGGTGATATCAGCCCACTGGCGGTGGTCAATGTGGCAGGCACCAAGAGATTTCTTTAGGCAGTCCTTGTACCTCTTCTTTGGTGCACCTCTGCCTCGGTGGCCAGTGGAGAGCTCACAATATAACACGATCTTGGGAAGGTGATGGTCCTCCATTCTGGAGACGTGACCTACCCAGCGCAGTTTGATCTTCAGCAGCGTGGATTCGATGCTGTCGGCCTCTGCCATCACGAGTACTTCGATGTTGGAGATGAAGTCGCTCCAATGAATGTTGAGAATGGAGCGGAGACGACACTGGTGGAAGCGTTCTAGGAGCCGTAGGTGATGCCGGTAGAGGACCCATGATTCGGAGCCGAACAGGAGTGTGGGTATGACAACGGCTCTGTATACGCTAATCTTTGTGAGGTTTTTCAGTTGGTTGTTTTTCCAGACTCTTTTGTGTAGTCTTCCAAAGGCGCTATTTGCCTTGGCGAGTCTGTTGTCTATCTCGTTGTCGATCCTTGCATCCGATGCAATGGTGCAGCCGAGATAGGTAAACTGGTTGACCGTTTTGAGTTTTGTGTGTCCGATTGAGATGTGGGGGGGCTGGTAGTCATGGTGGGGAGCTGGCTGATGGAGGACCTCAGTTTTCTTCAGGCTGACTTCCAGGCCAAACATTTTGGCAGTTTCCGCAAAACAGGACGTCAAGCGCTGAAGAGTTGGCTCTGAATGGGCAACTAAAGCGGCATCGTCTGTAAAGAGTAGTTCACGGACAAGTTGCTATTCTGTCTTGGTGTCAGCTTGCAGGTGCCTCAGATTGAAGAGACTGCCATCCGTGCGGTACCGGATGTAAACAAGGAAAGCTGCCTCAGGACCTTCGTGATGCCATCATCATCACCCTGTACAAAAACAAAGGCGAGAAATCAGGCTGCTCAAACTACAGGTGAATCACGCTGCTCTCCATTGCAAGCAAAATCTTCGCTAGGATTCTCCTAAATAGAATAATACCTAGTGTCGCCGAAAATGTTCTCCCAGAATCACAGTGCTGCTTTCGCGCAAACAGAGGAACTACTGACATGGTCTTTGCCCTCAGACAGCTCCAAGAAAAGTGCAGAGAACAAAACAAAGGACTCTACATCACCTTTGTTGACCTCACCAAAGCCTTCGACACCGTGAGTAGGAAAGGGCTTTGGCAAATACTAGAGTGCCTCGGATGCCCCCCAAAGTTCTTCAACATGGTTATCCAACTGCACAACAAGGTCGGGTCAGATACAGCAATGAGCTCTTTGAACCCTTCTGCATTAATAATGGCGTGAAGCAAGGCTGCGTTCTCGCACCAACCCTCTTTTCAATCTTCTTCAGCATGATGCTGAAACAAGCCATGAAAGACCTCAACAATTAGTATATTTTATATAGCAAAGATAAAGATGCATAACCAACATTTTGGGCTTGAGCCCTTCATCACGGTATGGAAAAATGTTTGCAGGCATACAAACAAATAGATAAGGAAGGAGGGATGGGGAGGAGCATGGTCCCAAAGGCAGGATGTTATGGGTGAAGAAGGGAGGGAGGGCATAGCAGCAAGCAGGGCAAAGAGGGATGGCTCAGTGAATAGCGAGGGAACGGGGTGGAGAGCTAAGGGAAAGAAAGACGGTGGGAAGGGAAGGGAAGGGAGGGAGAATGGAGAGCAGGTCAGCAGAAAGCAGAAAAGTCATTGTTAATGGCATCCGGCTGAAGCCTGTCCAGATGGAAAATCAAATGTTGCTCCTCCAATTTACAGGTGGTCTTGGTGGGAAAATACATGAGGTCGTGGACAGACACAGTATGGGAGTGGGATACGGAATTGAAATGGTTGGACATTGGCAGATCCCTGTCACTGATGCGGACAGAGCAAAGGTGCTCAATGAAGCAACCTCCCAATCTGTGCCCTGTCCCTCCGATGTAGACAAGGCCATAACAGGAGCACCAGATGCAGTAGATCACTCCCGCTGAAACACGTATAGTGTAACTTCACTTGGAAGGCCTGTTTGGGGCCCTCAACTGTGGTGTGGGTGGAAATGTTGCACTTCCTGTGGTACCGGGGTGGGGTGTGGGGCGATTGATGGGAGGGATGAATGCACAAGGGAGTCACAGAGGGAGCGGCCCCTATGAAAGGCAGAGAGAGGAGGAGAGGGGAAGATGGGTCTACTAGCAGGATCATACTGTAAGAGCTGGGAATTTCAGAGCATAATGTGTTTAGATGTGGAGGCTGGTAGGGTGGTAGGTAAGGGCAAGGTGTTTATTGGATCTGAAAGCAGAGGAGGCTAAGGCAGATGAGCGTAAAATGAAGGAGATGCGGGTGAAAGCTGAGTTGAAGGTGGTTGAGGGGAAGCCATGTTTGAGAAAGAAGAGGAACAGTTCAGATGATCTGGACTGGAATCCCTCAAAAATAGAATCCTTTCAGGGGAGTGGGTGTGAGGAAGTGTAGTGGAGGTAGTTGTGGGAGTTGCTGGGTTTGTAAAATATGTTGGCAGAAGGCTTGTCTCCCAAGATGGAGGCAAAAATCCAAAAGGAAAATCAAATGTTACTCCTTCAATTTACAGGTGGTCTTGGTGGGATAGACACAAGGCCATTTACAAACATATGAGTATGAAAGTGGGACACCTCCCTCTCCACCCATATCCATGATATATCACATACTCCCTTCAAAGTCCATGAACTGGACCGCCTCATTTTTACTCTGGATGTCTAATTCCTTTATATCTCCATCCCTCATACAGAGATTGAGTTTGAGATAGGGGTGGAAGTTGCCAGCGAAGTGAATGAAGTTGACAAGCTCATCACAAGCGCATGAGGCAGCAGTGATGTCGTCATGAATATAGCATGACTTGTTCCATAAAGCTACAAACAAGTTGGCGTAGCTGGGACTCATGTGGGTACCCATGGCTTCTCCTTTTATTGAAGGAAGTGAAATGGGGTCAAAGGGAAAGTTATTAAGGGTGAGAACAAATTCTGCTAGGCAGAGGAGGGTGGTGATAGAGGGTGACTGGTCTGGTCTCTTGTCAAGAAAGAAACAAAGTGCTTTGAGATCTTCTGTATGAGGGATGGAGGTATAAAGGAATTGGACATCCATCGTAAAAATGAGGTGGTCCAGTTCATGGCATTTGAAGGGAGTATGTGATATATCACGGATGTGGGTGGAGAGGAAGGTGTCCCACTCTCATACTCATATGTTTGTCCATGGCCTCATGTACTATCCCACCAAGACCACCTGTAAATTGAAGGAGCAACACTTGATTTTCCATCTGGGCACTCTCCAGCTGAATGGTATTAACATTGACTTCTCTGGTTTCTGCAAAGCTACTCTCCATTCTCCCTCCTCCCCTTCCCCTTGTTTTCTTTCCCTCAGCTCTCTACCCCTTTCCCTCTCTATCACCATGCCATTCCTCCTCCCTTTGCTTGCTACTGTGGCCTTCCTCCCTTCTCCACGTATTACATCCTCCCTTGGGGAACCATACTCCTCCCCCACCCCTCCCCCTTATGGTTTTTTTGTTCTGATGCGTGCCAACATTTTTCCATACCTTGATGAAGGGCTCAAGCCCAAAACGTTGGTTATTTATCTTTATGCCTGCTATATAAAGTATTCTGTTTGATCTGCTGAGTTTCTCCAGCATTGTGTTTTTACTATGTGATAAAGGATTGGTTAATCTATAGAAGACAGAGAGTTGGGATAAATGAATATTTTCCTAATTGACAACTAGCGGTGAGCTGAGTGCCACAGGGATCAATGCGAGATTCATAATTGTTCAAAATATATATAAATAATTTGGGGGAGTGGACCAAGTATGGTGTATCCAAGTTTGCTCATGACATTAAATTTCTTCACCTTTTCCAGAAAGGTTCCGAGGTCATAGTAGTCCACAGGACTTTAGTGGTATTATCTCTTTCCCCTCTTGCCATATTGGTCTTTATTCCCAATATGTTTTTTTTTTCTTTGGCTTGGCTTCGTGGACGAAGATTTAAGGAAGGGGTAAATGTCCACGTCAGCTGCAGGCTCGTTGGTGACTGACAAGTCCGATGCGGGACAGGCAGGCACGGTTGCAGCGGTTGCAGGGGAAAATTGGTTGGTTGGGGTTGGGTGTTGGGTTTTTCCTCCTTTGTCTTTTGTCAGTGAGGTGGGCTCTGCGGTCTTCTTCAAAGGAGGTTGCTGCCCGCCGAACTGTGAGGCGCCAAGATGTAACATGGTCGGAAATCAACCAATGTAAATTATACACTTCTGAGTTGACCAGTCGTGCTGGTGTATTTTAAAGGGGTACAAATATTTTAGTGTTGTGCTGTTTCTTAGTGAAAAATTAATTTGTATTCTTATTTAATAGCAAAACACAGACTGTTTTTACAACTGAACTGCAGAAAGGAAAAATAATGAAAATTGCTTGACCAGCAATATGAAAGTGAAACAGAAACAACTGCGTAAATCTTGTTGTTTGAAAATTCATTCTTTGTGATATGTTGCTCTCTAACTCTGAAATTCTCTCCATTGAATTCACTAACTAGGCCAGTGGTTCCCAACCTTTTTTCTTTCCACTCACATACCACTTTAAGTATTCCCTATGCCATAGGTGCTCTGTGATTAATAAGGGATTGCTTAAGGTGGTATGTGGGTGGAAAGAAAAGTTTGAAAACCACTGTTTTAATCGTACCCAATTGATTCGTTCTGGGCACAATTTCCTAACTCCAAAGGAAATGGACCAATGACAATTTTTCTCAAGCAAAATATTTCAGTAAGAATTGGGTCTAGAGCAGTGATTCTCAACCTTCCCTTCCCACCCACCTTAAGCAATCCCTTACTAATCACAGAGCACCAATAGCATAGCGAATTCTTAAAGTGGGATGTGGGTGAAAAGGAAAAGGTTGGGAACCACTGAACTAGATGAATTTCGAGGTTAGTAGATTTTATTTAAACTATCAATAAAACCTTACTTAAATAAAATATAGTTAAAAGTGTTTTAAGGTAATTATATAATCAGAAATTAAATTTAGCTTTGCATTTGGAAGAAAAGCAACAAAAATTATCCTTACTGTAATCAGTTCCTTGCGTTTTTTCTGCAGCATGGCCAGATACAGATTAATCAGCTCAAGGTAGGATGTGGGCGTTGTGTAGTACCTTCGTCGCAACTCTGCATAATATTGCTCTGCAATGTCATTCACACTGGTGTGGACTTGAACACACATTTCAGAAAATTTACTCTTCATATCATCACTGCCAAGATCGACAGTTGCAAAAAAGTTTTTAGATGCAGAAAGAAGAGCTTCCCGTGGCCACTGAAGAAAAGAAACAAGTTCCATTAATTTTTTTACCATTAACAAATAAATAAATATTCATGGGTATTTTTTCTAATTTATTAACGTGGCTGAACAAATGATACCGCACACTTGAAATGCTAGCAAGTTATAAACCAAATCACAAAGGACGTGACTGAACGAGTGGACAATTAAAATAACTGAGTTGTTTGCTGGTAAAGTTCACAAAGATACCAGCTAATTTCCTTTTGGTGCCAATGGCACCATCAGAATTAACCTACAAATGTGATGTAAAGGTCATTTATTACCTGAAAGGCACTCTAACTTCTGTTGCATCCTAGTCACTTTTCACCAGGAACTAATGGGAAGTTAGCAATAAGCCTTGAAAACGTTTTGAACTGCTGCTAAAGCTCACCCACAAAAACTGTTTTACATAAATTCATGTTACAGAAATACAAATTTGGAAACATCATTAATTTAATAGAAACTGTTAAATTGGTTATAGTCTAGACATTTTTTATATTATTTATCAGTTGTGGATGTGGCTGACAAGGCCAACTTTTAATGTGATCCTTAAATGCTTTGAGGAAGTGGTAGTGAGCCACCTTTTTGAACCACTGCATCCTCTCCCTCACCCCAACTTTTATTCAGGTACCTATCTGATTTTCAGCAGTCCTGAAGAAGGCCTCAGGCTTGAAACATCAACTGACTTTTATTTTCTATAGATACTCCATGTCCTGCTGGATTAGATGATAAAGGCTGGCAATGTTGGAATCTGATAGAGAAGGTGACATAAAGGTATAAAGAGAGACCAGATGGAACCAAAGAGTTGTGGGGAGCCAGGGGTGAGAAAGTGGAAGAATCCAGTGAGGAAATTAGGGTGGAAGGAGATAGAGTGAAATTTTGAAAGTCTGCAGACTGTGTGATTGTAAAAAAGAAAATAGAAATGCTGGAGGACTTGATAGAAGGAGATAGAACCAAAGAAGGGGGTGGGATGATAATGGACTGGGGTTGGGTGGGAAAGGGGACTAGAACTGGGAAAAGGGGATATAGTGAGGAGCCAAAGTTATATGGAAGAAGAGAGAGGGGCTCGTTCCCTGAAATTAGAAAATTCTATGTTCATACTATTGGGCTGTTCTGTTCCATTTTTCATTGGACCTCTCTCTGACAGTGAAGAAGACTGGACAAGTCAGGTGGGAGTTGGAGGAGGAAGTTTCAGCAGAAGCTAGACATTTGCACCACATTCTGGCATAGCAGAGTTTGGTAAAGTGAAGTGTTGAGGTGCATATATTCACAACACATCCATTGTCTGTTTAAATGATTAGAGGGATACATTCAGACTGGAGAACCTATAGCACTATAATAAATCAGGGCTTTTACTCTGTGGGTCACTGGAGCAGAAGCTATTAGTCAAATGTACAAACACCATAAGGATAACATCACGAAAGTATCGACTATTGCAAAGAGCCAATATTGCACATGACAAATTTGTACAGGCAGAAAATCTGAGTGTACTGACAATAACCACACCAGCAGTACGAGTATAAGACAGCCTTAATAAACTAATATGTACACTAAGAGGTCTTGTCTCTCTGCAAGATGACCCCTGGTGAACTAGTGGTGTCATTACATATCAACACACTGAGAACATGTTAAAATACAGCAATTTCCTTAGCTAGGGGTTGATCCTGGTAAACCCATTTTGTGCTTGTGGTAAACCATTGTGATACTATGATTGGCTGCTGCTACCTGGACACGCCTCCCATACTGATCCTATCCATAGTCTTTTGAATGCACCCAATTTCACTCTAATTGTCTTGATCAGACAATTAGGTTTTTTTTTACATATTTTATTTAAATTTTGTGGTCAAACAAGTATCAAAAATTAGCCATTATAGATACATAGAATGAAGCAAAAAAAAATCAGTGATACAGGTTGTCCATGTTTCCAAATAACCCCATCCTCCTTCCCCCTGCCCCCAAGTAAGTCCCCAAGATAGAAGAGGGAAGCAGAAAATAGAAGAAAAAGAAAGAGAAAATTAATAAAGAAAAGGATCCACGAAAGAGAAGCTGTCAGGATCTGGGATCCAGTCCAGAAAGCCTAAGTCTTTTTCTTGCCTGGATCTCAAATATAGGAAAGAACAGGGACATAAAAACGAAAAAAAAAAAAATATCTTAAATATTCAACCCTGTGTAATGCAAATGTGGCTGCCATACCTGCAAAAACATTTTATACTTCTTCCTTAAATTATAAGTAATTTTCTCCGGGGACACAACTATGCATTTCTGCATTCCATCGGGCTATGTCCAGAAGGGAATCAGACTTCCAGGTCACCACAATACATTTCCTGGCCACTGCTGATGCAACTTTAAGAAATTTTAATTGGTACTTAGACAGCCTCATTTTATGTCCACAATATTTTCTTAGGAGAAACAATTCTGGACTTTGTGGCAATTGTTTCCCAATAATTTGGTTTAATAAAATTCTTAAATTTTCCTAAATTTAGAGCATGACCAGGTAGAATGCAAAAAAGGTTCCTGTTTCCTCCCCGCATCTAAAACATTTATTAGATATATTGGAATTTAATTTATGTAATTCTGTGGGGTAAGATATAGCTGATGCAAAAAATTATATTGCAGCAGTCTATATTTTACATTAATTCAATTAGTTATGCAGTCCTCGCATAAGTCAGACCAATTCTTATCATCAGTACTCATAGTCAAATCTGATTCTCAACTTCTTTGTGTCCCCCTTCGAATCAGAATCCCCATTTCACTGCACTCTGGGAAAATCATTGTCGGTCCTAATTCATCTCTGAAAAAAGCTCCAAATTGAAAGTAGCAAAAGATTGTATTATTAAGAATATTGCATTTATTTTTTAACTGTTCAAATGACATTAATTGCCCTTGTACATAACAATCTTCTACATATCTGATCCCTTTACAGGACCATGTATGTGGATTTTAGTTATCCATTGTTAAAGGAATTAATCTATTTAAATCAAGGGTGTTTTTTGAAGTTATTTTTCTTTTTAATCCAAATAAATTATTAAATGTATGCCAAATATTCAAAATGTGCTTTATTAATGGTGCTTCCTTTCCACCAGAAATAAATTTAGTGTCCTATTTACATATGAAATCTTCTACTACTCTCTCTCCAACTTTGTGCAGTTCAATTTCCACCCATGAAGTCTTGTCTCTTCCATCAAAGAGGGAAGTGACAAATTTCATCTGGGCTGTCCAATAGTGGTATTTAAAATTTGGGAGTTGTAACCCTCCCATATATTTCCAAGTCAATTTTTCCATGGAGATTCTGGTTAACACACCTTTCCAGAGAAACTTCCTAATTAACTTATTCAAACTTTGAAAGAATTTCTGTGGTAATGGTATTGGAAGAGTCTGAAAGAGGTTTTGTATATGTGGAAATATATTAGTTTTAATAAAGTTAACTCTTCTGATCTGTGTTATTGGAAGAGTTACCTAATCATTAAATCTTCTTCAATATTTTTAAGCAAGGAAGGTATACAATTTTTATTAAATCATTATCCATTTGGATCCCCAAGAACTTGATCCCGTTCTTAGGCTATCTAAATTGTGTATTCCTTTGGCAGCCAATGAGGTTGACGGCTGTTCAAGTCTATAGTTAATAAAAGCCTATCAGTTTCACAACTTCATTTTTTTGTGATTATTGATGGTGCATCAGTGCAGATCAACCACTTGTGGAGCTTAATGAGGTAACAAAAAATTCTGATGTGTTTCAACACAGAGGGAAGCAATTTCCTTTCCTTTATTTACTTTAATTAACTTGCATGTACTTAACTGTTTTTAATTGTGCACAAATGTTTTTGTTTCTATTCTTGACATTTAAATGTTGTTTTTAATTTAAATTTAGAGTACAGCACAGTAACAGGTCATTTCAGCCCATGAGCCCATCCAGCCCAATTACACCTAATTAACCTACACCCCCAGTACATTTCGAATAGCATGGAATTCGAACCCAGGTCCTGATTGCTAGTGCTGTAAAGGCGTTGCGCTAACTGCTACTCGAACTGTGCTGCCCTAAAACTCATTTTTATATTTTTATTTTCTAGTAGTACTGGAGTAATTTTGGATGTTTATGAATATCCCAAAACAAATATCCAGTTTAAATAATAGCTGACAGCCAGTATCCTGAGGCTGTTATTCAACCAATTGTCAAGGCTATTGTTACAAGCCCAGGGGACCCCACAACTCAGCAGCATCAGAAATTCACCAAGACAAATGGTTACTTCAACAAAAGTTGCTTTTAATTATCTTTAAACATGAAAACAGGATCAAACTTTATCTTATTACTATTAACCTAACTTAACCATCTTCTAATTCTAAGCACATATGTATATAATGTGTGTGTAAGTTGAGAAAAGTTCTTTGATTCACAATCCAGTCTCATTTTTCACTCCTCCAAGTTCACTGTTTGCAAGCAATTCTTATGCTGTGCACAGAACTTTACATTTATGAATTTCAACAGGCTTTGGTTCTTGAAAGGTAAATGGCTGCCATTCAGGAAGGTTCTTGACAGTTTTCAGAGAGAGATTTGTTGTTCACTGGATGCAAACTGATTCCTTCTGGTCAGCCACGTCAGCGTCTTGCCAAGGAAACTTGCCCCATCAGGGTTTTCCAGATGATAACCTCTTTCTTTCAAGTCATCACAGAGTTCCTTTTTATTTCTCTTATTTCATGTGAAACATTAGGCAGCCAGTGTTCTCATCTTGTATGAACCACAAGGGTTTTGACCAGCAGAACTAAGCACTCACAACCCATCTTCAAATGGGGTTTTTCAACAAGCTTCCCAGCTTGTCATGTTCCAGTCCCATCTGCTGCTGCTGAACTGCAGAACTGAATTTTCTCTCTCTGTCTCTCACTCAGAGAAAAGCCTGTTTTCCTCTCTCTGCTTACAAAACCCACATGACCCTCTTAGAGCATCAACCTGCACTCAGACAGACTGCGGCTCTGAACCTAATCCTCCGAGTTCTTTCATCTGTTGCTTTCCAAAACAACAATCCATTTGTGAAGTCCCCATAGGCACTCTTCAAAGTTTTTGTAAAGGCTCATGGATCTGGAATGCCTGGCTTGAGCAGAGCTCCAGTATTTTAAATGAGATCTGTTCTGAAGTGTTTCTATATGACCTACTCTAAAGAAAATCCCGCCACAATTTATCTCCTTTAAAATATATCTATATACAATATGAAATACAACATAATATGTCACATTATTCTGAGACAAAGCCTGATATCTTCAAAGAGTTACTAGACCATGAAACCAGGCTTGTTGCCCTGTTCAATGGTATGAGGAGTATGATAGAAAAAAAAAGATTAGTTCCACATCTTCTGAGAAATGCTATTGAAAGATAATAAATAAATTCCCAAAAATTTCCCAACTTTCATAACAGTTTAGCAGACTTACTGATACTGCATACCTGAACAAACCAATCAATGGTGCAGCAATTTACTAAGGATGGAAACATACGACATCGAGATCGAAATGCATCGCCGACAGGACTCATGCATAGCACAATGTGCAGTTTCTGGCGAACACGGTTGATGAAAAACTGAAAAACCTAGAAAAAGAACTTTTCATTTAATGAATTAATTTTCACACTGAGTGTCATTTATTATCATGACAGCTTAAGAATAAATCAGAAAGTAACTATTTAATTCAGACTTCTGAAAACTTAAGCTAATTGTTCAAATGTAATGATAAGTTGAAAAATTATTTTAAAATTAATTTCTAATGTCCTTTAAGACAGAGGATATATACCTCATGTTTTTGTTTCTAAAAGAAAAATACAAGAACTGCAGATGTTGGAATCTTGAGCAAACAATAAGAAGCTGGAGGGACTCAGCAGGTTAGGCAGGGCCCACAGGGAGAAGTGCTCAGTCAATATTTGGTGTTGGGATCCTTTATCGAGATTATATGATCAGAATTCTGGGTGATGTGTATCAACAGCAATTTAACTAGACAATGACCAGGATTTCTAATGAATCCATGTGCTCAGCAAACTTCATGAGCTGGTCAAGAGGTTACTGAATTTTATTCCATGGATGCTATTAGGAGAGAGAATTAATGGAATAGGGAACCAGGTTTCATGGACTGACCAATGGGAGGCCTCTTGCGTAGATAATTATAAGAGCATAAGAACTGGGAGCACCAATAAGTCATCTGGCACATCAAGCCTGCTCTGCCATTCAATAAGGTCATGGATGATCTGGTCGTGGACTCAGTTCCATCTGTTTGCCTTTTCCCCACAACCCTTAATTTGCTCCCCATGCAAAAAACTATCTATGTCTTACATATATTGAATGAGGCAGCCTTGGGCAGAGAACTCCACAGATTCATTTGTCTCTGGAAAAAGCAGTTCCTCTTCATCTCTGTCCTAAATCTACTTCTCCGTATCTTGAGGCTATGTTGTCTAGCTCTCATCTCACCAAACAGTGGAAACAACTTTCTAGCTTCTTCCTTACCTATTTCTTTCAGAATTCTACCCGTTTAAGAGCAGCGAGGTTCTACTGGAACGGTACAGGTGAGGTCACCTGGAGTACTATGTGTAGTTCTAGACTCTGTATTCTGGTAGTCCAGAGGTTGATTCAGAGATGAGGGGGATAGATTATGATGAGAGATTGAGTCACCTGGCACTATATTTGCTGGATTCAGAATGAGAGGGAATCTTATAGATGGCATTAATTATTTTGAATCGAACACCTGCATATTTTCCCATGGAGGTGAGATACCATTCACAGTAAGAAATCAGAGTCAGAATTTACTGCCATGAACATGTCACAAATTCAGAAGCTCATCAGTAAAGGCAAACATCCATGATTCCAGTGCAAAATCTACCATTTTGTGCCTCCTATTAAATATTACTTGCATTAAATATCTTCAGACTAAATTTGTTGCATCCACATCTGGACTTTTAAAGACTTACTTCGTCTCTGTTTCCTTCTGGTATTCCAGCATCTTTAGCTTTTGGACGTGTGGCTGCAAGAACTTGCTCAAGCTCATCTTTCTCGAATAAATTTGGGACCTCCCCTGAGTTGAGGATATTATTAAGATCTTCCAGAAACTCCTCTACTATTATCTGTTTGGAAACAATTATATAACAGCATAATTTCATCCAAGCTCTCATGGTTAGAAAAGACGTTCATCATCTGAAATAACAGAATAAATGACGTTAAAACACTCACGTTCTCAATTCTACACTGACAATTAGAAATCTTTAACTGAAGAGATATAATATCAGTAATTCCTTTGTCCCTTCTGAAAATAAAGATAATAATGTAGCGGCAGCTACAAGGAAAGAGACTCTCCACCACGACGTTCGGAGTTTCAACGGCAGTTTAATTCAAAACTCGCGTGTGCTCCTTTAAGGGCAGCGTGAGCTCCGCTCCACATGGGCGGTGACATCATCACGCTGCCTGGGGCGTACGCTAATTTCAAACAATGAGGCAAGGAGGTCCCCCGATGGCGCCATGTACTCGCACCTGCCCCGCTGACGCCACGGTACAAGCAGGGCCAGTTCGCTATGAGTAAGTGCACCGCCACGATAACATTTTATTCTGTTTGGAGTTCCAGGATCATCAACTGGCAGAGTTGTATGTTCACAGTTTTAGAACATAAGCCTGATGGTTATGCCGACCTAAATATACCTACCAAAGAAAACTAAACCCTCCAAACCTCATAACCTTCTATTTTTTTTCCATCAATGAGCCTGTCTACGAGTTTTTTAAATGCCCCTTATATTTTGGCTCCACCACCATCCCCAGCAAACCATTCCAAGCACCCACAACTCTGTGTAAAAAAACTCTGATGTCTCCCCTAAACTTTCTTCCTTTCACTTTTTACAGATGTTCTCTGGTGTTTGCTTCTCCTGCCCTAGGAAAAACGTGCTGGCTGTCAACCTTATCGATGCCTCTCAGAACCTTGTAAACTTCTATTGTCACCTGTCATCCTTCTACACTTGAAGGAGAAATCCCTAGCTCTGCTAACCTTGCCTCATGATCTCTATTAAGTCACCTCTCATCCTTCCTTACTCCAAAGAGAAAATCCCAAGTTCTGCTAACCTTGCCTTATAAGACTTCAGCCGCTTTCAGGTGGAATAGCTGGGAGAATGCAGCTCCAGAGCTGGCTACGGGTGTGTGAGAAGCAACATTCAGGTGGCAGCACTGAAGGCACTGTTCTGGCACCTAAAAAGTCCGCAGCAGGGAGAGGCATTGTGGAGCAAATGCCAGCTCCTGTCGACTGTGGCCATAGTCGCACCCACTTTCTGGTGTATAGGGGGAGCGCTCGGAAGCGGAGAATACACCTGCCTGAGGAGAGTTGGGTAAGTACTCCTTGGGTCAGGGTTCACTGCTTTCAAGTGGCCTCCCAACAGCCACATTTGGGTATTTAAGATGGCTTTATGTTGGGGTATTCTGGCCACCTAAAAGTGGCTTTATTTTCCAATCCAGGCAAAATCCTGGTAAATCTCCTCTGTACCCTCTCCATAGCTTCTTCATCTTCCTATAATGAGGTGATCAGAACATAACACAATATTCTAACTGTGATCTCACCAGAGATTTGTAGAGCTGCAACATGACCTCTCGACACTAGTACTCAATCCCCCGATCAATGAAGCCTAGCATACCATAGGTCTTCTTAACTGTCCTATCAACCTGCATGGCAACCTTGAGAGATGAATGGATTTGAACCCAAAAATCCCTCTGTTCTTCCTTACTGTTAAGTATCTGACCATTAACCCTGTACTAAACTTTCAGGATTGACCTTCCAAAATGCATCAACTCATCTTATCTGGATTGAGGTCCATCTGCCACATTCTGCATCATGTCCACAACCTTTTGCAACTGTGGTGCACACATAATCACATCGACATGATGGAGTGATTAAACAGCTTTAATTACCAAAAACCTGAGCATTACTTAATCACTACTTAGCCAGGTTCCAGGTACAGGAGCAAGAGAAAGCAAGTCTGGACATGCCAGCCTTTATTGGGAAATCCTCGAAGGAGCTAAGGGAGAGGTTAGAGAAGGTTAGGGAGGTTTGGACTGACCAGTCCATACATCTATACAAATGCCATTCACCCCTTCTTTGAGATAAAACCCTAAGGGGTGATGTGGCGATGTGGAGTGCATACTGTACTTTATTACATATCTATCTCTCTCTCTCTCTCTATATATATATATATATATATATATATATGTAATAATATATATGATTTATTTTGTACTGATTATACATATCCAACCCCATTCTGAGAAGTCCAAATAAGTTAGCCTTTTCTACAGCTGTAGTCCCGGTCCGGGCTGAGGGTAGGCGGCGGCGGCCCCGATCTGGGAAGGAGCAAGGGGGAGGGGGAGGCAGTGGCCCCGGCCTCGGTCGAGTGAGGCAGGCAGAGGCCCCGGTCTGGGCAGAGAGGTGGAGGCGGCAGCCCCAGTCCGAGCACAGGGAGAGCAGCGGCGGCCCCGGCCCCGGTCCGGGCTGAGGGTAGGTGGCGGCGGCCCCGATCCGGCCAGGAGCAAGGGGGAGGGGGCGGCCCCGGCCTCGGTCGAGTGAGGCAGGTGGAGGCCCTGGTCCGGGCAGAGAGGTGGAGGCGGCGGCCCAAGGCCGGGCACAGGAAGAGCAGCGGCGGCCCGGGCCCCGGTCCGGGCTGAGGGTAGGCGGCGGCGGCCCCGATCCGGGCAGGAGCAATGGGGAGGCGGCGGCCCTGGCCTCGATCGAGTGAGGCAGGCGGAGGCTCCAGTCCGGTCAGAGAGTTGGAGGCGGCAGCCCCAGTCAGGGCACAGGGAGAGCAGCGGCAGCCTTGGCCCCGGTCCGGGCAGTATGGACCGACCTAGGAGAGGAGGAAGGCCCCTCCAGCCCGGGTAAGAAACCTGCATAGGAGAAGGCCACTCCGATATAAAACCTACGACCCAAGGACCTCGCTGCCACGTCCCAGCTTGCTTGGCCACGGCACACAAACTATGGGTGTAAAGGGTGGGGCCAGTACTGCGCACACTGCACTCCACCTAAAAGCTCCTTTGTGCAGGCCCGAGGACAGGTCCACGTCCTCCCCCTCCACGTCCTCCCCCTCCACGTCCTCCCCGTCCACGTCCTCCCCGTCCACGTCCTCCCCCTCCACGTCCTCCCCCTCCACGTCCTCCCCCTCCACGTCCTCCCCCTCCACGTCCTCCCCCTCCACGTCCTCCCCCTCAAAAGATGCTCACAAACTCAAGCGAGCATGCTGGAACATCAGAACCATGCTAGACAAGGCTGACAGCCACCGACCTGAACGTTGGTCTGCCCTCATTGCACATGAACTCCTCAGACATGACATCGACATAGCCGCTCTCAGTGAAGTCCGCCTGGCAGATGTAGGCAGCCTCCAAGAACGCGGCGTGGGCTACACACTCTACTGGTCTGGTAAGCCTTTCGATGCACCACGCCTATCTGGTGTAGGCTTCATGGTCAAGAACTTCATTGCCTCCAAACTCGAAAACCTTCTGATAGGCCACTCGGACCGAATCATGTCCATGCGACTCCCCCTTCAAAACAAGCGTCGCATCACCCTCATCAGTGTCTATGCTCCAACCCTCCAGGTGGAACCAGCAGAAAAGGACAAGTTCTACACTGACCTCATCCAACGCACCCCGACAGCCGACAAGGTTGTCATCCTTGGCGACTTCAACGCTCGCGTCGGCAAAGACTCAGAAACCTGGCCAGGAATCCTGGGCAAGCATGGCGTCGGCAAGTGCAACGACAATGGGCACCTCCTGTTGGAGCTCTGTGCAGAACACCGGCTTGTAATTACAAACACCTTTTTTCAGCCGAGGGACAGCCTTAAGATTACCTGGATGCATCCCCGATCCAACCACTGGCACCTCCTGGACTACATCCTGGTGCGAGAAAGTGACAAATGAGATGTGCTCCACACCAGGGTCATGCCCAGTGCGGAATGCCACACTGACCACCGGCTGGTTCGCTGCAAGCTCAACGTTCACTTCAAGCCAAAGCCCAGGAACAGTAAAGCCCCCAGAAAGAGGTTCAATGTTGGAAACCTGCAGTCAGACGAAGTGAGAGGAAACTTCCAGGCAAACCTCAAAGCAAAGCTCGACGATGCAATCCGCCTCACGGACCCATCCCCTGAAACCCTCTGGGATCAGCTGAAGACTACCATACTGCAATCCACTGAAGAGGTACTGGGCTTCTCCTCCAGGAAAAACAAGGACTGGTTCAACGAAAACAGCCAGGAAATACAGGAGCTGCTGGCAAAGAAGCAAGCTGCCCACCAGGCTCACCTTACAAAGCCGTCCTGTCCAGAGAAGAAACAAGCCTTCCGTCGCGCATGCAGCCATCTTCAGCGCAAACTCCGGGAGATCCAAAATGAGTGGTGGACTAGCCTCGCAAAGCGAACCCAGCTCAGCGCAGACATTGGGGACTTCAGGGGTTTTTACGAGGCCCTAAAGGCTATGTACGGCCCCTCACCCCAGGTCCAAAGCCCGCTGCGCAGCTCAGACGGCAAAGTCCTCCTCAGCGACAAGATCTCCATCCTCAACCGATGGTCAGAACACTTCCAATCTCTTTTCAGTGCCAACCACTCAGTCCAAGATTCCGCCCTGCTCCAGCTCCCTCAACAGCCCCTAAGGCTAGAGCTGGATGAGGTCCTCACCCAGGATGAGACATATAAGGCAATCGAACAACTGAAAAGTGGCAAAGCAGCAGGTATGGATGGAATCCCCCCCAGAGGTCTGGAAGGCTGGCGGCAAAACTCTGCATGTCAAACTGCATGAGTTTTTCAAGCTTTGTAGGGACCGACGAAAACTGCCTCAGGACCTTCGTGATGCCACCATCATCACCCTGTACAAAAACAAAGGCGAGAAATCAGACTGCTCAAACTACAGGGGAATCACGCTGCTCTCCATTGCAGGCAAAATCTTCGCTAGGATTCTCCTAAATAGAATAATACCTAGTGTCGCCGAGAATATTCTCCCAGAATCACAGTGCGGCTTTCGCGCAACAGAGGAACTACTGACATGGTCTTTGCCCTCAGACAGCTCCAAGAAAAGTGCAGAGAACAAAACAAAGGACTCTACATCACCTTTGTTGACCTCACCAAAGCCTTCGACACCGTGAGTAGGAAAGGGCTTTGGCAAATACTAGAGCGCATCGGATGCCCCCCAAAGTTCCTCAACATGGTTATCCAACTGCACGAAAACCAACAAGGTCGGATCATATACAGCAATGAGCTCTCTGAACCCTTCTCCATTAACAATGGCGTGAAGCAAGGCTGTGTTCTTGCACCAACCCTCTTTTCAATCTTCTTCCGCATGATGCTGAACCAAGCCATGAAAGACCTCAACAATGAAGACGCTGTTTACATCCGGTACCGCACGGATGGCAGTCTCTTCAATCTGAGGTGACTGCAAGCTCACACCAAGACACAAGAGAAACTTGTCCGTGAACTACTCTTTGCAGACGATGCCGCTTTAGTTGCCCATTCAGAGCCAGCTCTTCAGCACTTGACGTCCTGTTTTGCGGAAACTGCCAAAATGTTTGGCGTGGAAGTCAGCCTGAAGAAAACTGAGGTCCTCCATCAGCCAGCTCCCCACCATGACTACCAGCCCCCCCACATCTCAATCGGACACACAAAACTCAAAACGGTCAACCAGTTTATCTATCTCGGCTGCACCATTGCATCGGATGCAAGGATTGACAACGAGATAGACAACAGACTTGCCAAGGCAAATAGCGCCTTTGGAAGACTACACAAAAGAGTCTGGAAAAACAACCAACTGAAAAACTTCACAAAGATAAGCGTATACAGAGCCGTTGTCATACCCACGCTCCTGTTCGGCTCCGAATCATGGGTCCTCTACCGGCATCACCTACGGCTCCTAGAACGCTTCCACCAGCGTTGTCTCCGCTCCTTCCTCAACACTCATTTGAGCGCTTTCATCCCTAACGTCGAAGTACTCGAGATGGCAGAGGTCGACAGCATCGAGTCCACGCTGCTGAAGATCCAGCTGCGCTGGGTGGGTCACGTCTCCAGAATGGAGGACCATCGCCTTCCCAAGATCGTGTTATATGGCGAGCTCTCCACTGGCCACAGTGACAGAGGTGCACCAAAAAAAAGGTACAAGGACTGCCTAAAGAAATCTCTTGGTGCCTGCCACATTGACCACCGCCAGTGGGCTGATATCGCCTCAAACCGTGCATCTTGGCGCCTCACAGTTCGGCGGGCAGCAACCTCCTTTGAAGAAGACCGCAGAGCCCACCTCACTGTCAAAAGGCAAAGGAGGAAAAACCCAACACCCAACCCCAACCAACCAATTTTCCCCTGCAACCGCTGCAACCTTGTCTGCCTGTCCCGCATCGGACTTGTCAGCCACAAACGAGCCTGCAGCTGACGTGGACATTTACTCCCTCCATAAATCTTCGTCCGCGAAGCCAAGCCAATGAAAAGATATATATATATATATATATATATGTTAATAGTGTCCATCACAGGTTCAGCTTGTCCGGTGGTCTCGTAATCCTCTGTGACTTCCAAGGCGCTGTTGTTCCTGGGTTGAGCTCGCAGGACTGTGTACTTGTGTGGGTGGAATTTCAGTAACAGAGCCCTTCGCTGCCTGTTGGGGTGGGATCCTTGCTGGCGAGATCTCTATGGGATTGACCACCACAGGTGCTTGCAAGGGAGGTTCTACAGTTAAATAGGGGGGGCAGGGGTACTTCAAAACCCTGGAACATGGATGGGTGCTGTGTCGATTGACCGTCTGGTTCTTCTGTGGTCACCTGATCAGTGTTAGTGTACTCTGCCCTAGCCAGGTCTCGTACTGACACTGTGTCCTCTCTCCCGTCCTGGTACCGCACAAATGCGCATTGTGTGATTGCATGTTCCAGATGCATTTTTTCCACCAGGCTATCTGTCTTGTGGGGTCTACTATGACTGTGAAGAAGTACCGGCCCTAGTGTCGTCAGCCAGATTGGCATAGTGGTTCCGGATGCTGTCCTCCTGGGAAAAGAGTCTCTCATGGGGGTTGACATCAGTAGCTGTGCATAGCAGGGACCTGGTAGCGTGCAGTGTGTCCAGTAGTACCTCTTGCCATTGTGAGATGGCCAGAGGGCCAACAGGATTGCTCTCCAGATTGTACCATTCTCCCTCTCCACTTGCCCATTCCTGAGGGGGTTATAGCTAGTAGTTCTGCTTGTGGCAATCCCCCTGCCTGTAGGTACTGTTGCAGCTCCTGACTCATGAAGGAAGAACCCCTGTCACTGTGTATGTTAGCTGGGGTATCCAAACATATTTAATATGGTCCGGAGTACTTTGATGACTGTGGCTGCGGTTGTATCCAGACAAGGGATAACAAACAGGAACTGGGAGTACTCATCGACTACATTCAAGAAGTACAGATTCCTGTTATTGGATGGGAAGGGACCCTTGAAATCCATACTAAGACATTCGAAGGGACAGGTTGCCTTAATCAGTTGGGCTCTATCCGGTCTGTAAAAATGCGGCTTGCATTCAGCACAGAGCGAATATAGGACAGTTCCCAAATCTCCTCAACTGAGTAAATTTCCAGCCTTCACGAAGTGATACAGCCTTGTGACCCCAAGGTGACAGAGATTGTCATGCAGGAACTTCAGACGATCTGCTTGTGCGTTGGCACACGTTCCCTGGGAAAGAGCATTGGGCGGCTCATTAAGCTTCCTGGGCCGGTATAAAATCTCATTATTAAACATGGAGCATCTGTTTCTCCACCACATGATCTCATCATTTTTTATTTTACCCCGCTGTTTGTTGCCCTCTGGTCTATCAGCAGTGTAAATGGTCTACCAGCCAAATGCCTCCAGAGGCACACAGCTTCCACTATGGCCTGCGTCTCTTTCTCAATTGCCGAGTGTCTGAATTCCAGGCCCTGGAGAACAATGCCACTGGCCTGCCTGCCTGATTCAGCGTGGTTGCTGGGCAACATCAGAGGCATCACTTTCCACTTAGAATGGGATGAATTGATCAATGGCCTGCATCACCACCTTGGCAATCTCATCCTTGATAACCTCGAAGGCTTTACAAGCCTCCGCTGATGGAGGCAAGTCTGTTGTCTTCGTAATTGGGGACCCATTGGACATAATAGGCACCTTTTCAGGGCTTTCAGATTCTGAGGCAATCATAGATCCCTAAGGGGGCGTATTCTCTCGGGGTCTGGTGACATGATCACTCCCTCCACCACATACCATAGTATCACCAGCCATGAAGTACGGAACACGCACTTCTTCTGATTATACATCAGGTTTAGTGTTTTTTGGTGTGGTGAGGAATTCCTTTAGATTCGTATCATGTTCCTCCACGTCACGGCGCATATGGTAATGTTATCCAAGTACAAGAACATTGCCTTTAGTTTCTTATCGTCCACCATGTGGTCCACCTCCCTTTGGAATACTGATACCCCATTCGTCAGACCAAATGGCACTCTGCGGAACTGATACAGTCGGCCATCAGGTTCAAAAGCCGTGTAGGGCCTGTCCTCTTGGCAGATTGGGATCTGATGGCATTCCAACTTATGGTCTATGGTGGAAAAGACCTTATATTGGGCTATCTCATTCACCATGTTGGCGATTCAGGGTTTGGGGTAGGCATCCAGCAACGTAAATCAATTCACAGTCTGGCTGTAGTCTATTACCATCCAGTTCTTCACCTTTCCCCTCCCATCCCCCCCCAACTTTTAC
This sequence comes from Narcine bancroftii, assembly GCF_036971445.1. Taxonomy (NCBI): domain Eukaryota; kingdom Metazoa; phylum Chordata; class Chondrichthyes; order Torpediniformes; family Narcinidae; genus Narcine; species Narcine bancroftii. Next base: position 37,282,769 of record NC_091469.1, read on the forward strand.
CACCAGCACCAGTGCTCACCAGGGGCTTTTACTAGGCTCATTGATGTCTTCAGCCAACAGCCTCTGGACTTTGGTTTTAATGAAATGTCTGTCCTTCGGGTTTTATCTCCTGTTTTGGCGGCTATCAGTCTGCAATTCTCTGATAAGTGCTCAAATAGCAGAGGTGGAGGGACCCAAAGGGTGGACAGCCCGCATATACTGCCCAGCTTACTTTCATTGGCTGGGCTGAATTCCTCGTTCTGCACTGTGATCGGGGAGGGGGGGTGTGTGGACTGTCAAACTGCATTGTTACACTTTCCAGCTGACATTGGAAGCCTAACCCCAGGATAACCAGTACACAGAGTTTGGGCATGACCATGATTTTAAAATCCCTGTACTCCCTGCCCTGCACCCTTAAGTGTACCCAACAGTACCCACGTCTCTGCAGACTGGGCTTTAGATGCCAGGGATATTCGGCACTTTTCCAGAGAAACCTTAAGTGCACACCGCTTTATTAAGTTCAGGTGGATAAAACTTTTGGTGCTCCCTGTGTCAAACAAATAGCCCGTGACATGACCATTTACCTCAATGTTCATCATTGATTGTGCCAGCTGGTGAGGCCTGTTCTGATCCAGCGTCACGGAGGACAGGGTTAGGTCTGATTCAGAATCATCATTGTACCATTCCTATCGGTAATATGTCGGACTTGGCACCTCAGAAGATGGCCACCCCCAGTATTCGCACATGGTTGGGACCAGAGGTGAAGTTCACGATTGCTGATCCGAAACCAGAAGTGACGTTAGCAATCATTGTTTTGATAATGGCGACCAGTCCCTCGGATCGCATGTGGCACTGCTGGTAGTGGGCTGTCCCCAGCACACCTTCATATAGTGCCCTTTCTTTTTGCAATTTGAGCACACTGCGCTCCTGGCTGCACAGAAGTTCTGGGCGTGCCTGGCTAATCCGCAGAACCTGCAATTCCAGGCCCAGGCTGCCGCTGCCGTCGGTGCCATATCTCAACATGGCTACGCCTTCGTTCCCCATGAGGATGCTGGGCCACTGGTGATGTAAGCCTCAAAGCTTTGCACCAGTCTCCATCACCCCCCCCCCCCCCAAATCCAGTACTTCTTACAATGTGCAGTTACTTTTTTACAGAAGTCTTTAATGGACCTGGATCGATAGCATGTTTGTTCGTAGTCTGTCCCGCATCAGCTCATCGGCACATTTAGAGGCACTTACCGCGGTACACCCACAGTCCCTAACCAGCTCTTCATCACCTGCATGAACTGTGTGAAGTGCTCCTCATGGGCATGATGCTGGGTCATTAATTTGTACCTTGCATACACTGGATTTGTTGGGGTCCCGTACTGCTTCTGTAGCAGGGCCATCGCCTCGTTGTACGTTTGGCAGTCTCTAATTATTCAAAACTCCCAATCACCCACAGATGCAAACAGGAGATCGTACTTATCTTCAGCATCCCTTAGGTTGTGGTGGTGCATGAATGTCTGCATCCTGTACAGTCACCTCTCAAAGGTAACGTCGGCTCTCTGGGTTCAATCATGAATGTGGTCAGCCAGCAAACTTCTCCTATTGTCCGCTACAGAGTTGATGCAGTCCCCAAGGATGCATCTGCTTTTGCACCATGTGGTTGGGCTGACCCCACCATCTGTGGGCTGGGTGACCGGGCATCTTCTCGATTGTTGTTGCTTTGTCCTGTGTGCTGAGCTTCCATGGTTTTTGTTTTGGTAATTAAATTGTGGTGCACACAATAATCACATTGACATTGTAGAGTGATTAAATGGCTTTAATTACCAAAAGCATGAGCATTATTGATACACTACTTGGCCAGGTTCCAGGTACAGGAGCAAGAGGTGGCAAGTCCGGGCATACCAGCTATTTGGAAATCTGGGAGCCAAGGGAGGGGTTAGGGAAGGTCAGGGAGGTTCAGACTGGCCAGTCCATACATTGATGCAAATGTAATTCACCACAGTAACCTACAATGACATTCAACATTCTCCACAACTCCTCCAACCTTTGTATCATCCACTAACTTACTGACCCATCCTTCCACTTCTTCATCTAGGTCATTTATAAAAAAATTCATTAAGTGTAGCGGTCCTACAACAGATCCCTGCAGAACTCCACTAGTCACTGACATCCAGGTAGATACTTTCCATCCATTACTACTCTCTGCTTTCCACAGGCAAGCCAATTGTGATTAAACACAGCCTCAGAGATGCCTAGTGACATCCAATAATATAAAACAAATCATTTCAGTTTCATTCTTTTTTTTTTAGACATATCGCACAGTAACAGGCCAATTTCGTCCATAGGTCTGTGCTGCCCAATTTACACCCAATTAACCTATACCTCCAGTATGTTACCAAAGGTTTTCAGACTAAATTATGTCATAAACAATGACAAAGATTTGTATCACATTATTTAATTTTTCAATGCAAAGTTATTACAAAAATCATACCTGTGTGTCAGTAAAGAGAAAGACCATATCTTTGTCCTCAACACCAGCCAATTTATAAAGAGATCGAAGGTCCTCATGGAACGAATCATAGTTATAACCACGGCTGAGCTCAATTTGGAAGCATTTGTAATTACAGATGTGAGCAGCCAGTCGTGTGAGGGACTGTTTGCCTGTACCCCCAACACCCACAAGAAGTGCATTTCCTCGTTCTTGACGAATCATACGAGCAATTCTGCAACATCATAGATAGCATTCTAATAATCAAGCATTAAATTTAACCACTTTTAGCAATTTGCTTCAAATTTCAGGACCTGATTATGTAAATTAGTAATAGCAAATGGTTAAAGTACCATTTCATTTTTCTTAAAACTACGTCCCTCGATAAAAGTGCAAAACACTTGGATTTGGAAACTTTCAGAAACTGGCAAAGGATTGAAATGGGGGAAAAAAAAAAAATAAAAATATGAAACAGATTGTAAGAGCTTCTATAGGACAAAAAAAAAGAACAGAAATTGGTCCAGTGTCCAGTGGAAATTGATTGGAAAATAAAAAAGTAGTTAATAAATATTTTATTGCTGTCTTTCAAGTCGAAGACTCAAGAACCATTCCAGAAAATGGTAGGTTACCAAGGAGCAAATGAGTGGAAGGAATTTAAAAATCAAAATAATTTAAATAAATGAATTAGATACACTAATTCTAATTCTATTAGAATTAAGGACTACAAATGCCAATGCTGAAGACCTGCATCCCAATGTTCTAAATGAAATGGTTACAGAGAAAGTAGATACATGTGTCATCATCTTCCTTTTACTGATAATATGCTTACAAAGATTCAATGTGGTTTTACAAATTTTAAATTATGTCTGACAAACTCATTGGCAATCAGCAGAATGGATGAAGGGGAAATCACTAAATACCAAAAGCAATAAATAAGAGCCCAGCACAAAAGGGCCCATGAGGTTCAAGATTTAAAAAAAGTATTAGGAAAGATTGGGCCCTAGTTAATTGGAAGAAAACATGGTGAAACTTCATTTCCAAGTTAGAAATCTATAAGAAGATGCCTTTGAAATTTGTGCTGGGACCTGAGCTAATTATAGCCTACATGAGTGACAGATTAAGAGATTGAGTATACCTAAAGTGTCTAAATTTCCTGATAATACAAAGGTAGGTGGGAAAGAAGATTGCAAAGAGGAACTACAGGGTATAGATTAACAAAACAGTGGGCAAAAAGAAAATGGAATGGAGAAAATAAGAGGGGTAATATTAGGTCAAGAAGATTAGAAGGTGGTCTTTAAATGGTGTGAATTTTTTTGAATACTTTTATAAATTTGAAACCACAATATAATTACATTCAATTCAATTGTAAATTATTTTTTTAAATTATTACATGTGGTAATACAATCCCCACCCCTAAAAAAGGAAAAGAAAGAAAAAACTGGAGAATGCCAAGAAATAAAACATTTATACACAAAAATCTATTGAAGGTTACAAGAAGTGAGGTTTTCAGAGTCAATCATACGTGCAAACCGAAATTTTGTAACTATGGGCTCCATATTTTCCAAAAAAATATGATATTTATCTTACAAGTTATAAGTAATTTTTCCCATGGTATACAATTACAAAGTTCTGCATGCCATCTTTCCATGCCTAAATCTATTTATGACTTCCATGATATTGCTATACATTTCCTAGCAAGTGCTAAACCAATTAATACAAATTTAATTTTGGCCTTATAACCTTAATATTACTCAGTAAAAATAACCTCAGGTCCTGTGGGAATTTAATCCCAGTAATTCATCCCAAAAAATTGCCTACTCCAATGGTGTGAATTTTTGAAACAATGGTTTTCAAGAAGCAGGAGTCCTCATGAAAAAAAGTACATAATTTTAGCATACAGATATAACATAGAACTATTAAACACAGTATAGGCACTTCAACCAACAGTGTTGTACCGACTCGTATAAATCTACTCACCCCAAATCTTTCATCCACTCACCTTAAACATGTGTTCTCTGTTGTTGGCCATTGCCACCCTGGGAAAAAGATGATAGCTGTCTACTCTATCTATGCATCTCAATCTTATATAATTTACCTTTCATCTTCCGTTGCCCCAAAGGGAAAAACTCTAGCGAGCTCAACCATTTCTCATTACACATGTTCTCTAATCCAGACAGCATCTGGGTAAATCTCCTCTGCACCCTTTCTAAAGCTTCCACATCTTTCCTATAACATGGATTCCAGAACAGAATACCATAGTCTAAGTGTGCAACATCTGGAGTCTTATAGCGTTACAACATTGCCTTGTGGCTCTTGAACAATTTCCTGATGAGCAAAAGCAATCACATCCATGCCTTCTTAACCACTCTATCAACTTGCACAGAAATTTTGAAGGATCTAAGGACTTGGACTTGATACGTGTAATGTGAATAAAAGCTCTCACAAATGGAGGGAGAACAAACTGGAGGGTCTCACAGTAGTCTTCACAATGGTTCTGGGTTGAGACAGGAAGCCAGGGATATATGTGGGCAGATGGGGGCAGAAACGGGAGGTGGGGTCAGCCACCAGCACAACACCCTACCAGTGAATCCCTGCATTCACCCCTTCCTGTAGAATTTAGAGTCTGTGAATGAAGACAGAGAACATAGGTCCTGATTTTAGGGGTCCTCCGATCCAAACCGTTACAGGGGGAAGGGGACCAGAATACTCCAAGCTCACACTTTTAAGGTGACACAGGAAGTCCAGACCCAACAACACTGGAGCACACAATTCATCAAGAGTATACAAGTGAAATTTACAGAATTCCTCCCCTTCAAATGACAGGTGTACTATACAATGTTTTTGATCATGCGTAGAATACAAATGAGACACAAGAAATATGTGGTAATTAGAAGGATACATCTTCAGGTTGTATTTTTGCACAGTCCCTGAGTCTATGAGGTTTTCAGTAGAGTCTGTGTCGATTAGGCATTTAGTGGAATGTCCGTTTACCTTTACAGTCATTATGGAGTTTCCGAGCTGGTGAGGTCAATCCTGATCTAGGACCAACGGGATTAGGTTCCCGGATACTCCAGGCTCCTCATTCAAGAGGCCCTCACCATCCTGGGTTGCCCTGTGTGGGTAAGATGACATCAACCTCGTGGCGCAGCAAGATGACCGCCCACCTTCCTCCTCCAATGATGGAACTGAGTTTGAATTCAGGTCACGGCAAGTCTTTTTGCGCCATTTCCTCACTGCCATTGCCACCCTCCATCAGCATGTCACGCAATAAGTGGGTTCGGATGAATTCGGGGCAGACTGCTTGGGGCTGGAGTCAGATCCAGGAGCAGTGCAGGCCACTGACTTCCCCAGGCTTCCCCTCGCATGGAAAACCCTCACCTAATGTCCTTTCTTGCCACAGTTGGAACATACTAAGTCTTTTGCCAGGCAACGAGATCAGGGATGGTGGCTCTTGCTGCAGAAAAAGCACTCCCTGGCATGGGAAGCAGCAACTGTTAGGGCAGGGGTAGCGGGAGCAACCAGTCCTTGGAAGATCTCACCTGGGTGGGTGAGCTCGCTGGCTTCGAGATCATTGTTCTCAAGCTTGGCCTGTTCCAGTGATTTTGGCCAGGTCCTTCTTTCCCAACTCAAGCAGTCACTGCCTCATTAACCTCGAGTGGAACACCGCAACTAGAGTGTCCCGGATCTGTTCTTCCTCACGAATATGGCCCGTACCCACTTCATACCTACACTTCTTGACAAGCATCCACAGATCCAACAGGTAGTCATCAATGGTCTCTCCTAGCTGCTAGCCACATAGAGCGAGTCGGTGCCTCGCTAGGACTTCATTCTGCGTCTTCAGGTACCTAGCTTTCAATGCATTGATAGCAATGTCATACGTAGAGCAGTCTCTGATGACTGCATACCCTTTCGTTCCTACCCTCGAAATGAGTGCAGACCTCCTGAGTTCAGTGGTGTGGAAGACATCTCTGGTTGCATTCAGGTAGGCCTGGAAGCAGTCTTGCCAGTATCCTCAGCAACAACGGGGGATAGAGGATCTATCAGTATCATACCTGGCTTGAGTAGCACTTCCATCATTTAGGAAATAAGCTAATAAAATTATAGTGTGAATAAAAGCTCTCATGACTGGAGGGAGAACAAATGCTTTTATTAGATGATAATTAAGGGTAGGGTTGAACAGTAGTCTTCAGAAGGGTTCTGGGTTTAGGTGGGAAACCAGGTTTATATGTGGGCAGATGGGGGCGGAGCCAAGAGGCAGGGCCAACCATCAGCACAACACCCTATCAGGGAATCCCTGTATTCACTGCTATACGAATAAGAATCCTGCCATTAACCTTGTACTCTGCAATCAAGTTCAATCTTCCGAAGTGTATCACTTAACACATATTCAGACGGATCTCGATTGCAATTTTTCCACCAAGTTCTGTAGCCTGTTAATATCCCATTGTAACCTAAATCAACCTTCTATACTATCCACAACACCTCTAACCTGTAAACTAACTAATCCAACATCCACTACTGCAAACAAGTCGATGTATAAAATAAAATCACAAAGAGCGGTGGTCCTAGAACAGATCCCTGTGGAACACCAATGGCTATTGACCTCCAAGTAGCATATACCCCATCTACTACCACACTCTGCCATCTGTGAGCAAGAAATTCCAAACCCATGCAGTGAAGTTTTCATGGATCCCATTGCCTCATGGTTCTCTGGATGAGCCAACCATGGGGAATCTTGTCAAATGCCTTTCTAAAATGCAGATATACCACATCCACAGCTCTACCTTCATCAATTTGTTTTGTCACCTCTTCAAAAAAAATTAAATTAGGGTCATTAGGCACAATTAACCCTTCACAAAACCATGCTGACTATCCATAATAAGATTACATTTCTCTACATGCTCATAATCCTCTACCTAAGAATCCTCGCCAATAGCATGACCATAATTCTCAAGAGCAAATAATTAAGGCAACAAATGAAAGTATTGCAAGAGAGATGGGTTTCAAAAGTAGAGAAACTTTGCTACATATGAATAGGATTTGATAAGATTGCACCGGAAGTGCTCCATCCAGTTTTTGGCTTATTTATGGAAAGGTTACATTTACATATTAATGAAGAATCAGCAAAAATAAGTAAATACAGTACCTAGAAACATGTTCAACAGCCTCTTGGAAGAAAACCAATTTCATCTCTTTTGAACTTGTCATGTTATAGTCATCCATGTATTCCCGAAGAACAGATTTTACTTTGACATAATTATTAAGATCTTCATAGAGCCGGTCTGATTTCTCTGCTCCAATCTGAAAAGATTACTTGTGAGCTTTATTCCACAATTAGTCACACATAACAGATACCCTCAAGTAGGTCTTTATGAAATGAACCATCCATTGAATTAATTAAATGCATAATAATGGGAAGTTAGCTATAATTATACAAAGAGGTACTTAATGCATGAATACATTGGAAATAAGGAACTTGGAGAAGAATAATAAAGCACTGACATTATAGGGAATCATGAATAGAGTGGAATAATCAAAATCTATTTAACGGACATCAATGCCTAAAATCTAAAGCTCCCCTTCTCTATCTTACCATCCCTCTCCCTGAATTATTCATTGGCCAAGATTTTCTTCTGAGGGAATACAGGTCTGAAGTATTCATTTCAAACCTGACCCACACATTTTTGCACATGAGAATGGCACAGATGGAAGAACTGCTGCCACACAAGGCAGAGACATAGGTTCAATACTGACTTCACTTGCTGATTGGAAGGAGTTTGCATAGTCTCCCATTGACCAGGCTCCCTGGTTTTCTCCCATATCCCAGAGATTCACATAGATAGGAACATTCACCACTGTATATCGTCTCCAACACATAAATGAGTGACAGACTCTGGAGTGAGTTGATGATAATGTGGGAAGAATAACATGGGATGACAGTATGATTTGTGTTAATATGATCTTTAAGTCCACGCTTGCATCGAGGGCTGTAGAACCTATTTCTACGTTTGTCTCTAATTAAGCATTTTCACAAGTTGGGACATTTAGTAGCTACTTTTAGCTGCTAAGAATAAAAGCAGATCATTGCAAAGACAAAATAAAAGTAGAAAATAATAGAAAGTCTTTCATTAGATATTAATGATCTGGGCTTCCATTTACATGATGCAATTTCAAAGTTTGTTGATGTAAAAAGAAAAATAAATGACAAGGAAGTGGATTTTAACAGATTGCAGATGGGCATGGTAAATTGACTGATGATATTTGATGCAGGGCTGTGCAAAGTGAAATGAATAGAGAAGAATGAGAGACACAAAATGAATCAAGGGATATCATTTCAAAGGGGTTATCAAACAGGAAGACTTAGGATGTCTTTATTACATTACAATCCTTAAACATATAACATATTTGTATTTATTAACAAGAAACTATTTAAAGTACTTAGGAGGTATTACACCAAAACTTTAGAAAATAATGGTCAGCCATCAGCTGGAGAACTCTTAGCTGAATTCAAGCTATCACATTTTCTTGAAAAGAAAACTTTGAGGGAGAGGGGGTAGAAATATTCTAGATTGGAGCAGGGATGAAGGGTATAATTATCCAAAAAAGATGGAAAAATTAGGATTGCTTTATTGGAGGAAACAATATCAAGAGGAAATTTGGAGGCATTTAAAAGTCATGAATGGTTTTGATGGAGCAAATAGAAAAAATTCCAGTCAGAAGAATAAACAAGGGGACATAATAAAGGTGATCATAGAACCAGATGATTTTTTTTTGTGACAAGTTCTTGCAGACAAGAAAGGAGTGCTTGAGAGGTAGTGATGCAGAGTCAGAAGTTACATTTGGAAGAGAATTGAATACTTTAATAGCAACAAAAGGGGAATGACCCATAAAGGCACATCCCTCTATCATTCTTAAAAAGAAATTCATCAAGTCAATTTTGTAAAAATGATAAGAATTTTTTTACCTTCAAAAAATCTCCAAAAATGATTGGTTTGGAAATAAAATAGCTCGGCTCCAACTGAACTGCAAAATGCTTATCTTTAAAAGAGATAAATATCATTATGAAAATAAATAATATTAAAAATATAAACAAATTATTTAATGCATAATTGGCAAAGAAACTTCATATGTACAATTCTTTCAGAGTACATGCTACACCAATGGAACCATATTTTATTACATCATAAATGATTGTTTGAAAATTACCAGCAAAAAGAAAAAGAAAAATAAGCTTTGACAAAGAAGCCTTTTGCTAAATGGGTAATTCCTGTACTTTTGATACGATATTCCTTATTTTGATAAAAGACCATTAACCTAAAATCTAACAGCTCTTCTATCTATCTCCATCACACGCTGAGTATTTTCACCATCCATGTATGTGATGTGAATATTGTTCCTTGCCACCCGGAACAAAACTACAGTGGGCTGCCTTCCTCCATCTTCCCCTGTAGTATCATTTCAAAATGCATCTTGCACACTTATTTCTAAGCCTAAATAGCTCCAAAGAAAAATCATTAATATAATGAATGTTACTAAATACATTCATGTTGCATCAAATTCCTCCTGTGTATAGACCTTAAAAAAATTAACCTACTGTGACACCCTTAGTTTTATTTCTGCATTGAGAAACATAATTTAAATGTATTTGCATAGAATTTACTGTGTTGAAACATGTTAATCAATACAGCTGATTTATGCCAGAGTTCATGTCCTAAATTAGTTTATTTCTCTAAAATGCAATTTTTTTATGCACCTCAACAACTCATGGTAAAAAGTTTTAATTTAGGCATTTAGACATACACACAGCATGATAACAGGCCCTTTCGGCCCACGACCCCATGCCACCCAATTAGATCCAATTGATTTACAACCCCTGGTACATTTTTTTGAACAGTGGGAGGAAACCAGAGCACCTGGAGGAAACCCATTCAAACACAGGGAGAAGGTACAAACTCTTTACAGACAGCATAGTATTTGAAACCCAGTCCCAGTAATAACATTGCGCTAATCTCTGCACTAACCATGCTGGACTAATTCTATCTAGCCTGAGTGAAGAAGAATTTTCCTAATTCCAATTGATTTTATTAATAATTATGTAGTATTTATAACCTCTACTTCAACATGTGCACAATTTGTATTTTCATCTGCCTGTCAAACTCATTAAAAATTTTAAGATTTTCAGGCCTGTTTTCAGATCTACTCTTCCGAAGAGTATAAATCTTTCATCAGTATTGCTAATACATTTCTGTTCATCAACTGCTCCTGCAACATTTTTAAATTGTACTTTTAGCAAAGCTTCTAGACTGTACTGCATATAAAAACATAAAATCAAGACTGTGCAGTCACCGAATGCTGATCATATTAAGGTAATCTCTTTGTTTTTCAATTCTATACCTAAATGCATTTTAGATGCATTTTATGACTTTGATATATGTATTAATACCCTTTATTTTTCTGATCAAATGTACAGCATTGGAAATACCTACTTTAAAATTAACATGTTTATTTGGCTATATGCAAGTTTCATCATGTCTCCTGTATTTAAACCTGCTCTATGCAATATACAGTAAAATCCCTGTTATCCAGAAATCAAGCAATCTGCAGCTTCAAACAACCAACAAAAAAAATTGCAGAAAATAAATAGATAAAACATGCGGACTTTAAAATTGGGATGCCTTGCCGTTAGTTCCTCAATCCATGCAACAAGCAATCTCAAATAACCGGAATGTTTACTTATCCGGTATCTACCGATCCCCATAGGTGCCAATAGCACTAGTTTTACTGTACATTAAAATGCAGATATTTTGTAAACTTAAGACATTAATGGCAAGTTCTAATCAAGCTTCCTGATGTGCAGCTATTATGAATTTGATAGTGCGGATAATACCATCCATTCTCATAAGCAAGTTATAAAATAAACTCTAAAACATGGCTAAACTTCTTTGCATAACATACAACTTGTGAGCACATTGAATGCTTGAATTCCTTACTGGCCATTTCACACAACATATTATTAAAGTAATTCTTGTCTTCATTGTTGATCAGGCGATCATGGAAAACACGTTGGCATTCATGGCAAAACAGACGAAAAATTTGTTCTTCAGTTCTCACTGTGCTGGGATTACACTGAAGAATTCCTGAAAAAGAAAACAAAAATGAAGCATTTAAAGAATAAAGAATTGCCTGAAACTAGCAATCAAGAAGATAATGAGGAAACTGCATATGAGGCCCAAGATTTGAAAATACAGTTAGTGAATTACAATTTTAATATGTTGGATCTGATTTGAAAGATTAATTATTCCACACATACATGCATACGCATGCAATGAATTTTAATCTCCATACGTTTTGAATGCACAAAAGTTCCTTCAGATCTTTCTGGAATCTCCACTGAATGACCTATAATCTTTACATCCTTTCTATTATTAAAACAATTCACCAAAAGCTTCCAGTGGCTCACAGCATTTAATTAGGATGCATCAATAGAATTTAAAAATTAATAATGACTGCACAGATGTCTAAACAAAACTAACACACCTTACCTTGTATACATTTTGACAAGTCCCTTAGATTGAAAACATAATGAGACTTGGCAGGCGTAGGTAGCAGATCAACACTCATTCGATGATAGATCTCAACAGCTGCTTCCACAATACTAATAGAACAGTGTTTCACTGCCTGAGTAAATTCAGCCAGAAATCCATTCAAAATAGCCTGCATATGCATAATTCAAAAAGCACAATATTTATCATCATATTCAGAATAAATTGATGGTGCAAAATTAATATATAAACAGTAAAAATTGGATATTAGAAATGTGGAAAAGTTTTCCTCACAAATTCTATGTAAAATATGATACTTCAAAAAAAAATTCACAGAATTAGAAATCAATATCCATCCAGATAGAAGGGATCTGAATTCATTTGAAGACCTTCTTTAATGACGGGAGGAGTCACGTGATGGAGTAGTGGCCAGACGGTGAACTCCAGCCCTCTCCAGAAAAGTCGGGAAAAACAAGAGAAAATACAAAGGCACAGAAATACAAGTTAAAGAAAAGTGAGTATAAAGGTGGAAAGAAGATGGAGACAAAAGGAGAAAAATCAAAATCAACGGAAAGAAGAGAGGAAGAGAAGACAACGGAGGAAAAAGGTGAAGGCCTTACCTGTCCAAAGAGGCCCGCTGTGGAGAGAGGAGCCCACTACCTCAGGTCGGTAGAAAAAGAACTACAACAATGGCTCACAGAGCCGAGTAAAAGTGCGCAACCGCGCATGCGCGACTCCTCGCGCATGAGCGATGCGCATGAAAAAAAAAAACACACCGACGGGAGGGGGGACCAGCTGGGGAGTCGATCTCCACAGCCGGCAACGACAGCTGCAGAACACCTGCAGCAAGAAGAGACCACAGAAGATAATGGAAACAAGAAAGAAGAGGAGGAAAGGGCATCAAAGAAACAACAGATGGCGGAGGAGTCACGTGATGGAGTAGTGGCCGGACGGTGAACTCCAGCCCTCTCCAGAAAAGTCGGGAAAAACAAGAGAAAATACAAAGGCACAGAAATACAAGTTAAAGAAAAGTGAGTATAAAGGTGGAAAGAAGATGGAGACAAAAGGAGAAAAATCAAAATCAACGGAAAGAAGAGAGGAAGAGAAGACAACGGAGGAAAAAGGTGAAGGCCTTACCTGTCCGAAGAGGCCCGCTGTGGAGAGAAGACCCCACTACCTCAGGTCGGTAGAAAAAGAACTACAACAATGGCTCACAGAGCCGAGTAAAAGTGCGCAACCACGCATGCGCGAGGAGTCGCGCATGCGCGATGCGCATGAAAAAAAACACACCGACGGGAGGGGGGACCAGCTGGGGAGTCGATCTCCACAGCCGGCAACGACAGCTGCAGAACACCTGCAGCAAGAAGAGACCACAGAAGACAATGGAAACAAGAAAGAAGAGGGGAAAGGGCAGCAAAGAAACAACAGATGGCCAACCTAGAGGAAGAAGAAGAGGAAGAATACAGTGAAATAGATAAAGGGAAAGGCAAGGTAAAGGATATACTTGCTCTTGTTAGAGGATACATGGAGTCATTTAAAGAATGGCAAACACAGGAATTCAATGATTTAAGAAGAAGAATAAACAACACAGAAAAGAAAATAAATAAAATGGATATGACCTTAACAGAAATGGGGAAAAAAATGGACAAGATGGAAGAGCGGGCAGTAGCAGCAGAAATGGAGGTAGAAGACTTAAAAAAGAAATTGGAGGAATCTAATAAAAAAACTAAAGAGACACAAGAATTACTAGCCCAAAAAAATAGATATAATGGAAAATTATAACAGAAGAAATAACATAAAGATAGTGGGCCTTAAGGAAGATGAAGAAGGCAAGAATATGAGGGAGTTTATAAAAGAATGGATCCCTAAGGCCCTAGGATGTCCAGAACTACAGCAAGAAATGGAAATAGAAAGGGCACATAGAGCATTGGCCCCTAAACCACAACCACAACAAAAACCAAGATCTATTGTAGTAAAATTCCTAAGATATACTACAAGAGAAAAGGTACTGGAGAAGACAATGGAAAAAGTAAGAGAGGGCAACAAACCACTGGAGTATAAAGGGCAAAAAATCTTCATTTATCCAGATATAAGCTTTGAACTCCTAAAGAAGAGAAAAGAGTTCAATACAGCAAAAGCGATTTTATGGAAGAAAGGATATAAATTTACACTGAAGCATCCTGCGGTATTGAAAATATTTATTCCAGGACAACAAAACAGACTATTCTCGGATCCAGAAGAAGCACGAAAATTTGCAGAACAATTACAAAAATAGACTGAGGGATGAAGACGGGTAATGAGAGCAAAAATTATCACGATTGATATGTATGTGGGTAAAGACAAAAATAGACTGAGGGATGAAGACGGGTAAGGAGGGTAAAAATGACCACGATTGATATGTCTGCGGGTAAAGAGGTATAAGAGTGAATAGAGACAATGGGCATATGTGAAAGTATCTGTAATTAGAGGAAAACATAGAGAGTATAGACAAGAATTAATAAGGGAAGGTAATGGAATAGAGAGAATAAGGAGGGAATTAAAAGAGTGACCTTTGTGACATATAAAAAGCGAAATCTTTTCTGGGGGGGGCTGGGTGGGGGAAAAGAGCGGTCACTGCAAAATCAGTTGACGCTTGCGAGTGGATTCGCAAATCCAAATGGAGAGGGGAGATATGGTTGTCCGACAAGGGATAAAGGGCAACTCAGGAGGGGAAGGGGAGATTGGGGATAAAGAAGATAGAAATAGGAGAATAAGGAAAATGTTGGATGTTGTAGGAATGTTGTCTGGTAAAGAGTTGAAAATAAGAAAACAGAAATGGAAAAGGAGGAAAGGTAATGATGGAAAAACGGAAAGAGAAGATAAACAAAATATAAAATGGCTACGCTGAACTATATGACTCTAAATATTAATGGAATACATAACCAAATTAAAAGGAAGAAACTACTAAATTTACTGAAAAAGGAAAAAATAGATATAGCATTTGTCCAAGAAACACACTTAACTGAATTGGAGCACAAGAAATTAAAGAGAGATTGGGTAGGACATGTAACAGCAGCATCGTATAATTCAAAAGCAAGAGGAGTGGCTATATTAATTAGCAAAAATGTGCCATTTAAAATAGAAGAGGAAATAATAGATCCAGCAGGGAGATATGTTATGATAAAATGTCAGATATATTCAGAGCTTTGGAATCTACTTAATATATATTCACCTAACGAAGAAGATCAAAAGTTTATGCAAGATATCTTTTTGAAGGTAGCTAATACGCAAGGGAACATACTAATAGGAGGGGATTTCAATCTGAATTTGGATCCAAATATGGATAAAACGGGGAAAAAAATTAACAGGAAGAACAAAGTAACCAAATTTATAATTAAATCAATGCAAGAAATGAAACTTGTGGACATATGGAGGAAACAAAACCCAAAAGAAAAGGAATACTCACACTACTCGACTAGACATAAAACATACTCAAGGATAGACCTATTCCTGTTATCAGCCCACATTCAAGGGAGAGTTAGGAAAACGGAATATAAAGCTAGACTATTATCGGACCACTCACCCCTGTTATTGGCAATAGAGCTAGAGGACATCCCTCCAAGAATGTATAGATGGAGATTAAACCCCATGCTACTTAAAAGACAGGATTTTAGAGAATTTATTGAAAAACAATTAAAAATGTACTTTGAAGTAAATACGGAATCAGTGGAAGATAAGTTTATACTATGGGACGCAATGAAAGCATTCATTAGAGGGCAAATAATAAGTTATGCAACCAAGATGAAGAAGGACTATAATCAGGAAACAGAGCAGTTGGAAAGGGAAATAATAAACATAGAAAAAAAATTAGCAATAAAGGAAGATACAACCAAAAGAAGAGAATTGGCGGATAAAAAAATAAAATATGAAACATTACAAACATAGAAGGTGGAGAAGAATATAATGAAGACAAAACAGAAATATTATGAACTAGGTGAAAAAACACACAAAATCTTAGCATGGCAGCTTAAGACAGAGCAAACTAAGAAAATGGTATTGGCAACAAGGAAAAAAGACAAACAAATTACATATAATCCAAAAGAAATTAAGGAAAACTTCAGAGAATTCTATGAACAATTATACCGAACCGAAAACGAAGGGAAAGAAGGGAAAATAGATGAATTTTTGACTAAAATTGAACTACCAAAACTACAAATAGAGGAACAAAATAAATTAACAGAACCATTTGGAACAGTAGAAATACAAGAGATAATAAAAAATTTACCAAATAATAAGACACCAGGAGAGGATGGACTCCCAATAGAATTCTACAAAACATTTAAAGACCTAATAATACCGCCCCTCCTGGATGTAATCAACCAGATTGATGAGACACAAAACTTACCAGATTCATGTAAAACAGCAATAATTACAGTGATACTAAAACAAGGGAAAGATCCACTCTCACCAGCGTCATATAGACCAATATCTTTGCTAAACACAGATTATAAGATAATAGCTAAACTATTAGCGAACAGATTAGCAGAACAGGTACCGAAAATGGTAAATTTAGACCAAACTGGATTTATCAAAAAAAGACGCACAACAGACAATATTTGTAAATTTATTAACTTAATTCATGCAGTAGAAGGAAATAAAGCACCGGCAGTAGCAGTTGCTTTAGACGCAGAGAAGGCCTTCGACAGAGTAGAATGGAATTACTTGTTCAAAGTATTGCAAAAATTCAGTTTACCGGAGAAGTATATTAATTGGATTAAAGCATTATATAAGGGACCGTTAGCGAAAGTGACAGTAAATGGACATGTATCAAAGCAATTTAACTTAAGCAGGTCAACGCGGCAGGGATGCCCACTATCACCATTATTGTTTGCGCTAGCTATAGAACCACTAGCAGAATCGATAAGAAGAGATAATAATATAAAAGGAATAAAAATAAAAGACAGGGAATATAAAATCAGTCTGTTTGCGGATGATGTGATAGTGTACTTAACAGAACCAGAACTATCAATAAAAGAACTATATAAGAAATTGAAGGAATATGGAGAAGTGTCGGGATACAAGATAAACGTAAATAAAAGTGAAGCAATGCCTATGAATAACGCGGATTTCTCAAAATTTAAGGAGGAATCCCCATTCAGATGGCAAACGCAGGCAATAAGATACCTAGGTGTGCAAATAAACAAAAATCTAGGCCAATTATATAAACTCAATTACAATCCACTAATGAAAAAATTACAGGACGATTTAGAGCATTGGAAAGAGCTACCACTAACACTGATAGGAAGGATAAACTGTATTAAAATGAACATTTTTCCAAGGATACTATACGTATTTCAGGCATTGCCAATACAACTGACAGAAAAATTCTTCAAAGAGTTAAAGAAAATAATAAGGAGATTTTTATGGAGAGGGGGGAAACCGAGGATAGCACTAGATAAATTAACAGAATGGTAGAAACAAGGAGGCTTACAATTGCCAAACTTCAAAAATTATTATAGAGCCGCACAATTAAGGTACCTATCAGATTTTTATCAAACAAGGGAAAAACCAGACTGGACGAGACTAGAATTAGATAAAATAGGGGAAAAGATACCTGAACACATATTATATAAATGGGACGAAAAATTGGTACAACATAGAACTTCTCCAGTATTACACCATCTCCTCAATATATGGAAGAAGATTCATGTAGAAAGAAATAAAATAAATTACCAAATACCAAAACTAATATTGACGCAAAATAAGCTACTCCCTTTTACAATAGACAACCTTGCCTTTAGAAAATGGGAAAAAAAAGGGATTAAAAGAATAGAAAATTGTTTTTCAGGAAGTAGATTCTTATCCTTTGAACAAATGAGAGATAAGTACAATATAACTGGAGATACAGCGCTGGCATATTACCAACTGAGATCCTACTTGAAAGATAAATTAGGAAGCAACTTGAGTTTACCAGAGGGAAGTAACCTTGAATATGTGATTACAGATACAATGTTAATCAAAAGATTTATAAAAAATATGTATATTAAACTGCAAGAAAAGGAGAATGAGGAAACAAATGGTAAAACTAAACAAAAATGGGAACAAGATTTAAATATAAAGATAAAAAAGGAAACATGGGAGAAGTTATGCTCTGGAACGATGAGAAATACAATAAATACGAGGCTGCGTATGATACAATATAATTGGTTACACAGACTATACATTACACCGCAAAAGTTAAATAAATGGGACCCAACAGTATCTGATAGATGTTTTCGATGTAAAAAAGAAAGGGGAACAACAATTCATGCAATCTGGACATGTGAGAGAGTAGAAAAATTTTGGGATGATCTCAATCAGATATTAAATAAAATAACAGAAAACAATATACCAAAGAATCCAGAGATCTTTCTCCTAAGTAACATAAAAAATAAAGAATTTGGAATTGACTTGGAAGATGCACAAAAAAGATTTGTCAAGATAGCCCTAGCCGTAGCAAAAAAATGTATTATGTCAACCTGGAAATTGGAAGATAATTTGAAAATACAACAATGGTATATAGAAATGAATAAATGTATTCCATTAGAAAAAATAACATATAGTTTAAGAAATAATATTGAAATATTCGAACAAGTATGGGAGCCTTACATTAAATACAATAGCGAAAACCTACCGGGAACAAACATTACCTAAGTTGATGGAAGGAGAAGAAAAGAAAAGAATGGACTCAGTAGAATTTCTGGTGTATTTTTGTTGAATGACAACATTGTCTAACTGAATTAATGCAACCTAGATTGTATATCTAAAATGGATGAGAGGGGGGGGGGGGTGGGGGGGTGGCTTGGGAGGAGGGAGGGGGGAGGGGGGAGGGAGAAAAAGTCACTGTAAATGTGTGGAAAAGAAAAAGTGTATATCATGGCTATTGTGATTTATGGTGTGAAAAATAAAAAAGTTAAAAAAAAAACAACAGATGGCCAACCCAGAGGAAGAAGAAGAGGAAGAATACAGTGAAATAGATAAAGGGAAAGGCAAGGTAAAGGATATACTTGCTCTTGTTAGAGGATACATGGAGTCATTTAAAGAATGGCAAACACAGGAATTCAATGATTTAAGAAGAAGAATAAACAACACAGAAAAGAAAATAAATAAAATGGATATGACCTTAACAGAAATGGGGAAAAAAATGGACAAGATTGAAGAACGGGCAATAGCAGCAGAAATGGAGGTTGAAGACTTAAAAAAGAAATTGGAGGAATCTAATAAAAAAACTAAAGAGACACAAGAATTACTAGCCCAAAAAAATAGATATAATGGAAAATTATAACAGAAGAAATAACATAAAGATAGTGGGCCTTAAGGAAGATGAAGAAGGCAAGAATATGAGGGAGTTTATAAAAGAATGGATCCCTAAGGCCCTAGGATGTCCAGAACTACAGCAAGAAATGGAAATAGAAAGGGCACATAGAGCATTGGCCCCTAAACCACAACCACAACAAAAACCAAGATCTATTGTAGTAAAATTCCTAAGGTATACTACAAGAGAAAAGGTACTGGAGAAGACAATGGAAAAAGTAAGAGAGGGCAACAAACCACTGGAGTATAAAGGGCAAAAAATCTTCATTTATCCAGATATAAGCTTTGAACTCCTAAAGAAGAGAAAAGAGTTCAATACAGCAAAAGCGATTTTATGGAAGAAAGGATATAAATTTACACTGAAGCATCCTGCGGTATTGAAAATATTTATTCCAGGACAACAAAACAGACTGTTCTCGGATCCAGAAGAAGCACGAAAATTTGCAGAACAATTACAAAAATAGACTGAGGGATGAAGACGGGTAATGAGAGTAAAAATGATCACGATTGATATGTATGTGGGTAAAGACAAAAATAGACTGAGGGATGAAGACGGGTAAGGAGGGTAAAAATGACCACGATTGATATGTCTGTGGGTAAAGAGGTATAAGAGTGAATAGAGACAATGGGCATATGTGAAAGTATCTGTAATTAGAGGAAAACATAGAGAGTATAGACAAGAATTAATAAGGGAAGGTAATGGAATAGAGAGAATAAGGAGGGAATTAAAAGAGTGACCTTTGTGATATATAAAAAGCGAAATCTTTTCTGGGGGGGGCTGGGTGGGGGAAAAGAGCGGTCACTGCAAAATCAGTTGACGCTTGCGAGTGGATTCGCAAATCCAAATGGAGAGGGGAGATATGGTTGTCCGACAAGGGATAAAGGGCAACTCAGGAGGGGAAGGGGAGATTGGGGATAAAGAAGATAGAAATAGGAGAATAAGGAAAATGTTGGATGTTGTAGGAATGTTGTCTGGTAAAGAGTTGAAAATAAGAAAACAGAAATGGAAAAGGAGGAAAGGTAATGATGGAAAAACGGAAAGAGAAGATAAACAAAATATAAAATGGCTACGCTGAACTATATGACTCTAAATATTAATGGAATACATAACCAAATTAAAAGGAAGAAACTACTAAATTTACTGAAAAAGGAAAAAATAGATATAGCATTTGTCCAAGAAACACACTTAACTGAATTGGAGCACAAGAAATTAAAGAGAGATTGGGTAGGACATGTAACAGCAGCATCGTATAATTCAAAAGCAAGAGGAGTGGCTATATTAATTAGCAAAAATGTGCCATTTAAAATAGAAGAGGAAATAATAGATCCAGCAGGGAGATATGTTATGATAAAATGTCAGATATATTCAGAGCTTTGGAATCTACTTAATATATATTCACCTAACGAAGAAGATCAAAAGTTTATGCAAGATATCTTTTTGAAGGTAGCTAATACGCAAGGGAACATACTAATAGGAGGGGATTTCAATCTGAATTTGGATCCAAATATGGATAAAACGGGGAAAAAAATTAACAGGAAGAACAAAGTAACCAAATTTATAATTAAATCAATGCAAGAAATGAAACTTGTGGACATATGGAGGAAACAAAACCCAAAAGAAAAGGAATACTCATACTACTCGACTAGACATAAAACATACTCAAGAATAGACCTATTTTTGTTATCAGCTAGTATGCAGGATAGAGTAAGAAAAACAGAATATAAAGCGAGAATGCTATCGGACCATTCACCCTTAATACTGACAGTAAAGCTAGAGGACATCCCTCCAAGAATGTATAGATGGAGATTAAACCCCATGCTACTTAAAAGACAGGATTTTAGAGAATTTATTGAAAAACAATTAAAAATGTACTTTGAAGTAAATACGGAATCAGTGGAAGATAAGTTTATACTATGGGACGCAATGAAAGCATTCATTAGAGGGCAAATAATAAGTTATGCAACCAAGATGAAGAAGGACTATAATCAGGAAACAGAGCAGTTGGAAAGGGAAATAATAAACATAGAAAAAAAATTAGCAATAAAGAAAGATACAACCAAAAGAAGAGAATTGGCGGATAAAAAAATAAAATATGAAACATTACAAACATATAAGGTGGAGAAGAATATAATGAAGACAAAACAGAAATATTATGAACTAGGTGAAAAAACACACAAAATCTTAGCATGGCTGCTTAAGACAGAGCAAACTAAGAAAATGGTATTGGCAACAAGGAAAAAAGACAAACAAATTACATATAATCCAAAAGAAATTAAGGAAAACTTCAGAGAATTCTATGAACAATTATACCGAACTGAAAACGAAGGGAAAGAAGGGAAAATAGATGAATTTTTGACTAAAATTGAACTACCAAAACTACAAATAGAGGAACAAAATAAATTAACAGAACCATTTGGAACAGTAGAAATACAAGAGATAATAAAAAATTTACCAAGTAATAAGACACCAGGAGAGGATGGACTCCCAATAGAATTCTACAAAACATTTAAAGATCTAATAATACCGCCCCTCCTGGATGTAATCAACCAGATTGATGAGACACAAAACTTACCAGATTCATGTAAAACAGCAATAATTACAGTGATACTAATACAAGGGAAAGATCCACTCTCACCAGCGTCATATAGACCAATATCTCTGCTAAACACAGATTATAAGATAATAGCTAAACTATTAGCAAACAGATTAGCAGAACAGGTACCGAAAATGGTAAATTTAGACCAAACTGGATTTATCAAAAAAAGAAGCACAACAGACAATATTTGTAAATTTATTAACTTAATTCATGCAGTAGAAGGAAATAAAGCACCGGCAGTAGCAGTTGCTTTAGATGCAGAGAAGGCCTTCGACAGAGTAGAATGGAATTACTTGTTCAAAGTATTGCAAAAATTCAGTTTACCGGAGAAGTATATTAATTGGATTAAAGCATTATATAAGGGACCGTTAGCGAAAGTGACAGTAAATGGACATGTATCAAAGCAATTTAACTTAAGCAGGTCAACGCGGCAGGGATGCCCACTATCACCATTATTGTTTGCGCTAGCTATAGAACCACTAGCAGAATCGATAAGAATAGATAATAATATAAAAGGAATAAAAATAAAAGACAGGGAATATAAAATCAGTCTATTTGCGGATGATGTGATAGTGTACTTAACAGAACCAGAACTATCAATAAAAGAACTATATAAGAAATTGAAGGAATATGGAGAAGTGTCGGGATACAAGATAAACGTAAATAAAAGTGAAGCAATGCCTATGAATAACGCGGATTTCTCAAAATTTAAGGAGGAATCCCCATTCAGATGGCAAATGCAGGCAATAAGATACCTAGGTGTGCAAATAAACAAAAATCTAGGCCAATTATATAAACTCAATTACAATCCACTAATGAAAAAATTACAGGACGATTTAGAGCATTGGAAAGAGCTACCACTAACACTGATAGGAAGGATAAACTGTATTAAAATGAACATTTTTCCAAGGATACTATACGTATTTCAGGCATTGCCAATACAACTGACAGAAAAATTCTTCAAAGAGTTAAAGAAAATAATAAGGAGATTTTTATGGAGAGGGGGGAAACCGAGGATAGCACTAGATAAATTAACAGAATGGTAGAAACAAGGAGGCTTACAATTGCCAAACTTCAAAAATTATTATAGAGCCGCACAATTAAGGTACCTATCAGATTTTTATCAAACAAGGGAAAAACCAGACTGGACGAGACTAGAATTAGATAAAATAGGGGAAAAGATACCTGAACACATATTATATAAATGGGACGAAAAATTGGTACAACATAGAACTTCTCCAGTATTACACCATCTCCTCAATATATGGAAGAAGATTCATGTAGAAAGAAATAAAACAAATTATCAAATACCAAAACTAATATTGATGCAAAATAAGCTACTCCCTTTTACAATAGACAACCTTTCCTTTAGAAAATGGGGAAAAAAAGGGATTAAAAGAATAGAAAATTGTTTTTCAGGAAGTAGATTCTTATCCTTTGAACAAATGAGAGATAAGTACAATATAACTGGAGATACAGCGCTGGCATATTACCAACTGAGATCCTACTTGAAAGATAAATTAGGAAGCAATTTGAGTTTACCAGAGGGAAGTAACCTTGAATATGTGATTACAGATACAATGTTAATCAAAAGATTTATAACAAATATGTATATTAAACTGCAAGAAAAGGAGAATGAGGAAACAAATGGTAAAACTAAACAAAAATGGGAACAAGATTTAAATATAAAGATAAAAAAGGAAACATGGGAGAAATTATGTTCTGGAACGATGAGAAATACAATAAATACGAGGCTGCGTATGATACAATATAATTGGTTACACAGACTATACATTACACCGCAAAAGTTAAATAAATGGGACCCAACAGTATCTGATAGATGTTTCCAACGTAAAAAAGAAAGGGGAACAACAATTCATGCAATCTGGACATGTGAGAGAGTAGAAAAATTTTGGGATGATCTCAATCAGATATTAAATAAAATAACAGAAAACAATATACCAAAGAATCCAGAGATCTTTCTCCTAAGTAACATAAAAAATAAAAAATTTGGAATTGACTTGGAAGATGCACAAAAAAGATTTGTTAAGATAGCCCTAGCCGTAGCAAAAAAATGTATTATGTCAACCTGGAAATTGGAAGATAATTTGAAAATACAACAATGGTATATAGAAATGAATAAATGTATTCCATTAGAAAAAATAACATATAGTTTAAGAAATAATATTGAAATATTTGAACAAGTATGGGAGCCTTACATTAAATACAATAGCGAAAACCTACCGGGAACAAACATTACCTAAGTTGATGGAAGGAGAAGAAAAGAAAAGAATGGACTCAGTAGAATTTCTGGTGTATTTTTGTTGAATGACAACATTGTCTGACTGAATTAATGCAACCTAGATTGTATACCTAAAATGGATGAGAGGGGGGGGTGGGGGGGTGGCTTGGGAGGAGGGAGGGGGGGGGAGAAAAAGTCACTGTAAATGTGTGAAAACGAAAAAGTGTATATCATGGCTATTGTGATTTATGGTGTGAAAAATAAAAAAATTTAAAAAAAACCTTCTTTAATGACCAATGCATCAATGCATTCATTTTTTTTTAAAAGACTACTTTCAATCCAGTCTCATTCTTGCAACATACCCTCCTATTCTGCATATAAATAGGGACAATGCAGTTCACTTGAATCTATTGTACAACCATAAAAGTAAGTCCATGTTTTCATAGATGAGGCTTCTTATTGAAAATGCAAATTTGGAATATTTAAAATTCATCAGGTTGCATCCCACTTTTTAGAATAATTACACACCTGAAAAATTTGTTTTAAGCTATGTTCAGACGGAGTTGGAAGACAAAACATGCTGAAATGTCTTATAAAACGAGGAGTCACTGGATTCCGTCCACCACCAGGAGGGGCGCAGGCAGCAGCTATAGTTACATCCTGAAATAAATTTGAAGATAAATTAATGAAGACCTTAAAATCATTCAGGGATTTGATAAGGTAGAGAGAATGTTTCCTCCTGGCCATATCTCACCAATCACCACCCCCTCCCTCCCCAACACCAGCTTATTGTAATGTCTCTTGTCAAAGTTATTTTTATATATCACCTGTATTTCTTTCCAAAAGAGCTTTTCTCTGTCATAGAATCCACCAAAGTCCTGATATTGTCGAAGAAGCTCAATAGGTGGTTGAGATCCATAACGGTCCAATTTGGGCATGTTAAGGTCATCCACAAAAATAATTACTCTCTTATTCCCTGGAGCACCTGTATATTAAATAAATAAATTTCCATTTTAAAAGTTTTTTGCAGATTCAATATATTCTTTTACAAAACCAGATTGCTTAAACAACTAAATTTAAGTTTCCATCTGGGTTGCCTCCTTTTTAAGCACTATGTGATACATTTTCAAATTTACCCAGAGAAGATCATACCACAGATCATGATGTGTTCCACTTCTATATTATTTGTGGATACTGTTACGAGCCCAAAGGACCCCAAAACCCAGCAGCAATAGACATTCACCAAGACAAATGGTTTTTAAAACCAAAGTTATTTTTAATCAACTTCAAACATGAAAATAGAATCAAACTTTAACTCTATACTTAACTAACCCAAATAACCCCCTTCTAATTCTAGCGCACGTGTATGTAATGTGTGTATAAATTTAAAAGTTCTTTGGTTCACAGTTCAATCTCACTTCTCCTTCCAAGTTCTCTGGTTGCAGGCAATCATCATATTGTTCACAGATTTTAACATGTATAAAGTTCACCAGGCTTTGGTGTTTGAAAGATAAATGTTTACCACTCAGTAAGGTTCTTGTAAGATTTGCAGAGAGAGATGTGTTGTTCCAGGAATAAAAAAAACTGAGGTACCACCATTAGTCACCTCAATGTCTCACTGATGAAACTTGTCCCCATCAGGGATTTTCAGATGGTAACTTCTTTCTTTCAGGTTACGACATAGCTCCTTCTGTTCCTCTTATTCCAAGAGAAACATCAGACAGATAGCACTTCCAGCCATCCTCTGCTTTTGGAACTTTTCATCAGTTCTTCCTGGATTCCACTGTACAGTGTCCCACACACACTGACTGAAAGAGCTTGTGTCCTCTCTCTTTCTCCAACTGAAACTCCAAAGAGAGCATGTGATTCATGTCTTGCAAACCCCCCCACCTTCCTGAGCAAAACAACAGGAGTTCTTTCTTTCAAGTTGTTATCTTAGGTAAACAATCCAGGATTGACCTTTCTGTGAGCACTTTGAAGAAAGGGTACTTACTGATAGACAGCATGACTCCAGCAAGCCATCAATTCAATTAACACCTACTTGTACAAAGGGTGCTGACATTCTCCAAAGGTCTTCAGTATTTCCTCAGTCTTTCAAATAAGATCTGTTTTAAAATGTGTGAATGTATGTGATCTTCTCTAAATCTTATAAATTTTCCCCAAATATTAATATTGTTACAATACAAACTTAAACCAAAGAACACTTCATATTTTCTGGGTGTCTGTTGGATGGTAAGTGACATCAATATTTGTGCAAACCATGTTCCTGCCCATAAAAATATAGTAGAGCAGAAACTTCCATATTACAGCCACAGTGAAACAATCTCAAGAGAACAAGTGCATTTTGCTATTTTGTTGCTTTTCAAGTTATTTAATCTGTCATTTGACTGGAGAGTTTTCTCCAGCATTTAGCTGTTGAGATGCTCATTCCATTATGCAACTTCACTGGTAGCATGCCATTGGAGGAGGAATTGTTATGGCTGTACGTTCCCACTCAATGTTGGTGTTGAAGACCATGTCAGGAAGCACAGGCATATCCATTCCAATTTGCTGCTCATCGCTAATGGGACAGTGTATTCATAAATAAATTATGTCATAGAGGAACAGGTGACATCTTAGGAACTGGATCCATCTAGTGTAGGCAACCATCATCTATACTCATGCACCAACAAGAGTTTCCCTGATTAACCCAGACCTTTCCTTTAACAAAAAAATCTCTATTCCTTCAATGTACAAACCATTGTAGATCACAAGAAAAAAATCTTCATGACAAATGTTATGTTTCTGGGAAGCAATGTTTTAATGCTGAGGAGATCCACTGTGCAGCACAACCTCAGTAGCCAACACAACTCTCAAGGATTGATAGCCTATTTTTCTGGATACTTACATCAATGCACTCTCAACCACAATAACAGGTGAAGAAAAATATCTGCAGATGCTGGGGTCTAATGCAGTACATAACAGTGCTGGAGAAACTCAGCTGGTCACGCAGCATCCATGGAAACTAAAAGGCAGTCAATGTTCGGGTCTGAAGCCATCTTCTCTTAACTCCAGGTGGGGTCTTCTTAAATATAGACTCCTAGAAATTTAAAGGTTCTCAACCCACATCTGATCAATCCAAACAGTTATGTTCTCTCCCAGCATCTCTTTCCAAAGGTCAACAATGAGCTCTTTGGGCTTCGTGACATTGAAAGCAAGATTGTTGTTGTGGTACCATCCAACAGATTTGTAATCTCTATCCAGTTTCATCATTTTCAATTATTCGGCCAACAGCATTATTAGAAGTGATCGCTGCACAATCCTTGTAAGGGTGAAATCCCATCTTCACACAGGTAACAGAAATATGGAATCTAGAAGCAAGTGTAGGCCATTTGGCCCTTTCCTGCCACTTGCCCAGCTCACAGTTGACCACTTCACTACCTTTTTCTTCATATCCCTTGAACCTTGTAGCATTAAGAAATATACTCCCTTTTTTGAATGAATGCTTTCTATGAGAAAGAATTCTGCAGCTTCACCACCATCTGAGTGTTTCTTGATCTCAGTTTTATATATGATTCCTGCTTCTGAACTTTCGAGCCATTGGGAAGATCTTCCTTGTTATTAGACTTTCCAGATCTGTTTGAATTTATGGGTTTCTCTGAAATCCCCTCTCATTTTTCTATATTGCATAGAATATTGGCAAATAAATCAAATCATTTTTCAAGCAAAAATCCTAACATGCAAGAAATTAGTTCAGTAAAACTGTGTTGCACTCCCTCCATGACAAGAATATATTTCCTCAGAAGAAAATGGCACACAAAGGTCTCATCAAGCTCTTATATGGTTTCAGCAAGACATCCTTGCTGCTGTACCATGAACAAGTCATACTCTACTATCCTAGGGCAAAACAAAAGAGCTGTCTGAACCATTGCAAGGCACTTTATTGCACTGATTATTGTAAATATTCATTATCTAAATTATGTATTTATTGTCTCTTTTAACTTAATTCAACTTGTTTCCTGTTATAGTTTATCTTTGCATGTGCTTGTGTGGCTGCAGCAAGTCAGAGTTGTACTGTACATCATACAATATGCATGACAATAAGCTTATTATCATTAAGAAGCCTAATAGGCTGAATACGTATGAGATTGTCTGATCTCAGAAGCTAAGCAGGCTCAGGACTAGTCAATATTTGGAGGGGAGACTACCTAGGAACACCAGGTGCTGTAGGTTTCTGTGAGGGATGCTGGACAAAATGGCAACTTTCTGTCTGCCTTACAGAAGACAAAAGTCAAAGAATTTCACGTATATTACTTCTAAATGCAGTATTACATGATATCAATGGAACTTTTTACTATTATTTATATCACTATCAAGGCAGTAGTTCAACCCTGTTTCAAACTTGAATGCAGGAGGAGTCACATGATGGAGTAATGGCCAGTAGGAGAATACCAGCCCTCCAAAGAAGGAAAAAAAATGAAGAAAAAGCAAAGCCCCAGACACACAAATCACAACAAATAAAAAAATAAAGGTATGGAGAAAATGGCACCTAGGAAAGAAAAGCCAAAAACAACAGGAAGAAAAGAAGAAAGAAAGATGCCAGAAGAGAAAGGTGAAGCCCTTACCTGCAGGAAAATGCAGGGACCCGCCGTGGAAAGAGGAGCCCACTCCCCGAGGTTAGTGGAGACCCCGCAGGGTCGCGACTCACTAACCCGCAGGACTGCAAAAAACAGGGATGCGCGATGCGCATGACAAGGAGAACAACGATGGGAGGGGGGACCAGCTGTGGAGTTTCACTCGACAGCACGAACAGCTGAGAGAGACCCAACAGCAGGGCTCCCAGCTGGAAGATAAAGAAAACAACGGGAACGGGAGGGGTGAGAATGAAAAAAGGAAACTAGAGACACAACAGGTAACCAACCCAGAAGAGGACCAACATCAAGAAACCATGGAAAAAAAATACCCAACAAACTGAGAAAAGCAGCTCAACAAGAAAGTCAAAAGAGACACAGATACAAGGAAGAGAAATAGAAGACACAAACCCAAGAGCAGACACAGAAGAAGAAGAAGAAGAACACCAAGCTCTGCACAGAGGAATAGGAGGTAAAATGAACGGACAGTACATAGATTTTTAAAAATTTTCAAGAACAAATAAAAGCATTAAAAGAATGGCTGACACTAGAATTTAGTGAAATGAAAAGTACAGAAGAAAAAGTGAGTAGAATAGAGCTGGTCATAACAGATGTAGGGAAAAGATTAGAAAATGTGGAAGAACGTGTAATGGCGGTAGAAATGGAAGTGAATGATTCAGAAAGAAAATTGGAAGAAAGTGACAAAAAAATTAAAGAAACACAGGAGTTGTTAGCTCAGAAGATGGATATAATGGAAAACTATATTAGACAAAACAATATAAAGATAGTGGGCCTTAAGGAAGATGAAGAAGGCAAAGATATGAAGGAATTTATATAAAAATGAATCCCAAAGGTCCTGGGAATGCCAGAAATACAGGAAGGAATGTAAATAGAAAGGGCACACAGAACATTAGCCCCAAAACCACAGACACAACAAAAACCAAGATCCGTTTTAGTAAAATTTCTGAGATACACGACAAGAGAAAATATATTGGAGAAGGCAATGAATAAAATTAGAGAAGACAAAAAAAACCACTGAAATACAAAGGTCAAAAAATGTTTGTCTACCAAGACATAAATTTTGAACTCCTGAAGAAGAGGAAGGAGCTTAACGCAGCAAAATCAATCCTATGGATCCTATACATTTATGTTAAGATATCCAGTGGTGTTTAAAGTAGTTATCCTGGAGCAGCAAAACAGACTGTTCTCAGATCTGGAGAAAGGACGAGAATTTGCAGAATGCCTGCAAGAGAGAAAGAGAGATGAAGAGATGTAACAAGAACAAAGAACGACAACAAACTACATAAAAAGAA
Organism: Narcine bancroftii; assembly: GCF_036971445.1. Classification (NCBI taxonomy): domain Eukaryota; kingdom Metazoa; phylum Chordata; class Chondrichthyes; order Torpediniformes; family Narcinidae; genus Narcine; species Narcine bancroftii. The sequence goes on from NC_091469.1 coordinate 37,312,860, forward strand.
GTAAAAATAATGTATAAGTAAGAACTAAAGGAGGGAAGAAAAGGGAAGTAAGGGAGAAGGGGGAAAAAACAGAGGGGTCAAAAAAATTAATAATAAATAAATAAAATATAAAAAGAAAAAGAGAAGAAACAAAGGGAAGCTTTGTTGTAATGTGAAGATAAAAGTATTTTCTGGAGGGGGTTGTGTGGGAGAGAATAACAGTCACTGCAAAATCAGTTGACACTTGCGAACGGGTTCGCAGTCCGAATGGAGAGGGGAGTTGTGGTTGCTCGGCATGGGACAAGGGGCAACTCAGAGAGGGGGGGGGGACACTTGGGGTTAAGGGAATTTTAGATGTGGGAATGGTTGAAATATTTTATGTTTTAAAAGTGTTGTCATACAGTGCGTTCAAAAAAAGAAAACTGAGAAATGGAAATGAGGAAAAGGGGAAAGGTGGTGGTGAGGAAGCAGAAATGAGATGTAAACAAAGTATGAAATGGCCATGTTGAACTATATGATTATAAATATTAAAGGAATACATAACCAAATCAAAAGGAAGAGGCTATTAAGTTTACTGAAAAAAGAAAAAAATGATATAGCATTCGTGCAGGAAATGCATCTAACTGTAGTGGAACACAAGAAATTAAGGAAAGACTGGGTAGGGCACGTACTGGCAGCATCATATAACTCAAAAGCCAGAGGTGTAGCTATATTAATCAATAAAAATGTTCTAATCAAAATATAGGAGGAAATAATAGATCCAGCAGGGAGGTATGTAATGATAAAGTGTCAGATATATTCAGAATTTTGGAATTTGCTCAATATATATGCAGCTAATGAAGAGGATCAAAAGTTCATGCAAGATATCTTTTTGAATTGTAGATACACAGGGGAATATATTAATAGGAGGGGACTTTAACCTTAATTTGGATTCAAAGATGGATAAAACTGGACAAAAGACTCGCAGAAAGAACAAAGTAGCCAAATTTATGGTTGAATCAATGCAGGAAATGCAACTTTTGGATACATGAAGGAGACAACACCCAAAGGAGAAAGAATACTCATACTATTCGAGTAGACATAAAACATACTCAAGTATTGACCTGTTCCTGTTGTCAGCCCATATCCAAGGGAGAGTTAGGAAAACAGAATATAAAGCTAGATTGTTATCGGATCACTCACCCCTGTTATTAGTGATAGAGCTGGAGGACATCCCACCAAGAACATATAGATGGAGATTAAACTCCATGCTACTTAAAAGACAGGATTTTAGAGAATTAATTGAGCGCCAAATTAAAATGTACTTTGAAATAAATATGGAATCAGTGAAAGATAAATTTATATTATGGGATGCAATGAAAGCCTTCATCAGAGGGCAGAATTTTGTAACTAAGATGAAGAAGGACTATAATCAGAAACAGAATAGCTGGAAAGGGAAATAATAAGTACAGAAAAAGAACTAGCAACAAGAGAAGATACAACAAAAAGAGAATTGGCGGATAAAGCAGAAGTATCACGAACCAGGAGAAAAAATGCACAAAATACTAGCTTGGCAGCTTAAAACAGAACAAGCTAAAAGAATTGTATTGGCATCAAGGAAAAAGGACAAACAAATTACATATAACCCAACAGAGATCAATGAAAACTTCAAGGAATTCTACGAGCAATTATATCGAACTGAGAATGAAGGAAAAGAAGACAAAATAGATGAGTTTCTAGCTAAAATTGAACTACCAAAATTGCAAGAAGAGGAACAAAACAAATTGATAAAATCATTTCAAATAGAGGACAGACTCCCAATAGAATTCTATAAAACATTCAAAGACTTACTAATTCCTCCTCTCCTAGAAGTAATGAACCAGATTGAAGAAACACAAAACATGCCAGATTCATGTAAAACAGTAATAATTAAAGTAATACCAAAGACGGGGAAAGATCCACTAAAACCAGCATCGTATAGACCAATATCTCTACTTAACACAGATTATAAGATAATAGCAAAACTATTTACAAACAGATTGGCCAACTGTGTTCCAAAAATAGTAAAACTAGATCAAACTGGATTTATTAAGAAAAGACGAACAACGGACAATATCTATAAATTCATTAACTTAAACCATGCAGTACAAGGAAATAAGACACCAACAGTGGTGGTTGCTTTTTAGATGCAGAGAAAGCCTTTGACAGGGTAGAATGGAATTATTTATTCAAAGTACTACAGAGGTTCAACCTACCAGAGAAATATATTAATTGGATTAAAGCATTATATAAGGGATCATTGGCGAGGTGACAGTAAATGGATATATATCGAACCAATTTAAATTAAGCAGGTCAACTAGGCAGGGATGTCCACTATCTCCCTCACTGTTTGATTTAGCTATAGAACCCTTGGCAGAACTAATAAGAACAGAAAATAAAAGGGTTAAAAATAAAAGAGAAGGAACATAAAATCAATCTATTTGCAGATGACATCATAGTATACTTAACAGAACCAGAATTATCAATAAAAGAATTGCATAAGAAATTGAAGGAGAAATATCAGGGTACAAGATCAACACAAATAAAAGTGAAGCGATGTCAATTAATAATGCGTATTTCACAAAGTTTAAGAAAGAATCAACATTTAAATGGCAAACACAATCAATCTGATAGGTATTAGACTAGATAATAATCTAGGCTATCCATACAAATTAAATTATGAGCCATTAATGAAGAAATTACAAGATGACTTAGAATATTGGAAAGATTTACCACTAACACTGATAGGAAGGGTAAATTGCATCAAAATGAATATCTTCTCAAGGATACAATACCTATTTCAATTGTTACCAATTCCCTTAACAGAGAAATTCTTCAATGAGCTAAAGAAAATAATAAGGAAATTCTTATGGAAAGGGGGGGAAACCGGGGATAGTGCTAGATAAATTAACAGAATGGTACAAACAAGGGGGCTTACAGCTACCAAACCTTACGAATTATTATAGAGCAGCAAATCTATCAGATTTTTATCAAACAAGGGAAAAACCAGATTGGACCAGGATAGAGCTAGATAAAATAGGGCAGAAGGTACCAGAACATATACTTTATAAGTGGGATCAAAAACTGGTGCAATATAGAAGTTCACCAGTACTGCACCATCTGCTCAACATTTGAAAGGAGATTCACGTAGAAAGGAAAAAAAACAAATTATCAACTACCAAAATTACTATTGACGCAGAATCAACTAATCCCTTTCACAATAGATAACCTTTCCTTTAGAGAATGGGAGAGAAAAGGGATCAAAAGAATAGAAAATTGTTTTTTGGGAAATAATTTATTATCTTTTGAACAAATGAAGTACAAATATGGAATAACTCATGGTACAATGTTTGCATACCACCAACTGTAAACCTACTTAAAGGACAAATTGGGAAGTAGGCTGAGGTTACCAGAAGGGAGCAGCTTTGAATATGTGATTACAAACACAATGATAATTAAAAGATTTATAATAAACATGTACATCAAGCTGCAAGAGAAAGAGAACGATGAAATAAGCTGTAAACCCAAACAAAAGTGGGAACAAGATCTAAACAAAGATAAAAAAAATGAAAAATGGGAAAAGCTATGCTCAGGAACTATGAGAAACACAATAAGCACGAGGTTACGCATGATACAATATAATTGGTTACACAGGCTATATATCACACCCCAAAAGTTAAATAAATGGGACCCAACAGTATCAGATAGATGTTTTCATTGTAAGAAGGAAACGAGAACAACAGTACATGCAATTTGGGCATGTGAGAAAGTGGAAAAGTTTTGGGAAGATCTAAATCAGGTATTAAATAAAATCACAAAAAGCAACATACCTAAAAATCCAGAGATCTTTCTTCTAAGTAATACAAGAATTAGGCCTCAAACTGGATGAAGCACAAAAAAGATTTATTATGATAGCCTTAGCTGTAACAAAAAAATGTATAATGTCAACCTGGAAATCAGAAGAGAGCCTGAGAGTATAGCAATGGTACATAGAAATGAATAAATGTTTTCCATTGGAAAAAATAACATATAATTTAAAAAATAAAGTCACAGTATTCGAACAAATTTGGGAACCGTACATGGAACATAACAGAGAGGGTCTACCGTAGACCTCCACCCCCGAAAATGATAGATTGAGAAGACGAAATGTTCTGCCCCAGTGTGTAAAAGTAGATGACATAATTTTCTTGATAATTTCCATTGTGTGATGACATTGTTTAATGGGTTTATTGTATTGTATATGTTGAATATTTAGTGGGTAGGGAAGGGGGTGGGAAGGAGGGAGGGAAGGGAGGGGGGAAAGGGGAGAAAATGACACTGTGTATATTCAAGAGGGAAATGTTTTTGTGTAATTTGGTTACTATGGTTCATAGTGTGAAAAATAAAAAAATTAACAACAGCAAAAAAAATGAATGGAGAAGGATAAGATGAGATCAGCACCCAGCATAGTGAAATATAGGGTTCCTATCTGAAACTTCAACATGTTCTCAACAGCAAAAACACCATGCAATAGTGTAGATCAAGATAGCAACACTACCACTGGTGCAGACCTGGAGGGAGAGCCGGCAGCAGTTTTTAACAATGAAGATACACAAAATTCACCATCCAAGATGATAGGGCCCATGTTTCAGCAGCCAGGACTCCAAGAACTGCAGATTGGCTCAGAGCAACAGAGTGCAAGAACACTGGCCTGCTGAGAAAGAGAAGCCTGGGAAAAGACCCCACGACATCCTGACCAGATGGCCCAGCCTTGCCCAATTACCAAGGGCTGCTGTGATATCAGCAATGGTTCAATTCTTAATTAGGTTTTGACAAAAGCAAGGAAACCAGGCCAAAGTGTTGATGTCTTGAAACTTATTGGTAAGATGCAAAGTATCAGTTTCAAGTTCAAGTTTATTTATCATCTGATTGTACAAGTACAACCCGACAAAACAGTGTTCTCCAGTCCTTGGTTCAACAATATGCAAACAATGCATACAGACAAACAATAAAATTGCAGGACAAGTATTCATATATATGAATAAATACATGTTGTTAAATAAATAGTGGAGGTTCGTAGGGGTTGTATGTGCAGTTCATCAGTCATTCAGCAGTCTTATTGCCTGCGGAAAGAAGCTGTTCCTCAGCCTGGTGGTTTAGCTCTGATCTCCTGTATATGCTTCATGATGGGAGGAGCTGTAATATGCTGCATGTGGGGTGATAAGGGTCTTCGACAAATTTACGAGCCCTCTTCAGACAATGATGCTGGTAGATCACATTGATGGGAGGGTGGAAGAACCCAGTGATCCTCTCTGCTGCTCTACAGCAACCATACCACACTGTAATGCAGCCAGCCAGAGCACTCTTGATAGAGCACCTGTAGAAATTTGACAGGATGGAGGCTGGTAGCCTTGCCAGCCTCCATCATCTTAGGAAGTACTATCGCTATTGCGCCTTCCTGGCAAGTGAGAAGATGTTGCTTGTCCAGGATAGGTCACTTCTTAAGTGGACTTGCTACTGTTGCCCTCTTTGGTAATGGGATAATGGTGGCTGTCTTGAAACCCTCAGGGACAGTGGACTGTTGCAGTAATGTGTTGAAGATGTCCATAAGGACCTCCGTCAGTCAGTCTGTGTAGTCCTTCAGTACCTGATCAGGCATGTTGTCTCGTCTCACTGTTTTGTCTGGATTCACCTTGGATAGGGTTCACCTCACCTCTGCTGTGGTCATGCAGGAGACTCACTCATCAGGGGAACATGGAACTTACTTCGGTGTCTGACTATTCTTCTCATCGAACCATGTACAGAAGATATTTGGAAGGGTGGCATCATTGTCTTTGACTTGCAAAGTTGTCTTATCGTCCATTATAATTTTGATCCCTTGCCACATTTGCATTACATCACTGGTGTCACACAGCTGTCTGTGGATCCTCCGTGTGGAGCCATGCTTAGCCTTCCAGAATGCATGGAAAAGTTCACCCCTGGCGAATCTTAGTGCTGAAGACAGCATTATGAGCTCTGAGACGTGCCCGGACTGCCACATTCAACCATGGTTTCAAGTTAGCCCTTATGATTAAGTATTTGATCCCAGTGACATCCTCAATGTCCTTTCTGATGTCACCAGTCACAGAGCTCATGACCATTGCAGGTGGCCCCCTCCCTGAATTGCTCCAGTCTATTACCTCAAAGGTGTCCTCTAGCGCTGTTGTGCCACCCTTCCCGGGACCCCTGTATCCCAGGACATGTCCTGATCTTCCTGATCCGAGAACCTACACATTTGTTTTTATTTTTGCACTACCCCAACCAACCAATTTTCCCTTGCAACCGCTGCAATCGTGTCTGCCTGTCCCGCATCGGACTTGTCAGCCACAAACGAGCCTGCAGCTGACGTGGACTTTTTACCTCCTCCATAAATCTTCGTCCGCGAAGCCAAGCCAAAGAAAAAAAACCTATTGTACTTAAGTATGGAATGACTTACTTGGACAGCATGCAAAATATAGTTTTTCCACTGTATTTTGGTACATATGACAATAAACCAACTTCAGGTGCACCCAGAAATTAATATCAGAATCTTTTCAGCATGTTCTATAAAACACTTTACAGCAATAAAAATAGTCTTTTCATATTGCCTACATTGATACATTTAAATGTTCAAACAACTTGAGACCTTTACAATCTTCACAGGTTCAGTGTTATGTTATCCACATAGATTATTAATATTTGTATAATTGTTTCATACCAATTATGTTCTTTCGTTTCTTTTCTAATTTTGATTCAATTATCTCTTGCGTCCTTGATGATGATGTTTGAGCAGAGAAGTTAATATAAACTGGAACATAGCCAGCATCATCTTGAATTTGAGTCAACAAGCTTCGTGCAACCACAGACTGTAAGAATGAAATAATGTTTATTGAACCAAATGTGATAGAATTCCTTATCTATGTGGTGGATCCAAATCAATTAAGAGTAATTGGATTAATAACTTCTATTGGCATTGTAATTTCTACATATTTATTCTTAACTGGCAGTTATAGAAAGGGGTAAACTGCATAATTAAATCAAGCGCCACATTGTTAGCAAACTGAAAACTGAAAAAAATTCACTTGCAAATTGACCCCAAGGTCACTGGGAAGGCCAAACAGATTCCTCTTTGAGTCACTCCCTGCCTGACTTAATTTTGTCCATAAGGAGCCTCTGAGGAGATATTAAAAAAAAATAACTGTATAGCCTTTGGCCTACATATGTGTGCCAAACCTGATGCCCAATTTCTTTTGAAGTTTTACTGCCTACACACAATTCATATCTTTTTATTCCCTGCATATTTGTTTGTTGATCTCAGTGTTTCTCAACCTTTTTCTTTCCACTCACATACCACTTTAAGTATTCCCTATGCTATAGGTACTCTGTAAAGGATTGCTTCAGGTGGTATGTGGGTGGAAAGAAAAAAGTTGAGAACCACTGATCTATCGCAATTCCTCTTAAATGCCACTATTGTATCTGCCTCCACGATGATACCTGGCAGCCCATTCCAAGCACCTACCACTCTCTGTATAAAAAAACTTGTCCCGCACCGAAGCTTTAAACTCCTTCCCAACCGCAACTTAAATGCATGTTTTCTAGCATGTGACACTTTTACCCTGGGGAAAAGTTCTGACTCACTACACTATCAATGACTCTTTTTTTTAAATCTTCTAACAGGTCACCACTCAGCCTCCAATGCCTCAAAGAAAACAATCCAAGTTTGTCCAAACTCCCTTCATAGCTCATTCTCTCTAATCTTGGCAACATTTTAGTAAATCTCTTTTGTACCCTTTCCAAAGTCTCCACATCTTTCTTGTAATGGATTAACCAGAATTGCACACAATATTCAGAGTGCGTTAACCAAATACTTAGTTCCCAGCCCAAAGAACTCAATTATACTATATGTCTTCTTTAAAACCCTGTCAACTTGCGAGGCCATTTTAAAGAATCTGTATGGTCCTGAACCCCACCCCAGATCACTCGGCACATCAATGTATTGAAGAGTCTTGCCATTAAATACATATGCTCTGCTTTCATTTGACCTCCCAAAGTTCAACACCTCACATTTGTCTGGATTAAACTCCATTTGCTATTTCTCTGCCCAGATCTGTAACAGAAATAAATATATCCTTTCATAGTCTTAATAGCCTCCTCACTGTCTGCAACTGCACCAATCTTAATGTTATCTGCAAACTTACTAACCCACCTACCTACATTTTCATCAAGATTATTTATATAACATCCATCCCTGCAAAACACCACTGGTCACAGATCTCCAGGCAGAGTAGCACCTTTTAACCACTAGCCTTGGACTTCTATGGGCCAGTCAATTCTGTATTCCAACGATCAATTCACCATGGATTCTATGCATCTGTACTTTCTGGATCAGCCTACCATGAGAAACTTCATCAAATTACAAAGCCATATATCAACAAACGTGATTCACAATTAATTTTACTTTATTTTTGTCCCTTATTCACTATGACTAAGCAATACATCATCTTTTAAAGGGATGGCTAGCGAAAGCTATTACAGTAGCAGCAACCTGGGTTCAATTCTGGTGGTGTCTGTAAGGAATTTGTACATTCTCCCCGTGACTTTCCTCTGGATGCTCTGGTTTCCTCCCACCCTCCAAAAATGTATGGAGTTTGTGGGTTAATTGGTGTATTTGTGCAGCATTGACTTGTGAGCCAGAAAGGCCTGTTAACATGCCCTAGGTCGAAAATACTTTAAAAATATATATTAATAAGAGGCCATGAATCTCTTCATCTCCCTTCAGAGAACAGGAGTTACAGTATCTAAGGCCTTCTAAAATGGTTCATCAATGCATTTGTTTTCATCTTTAATTATCCTACATCTTGCAAAACACACGTATAAATGATCATTGCTTATTATGATTGAAGTTATAGGATGAGGCGATATGATTAAATATTATCTCCCCTGGAGCAACCAAAAGTACACACTGGGGTGGCCCAAAGGAAAGAAAAGGGTGAACCCCTGGCAAATGTTATTTCTGTGGTAACAGATGGGACCTCAAACAGAAGTGTCCGGCTCGATTTGCTACCTGCAGCTATTGTGGAAAACTCAGCCACTTCGCTAAAGCATGTAAGGCGAAAAGTACTCCCACTGATAAGAAGAAGAGAAGCGCCAAGAAAATTCATCCTGGAGCTGCGGGAATGGAAGACAACTCATGTCACTGATGGCCATGGCAGCTGGCCATCAAGGGAGCCTCCTATACGTATGGGACTGCCTGTCTGGAAGATATTTCTTGGTGGATAAGGAGCAGAGGTCAATGTGATGCCCCTGACAGCGTTGAACACTAGATGCAGGCAAGTGGACCCCACATTGAGGGCTGCCAACAACAGCAGCAGATGGACCTATGGCACTCATAGAGCTGAGCTGCCACTCGGAGGCAGTCACTTCTCGTGGGAGTTCATGCTGGTTGCAGTGGAACAACCACTCCTTAGAGCAGACTTCCTGTGGGCCCACAATCTCCTAGTGGACCTAAAGGTCCTCCCACAGCCTTTCAAGCCAACAAAACGAAGGTTTGACCATTCTCACAGGGTTTCCGCTACCTGTTCACGGTGGTCAGTCACTTCACCTGGTGGCCAGAAGCAATCCCCCTGGCTGACACATCCACCAGGTCCTGCGCCAAGGCACTCCTCTCATCTTGGGTAGCAAGGTTCAGACTACCACGCCACATAACCTCAACAGAGGCACACAATTTACTTTCAGCCTGTAGACCAACATTGCTAACATGTAGGGCGCTCAGCTACACCACTGTAGAGCTCGTCGAAAGAACCAAAGACTTGTTGATCCAAATCAAGGCTTTTATTAGCAAAAGACAGGAGCTCTTCACAGGTGGCCGACCAGTCCGGAATGATCCGACCTGGCTAGCGACACAACCCTTTAAGGCCCAGACAGTAGGCATGGCTAAGCTCTCAGCCAATCGCTGTAAGCGCAGTCATTACATACTCTAGATACTGTAACTATATACATTGGTGATAGGTCTGTACTATCACAACCACACAATAGCATACCAGCCGCAGTACAACAGGATGGTGGAGCACTTCCACAGGCACTTCAAGGCCACCCTTAATACCAGACTCAAGGGGCCCAACTGGGTGGACCCATCGGCACTGCTGGACAATCGTACAGCACCAAAAGAAGACCTCCGGACATCCTCCGCCGAGCTCATCTACAGAACTCCTCTCATGGTCACCGGGGATTTCGTCCCACTAGCCAGGTGTCAACAGGAGGATACAACCACGTTCCTGGACAGGCTGCATGAAAAAGGTCGGTAACCTGACTCTGACCCCATCCTCCAGACATGGGCAAGCCAAATTCAACGTCCCTAAAGAACTCCAAGACTGTGAGTATGTGTTCATGTGCAGAGGCTCACTGTCCACCACTGCAGAAGCCCTATGAAGGCGCCTTCCGAGTTGTCCGGAACAATGGAGTCACCTTCGAACTGGACATTGTTGGCAAACCAGGGTTTTCATTGCAGACAGGCTCAAGCCAGCACACACAGACCCGACATAACCCGTCGAGATGCCAGCACCTCGACACAGAGGGAGACCGCCAAAGACATTGGGCACTGCATTCATGGACACTATGAACTATAGCACCGGTTCTGGGGAGGGGGAGTCATGAGGCGGACGGCAACCATGGACATCAGGCCAGCACAACGCCCGGTAATAAACAGCGGCGTAACTCACCAACACGACTCCTAGCATAGTGAACCGGCACAGTTGGAAGCTGGGGCAGTACAAGACCAGCAGCCCTAAAATGGCACTGGCCAGGCTGCCCAGCTAACCAGAGCAACACCAGGCTGAGGAAGAAGGGTATTCATATGCAAGAATGTTCCTATGGACAGGAATTCAGTTTTTGTTATTCATGCGAGTGATGTCAGCCAATCAACCAAAGGGCAGGAACTCCAAGGAGCATTTCCAGCCTCAATAAAGTCAGAGTTTAACCTCCCACACTGCGAGTGTGTGTTTCTTTGTGGCAGACGGCTACAACATAATATTCTAGATGTGGCCTCACTAATGTTTTAGAAAGCTGAGATTTAAATTCCTTATTCATATTGAATGTCCCAGTTAATGAAAGCTCACATCCTGCATGTTAACACCCGATCTACCTGTGTTTGCATCTTTATACAGCAGAGATTTTTCATGGTTGGAGTGTTAGCAACTAAATGAGTACCTCCATTTAGTCTAACCTGAATATCAATTGTGGACGTATCTCCTGCAAACTAATTGCTATTTATATATGTGGAGAAGTGGGTACCAGCAGAACATATGGCCAAAGACTATATTCAACCAACTTTGTAAAGAAGCATGATTTTGCAACATTTAAGATGTCCCGATGATGCCAGAAGCATAAAATAGACTACGTTGTGGAGGCAGGCTGCTGAATTCATGATGTGTTTAGAAGGGTATTCTTTGTTTAAGGCTAGTGGGGGTTTGATATATTTAAATTTATTATGTCCTCTCTTTATCATTATGGCTATGCTTTGGGAATCCAAACAGGTTTTTCTTTATATTATTTTTTTTCTGGAGCACATTCCATAATTGTACTGTACAAACTTAATATTACTGAAAATCAATAAAAATATTTTTTTTAAAGATAGTCCAACAGTAAGATATAGAAATTAAAATTAATAGTTATGATAAAGGAGATAAGGGACAGTTCATCACAAGTGTTCTGAGTGAAAATGAATTGTAAAAGATGGTGCCAAGGAGAAACCACAAGTGAATGCTGTAATGATTTATCCCTTTAAACCAGTGGTTCCCAACCTTTTACTTTCCACTCACATACCATTATAAGTATTCCCTATGCCATAAGTGTTTTGTGATTAATAAGGGATTGCTTAAGGTGGTAGGAAGGGAAGGTTGAGAATCACTGCTTTAGACCCAATTATAATTAAATATTTTGCTTGAGAAAAATTGTCATTGGCCCATTTCCTTTGGAGTTATGAAACTGTGCACATAATGAGTCAATTTGGAATGATTAAAACAGTGGTTTTCAAACTTTTTTTTTCCACCCACATATCTCCTTAAGCAATCCCTTACTAATCACAGGGCATCTATGGCATAGGGAATACTTCAAGTGTTATGTGAGTGGAAAGAAAAAGGTTGAGAACCACTGTTCTAGTAACAATTTGGTCTAAAGCAGTGATTCTCAATCTTCCCTTCCCACCCACATACCACCTTAAGCAATCCCTTATTAATCACAGAACACTTATGACATAGGGAATACATAAAGTGGTATGTGAGTGGAAAGTAAAAGGTCGGGAACCACTGCTTTAAACAAATCATAATCTTATGACATGCAAGCAGATATAGCATCTCATTTTATTTATCACAGATGTTAATTACATTGACAAGAAAACTCAAGAGCTTTATTTTCAATTAGAATTTGTTCTAAAATGGCATAAGAGCATTTTACCTTGCCCACTCCAGTTGTCCCAGTGAAAAGTACAGAGCGCTCAACAGCAAGAAGTTTTTCCAACAGATATCCAAATCGTACAGTGTCCGTTGTGGGGACAAGCATCTCAAAAAATGGTATTTGACAATCATATTTAAAACTGGGAATAATTCTGTCCCATGGGTCCAGACGGTTGTTATCAAAGTCCATGTAGTAGTTCCAAAGGTCGCCAGAGGTTGGTATCTAGTGCAAGGTACAAAAAACTGTTTTGATATATGCATTTCAAAAATGTTGTATCAAATTGTTTATTGTCTCATACACAGAGATACAATGATAAACTTTGCTTTGCATGTTATCCAAGCAGATTAACTTCTACATCCTGCTATTACCAGCAAAATGAACAGATAATTTAATATAATTAGAATTGTGAATAGTTTACTTAGGCACCAGTTAGCTAAATAGATGAGATACAATTAGATTGCGCAATGCTTTTTATAACAGAACTATATAATTGAAGATGCACCTCCCGTGGAACAAAATGGGATAACAACCGTTTTCAGGTCATTTTGTTTCTCTTCAGAAAATTCAATTCGCCACTTCCCACTACCTGATACTTGCACATCTCACAAAACCTTTACATCAAGTGCACACAAAACATTTTCAATGTTAAGTTTTGGAGAAGCAACAGATAAATTAGGTCACATTAGAGTTATAAAGTCATATGACACAGGATAGGTCCTTTGACTTAACTCATCTATACCAGACAATTGGGTACTCTGGGGCAGTCCCATTTGCCTTTCTGTTGCCTCTATTATTGGTCACTCCTGGAACAACTGGTTTTACATATGCTGCGCTAAGTACTTAATTTTTACCCTTGGGTCTCAACCTACTCAATGGAACCAAACATTACCATAGTATTCCCTTCCCATTCTTCCCAATACCGCTCATACCACAACTATTAAAAATTCCTCAAGATCGAGTCATACTCCATTTCAATTCACTGGGATCCTGCATCCTCAGATCATTAATTCACTCTCTCAATAAACTTCTTGACATATCGAAGAACCATCCCATTCTCATACCCAAGTCTAAATCATATAATGGATGGCCATTTCAAATTCCCAATTCTCTAACTGTTCATCACCTCTACCATATTCCCAGATTTTGATCAGGCCTCCAATAGGCCTCCAACCAGTACCCTTTTCTAATATCTACCCCTGGCCCAAGGTGAGTGTAGATCACAATGTTTGCACAATACAGAGATAAACATTGGAAATAGTATCAGGAATAGATCATGTTGAGCCTAGTCTCTATTCAATAGTTGAAAATGATCTTCAATCTTAACTCAATTCTACTTTCTGAAATCCTTAAATCTTTGTTTCCTTCAGGTTGCATCACACCAAACTGCCAGTCTTCAGCCTTCTCCAATACCACATTAGCCCAAATGTAGGCTGGAATAAAAACCTCTCCTATTTGTTGCCAGCTTCTATTTTTTTAATGAGTGGTTACTTTAGGGGTTGAACACCAGGTGCAATACATTCACAGAGTTCATAATATTTCCAGACAGCTTGACACCCTTAAGTGGACCCAAGTCCAAACTATTAACAATGTTAACGCTTTGGAAGAACTAAAGGAACAATGATTGCATATTTAAGAGAAAGACCAGATGGGACCTTTACAGAACACATGATGATGACATGTTTTGAGAAATTGAAACAGAAACTGAAAACCAATATTGATCGAGCAAGTCATGTGATTGAGACATGAAGATTATTGAGATTAATAAGTAACTAGAGATCTCCAAGAGAACGAAATGAACTAACTTTGTGTGAAATGGACACTTCTGCTATTTCTCCTTGTCAGAGGAAAACAACGATTTACTGTGACCATTGTAATGGTTCTATTTGATTGACCCACATCTGGGTAAAAAGAAAGCAAGATCATTCTTGCATTTGGATCATGATCAACCTGATCGTTATTTCCTCTGACCCTTGCCTGGGTATTTGAAAGCATTGTGGAAGTCACACATTTTGTTTCCCCTATGCAAGGAAGAGGGGAATTGTGTCCTTCATTCGTATGAAAGAACATTTCTCTGAAAGCAGCTCGATAAAGATTCATGAGTTTTGAACTTTTTAATCATGCAGTGTCTCACCTACATTGTAATTACTTATGAACAACAATTTAAATGTTCTGAGTTTCAACATACAACTTCTAAGACTGAACTTTGAATGGACTTTTCAGAATTGTGCCTAAACTGTCACGGTTTGGGTAATCCACACACACACACATAGGTATATTTGTGCATAGTTGGGGGTTAAGTTTAGATTTAAGTAAGGTGTTATATTATTAATAATTATTAATAAATATATTGTTTTAAAAATAACATTGTCTTGGTGAATTTCTATTGTTGCTGGTCTATGAAATAACATTCCACTTAGGTAGTGTACCATCCACTGGTATGAAAACTGAACCTGCACCCCCATGTCACACTTCTGTGTCTCACTATTTTTGCACTAGTTCAACTGAGTTCTGCCTCCCCTTGTCTTTATTCTCTTTTCCCATTATTTTCCATTATCCATATGCCTACCCTCCTGGGTTTCCTCTCTGCTATATTATATTTCCTGTCCTCTCCCCCCATCAGATTCCATCGTCCTTCTTACTTATCTGGTTCCATTATCACCTTCCCATTCTACACCTGGCTCCATCTGCTCACTGTTCTGCACCTCTCCTGGTTCCACTCTCCTTTCTTTCCTTCTACATTTTCAATCCTACACAGGTCACAACCCAAATCATCAATTATCCTTTTGCCTCCATAGATGCAGCTTGACCTGTTGAGTTCCTCCAGCAGCTTGTGTTTTACTTACCAGGAATGTATTGGTTATGAACAGCATTGTATTTATTTAGATACCTTAGCCTCAGGATAGTCTTCAAACTGATGACGGACAAATGAATCAAAGCTATCCCAGTAATTCTCAGTTAAATTTCCTCCAATAGACCAAATATAGCAAAAGGCAAACGTCTGAGTAATAACACCATTTAATTGAGAAGCATCCTTTGAAAATAAAACAAAATTATGTTGTCAGCAATAATTTTCATTCATATTTATTATGTTCTTCATCTTGAAGCTTGTAGGACTTTGCAAGTTATCCATGTGCACTTCCATATTCCTAATTTATGTTGTACAGTTGATTAATATTGAAATTAATATAACATAGATCTGTGGTCAGCCATAATCTGTTCAGTTTTAAAATATAATAATTTGAATTAACCTTTTCATCATTTTGAACAATTCAAATCTTCTTGAAGTTTGCTTTTTCTAACCAGTACTTTATTCACAGTGATAGCTGTGACATTTAAAAGTAGCTATCCATCAGTGATTCCTGCCATTTTCCAAGGGCATCATTAACATTCATTTTAGAGTGGGGACCAAAACTGAATGGAGCATTTTAAATAAAGATTAACAAAGTCTTCCACCTTACGATGAAAACAAACTGAAAGTGCAGCATGCCTGCCAACAATATATTTAAAAAGAGTCATCATTATAGATTTATTCCCTGCTTTCCCATTTAATTTAATCACTGATGTGATTGCAATACATTTAACATGGCTTTAACTTCATAATAATGCTCTAAACATCCAAGTTGGTATTTTGAATTGGCATGGAAAACCACATCAAGCAAAGTCTACTTTTAGTTTCACAAAGACAGCAAGAGTCTAAAGAAAAAAATTGTTAGTCAAAGGATGAAGAAATCTGCAGCTGGTACATCATGCCACATCTCTAAATTAACTGCAGAGAATTATTAAGTCACCATAAAAAGGTCAACCCAATGCTACATTCACCCACATTTTAATACGCATAATCATTGTAATATCACACCTGGTATGCTTTGACATTTGAAATGGATGCCACCAGCTAAGCAGTGAAAAAATTAAATATTGATAAACCATTTAGCATACATTAGTCATTTTAAATGACTGTCAATGGATACTGAACTATATTTATTCCTTATAAAGGATCATTAACCTGAAATGTTAACTCTTTTCCTCTCAACAGATGCTGCCCGATCTGCTGGACTTCTCTCAAATTTTCAGTTTTATTTTGTTAGGAAATTCTATATTAAGTGTTGCAAAATTCCAGCAATCTGAAGGAATTCACAAATATCATAGAATATCTCTGGAAGACCCAAATGCAAAAAGCTGAAGTGCACATTTCACCACTGAAGTTGTGAAAAGTAACTCTGAAATGTACAAAGTAATCTCTGAGGACAAGTGTATCTTCTATGAACACCATTATTTGTCATTTTCTTGTAAACTACACTACGAACAGTCTTTTACAAGAGGAAGCAGTTGTGAGTACCGAGTGCATATTACCTACTTTATCAAGGCTCTTCAATTCCAATCGTTTTCATTTGGCAAGTGCCTGGGAAACCCATGAACTAAATGTTTTGGTGTAGAATTCATAAATTTTATATCTCAACTACAACTCTCTTCCCATTGTAATGGGCATGCAATATAACATAATGCAGTGAAACATGAACTGTCCCCAGATAACAAATGGGATCCGTTTTTATAAATGCCAGTGAGATGAATTTGCCCACAAGTCTGAAAATACCCCCCAAAAAAATCATTCAATATGCTAATTATACCTCCACAGTATTATAGTGAATGGCATCAAAAGTACAAAAGTAGAACAGCTACTAAAAGTGGGCAGAGGAAGGAAACTAGTTATGTTATTTGTACATATGCCAGCCTTTTGGAAACAATATAAGGGAGCTTGTTTGCAGGTAAAGGGTTCCATAAGATAAATGATCATAACAAAGGGATGACCAACACACCACTTGGGAGGTTTTGTCACTATTCAAATCTAGCACAAACCTCATGGTCTACTCAGCAATAATAATCATTGCTCTCTTGCATGCTTCAGAAAGATGGACTATCTACATAGGGAGAAATAACATCAATGTAAAATCTCTGCAAAATCTTCCCTATTCAAAGGCACAATATGCAATCTGAATCTGTGTCCTTTTCCAAACCAACTTCGCCAGAATCAGGGAGTAGAGTAAGGGGCTGTGTACATAGCCTTGCGGGCCACTGGCATTCAGGATTATCATGGAGAAAATGTTGTCACCAGTCCTCAATGCTTGTGGCCTACAGGATAGGAAGTTGAGGATCCAGTTGCAGAGTAGGGTGCTGATTCCTATGTCTTAGGATTTTGTTTAGTACTGTGGTGTTGACTGAAGGTCTATCTTCAATAAACAGGAGTCAAACAAAGGTAACTTTGTTATCCAGATGTTCCCGAGTAGAGCGCAGGGCCAGGGAAATTGCATTTTCCCATTAGCCTATTAAAACTGTGCAAAAATTGGACTGAGGATTGAGAATGGTTGGTGTGTTGAAGTTGACATGACAAACCTATCAAAGCACTTCATTATGATGTATGTCAGAGCCATTGGGAAATAACACTGGACTATGAAGATTTTGCTTCCTGAACATTTGTTGGCTGTACTTTACCAATTTTGAGCTCCTGATCACAAATATCACCTCAAAATGTTCTTATTACATACATTTTTTTTAGATATAACCTATTTTTGTGATTTCCTGTCATATTTTATGTCTACATGCACATGCACTTCTTCCCAACTGACCTTGGTGCAGTCAGTGACCAACATGGTGAAAGGTTTCACAAGGACATTGCAGCCATGGTAAAAAGGTATCAGGGCAATTTGAATCTATCCATGCTGGCTGGCTATTGTTGGACTCTGACATGAGAGGCATAACACAATGTGCCAGCATCATTATGTGATTAAATTCCAGAAAAATTAATTTAATGATTCTCCAACTTCCGACATGATACAGCAAATATAAAATTATCTTTGTATTCAGCTTGAAGTTGTCAATCATAATCCACAATTTTTTTTCAGGAAGCAAACCTTTGAAAAAAATTGTTGTCCAGTGTAACTATTGAGATGTAGCTGCGAAAAGAAAGGAACATGTCTGGACTGAGCTGAGTGAACCAGTAGCTGACTCTTTATTCAAACAGACCGCGCTACAGAAGCAATTCTGCAAACTCCCCCACCCACCAGGCTAGCTCATGGGAGAGACATCAGCACACAGTCTCAGGAGTGACGTTCACTCCCTGCAGTCCGTTGTCTAACCCTGGTGCTTCTCCTCAGTGAGGAGGCAGTCTCTGTGCCATTGTATGTATGCTGTGTGCTGTGACGATTTGGCCCCTTGTGTATGGGGCCAGACCGGACCACCCCACACAGAATCACAAACATTTCTCACAGTCATTGTTTTTGAATCCTTAGGAGGGGAGCCACGTTGCCGCAACCGAGAAACAGTTAAAGGTTCCATGCCGTCTAAGTGGGCCTGTTTTAAACAATCCATAGTGAACATGTCCTGTTTACACCCAACATCCAGAGCAAAAACTACTCCATTCCTCTTAAGCACTTGAAGAGCTCCATCGTAAGGCCATCGTAAAGGGGTTCCTGGCTGCCTCCTCCTGATGAAAATAAAATCTGCAGTTTTCAAATCTTTTGGGGCATGGTAGGGTGGAGTGCCATGTGTGGTAATAGGGAGTGGGCATGGGTTGGCTGTGCTATCCCTTAAATGCTGCAGGACATCCAGGGCATTGCGCTGAGGTTCAGTAGAGCTGAAATGGTCACCCGTAGACGATCTCGGCCGACGAGGTGGGGAGGCCTTCTTTGGATGCCATGCAGATGCCAAGCAGGACCCATGGGAGTTTGTCCATCCAGTTTGGGCCCTGGAGTCGAGATTTCATAGACGCCTTCAAGTGGCGGTCCATTCACTTGGGAGTAATAGGCAGTCATGTGGTGTAACTGGCTACCACAGAATTTTGACAGTGTTAACCACAGGGAGGAGGTGATATATAAGGGACACTGAAATGAATGACCCATTGCGACACGAATGCTCGCACGCAGGTTTCTGTGTTGTAGGATGGCATAGGGACCGCCTCTGGCCAACGTGTGAAACAGTCGACCACAGTCAACAGGTACCTCATCACTTGGCTGATTGGCAGTGGTCCCATGATGTCCATGTGGATATGGTGGAATCTGTTTTCAGTAGATGGGAAGGGTTGTAACAGTGCCTTGGTGTGTCACTGGATTTTGGCACGTTGACATTGTACACAGGTCTTTGCCCCAGAGAGAGAATTTGCAGCATAATCCATCCCATACAAAGCAATCCGAGACAAGACAGACCATTGATCTGATGCAGGGATGCGAAAGTCCATGAACTTGGTTGAACGCCTGGTGTCTCCAAACAGCGGGAAGGATGAGCCTCAGATGATCAGTGGATGTGTTGCAAAGGAGTAGTGGTCCTCCTGGTTCAGGGGTGAACTCCTGTACCTGCAGTCCTGTGATGCCTGTGTGGTAGGTCTGCATGTCTGTATCCTTGGTCTGGTCCCTGGCTAGTTGGGCCATGTCGAATCCACCCAAAACCTCAGAGATTGTTGGGCATTAGAGTGCGCCTACTACTATATTGGACGTACTTGCAACATGTCGGATGTCTGAGGTAAATTCCAAGATACAAGAAAGGTGGCATTGATATCTAGCCAACCATGGGTCCGAGATCTTCCCCAATGCTTGCACCAGTGGTTTGTGGTCTGTGTATGCCATGAATACCCGGCCTTCTAGGATGTACCTATGGCCAGGTAGAGAGCTAGCAGCTCCCAAACAAAAGCACTGTACTTAAGTTCAGGTCACCTCAGGTACTTGCTGAAAGCAAATTGTTGATTGGCCCACTGCTGCAGTACTGTACCAACCACTCTCTCGGAGGTGTACATTGTCAATGACAAAGGGGAGTCTGGGTCTGGGTGGGCCAAGAAGGTGGCTTCAGATAGTGCTGTTTTGGTTGTGTCAAAGGCTTGGAATGCATCAGTGGACCAGGTGAGAGTCTTCTCGCCCCTTTTGATGGCTACAGCTCCTGGGAGGAAACGATGGTAAATGTTCACCATGCGTATGAATTCCCGCAGTCCCTTGAGAGAGGTTGGTTTGGGAAAATTGCGGATGGCATCTACCTTGTTGAACAGTGTCATGGCTCCTGTGCTGGTGATGTCCCAGGAAATCGATGGTGTCCAACCAAACTAGCATTTAGCTGAGTTTATTGTTAACCCATGAGCCTGAAGCTTGGCAAAAACTGCCGATGGTGTTCCCTATGTACTCCTGCTTTGGGGTTGGAGATGAGAATATAGTCGAGATAGACAAATATTCCCTCCAGGTCCCAAGTCACCATGTCCATAAGGCGCTGGAACATCTGGGCCGCATTTTCTAAGCCAAAAGGCATATGCATGAATTCAAAAAGTCCGAACGGGGTGATGATGGCAGTCTTTGGGATGTCATCGGGGTGCACTGGAATCTGATAACATCCTTTGGCTAAATCGATTTTAGTAGAGAAGATCTGAGTTCCCTGGAGTTGAGCAGTGAAATCTTGCACGTGAGGTATTGGTCTCCACATAGGTGCCACCCTCCAGAGTTCTTGGGAACCATATGTAGGGTGGAGGCCCAAGCGTTGTTCGAGCAGCAGATGATACCCAACTCTTCCCTGGTTGCAAACTCAATTTTAGCCAGAAGGAGCTTGTCCTGGGGAAGTCATCTTGCCCTCACGTGAATTGGTGGTCCAGTAGTCTCAATGAAATGCTGCACACTTTGTGCAGGTTCTGCATCATAGAAATTTATGGCTTGCAGCAATGGGAAATCAGTCAGGAGGGAGGTGTTCTCATTTTGGTTGGAGGCATGGACTCCCATCGGGAAAAACCTGGAAGGTTGCTACGTTCACTAGGTGGTACCTGGTCAAATCCACCAGCAGTTCATTGGCCTGCAGAAAGACTGCCCCTAGGAGGGCTTGACCCATGGAGGCGCCTGTGCACTGCCATTGGAAAACTGTGTCCTTGGTGTGGATAGTCACAAGTTGAGTTCCGTAGCTAGGGATCGTAGAACCGTTGGCTGCCTGCAAGGAGAAACTTTGGGGATTGTGGGTGGTATGAGGCTGATCTTGGCACCAGTGTTCAGGAGGAACAGTCGTCCAGTCTTAAGGTCTCGTAGGTGCAGGAGGCCTTTATGGTGCCAACCACCAAGGCCACTAACGACGGCTGACTTATTCGTTTTCCGATGTGTGGATCCAGGGAAATTACAGGGAAGGAAATGCAACATCAGGCATTATGGCTCCATCAATGGTGGTAGTAGCAGTAACCAGTACCCTTGTCGGGATGGTCGTTGTGCTGAGTCTGTACGGTTCCCACAGCTGCCAGGGATGGGGACTGAGTAGTCCCTGCTGGTGTTGTAGTACCCAGCACACAAATAGGCTGGACATGGATTGAGTCCGGCTGAGGGGTTCGGAAAAGCCAGTCCACTTCCTTGGTCATGAGGTGCAGGTGAGCAAACTCCATATTAGAGATGGCTGAAGAAAGTGGACTGACAACTTCGACAAGAATAGGGCTTCAAACAGGAAACACGGTGTGTCCGTCTGCTAAGGCCACTAGTTCCTGCATAAGTTCAGAGGCGCTGCAGTCCCCTAGGCCCTGTGAGTTAAGTATGTGAACGGCCCATTCGTGCTGGCTGAGTTCAAAAGAGTCAAGTAAGAACTGACGAAGGAGGGTATATTTGTGTTCCATGGGTGGGTGGTTCACTAAAGGACTGACTCTTGCTGCTATGACTGGAACCAGGGCACTGACAAGGAGCCAGAATTTGGTCTCTTCAGCATTATGCCTCTCACTGTGCCTCAGCTAGCTGCAGCCAACTGCGTGGCTGGTTGTCCCAAATTGGAATGCCCACAGCATTCACCATAGCTGGAGCGGTAGCAGAAATGGCCGCAACTACAGCAGCTTCATCTCCACCAGCTTCAGGAGCTGCTGAAAACCCGGTAGGGTCCATGCTGCTGTGTGCTGGTAGGTCTCAAACCATTGAAACCTATACGGGGTCACCATTGTAGCACACACGATATAATGGCGCTGCGAAAAGAAAGGAACACGTATGCCCTGGGCTGAGTGAACCAGTAACTGACCCTTTATTCAAACAGACCGCACTACAGAAGCAATACTCTGAAACCACCCTCCCCCCCCACCACCCCCATCACACCGGCTCACGGAAGTGACGTCAGCACACAGTCTCAGGAGCAGCGCACACTCCCCGCAGTCCTCTCTTTAACCATGGTGCTTCTCCTCAGTGAGGAAGCAGTCTCTCTGCACCATTGTATGTAGGCTGTGTGCGGTGGCGATTCGGCCCCTTGTGTACGGACCGGACCACTACAGAGACATGCTTTTCTGTGTTTTTTTAGTACTGGAATAATAGTGGGCTTAAAACATGTGGGTACTTCAGCTTGCAGCAGGGAGAGGACGGAGATGTCAGGAACACTCCCTCCAAATGAATTGTGCAGGATAGCATATTATAACAGAGAAGCAGGCCCCTTCAGCCCTTCTAGTCTCTTCTCAGAATGTAGCCAGGGAATGTGTCTAGATGAGATGCTTTTCATGGGTTCACTTCATCGGCTAAAAGACTGATCTGAGGTCTTATACTTCCCATCACCTTGACTTATAAAGGACCTCCCTCATCACTTATGGCAGAACCACTGGATCCCATGTTGGCTACATGATTTCACAACCCACAGAACTGGAGTGAAATTTTATCCTTTGGCACTGCATAAGAAGACACACAAGATAGTTTAATTATATTTCCCATTCACAATATTCACTAGTTCAGTTGTCCCCATAGGAAAATGAAATATGTACTGCATTCTCATTCTACTGACAACTTCAGATCTCCAAGAAGGTGTCATGACTTAATAAATAATTACCTTCAATGTACACAGTTCTGTAACTGTGGAAATCTTTAAAACATACATTTCTATTTATTCAAGCCCCTTATTATGTGTAATAAATAAAAACAAACCTTACACCATTGTACAAATTGCTATAAGTAGCATAAAATATGCTATATAGCATAAAATAATGGAAAATTTAATCTTTATACCATGGCAAAACACACAAAAACAACATAACTTCCAACATAGTTATAAAAGTTACAACAAATTAGTGATAAGAGTTTATATAATTACATTTCTTACATCGAGTAAAGATCTTCATCTTTACTTGATGTAAGCAATGCATGGTCTTCTTGAGTCACTTTTGTAGCATGTTTTCTGGATGTTACTCTGCTTTACACTTACCATACTGAGGTCTGGACCTTGACTTCCAAGCAGCAGAGATTCAAGAAGGCAGCAGAGAGTTGCGACCTTACTTATGTCAACTTGAGGGATTCCCTGTGTGCATTTCTTGTGGACAAAGTGCAACCCATTTTCAACACAAGTTTTAAAAAGTCCCATTAAGTGTTGGCATGATTCAAATGATACCTAAACACAAGAACATTTTTAAGTTCTTAACATATTTTTAACACATTTAAGTGGATAATAATGATAATATTTACTGTCACATTTCACAATATACATATGCACTGAAAATGGGTATCATTTGATAGCTATTGCAGAGATATGGTTAAAATTTGACAAAGTTAACTAAATATTTCAACATATTTGCCTTTTTTTAAGGATAGAAAGGAAAAGGAGATGAAATTGTTATCTTTTTTGAATATTTTATTTAAAATTTGTAAACCATGATATATACATATATATATAAATAAAAAAAGATATACATGGTGTCGAAGGCTTTGGTGAGGTCAACAAAGGTGATGTAGAGTCCTTTGTTTTGTTCTCTGCACTTTTCTTGGAGCTGTCTGAGGGCAAAGACCATGTCAGTAGTTCCTTTTTTTGCGCGAAAGCCGCACTGTGAATCTGGGAGAACATTCTCGGCGACACTAGGCATTATTCTATTTAGGAGAATCCTAGCGAAGACTTTGCTTGCAATGGAGAGCAACGTGATTCCCCTGTAGCTTGAGCAGTCTGATTTCTCGCCTTTGTTTTTGTCCAGGGTGATGATGATGGCATAATGAAGGTCCTGCGGCAGCTTTCCTTGGTCCCAGCAGAGCTTGAAAAACACATGCAGTTTGGCATGCAGAGTTTTGCCGCCAGCCTTCCAGACCTCTGGGGGGATTCCATCCATACCTGCTGCTTTGCCACTTTTCAGTTGTTCAGTTGCCTCATATGTCTCTTCCCGGGTGAGGACCCCATCCAGCTCTAGCCTTAAGGGCTGTTGAGGGAGCTGGAGCAGGGCGGATTCTTGGACTGAGCGGTTGGCACTGAAAAGAGATTGGAAGTGTTCTGACCATCGGTTGAGGATGGAGATCTTGTCGCTGAGGAGGACTTTGCCGTCTGAGCTGCGCAATGGGCTTTGGACTTGGGGTGAGAGGTCGTACACAGCCTTTTACTTTACTTTTGGCTTGGCTTCACGGACGAAGATTTAGAGGGGGTAAATGTCCACGTCAGCTGCAGGCTCGTTTGTGGCTGACAAGTCCGATGCGGGACAGGCAGACACGGTTGCAGCGGTTGCAGGGGAAAATTGGTTGGTTGGGGTTGGGTGTTGGGTTTTTCCTCCTTTGTCATTTGTCAGTGAGGTGTGCTCTGTGGTCTTCTTCAAAGGAGGTTGTTGCCCACTGAACTGAGAGGTGCCAAGATGCACGGTTTGAGGCGATATCAGCCCACTGGCGGTGGTCAATGTGGCAGGCACCAAGAGATTTCTTTAGGCAGTCCTTGTACCTCTTCTTTGGGGCACCTCTGACACGA
The DNA here is from genome assembly GCF_036971445.1 of Narcine bancroftii. Classification (NCBI taxonomy): domain Eukaryota; kingdom Metazoa; phylum Chordata; class Chondrichthyes; order Torpediniformes; family Narcinidae; genus Narcine; species Narcine bancroftii. Next base: position 37,337,970 of record NC_091469.1, read on the forward strand.
TGGCCAGTGCAGAGCTCGTCATATAGCACGATCTTGGGAAGGCGATGGTCCTCCAATCTGGAGACGTGACCTACCCAGCGCAGTTGGATCTTCAACAGCGTGGATTCAATGCTGTCGGCCTCTGCCATCTCGAGTACTTTGATGTTAGGGATGAAGTTGCTCCAATGAATGTTGAGGATGGAGCGGAGACAACGCTGGTGGAAGCGTTCTAGGAGCCGTAGGTGATGCCGGTAGAGGAACCATGATTCAGAGCCGAACAGGAGTGTGGGTATGACAATGGCTCTTTATACGCTTATCTTTGTGAGGTTTTTCAGTTGGTTGTTTTTCCAGACTCTTTTGTGTAGTCTTCCAAAGGCGCTATTTGCCTTGGCGAGTGTTGTCTATCTCCTTGTCGATCCTTGCATCTGATGAAATGGTGCAGCCGAGATAGGTAAACTGGTTGACAGTTTTGAGTTTTGTGTGCCCGATGGAGATGTGGGGGGGCTGGTAGTCATGGTGGGGAGCTGGCTGATGGAGGACCTCAGTTTTCTTCAGGCTGACTTCCAGGTCAAACATTTTGGCAGTTTCCACAAAACAGGACGTCAAGCGCTGAAGAGCTGGCTCTGAGTGGGCAACTAAAGCGGCATCGTCTGCAAAGAGTAGTTCACGGACAAGTTACTCTTGTGTCTTGGTGTGAGCTTGCAGGCGCCTCAGATTGAAGAGACAGCCATCCGTGCGGTACACGCTGAACTGGGTTCGTTTGGCGAGGCTAGTCCGCCACTCATTTTGGATCTCCCGGAGTTTGCGCTGAAGATGGCTGCATGCACGACGGAAGGCTCGTTTCTTCTCTGGCCAGGACGGCTTTGCAAGGTGAGCCTGGTGGGCAGCTTGCTTCTTTGCCAGCAGCTCCTGGATTTCCTGGTTGTTTTCGTCGAACCAGTCCTTGTTTTTCCTGGAGGAGAAGCCCAGTTTCTTTTCAGTGGATTGCAGTATGGCAGTCTTCAGCTGATCCCAGAGAGTTTCAGGGGACGAGTCCGTGATGCGGATTGCATCCTCGAGTTTTGCTTTGACGTTTGCCTGGAAGTTTCCTCTCACTTCGTCTGACTGCAAGTTTCCAACATTGAACCTCTTTCTGGGGGCTTTACTGTTCCTGGACTTTGGCTTGAAGTGAAGGTTGAGCTTGCAGCGAACAAGCTGGTGGTCAGTGTGGCATTCCATGCTGGGCTTGACCCTGGTCTGGAGCACATCTCGTTTGTCTCTTTCACGCACCAGGACGTAGTCCAGGAGGTGCCAGTGTTTGGATCGGGGATGCATCCAGGTAGTCTTCAGGCTGTCCCTCTGCTAAAAAAGGGTGTTTGTAATGACAAGCCACTGTTTTGTGCAGAGCTCCAACACATTGCACTTGCTGACACCATGCTTGCCCAGGTTTCCTGGCCAGGTTTCTGAGTCTTTGCCGACGCGAGCGTTGAAGTCGCCAAGGATGACAACCTTGTCGGCTGTAGGGGTGCGTTGAATGAGGTTGCGCAGGTCAGTGTAGAACTTGTCCTTTTCTGCTGGTTCCACCTGAAGGGTTGGAGCATAGACACTGATGAGGGTGATGCGGCACTTGTTTTGAAGGGGGAGTCGCATGGACATGATCCGGTCCGAGTGGCCTGTCGGGAGGTTTTCGAGTTTGGAGGCAATGGAGTTCTTGACCATGAAGCCTACACCAGATAGGATAAAAATACATGGTATATATAAATCCCTCCCTACCCACCCTAACTCCCTGCTTTTCCCTAACCCATCCCCCCATACCTATACCCATACCTAACCCAAAAAGAAAGAAGGAAAAGGAGATATAAACCAGAATAACATAATTAAGTACTGTGGATTAGAACAACACCACCACAGCATGGCCGGAGAATTCACAATATTAAACCCATATAATCCTAATAAGGGCTCCAAACTTTCCAATAAAAAAATAATTATCACGTAAATTATACATGACTTTTTCCAACGGAATACAAGATCTCAATTCCATATACCATCTATATAAACTCAAATCAATCTCATTTTTCCATTTAATCACTATACATTTTCTAGCAATAACTCATGCTAATCTCAAAAATGCTATTTGAAGTCTAGTCAACCTCGATTCCAAACTCAGTTTTTTAATACTAACAAAAATAATAATGGATCCAATGGAATTTTAACATTAAAAATATGCTCTAATAACTCTAAGTTGCATTCAAAAAGTCTTTACCATATCACATAACCAAGTAGAATGTAAAAAAGAACCTACTTCCTTCTGACATCTAAAACATAAATCTAAAGAAGATAAATTATATCTCTTTAATTTTTACGAGGTTAAATATAATTGATGTATAAAATTATAATGAACTAATCTATATCTCGCATTAATAACTTTAGTCATGTTATCTTTACTCAAATTCCTCCAATCATCTTGATTAATCAAATCGCAAAATCTTTTTTCAATTTTAACTGAGGCTTTTGCAAATTTAACTTAAGCATTTTATTCTGCAATAACAAATGCATTTCAGATATAAATCTCTTCTTCCCACCTTCTATAAGTAAAGTTTTAAAATGAGATTGTCTAGATAACCGAAATTATCCAATAATAAAGCTCTGACTTGATAAGAGTATTCGACTGTATTTCATATTTCTCTTTCATTCTTTGAAAAGAAATAAAATAGCCTGCTTCAGAACAATCTTGTAGAGTTTTAATTCCTTTTTGGTCCCATAATTTCAAAAACTGATTAAGCATAAACAAAAAAAAGTTGATTCGGATACAAAGGTGTCTTATCCAAAAATTTCCCTTGTGTACCTATTTCTTTGTTTATCACATTCCATAATTCCATCAAATGTATTAAAATAGGCGACGTATAATAACGTTACAATTTAGAATTCCATTTATAAATAAATTGATCCATCTTCTTCTCACTAATCTGAGATTATTCAATGTTTTCTCATACCAATGATTTTTCCAAATTAAACGTACTATTAATAAATTTTAATTGTGCTGCTTTATAATAATTTTGAAGAAAGAAGTGACAAGGATTCAGCATCCGTAGATAACAAATGAAGTTAAAGATGGTATCATGTCAGACACTGATCCAGTCATGGTCACTAGGATTTAGGAAGTTAGTTGTGGAGGTGCAACAGGTGAGAAGTTGAAGATAAGAGCATCAGTTCCATGTAACCTAGGATGCTTAGCTTTCCCAGTTTCCTGAACATTCAGCTGGAGGTCGACAGGGCACATCCTTGATGGAGCCCTGCACTTAGAGGATACATTATTATATTTGACATTCCATATAGATGGACATTATTTACATGAAAAAACTGTCACCACAAACACCTGTGCCATTATGATCAACCTGAAGTTGGTAGTTGAACAGATACTACGGTCAACAATATTCTCATCATTGCAGCCAGCCTAGGAGCAGTTTTGTGCTGCATCTCATCAATGGGAAGGGACCTGCTTTCCCAGTGGAGGATTGTGCTCCAGATCATGCTGGAAGGAAAACATTTCTCTGAGAATGGAAAACAGGTAAATCTGGTGCAGGAGAATAAATGCCCTATTATGTGAATTAACATGTTCTAAAAGTCCATTTCATTTCAATAATGTCCAAACTACAATTTATAAATATAACTTACACCATCTAAAATGTGATTCATCCATGTCTGCACATAGGGCATCCACTTGAGTTCCTCTGCATCAACATACACCATTCCACACCTGCTAACAGTAGCAGGAGAGGCCATCTTCAGGTCTTGTACCTGGAAAATAACAAAAATATTTTTTCCTAAATTAGCTAAATGCAACAAATTCAACTGTTGTGCCATACAACAAGCATAATACAATTAATAACTATCTGCCTACAATAAGTGGAGTTTTAGGATTTTTAAATACTGCTAAATATTAATACATTTCAATGAGATTCTTTTAAAAAATCTTTTGTGAAACACACATTGACAAATGAAAAGTACTTCAATTGACTATCTGAATAACTGCAGGCAAACTATATTTCAAAGTACAGTAAAAAAAAACCCAGTGCCTGGTATTTATGGGGATTGGTAGATTCCAGATAAGTGAATTTGATGATTGCTTGAGATTCAATGTTACATGATTGGAGAATTGACCGGTGGGGGTGCCAATTTTAAACTTTCATATTTTTTACTTATTTATTTTCTGCATTTTTATTGCCCATTCCTTGAATTCTGAACAGGTATTTTACTGTAGAATTAAAGTAGTGGCATAGATGATGCAACAGTTAACACTGAGCTTCTTGCACTGTTTCCTCTGAGCTTGTTTTCTCCATGAGCACATTAGTGTGCTAAATACCTCCCACATCCCAAAGGCTTGCTGTCTATTATAAATTAACCATTGTATAGCTAAGGAAAATCGATTTGCATGTGAGAGAAAAAAAATTGAAGAGTTACAAGGAAATAAAAAGAGGGGAAATGGAATTAATTGGTTTGCTCTGCTGGGGCACTGCAACAACACACTGGGCTGAATGAATGCCTCCTTTATATTGTTAATGTTTCAGTGGCTGTGATAGTACAGACCTATCACCAATGTATATAGCTATAGTATCTAGAGTATGTAATGACTGTGCTTACAGCAATTGGCTGAGAGCTTAGCCACACCTACTGTCTGGGCCTTAAAGGGTTGTGTCCCTAGCCAGGTCGGATTATTCGGGACTGGTCGGCCACCTGTGAAGAGCTCCTGTCTTTTGCTAATAAAAGCCTTGGTTTGGATCAACAAGTCTTTGGTCCTTTCGACGAGCGCTACAGTGGCAAAGACAAGTTTCGTTCTGGGTTTTTTTTTAACCATCTTCACAAGTGCTCACAAGCATCAAAGATTCAATGTTAATAGAAGCAATAATGAATACATCAAATCAAAAAATGATACTTTCTTAAATATTTCAGTTTAGAGAGAAAGTACAAATTCACTTTAATATAATCAATACAAAAGTAGTACATATTTTTGCAGTAAATTTCTGATTATTAAAGATACAAAGTAACAAAAATGTTGAAATTCCACAAGGCCCATAGCCTTAAAACATACAATAATAAGCAATTATAGAATCACCTACCTCAAAGACCATATGAATATAAGGAGTGAGTTTAATCCGTTCACTGTTTGCAAGACACAGCATCTTGTTATCATCAAGTACTGTATTCATATTTTCAATCCACAAGGCATCAACAGGCCCATCACAGATAATCCATTTGTGTTCTGGACTTTCATCATGGACGGCTGCACGAACACTGAGAGCCATGAGCCCATCATTCCATTCCATTGTAGTGTTGTTTACCTCGCCATACAGTTCACCCATTGTGATTGATTTGGGATTGAGTACATACGTTTTCACTGGCTGATAGTTTGGGTCTGTCTCACCAGCATTATGTAGGGCTCCTAGAGTATCAGCCAGAATCTGATAAACTGTTGTTTTGCCGCTCCCTGTAGGCCCAACCAGCATGACACCATGCCGTACAATCATGGTTTCATACAATTGTATCACCTTAACAATCATTGCAGGAACAGCTTGGAGGCCTTGGTTAATCATGACATCAATAATTGTTTGTTGGAACGAACCATAATCATGATCTGGAATAATAACTCCTGGAAATAAGTCTGAAAGGATTCCACTGAAGGAAAAGAAGAATCATCTCATTATAATCCATTCTATTGTGACCATACAAAGATATGTTATTCAATAAACTTAAGGTGCATTTATCAAGACATCAGAATGGCAGTTTTTTTATGCACAATTGAGAGAGAGAGGAGGAGGAGACACACTCAAGTGCAATTTACCCAAGTGCAGTTGATGTTTTACCCAGAGTGCCACTCAGAAAAATGTAGATTAAAAGGTCGCAAGCCATTGATGTTATTGGGTCAGGGAGGCCCACACACAAAAATGTTTCTCCTAAGCACCAGTATTCTCAGTCAACAATCCATATAAAAATTGAATTTCTCTTTATTAGAATCCTTCTCAATGTATTTCCTTCAATAATTAGCCAACAGATCTTAGGTGATTTATGTCCTCTCATCTTGCCATACAAAACAATTGTAGAGTAATAACACTTCATCCCCTGAACTTGCAGCATAAATGGCCTGAGGCCATTGATCTCTATTTCCTCAAGAACTGCAATCCCCACACAAAGTTAATTTTCCTCAGATGAGCTCAATGCTGAAGGTGTTAAACTCTCGACCCTCTAGGAATATTGGAGGTATAGGTTAATTGGGTGTAAATTGGGCAGTACAGACTCGTAGGCCGAAATGGCCTGTTACCCTATGTCTAAAGTTTTTTTTAAATCAACAATATGGGGTAATCAGTGACAGTAAGAGGAACAAATGTATATTCATTAATAAGGAGATACTTGAGGACCAATATTACAAGTGCATTATCATTCAACTTTGACAAACTCCTAACTAAACTCTATCTGAGGTTGATGTTAAGCCACTCACCCAATTAAGAATTTTAAGAAACTCCTAGGACACAACTATTGAACCAACAGAAGACCAAGCACTGCTATCCAATCTGAATTTTCAACCTGAAGCTGTCTATGAGGAGCTTATATGTTCTCCCCCTTGACTTGCATAGGTTTTCCTTGGGTGCTCCAATTTCATCCCACCCTCAGTATTGTAGGTAAATTGGGTGTAATTGGACGACACAAGTTTTAATTGCTGGAATCCGCTTCTGCTGTGTTGTCAAAAGAAACTCAGCAAATGATCTGATCAATGCAGTGTTTTCTGCATATAGGATCATTTCTCACTGATGTTCTCTCACATAATCTTGTTTCTTTCTTTATGGGGCACCCTAAGTAAGGGGTAGTATGGAATTAAAGTGGTGTCCCACAAGTTTATTTGCCTTTCATTTGAGTTCTGTTGTCAAAGGCAGCACAATGCTGCTGAACAAGCAAGCAATTGGAGATAAGATTCACAGGGTAATTAATCATCCTCATATTAGAGGGAAATGAGTGGGTCAGATAAAATCAATGCTGAGCATTTTGATACAATTTCGAATATTTCAGAATTATTTAATTCACTAGGGCTCGAAAAGTGTTGAAGCCAAAGCACCGCTTAAATGCATGAGCATGAAATTTGTGTTGTTAGTAATTTTTCTCAATGAGCCATGGCAGTGGGTCCAACAATGACACCAACTGTAAAGGAAGTGTTCTTAATATTGTTAAGTATTAAGTTAAACATCACAGGGATGATGACCATGGTGGCGAACCAGTGAGGGGCTCTACGGCTGATGGAACAGTGCATGGAGCGGGGTGCTGGGGTCAATGTGAGAAACCTACAGAACCTGTGGACTGCTGGAGGCTTCTGTTGGGATACGCGCCAGGCTGCAGACTGGTGGAGACTGGCTCATACTGGCTGGATGGGTGCCAGGTATTGGAACCGGGAACTGATAAGGTGTCAAGGGTGCTGGAGGGTCCCTGACTGTGTCAGAGGTTCTGATCTGGAGCTCGGGTTGCTCATGGTTTGGACCGGACTCTGTATGGCTGTGAGGGCTGCAGAAGTGCTAGAGGCAAATCTGTGGACACTCGGTGACTCTGAGGGGACTCTGTTTTGCTTCTCTATCTCTCTGACTGTGTCTGATTGCAAGTCTGACTGTAAGTGGCACTTTAGCAATTCCTGTTGGTGGCGAATCTGTCTGCCTTGCAGCAGGCAAAAGAAATTTCCTGTAATAAGACACTGTTTTATTACTATGACAATAAATTAAATCTTGCATAAATGGTTGAGCTTCTGCTGCTGTTGTAACAACATTCCCACTTGTATGGAACCAAAAGAGTGGGGAGCAGAGACACAGTGCTGCTCCACAGGGCCCTACTACCTGGTCATAATGCCGCTGGACCCATACAGCCTATAAACAGCCAGTTAAAGGAGCTGATGGTGTTTTTTTAAAATCCTGCAATAACTGGGTCTGTGCCCAAGATGGTGGCGACTGTGCTGGGCAGCAAAGTACGAGTGGTTGCAGACTTCAGAGTAATAGTAGATCAGTCCAGTTGACCAGAAATGGGGAACACCCTCCCCCCCCCCCCCCGAGAAAGAGAAGCCGAGGAGACAACCCAACCATGAAGGTGACCGTGGCAGCGGACCAGCAAGGGGCTCAACAGCTGAAAGACCCACATAGGCTGCGGGTGGCTGGCAACGCAGTCAAAGGACTTGCAGAGGCTGTGGGCTAGCAGCGATATGCAGTCGAAGGACCCACATAGGCTTCCGGCTGCTGGAGACTGACTCATGGGAACCAAGTATCAGAATCAAAATTCAAGAGGGTGCTGAGGGCGAGAAGGGCTCCTAAAGAACCTCTGTCACTGAAGGCTTCCCGATCATATCAGAGGTTTGGATCTGGAGCTCAGGTTGCCGATGCTTTGAACTGGAGTCTGTGCAGCTGCAGAGGCTGTGGGAGTGCTGGAGAAAAATCCTCTTGTCTCTGAAGGGACTCACTTTTTCTTCTTAAAATATTTCTACTTTTATTTGGGACTCTCTTTTTCTTCTCTTTCTCCTATTGCTCGGGGCATCAAATAATGTTCATGGTGACTGCTTTACAGCAAACTAAAGTTGAAGTATATTAATGTGTATTACATTTTTAATATTTTACAATAAAAGGAACCTTTGACCTTTGATGCAATTGGCACTGAACAAAATATATTTCAACAGGTGGAATGCCTTGAGAATACAATTGAAAATAAATAGATACAATAAAGGATGTTACAAGTTACAGTAAAAAAGTGTTTGTTCCTTTAGTGTTCAACAAGCTGGTTTGTAGGTCAAGATATCTGAATGGAATCCCCTTCTGTGGCCATAGTCTGGATGCTGAAACACTTCTCTCTCTTTCTCTCCCCCCCCCCCCACCCCCCCATCCCTCTCCCTCTCCCCCACCCACGAGTCTATTCAGATATATACAATGGTATTTGAGAAGCTTCAGCACCAGATGAACAGGCTTTGGACTCCAAGATCAATTAAAGATGGTCTGGTATTGTTGGGTCTATGGGGCATGGTGGGGTGGCGTGGGCAAGGGATGTTGCATTTATGAGTGACTTCTAAATGGTTGACGAGACTGGGTTGTCAATAGTGCCATAATTGCTGACAGTCTGAACTTATCACTGTTTTAACTTCAAGAGCCAAATAAAACAGAATTCAAGTATAATCGTTGCTCCTACATATCTCTATTCTTCAGAAGCAAAAATAACTCCATGTCTGCAACGTCTCTATTCCCATAGGCCATCAATGTGCTTACACAGGATATCTCTCTGGCCCTGCAAGAAACCAGTCTGCTGAAGGGCAGCATTCTTCTGTTTGCACAGAGCAGAAAGCTGTTGGTCATCACTTTACAACCGAGGAACTATGTCAAATCATGGATAGCTAGCTTGTGATCACTGAGAGCAGCATTCTGCTCACAAGTACATCCCTCTGCTCAATGAGGACAAGAAGCTGTTCTTGGCTGTATCTCACTATTTTTTTCAGTGTTACAGCTGTGTATGGAAAGTAAAGCTAGATGATCCAGCATAGTCTGAACAGAAGGATGAAGATTTTGTTTGGGCTCAGTCCATGCTTCCACAGCATTCTACATCGATGGGTGACAGGATTGTTAAGGCACCCTTGCAAATATATATGTGCATAGCTTTCAGAGTGGAGATCAGTACATTCAGGCTCTGCATAAACATCTGGTACAACACCAAAAATTCAAGTTTCTAGGCATTTATTAAGTTATTTTCACAAGCAAAAGAAAAAGAATATATTGGATCAACATTGCTAAATGTTATTTAGCATAACATAACAATCCAAAAATTAATCCCAGAAAGGATACCAAATGTAATACTTATTATGGTGCATTTAAATTAAAATATCCAATACATACCCAAAAAGAATTGCATCATCTGTCAGAAATTTCGGTAGATTAGAATCTCTTAATGCTCTAATTAGCACGACATCCTCATCCAGGTCAGGATTCTCCCTCTTCAATGAACTAAAATAGAAAGAAACACAATTGAAATATTAAATTTTGTAATTGTCTTCAAATCTTGAATCACCAAGTAATATATAAACAAAAGCAATATTTTATACAAATCATTATTTTATTCTAATGAAATATGAACAGACATACTTATGATCACTTATTGAAAGTCAATATAAATATAAATTGAGAACAAAACATTTCCAAATACCATTAACAGGAAAATGCGTATGAAGTTCGGTGAGAATGACACAAAATTAAACAAAACATTAACATTAATTTATGCTAATGAAAAATTTTTACAGTATAATCTTAATCTATATTTATTTCATATCCATCAGTTTGCTGTCTTTCTGTTTCTCTTTCTTCTTCCTGCACCTCATCTCCAGACCACAATTAGTGAGGATTGGTAGGAACATCTCCTCGACAATCTGCATCGGTATCAGAGAACCACAGGACCGTGTTCTTAGCCCCTAACTCTACTTGCTATATACCTATGACTGTGCAGCTCCATACAACAAAAACACCATCTATAAATTAGGTGACGATACCATGGTACCAGGGTTGTATTAAAAGAGGTGATGAATCAGCATCCAGGAGGGAGATTGAAAACTTGGCCAAATAGTGCACCAACAACAGCCTCGCAGTTAATGTTACCAAAACCAAGGAGCTCATTATTGACTTCAGGAAGGTAAAACCAGAGGTGTTTAATCCAGTGATCATTGGGGGATCAGAGATGGAGAGAGTGAGAAAATTTAAGTTCTTGGGAGTCACAATTTGGAGGATCTTTCCTGGACCGAACACACTCCTTTGCTTCCTCAAGAGTTTTAGGAGGTTTGGTCTGACATCAGAAACCCTGGCAAATTTCTACATATGTGTGGTGGAAAGTGTGCTGACTGGCTGCATCATAGTCTGGAATGGGAACACCAAACCCCCTGAGCATAAAGCCCTGCAAATATTAGTGGACACAGCCCAGGACATCACAGGCATAACCCTCCCCATCACTGAGAACATCTACAGGAATGCTGCCATCAGACAGCAGCAGCAATCATCAAGGATTCACACTACCCAGCACATGCTCTGTTCCCACTGCAACAGTCAGGAAAGAGGTATAGATGCCACCAGGTTCCAAAACAGCTGCTACCCCTCACCTTCTGACTCCTCAACAACAAATCAAATCAGGGACTCTTTTAAGGACTCTTACTTTTGCACTTCATTGATTTTTTTTTTACCTTTCTGTATTGCAGCTTTTTTTTTAAACATTTTTTATTTGTTTACATGTGTATGATGAGAACAGATTTTTTTTGCATTACCTATAAGTGATAATTCTGCCTCACCTGCAGGAAGAAGAATTTCAGGATTGTATGTGATGTCATGCATGTACCCTTAACAATAAATCTGAAATCTGTCCACTACCCAAGATATGTTAGTTTTGGGCTGCATATTGATAACAATATATTGTTTAACTAGGGCCCTGCCTGTCTTTTCACCTGTTAGTCTCAACTCTTCTAGTTGATAATATCACCATCATCTTTCCTTGTTACCTGCTATTGAATAGTTACATTAATGTGGTGCACAATTTTCAAAATAAAAAGTAGAGGTTCCGTATATTGTCACGTAATACTAGTTAGAATATAACATACATGAAATTCTTTAATTTTTTCTATTGTAAGGAAGACAGAGAGTCACCACTTGTCTAGCAGCCAGCACAGAAATGAGGTTTACAAGTCCAGTGTACTAACCACTGAGCTATCGGAACCTCTATGGGAAATCTAAGTAAATTAATTCTGTTGGAACATCTCTAAATTTATTCTTTTTTATATTTAGTTTGTTTTTATCTATACTCCCATTTTTTTTTACTCGCTCCATAGGCTCCATTAAATCTAAAAAGTGTACATTTATTATCACAGTAAATACACAAAAGTGGCCATATGCTTCTCCCCTGCCCCTTCTTCCCTTTCCTTGTACCTTTTTATTCAGGTGCCTGACTGCTTTTAGCTCATACATTGATGAAGGGCTTAGGCCCTGTGATTTTACAGATCTATCACCAATGTATATAGTGTATATAGTTACAGTATCTAGGCTGTGCTTACAGCGAATGGCTGAGAGCTAAGCCACGCCTACTGTTTGGGCCATAAAGGGTTGTGTCCCTTGCTAGGTCGGATCATTCTGGACTGGTCGGCCACCTGTGAAGAGCTCCTGTCTTTTGCTAATAAAAGCCTTGGTTTGGATCAACAAGTCTTTGATTCTTTCGACGAGCTCTACAATTTTATTAGCAAAAAAAATTTTTTTTGAAAGGGATGGAGCATCTAACTCAGCCAGAAAAACTTGATATCGACCCACAGTCAGCTACAGCCTTCAAAGCCTTTAAGTTCTGGCTGCTGAACTTTGAAAACTTCCTGAGATTCATTCAGGCAGAGGAGGATAACCAGCGTCTAACAGCGTCTATGGTGTTCTTGAGAGTCTACGAGAACATCCAGGATGAAACCACTTACACCGCAGCCATAAAGGTACTGAAAGAACTGTATGATCAACCAGTGAACAGAGTTCATGCCCGGCTCGTGCTTGCATCGAGGAAGCAACAGCCCGGTGAGTCCAGCAGGGCATATTTACAAGTATTAAAGGCATTTGGCAAGGACTGTAACTGTGTGGACAAAACTGCTGCCGAGATCACAAACGATCTCGTCCGGGATGCCTATGTGGCCGGGCTCCGATCAAACGAAGTGAGGCTGCGCTTGCTCGAACAAGGGGTAGAAAAACTAGAGGACGTGGCCCGGATTGCAATCACAATGGAGGATGCAGCCTTAAAGTCCACTGAGTTCGCTAGGGACTGGACCCCTCGTTCTAATGTGAGTAGAGTGCCCTTCTGCCATTCCTCCCCCCGAGATACTGACGGCCTGTCGGCTGCTGCTACACTGCCCCCTGCGAACCCAAGATGCTATTTCTGCGGGAGGAACAAGCACAGCAGGTCACAGTGCCCAGCAAGAAAAGCCAGGTGCCAGAAGTGCCTTAAAAAAGGCCACTTTGCTGTAGTCTGTAGGTCTAAAATGGCTGCCAGCAAACACAGTGCCTCGTGTGAAGCCCAATCGCCGCTATCCCATTCAAACTCTTCTTCCCCAGAGCTCTCGTCCAATGAGAGCGAGGGCTCCCCTGCACGGCAATGCCTGACGTCACGGAGACGCCGAACCCGGAAGGGGCAGCCCACCCTTGCAACCATGGTGTTGGCCCGCCTCTCGACCCCGTGCGGAACACTCGACCCAGCCTCGGTCCCGACTGTGGCAACCGCTGCTGCTGCCGCTGCCACAGCCACCCCCGCGGCCAACGCTACTGCTGCCCGCTCCCCGTCTGCGCTGCCTACACTGCCGCCGATGTGGCCACCACGACCGACTGGGAACCCGCCGCGGCCAACTAGGTACTCACCCTAGCATCCATCACTGACAACCGCCGGGGTCCGACCGCCGCGACCGACGACCTACCCACCGCCAACCGCGAGCAACTACAAACCCCACTACTTACCTTTCATCTGCCGACGCCGCCACAACAGCACTTCCGGGTGGTCCTCCAACCTGCTCCTACAGCGTTAACTATGTCTATTACATCATCACGTTGCGTGACATCATCACGTTGCGTGACGTCATCAAGCGGAACTCCCCTGTCAACTGCTTCAATAACACTAAACCAGCAATGCTCTCATCCCCTCACCAGAGCAATGGAACTGATTAAAGTGCATGGACATAACACCAATTGCTTATTTGACTCTGGATCAACTGACAGTTTTATCCAGCCAGATCTGGCCCTCCGCTGGGGACTTGACATTATCCCCACTACCCAGAGGATCTCATTAGCGACGAGGTCGCACTCGACTGGGATAAAGGGGTATTGCATCGCCACGCTGGAAGTACAGGGCGTAACAGTCACCCAGTTCAAATTATTCGTCCTTCCCCAATTGCTCGCCACAGTGTTGCTGGGATTAGACTTTCAGTGTCAGTTCCGAACGGTGTCCCTACACTTTGGGAGACCCCATGCCCCCCTCTCGGTCTGCCATCGCCCCACCCCCGAAGCACCCGAGCAACCCGCCCCCATGCCCCGGGGCCAATCCTGCGGCCTTTCCACATTCCGGATTGCCCCGCCAGCACTCTTCGCAAACCTCACCCCTGGCTGGAAGCCTGTGGCCGCCAAAAGTCGGCAATATAGTTACGAAAACAGGCAATTCATTAGGAGTGGGGGGGCGTAGATTGCTGGATGAGGGCATCATCGAACCCAGTTCAAGTCCCTGGAGAGCCCAGGTGGTGGTTGTCAAGAACGGGGAAAAGCTACGGATGGTGGTCGACTATAGCCAGACCATTAACCGCTTCACGCTCCTGGATGTGGTGAACCAGATCGCCCAATACCGCATATTCTCCACCATTGACCTACGTTCGGCCCACCACCAGCTCCCGATCCGCTGTGAGGACCAACCATTCACGGCCTTTGAAGCGAATGGGCGGCTATATCAATTTCTCAGGGTACCATTCGGGGTCACGAATGATGTTGCGGTCTTCCAGCGGGAAATGGACCGGATGGTGGACCAGAACTGGCTAACCGCTACCTTCCCGTATCTGGACAATATCACCATCTGCGGCCACGACACGCAGGACCACCTAGACAAATTTCTTCAAACTGCCCGTCGGCTGAACCTGACTTACAATTTGGACAAGTGTGTCTTCCGGACCACACGACTCGCGATTTTAGGTTGCGTGGTGAAGAACGGGATAGTCATGCCAGATCCTGACCGCATGCGTCCCCTAATGGACTTACCCACCCCCCCACCCCCATACCCAGAAAGCGTTCAAACGCTGCCTGAGCCTTTTCTCGTATTACGCCCAATGGGTTCCACACTACACCGACAAGGCGCGTCCTCTTATCAAGACCACCTCCTTTCCCCTCTCGACCGAAGCCAGAACGGCTTTCGATCGAATCAAATCCGACATCGCCGCTGCAACGCTGCACGCGATCGATGAGTCTGTCCCGTTTCAAGTCGAGAGCGATGCATCCGACTTCGCCCTGGCAGCCACCTTGAACCAGGCTGGTCGGCCTGTAGCCTTCTTCTCCAGAACCCTCCAGGGTCCAGAGAGTAATCACTCCTCGATCGAGAAGGAGGCCCAAGCCATAGTTGAAGCGGCACGTCGTTGGAGACATTACCTCGCTGGGAGGTGCTTTACACTGTTGACTGATCAACGCGCGGTCTCCTTCATGTTCAGCAACACCCAGCATGGTAAGATAAAAAACGACAAAATCGCCAGATGGAGAATCGAACTCTCCACCTTTAACTATGACATCCTGTACCGGCCTGGTAAGCTCAACGACCCGCCTGACGCGCTCTTCAGGGGGACGTCCGCCAGCATACAGATGGACAGACTACAGAAACTCCATGAGGTGCTCTGACATCCAGGGGTCACTAGGTTTGCACACTTTGTGAAGGCGCGCAACCTACCCTACACAGTCGAGGATATCCGCTCCATGACCCGAGCCTGCTCGATGTGCACTGAATGCAAACCCCACTTCTTCCGTCCGAATAACTCTCACGTTATCAAAGCCACCCGCCCCTTCGAGCGTCTTAGCGTAGACATTAAGGGGCCCCTACCGTCGACCAACCGTAATAACTACATCCTTACGGCCATCGATGAGTACTACTGCTTCCCGTTTGCTGTGGCCTGCCCAGACACCACTGCCACCTCAGTGATACAGGCCCTTCACAGTATTTTTGCCATTTCGGGTACCCCAATTCCATCCACAGTGATAGGGGGTCCTCATTCATGAGCACAGAGCTGCAACAGTACCTTCTGGAGTGTGGTATCACTTCAAGCAGGACCACGAGCTATAACCCATGCGGTAATGGCCAGGTTGAGAGGGAGAATGCCACCATATGGAGAGTGGTTACACTGGTTCTTTGCCTCACTGGCAGGAGGTTCTCACTAGCGCCTTACACTCCATCCGCTCCCTCCTATGTACCGCAACAAATGCCACTCCCCACGAAAGGATGTTCCTTTTCCCGAGGAAATCCGAATCAGGAACCACTGTACCGATATGGCTCACCGTCCCTGGCCCCGTCCTTTTGCGACGCCACGTCCAGCACTCAAAGAACAACCCCCCTTGGTCGACCGAGTGACTCTACTCCACGCGAACCCGCATTACGCCTACATTGAGTTCCCAGACGGGCAGGAGGACACTGTTTCGGAGCGGGACCTAGCTCAGGACGCGGTAGACCCAGCAAACACCCCAACCTTCCCCAACTCTTTATTCCCCAGGCCCCGTGCCACAACAGAAGGACCAACAGCACCCCAACGACCCGGGCCACCCTGCCGACAACACGACTGGGAAATTGAGCGAAGGAGCGGTCGCACCCGATGAGCCCGCTGGCGGCACCACTCCAGCGACCCCAATCCCGGCACCACGGCGGTCACGCCGGATGGTCAGACCCCCTGACCGCTACAGTCCTTATCCTATCCCTTCCTTTCATTCTCTCCCTCGTTTTTTTGTTTTTTTTTCAGGGTCAGTTCTCCAAGAAGGGGTGAATGTGATAGTACAGATCTATCACCAATGTATATAGTGTATATAGTTACAGTATCTAGACTGTGCTTACAGCGATTGGCTGAGAGCTAAGCCACGCCTACTGTTTGGGCCTTAAAGGGTTGTGTCCCTAGCCAGGTCGGATCATCCCGGACTGGTCGGCCACCTGTGAAGAGCTCCTGTCTTTTGCAAATAAAAGCTTTGGTTTGGATCAACAAGTCTTTGATTCTTTCGACGAGCTCTACAGGCCCAAAACGTTGGTTAGATATCTTTGCCACCTATGGATGCTGTGGGGCCTACTGATTTTCTCCAGCATTTTTGTGTATTTTCTACAATCATAGCATCTGCAGACTTTCTTGTTTCACTACATTTATTATCACATCTCAGTTTCTTTTGCATGTTCAAAGAAGTAAATTAGGATGATCTTTACCATTTTAAATACATACTGACTAATCTTATATTTTAATTTTTAATATTTTCTATTTGAAATAACCTTAGTCTCTTCACCATCACTTAAATATAGAAATCATATTGGCACTTTTGGTAAGCAGACACCAATTTCTTTTTTGAATTATTTTTAAAATTACATAATAGTAGCTCTTATCTTTCCCAAACTTATTTCAATTATGACATTCAATTTCAAGATTAATATCATAGCATTGACTGATGTATTGATTTTTAATATTCATGAACAAATTAGCATTGATCTGAAATGCCACAAAATATCAAACCAACTACAGCATGAAATGGTGTAGCAACCACCTAACAGATTCTTGATGGTCTTCTTTGAATTCAATTAAAGACTAATAGTTCAGTAATAGGGATAATGGTAATTCCAATTTTATACAAAAATGGAAAAAAATCCACTACGTTTATTTTTCTCTACATATTATAAAGAACAAACACATTTGAATTTATTTTCTTACCCAGCCATGACAAGTACAGATTTGACTGCTCTCATGCCAAAGTCATAATGATCCTGCTGGGATAGCTGCTCACTACATAATTTGTACATCTGGGTCATCTTTCTGGCTAAAACTTTGCTAGATTCAAAGCCTTCTGAGTACAAAATGACCTAAAATGAGCAAAAACAAATTAATACTTGGTGAGCAGGGATTTATGATTGTCTTTGGTAATTTTAACTGCATTTATCAAATGAATGATTAAACATCCACATATGCAAGTTTACTTCTCATTTTAAACTATGTGGCAGAGATTGCAATGTCACCTATTCAAATCCAGTTGACAATCTTTACACGTTCATCAGAGATTGATGACCTACTGTAGGCCTAGACAGCTTGGTGGCTCATGGTAGGGCAAATGAATAATGGTTGCACAAAAGATTTTTAAAGGAGAAAGGTGAGTATGAGATATTATATTTAGATTGAAAAGTGATAGAGAAGATCAAAGTTATTTAAAAATTTGTATAGAAAGACAAGAATTTTACTAGGAACAACAAAGGTTAGAAAGAGTTATGACCATGCACTTGTGCATTTGGCATCTGAGTACAGGAGCAGGGACATTATTTTACCACTGTACAAAATATTGGTTGAAACCACACTTAGAGTATTGTGCAAAATTTTAGTCACTCAGATGTTGGAAAGACATCATTCAGCTGGAATGGGTACAGTAAAGATAGATGGGAATGTTATCTTGAATTATAAGGAGAGATTGAGACTTTTCTTCCTTGACCACTGGAAATTACGAGGGGAGCCTAAAAGAAATTTATAAAAATAATGAGAGGCATAGATAAAGGCATAGTCTTTATCCCAGGGGAGTAAAATCTAAAGATAGAAAGCATATATTTAAGGCAAGAGGGGAAAGATTTAAAAGGAATCCAAGGGCACCTTCTTCACAAAGAGGGTGATGCGTATATGAAACGAGCTGCCAGAGAAAATGATAGAATCAAGGATAACTTTAATGTTCAAAAGGCATTTAGACAGGAAACATTCAGGGGGATGCAAGCCAAACACAGGCCGAAAGGCCTGTTTCCATGTTGTCAACCAAATAAACATGAACAAAAACAGCTCAACAGTTTGATTACCTCAGCAATAAGGGCATAGTTTGGAACCATCATTGCAATAGGTCTGAAAAGAGACTTCAGATTATCTGGTAGTTCTGTTCTTCCAGCATAACCAGGGTTCATAGTGATGAACGCTGCACAAGACATGACCAGTTTAATTTCTCTGCCTTCAAACATGAAACGGGAGAGCTATGTAAAAGAAACAAACATTCCACTGTTATATTTCCTGATTTTTTTTCTTTTAACGGACCAGCTCATTGATTAGCATTGAATCAGAATTTATTGTCATGAACAAGTCATGAAATTTCTTGTTTTGCAGCAGCGTCACAGAGCAAATATTTAAATAAACCACCTTACAACAATAAATAAAGAGTTCATGAAAAGACAAAGTAAGGCAGTGTCTGGTTCACTGATCATTCAGAAATCAGATGATAGAAGGAAAAAAGCTGTCCTTGTGGTACTGAGTGTTTGTCTTCAGGCTCCTGTATCTTTTTCCCAATGGTACCAGAGTGAAGAGGGCATAGCCTGGATGGGTTAATTGAGGATATAGCCTGTTTTCTTAAGATATTGCCTCTTGTAGGTGTCCTCAATGGAGTGAAGACTGGTACCCATGATGTCGCAGGCTGAGATAATAACCCTCTGGAGTTTTTTCTTGTCCTGAGCATTGGCATCTCCTTACCAGGCAATCATACAACCAGCCAGAATGCTTTCCATGGCTTTCCTGTAGAAGTTTGGGAGTCTTTAATGACATATGGAATCTCCTCAAACACCTCACAAAGTATAGCCGCTGGCAAGCCTTCATCATGATTGCAGCGACATGAAAGCTCCAGGACAGATCCTTGGAGATTTTGACACCCAAGAATTTGAAGTTCTTGACTGTCTCCACTACTGAGCCCTCAATGAGGACTGGGTCATGTTTCTCTGACTTCCTCCTGAAGTCCACAATCAACTCCTTGGCTTTGCTAACATTGAGTGCAAGGTTGTTGGTGTGACACCACTCAACGAGTTGATCTAGCTCCCTCCTGTACGCTTCGTCATTGCCGTTTGTGATTCTGCCAACAATTGTGGTGTCATCAGCAAATTTCTAGATAGCATTAGAAATGTGCCTGGCCACACAGTCATGGGTGCATAGTGAGTAGATCAGAGGGCTAAGCACGCATCCTTGAGGTGTCCCTGTGTTGATCATCAGTGAGGAGGAGATATCATTTTCAATTCATATTGACTGTGGTCTTCTGATTATGGTACAGTTGCTGAGGAGGGTGCAGAGCCCCAGGATTTGGATCTTCTTGACCAGCACTGAGGGAATAATGGTGTTGAAGGCTGAGCTGTAGTCTATGAAGAGTAGCCATATGTATGAGTTGCTGTTTTCAAGGTGATCCAGAGCTGAGTGGAGAGCCAGTGATATTATATCTGCTGTGAAGTGATTGTGGTGATAGGCAAATTGTAGTGGGTCCAGTACTTTGCTAAGGTACATATTATTTCTGGATATGACCAACCTCTCAAAGCATGTCAACAATTTAGAGCAACAAAGGAAGAAAAATGTATGGGGAAAAAAACCATATCAAAACAGTGATGTTACCTTTGCTGCTTTTGCAGTTCGAATTGTGATGAGTTGCTGTGCAATGACAGAAAGAACTTCAATATCAATTCGGTTGAATTCATCAAAGCAACACCAGGCTCCTGATTGAGCTAAACCACTGAAGAATCGTCCCATCATCTAAAAAATAATATTTAAACGGTAAGCTGGCCATTGATTTTAAAAAAGCCAATAAAAAAATAATTTTCCTAGCTAAATCTATTGGCCCACATTTTATAGTTGTAGATGAGGTGCAACGGTTAGCTTAGCAATTAATGCAACACTGTTACAGGGCCAGTGACCCAGGTTCAAATACGGTGCTGTAAGGAGTTTGACCATTCTCCCCGTGTCTAGGTGGGTTTCCTCCAGGTGCTCCAGTTTTCTCCCACTGTTCAAAACAGAGTGGGAGGTGTATTGGTGAACCAGGTAAAAATGAAACATGACAGTCATAGACTGAAGATTGGTAGATGCCAGACAAAGGGAAAGAAAGGCAACAGAAACAAGGGGTCACGTGGAGAAAGATGAAACATACAACAGACAATAATGAAGAGCAGACATGGTACAGAGAAGGAGAGAGGAGACTCATTACCTAAAATGAGAAAATTCTACATTCATACCATTGAGCTGTAGACTTACCAATGAAATACAAGGGATTACTCCTCTTTTGTCTGTCTCCTTTCCCATCCAGCACTTCAACTACTCCCATCCTCCCTCTTCTTTGCTTCCGCTCCCTTCCACCACAGTCTCTCTGCTGTATTCTTCCACTCTCTTCACCCTTTTCAGTTCCATCTGGCCTCTCTTTATACCACCGTTATCTACTTATCAGATCAGCATTGTGTGATAATACAGATTCTATCACCAATGTGTACATGTACAGATTATAGTGTAGGATGACTGTGATTGGCTGAGAGTGTAGCCACACCTACTGGCAGGTCTTAAAGGATTGCTCCTAGCCAGACCAGGTCATTCTGGACTGGTTAACCTACTTGTGATATGCTCCAGTCTTTTAGTTAATAAAAGCCTTGGTTTGGATCCACAAATCTTTGCTTCTTTCGACGTGCTCCACACACTGGAAGCCTTTGTCTTCTAAAAACCCACTCCATCCTATGTGAGTAATTTTCCTCCACCCAACTTTTGTTTTTCTTGTATCCATCATGTTTTTCCTCTACCTGGTTCACTAAAACCACATGGGAACATGCCTCCCAGCAGGTCCTCTTCACTTTGGCTTCCGTACTACACATTCCCTGACTAGATAAAGAGTTTATGCTTGAAAGTTGGTCATTATTTTTCATCCAATGATGCAACTTGACCTACTGAGTTCTTCCAACAGAGGTTGTTTAGCATCTGATTCCAGCATCTGTAGTTTCCAATGAGTGTTCAATTCACTGCATGTCTAAACAAACTGATAAAACCTTTTAAAATAGAGGAAATACAAGATATATTAAAAAAGCTACCAAACAATTAAACGCCTGGGGAGGATGGACTCCCAATAGAATTCTTAAAACATTTAAAGAGTTACTAATTCCTCCTCTCCTGGAAGTAATGAACCAGATTGAAGAAATACAAAACATGTCAGATTCATACATAAGAAATTGAAGGAATATGAAGAAATATCAGGGTACAAGATCAACGCAAATAAAAGTGAAGTGATGCCAATGAGTAATGCGGATTATACAAAATTTTTAAAAGAATCACCATTTAAATGGCAAACACAATCAATCCAATACCTAGGTATTAGACTAGATAATAATCTAGGCCATCTATACAAATTAAATTATCAGCCATTAATGAAGAAATTACAAGATGACTTAGAACATTGGAAATATTTACCACCAACACTGATAGGAAGTGTAAATTGCATTAAAATGAATATCTTCCCAAGGATACAATACCTATTTCAATCGTTACCAGTTCCCTTAACAGAGAAATTCTTCAATGAACTAAAGAGAATAATAAGGAAATTCTTATGGAAAGGGTGGAAACCGAGGATAGTGCTAGATAAATTAACAGAATGGTACAAACAAGGGGCCTTACAGCTACCAAACTTTAAGAATTTCTATAGAGCAGCACAATTAAGATATTTATCAGATTTTTATCAAACAAGGGAAAAACCAAATTGGACCAGGTTAGAGCAAGATAAAATAGGGGAGATGGTACCAGAACATATACTTTATAAGTGGGATCAAAAACTGGTGCAATATAGAAGTTCACCAGTACTGCACCATCAGCTCAACATTTGAAAGAAGATTCACATAGAAAGGAAAAAAACAAATTACGAACTACCAAAATTATTATTGACGCAAAATCAACTAATCCCTTTCACAATAGATAACCTTTCCTTTAGAGAATGGGAGAGAAAAGGGATCAAAAGAATAGAAAATTGTTTTTTGGGATATAATTTATTATCTTTTGAACAAATGAAGTACAAATATGGAATAACTCATGGTACAATGTTTGCATACCACCAACTGAAAACCTACCTAAAGGACAAATTGGAAAGCAGGCTGAGGTTACCAGAAGGGAGTAGCTTTGAATATGTGATTACAGACACAATGATAATTAAAAGATTTATAACAAGCATGTACATCAAGCTGCAAGAGAAAGAGAATGATGAAATAAGCTGTAAACCCAAACAAATGTGGGAACAAGATATAAACATAAAGATAAAAAATTGAAAATGGGAAAAGCTATGCTCCGGAACTATGAGAAGACACAAGAGCAACTCTTTGCAGACGAAGCCGCTTTAGTTGCCCACTCAGAGCCAGCTCTTCAGCGCTTGACGTCCTGTTTTGCGGAAACTGCCAAAATGTTTGGCCTGGAAGTCAGCCTGAAGAAAACTGAGGTCCTCCATCAGCATAGCGCCTTTGGAAGACTACACAAAAGAGTCTGGAAAAACAACCAACTGAAAAACCTCACAAAGATTAGCTTATACAGAGCTGTTGCCATAACCACACTCCTGTTCGGCTCCGAATCATGGGTCCTCTACCGGCATCACCTACGGCTCCTAGAACGCTTCCACCAGCGTTGTCTCCGCTCCATCCTCAACATTCATTGGAGCGACTTCATCCCTAACATCGAAGTACTCGAGATGGCAGAGGCTGACAGCATCGAATCCACGCTGCTGAAGATCCAACTGAGCTGGGTAGGTCACGTCTCCAGAATGGAGGACCATCGCCTTCCCAAGATCGTGTTATATGGCGAGCTCTCCACTGGCCACCGTGACAGAGGTGCACCAAAGAAGAGGCACAAGGACTGCCTAAAGAAATCTCTTGGTGCCTGCCACATTGACCACCGCCAGTGGGCTGATATCACCTCAAACCGTGCATCTTGGCGCCTCACAATTCGGCAGGCAGCAACCTCCTTTGAAGAAAACCGCAGAGCCCACCTCACTGACAAAAGACAAAGGAGGAAAAACCCAACACCCAACCCCAACCAACCAATTTTCCCCTGCAACCTTGTCTGCCTGTCCCGCATCGGACTTGTCAGCCACAAACGAGCCTGCAGCTGACGTGGACATTTACCCCTCCATAAATCTTCGTCCGCGAAGCCAAGCCAAAGAAAAAACTCATGATACAATATAATTGGTTACACAGGTTATATATCTCGCCCCAAAAGTTAAATAAATGGGACCCAACAATACCAGATAGATGTTTTCGCTGTAAGAAGGAAACAGGAACAACAATACATGCAATTTGGGCATGTGAGAAAGTGAAAAAGTTTTGGGAATATCTAAATCAGGTATTGAATAAAATCACAAAAAGCAACATACCAAAAAATCCAGAGATTTTTCTTCTAAGTAATACAAGTAAAGAATTAGGCCTCAAACTGGATGAAGCACAAAAAAGATTTATTATGATAGCCTTAGCAGTAGTAAAAAAATGTAAAATGTCAACCTTGAAATCAGAAGAGAGCCTGAGAGTACAGCAATGGTACATAGAAATGAATAAATGTATTCCATTGGAAAAAATAACATATAATTTAAAAAATAAAGTCACATTATTTGAATAAATTTGGGAACCGTACATGGAACACAACAGAGAGGGCCTACCACAGACCTCCACCCCCTAAAATGATAAGAATGAGAAGAAGACGAAATGAACTGCCCCAGTGTGTAAATGTAGATGACACAATTTTCTTGTTTATTTTCATTGTGTGATGATATTGTTTAATGGGTTTATTGTATTGTATATGTTGAACGTTTAGTGGGTTTGGAGGGGGCTGGGAAGAAGGGAGGGAAGGGAGGGGGAAAAGGGGAGAAAATGACACTGTGTATATTCAAGAGGGAAATGTTTGTGTGTAGTTTGGTTAATATGGTTCATAGTGTGAAAAATAAAAATAAAAATTTTAAAATTCAGTGCATGTCTCTGGGCTGTGCTGCTCACAGCTTTTTACAGCACAATCTGGGGAAAGCATTAAGAATTAGTGTAAATTTAATTACTTACAGCTAGACCAGCTACAAATATCCAAAAAATGTTTGTTAGTTGCCTGTTAAAGTGACAATTTAGTGTATTAATTGTATCAGTGGTGTACTTAGAAATTATTACTTGTCTTAATTAATTATGTTTTCTGCCATTTCCTCAGGAATAATGCATACTGAAATATATACATATCAATTTTAAATTTTTTTACAACATTTCCTGTTGTAATCATATGTGTATGTTCAAATGTGTAGTATTCTGCAGGTTGAAAAATGTGTTTTTGTTTCTGAATGTGGTGTGAGAATTCTTTAATATTATTGATGCTAAATCTAACTTTATTACATAAAGTTATTTATTAGATTGAGCAGCATTCCATGCAAGGAGAAACAGCATTAATGATTTAGAACACATTCTTCTCATGAAGTCTTTCGGTTGAAGCAGTAACTCTTCTCTCTCAAGGTGCTGCCAGCTGAACATTTCCATTATTTTCTGACTTTATTTCAGATTTTCAGCATCTGCAGTTTTTAATGTTTGTATCAGTTCACAGCTACTAGGTGCCTGAGAGCATCATAACAAGGTATAGTCTCACCATAGATTTCTGAATTTTTGTGATTAGCTTTTTTTCACTGCTTCACTGGTAATCACAGATTCTGAACTGAGGTTATTTCCATTGTAATGTACTTTTCTGAATAGCCTTCAAAAATTGTTGATCGTTAACTCACTTTATAATCTAATCCTTCTGAGCAATTAAAGACCACACATTGAATGGCCAGAGCCTTAGCCAGGTCTTTGGTAGTTTCAGTTTTTCCAGTACCAGCAGGGCCAGCTGGAGCTCCTCCTAGATCTAACTGCAGAGCTCCCATAAGGCAGAGATAACAACGATCCTAGCAAGACAAAGGTGACTCATTCAGTTATATCTATGCATGCATTACACATCCTGCAAAAAAAAAATGAATAGGGAATGAGTGAAATATTATTTAAATAAAAATGGACTGGGCAATTGTTCAATTGGCTGAGTTTTCAGCAATAAGGATAAACAAATCTTTCACAGTTTTCTAATTTTACCTCTGCTGGCAGTAATTCTCTTATTTAAAGATACTGTTAACTTTTGACCACTTCTCGCTGTCAATACCAAGAAACTGGAGGAAATAAATCATTCACCAAATCACTCCAGTAATATCAGATTATTACAGCATCTAATAGTCTGAGATTCTCTGATCTCAGAAGCTAAGCAGGCTCAGGACTGGTTAGTACTTGGAGGGGAGACTGCCTCAGAACACCATGTGCTGTAGGTTTCTGTAAGGGGTGCTGGACAAAATGGCAGTTCTATGAATTTCATGCATGTTACTTTCTAAATGTAGTATTACAAGACAATAATGGAACCTTTACTTAAACTGATAAATTACTGATTCAAATCACAGCACAAAGTAAAAGGTGTCAAAAATTTTCCAGAATTTCAGATCAACAAGAAAAAATAAACAAAAGTTTCACATCAAAGATTTTTTTAAAAGAAAATCAATCAGCAGATTTAACGTTTTACCCTAAGATTCAACATAATTGTTAATACCAGAAATAATGACAGAAAGAGGATTTTTTTTTTAAAACAGTTGAAACATCCAGCAATTAATATTTCTATTGTAAACTCTCTATTTTAAAAGTCAGAATATACTTACAGTAAGTGGTGTAATGACCAGACGAGGGGATGCTCCAAGATATTCATAGCCATATGTGTAGTTAGATAAGGCCATCATAGCTACACAGTTGTCAGCATCAAGATCCCAGTAATAGCGCAACTGTCTCTGCCACTCAAAGTTATTTACATTATCCACCTACCCACATGAATCAATGAACAATATTTACATAAAATGAGCCCTGTTTAAAAAAGTTATTTTCATATTACTATATTGAAATTACTATACAAATACAAGCCACTGCCTTTTTTAACTGTTTTGGTTAACATTTTCAAATTACATTAATGTAAAATCAATATGTGATAGTACTATTAATTGGTTAATAACCCACAATAATTGATTTCATTAGGTTCATATTCACAATGATGGTCAGTAAAATATGCCTACCAAATACTTTACCCATGATTTAACACCACCAGTGCAGACTTTACCATGCCTGTACTCTTACAGAGAATTAATGGCTTCTCTTCACCCATTTATCCACAGCTTTCATTGTGCCATTTTTATATCTACTCTTCCAAATCTAATCTTCCTCTAATTATTCCATTATTCCTTAAATCTTCTAGTTTTTTAAAAAAAACTTTATTTAATTTATTCCAACTTGGAGTGTGTTATGTAAGTTATATTTCTGTCATTCCTATTACTATTACAGTTGGATCTGGCACATATTTAAAATTAATCAAACTAGATTACGTTTATTTCCATTTCTTGTAAATGGCTAACTCTTAATCCAACACTTTAGACTTTTTCAAAAAACCAAATACCGTATATCCTGGATTTTGCATTGATCACTAATGTTCCAATCTAATTCGTGGAATTTGAATTGCAAAATTTCTTCGAGCAACAATGGTAAATCACCTTTTATGTTGGGTATGCAATAGAAAACAGTTTTGCACCCATTCTAAAATTGCACCACAACATTTTTCCTCATCCAAACATTCTTGGAATGTTTTCTAACATATTTTTAACTTTTGTTACTCTGACAAAGCATTTTAATTAACCTCACCTTTCCCTTTATTTTTTTCTGTGTATTTAATAAAATAATCAATTAAAATAAGATTTACCTTGAAATTATTCAGAGTATATAAGATGGTACATTAAACCAGCATTATTTGAGAACCTGACTAATTTTGTGCAAGGAACAATATACTGTAACTATAATTACATAAGAAACATGATTAGTAGCAGGCCAAATTACCCCTTGATCCCACTCCACCACTGAATAAGATTGTAATAAGATTGTAGCTGAGAGGAGAGAAATTTGTCATCTCTCTCAGTTCAACAACCTCTATTTCACCATAGGTTAAGCCTGACCTGGATTTTACTCAGGTCAGTAAAGTTCACTTTGTGTTTCTCTTTCTCTCTGCATGGCCTAATCTGCTTCATATTCCTACTCCTCTGCATTATTCTAACTTTTTAATTCCTTTGTTCACGTTATCTCTGTCTAACCAAATTTATTAACCAATCATCCTGGTTACTTCATCAATAAAGCCAGTTCACTCCTTCATCAATAGCTTATCAACTTTGCAATCTTAACCTGATCCCATCAAAGGTATTCCCTTTGTCTTACCCATCATTCCCCTCCCACACTGTAACTTAAAACTAATATTTTCTCTATTCCTTAGTCCCAATGAAGGGTCTTTGACCCAAACATTAACCTGATCTCTTTCTACAGAGGGTGCCTGGCCTGCTGACCACTTTTTTCTGTTTTTATTTCAGATTGCTATCATCTGCAGATATTTCATCATTGAGTTAACTTATTCAATAGTTTCTGTAAAATAACTTCTTCATCCTATTGATCAACATATTGTCCAATGCAATCTATCTATCCTTAAATAGGAGGACCAGAACTATACAATGAAGTCCAGTCACCAAGTTGCCAACATGTTAAGGAGGTCAATCCACAGGACCATAAGAGCAGCAGAGAGGATTACTGTGGTCTCTCTATACCAACCTCTCCTCGTTGATGAGATCTACTGGGATCATTGTCAGAAGAGGGTGCAAACAGCATCTTTCAGCTACTCCCAACAGAAAAGAAATTTAGGAGTATCAGAGACAGTACGACTAGGCTGAAAAACAGCTTCCTCCCATAGGCAGCAGGACTGAATGACTGAATGAACTGCTCATACTAACCCTCCGAGACTCTACTATTTATTAAACAATATTTATTTTTATATACGTACTGCATATGTATCATTTGTCTGAATGCGTGTTTGTCTAGTTGTGAATTTGCATGTTTTTGACTGAAGACCAGAGAACGCTATTTCATCAGGTGGTACTTGTACCATAAACTTGAACCTTGCACAATTAGAATATGAGCTCTCTACTTTTCTGCTGCACCTCTCTTGCAAAAAAGCTCACATTTCATTTACCAGGGACAGCTGTACAGAGCAATTAGAAGTCTGCAGTCCCCCTCCATTTGAACAATATTCTGCTTTTCTATTCTTTTTACTAATGTCAACAAAATCTGATTTTCCCACACTGCCAAATTTTTGCTCTCACTTATCGATGTTCTTTTTGTTCACACCCCAAATCATTATGCTTCACAGAGCAGACTGGCAGACAACAATCTCACACAAGGCCCTTTCTTCTGCCAGTTCCACCATTTTCATGACCAATGAAAAGTCAATAATGTGCCGCTGTACCACTTTTAAGCACCAGGTGTAGATCATAACAACAAATCTTTTTGGGAGTTCAAAATACCTTTTCTTTAACTAGTTCAGTAACAATGTCTCTTGCGTGAACATCAATGGTAATAAGAGCAGTCACAATGCTCCGGTGAAGAGTTAAGAGCTTGCTTCGAACCAATGTAGCCAGAGCATTTAGTCTCTGCAAAGAGAAATAACACACTTACCAGATTTGAGCAAAAGCATTTTATATTGCTGCAACATTGGGGATACCCTTTTTCCGATCATAATCAGAACAAAATAGATTCATAATAATATATGCATGCCAAGATACCCAAACAAAATCTAAAATGCCAAATTTAAAAAATATAGTGGTGTTATGACTGCAAACAATAAAAGGATTCTTTGAATTTATTCGTTTTCAAACATATTTTTAGTATTAAGCAGCAATTCCAATTTCCATTAACGTTTCAAAGCCTCTGAATTTGAACGTATTATAACAAAAGAAGTTAAAAGTTTAATTTTTCATAAATAGATCTTTGCCCAAAGACGTACGGGATGGGTAGGTTAATTGGTCACGTACGTATATTTGGCTGGCACAGGCTTGTGTGCCAGAGGGGCTTACTCTAAATTTACTATTAAAATTAAGTATCAAGCAGATAGACCCTGTGCTGACTAAAATGAAAATTAAAGCTCGATCAAGGTTACCTCAAAGTTGGTCTTTTCAAACTCAGTCATGACTGTAATATGATCATGGTCATTGCCCTCTAAACAACGGTGCAAATCACGACACCACATTAGCTGTGAAATGGTCAATATAACCTGCATGACGGAAACCACATTAAAGGACATCGAGTTAAATGAGAAAATCTGAGATCTGTGGTCTAATGGCATACACAAATTGCTGAAGAAACTCAGTGGTCACACGACATCCACAAAAAGAAAAAGGAAACTAACATTTCGGGAATGCAAAAGTTGGGACCCCATGATTCAGCTCTACAAGGTGTTGGTGAGACCACACTGACAGTATTTTGTGCAGTTCTGGTCACCCATCTATAAGATGGTCTGAAATGGAGATTCACCAGGATGCTTCCAAAACTGGAGCAGTTGAGTTTTTGGAAGAGATTGAATAGGCAGAAAATTTATCCCCTTGAGTGAAGGCTGATGGGTAATCTTATAGAGGTTTATAAAATCATGAGGGGAATGGATAAAGTGAATGCTCATAGTCTTTTCCCCATGAAAGATCATTCTAGATCTGGAGGCATAGGCTTAAGATTAGAGAGGAAAGATTTAAATGAGACCTGAAAAGCAATTTTATCACTCAAGGTGGATCACATCTGGAATGAGCTGCCAAGGAAACTGAAGAAGCAATAATAACATTCAAGACAGGGAGTCAGAGGGTTATGGACCAAATTCAGTCAAATTAAATTTGCGCTGAAGCCAACTTGGTTAACATGGACTTGTTGGGCTGAATGGCCTATTCCATGATGTAGAACTCCATACTCTAGTACAAGTGTATATCGGTTAGCACATCATAAGACCCAAAGCATCATTTAAACAAGCATCATTGCAGATGTTACTCAGTGTTGTCTGAAAAGATCAGTTCTCTTCTCAAAAAAACTTTGCGTATTTCCAAAATGATCACCTTCTAAGTTTGAATACATATTTAAAATTCTGCATTTACTGATTTTTGGAAGTTATATAAATGAAAACAAAAGCAATGAATACTGTGCTTTATCTTTATAAAACTCATAAAAAGAATTTTCCTGCCATTTTCCTCATTGGCAGCTGTGAAACTTTACACAGTGGACACAGGGCCTAAATATTGAAAGGTATGATGTAATGTGACATGTGGTAAATGGCCACTTGGACAAAATATTAGGGGCATTTCCACAAGGTCATTTATTAGCATGAGCCACCTCCTTCCAAAAAAGAAAGGCAAAAAGAAGTTTATATATACATATATATATCTATATATAGATATATATACACACACACCTGAGACGGATGTCCAGATACCACCCATTCCACTCTGGGCAAAGTTTGATAATCAGCGATTGCAGCTTTGCACAAACGACGGAGTGATGAGAACATAGCTTCCTCCACCTTTCCAAGCCAATCTTCTACATTGCCTCGAGACTTAAGTCCTTTTCCCAAACTGACCTGCAGGGCAGAAAAATAAAGAAACTATTTTGGACAATCGCTTATCATGTTAGCATAACACATCAGCCAAAATATTTACCAAAAAACTTCTAAATTAAAGATCATATAAACAGTATGGAAACAGGCCATCTCAGCCCCTCTAGTCCTCACCAATTTAAGTGAACTCCACTAGTCCTACCTATCTGCTCCCTGCCCATAACCTTCCAATCCCGTCATATCCATGTGCTCACCTAACCTTCTCTTAAATAACAAAATTGACCCTGCTACAATCATCTCTTCCAGAAGGTCATTTCACTCCATTACCACTCTCTGAGTGAAGAAGCTTCCTCTGATGTTACCTCTAAAGTTTTGCCCTTAACCCTTAACTATGACCCCTTGTTCCAATCTCACCTACCCTCAAGGGGAAAAGTCTATTCACATTGACTCTGTCTATCCCCCTCATTATTTTATATACCTCTATCAAATCACTTCTCAACCTTCTACATTCCAAAGAATAAAGACCCAGTCTACTCAATCTTTATATGCATTCTAGATACCGCAATCCAGACAACATTTTAGTAAATCTTCTCTGCACCCTCTCTAACTTATTGATATACTTCCTATAATTTGGGGACCAGAACTGCACACAATATTCCAAACTTGGCCTCACCAATGCCTTGAACAGTCTTAACATCACCTCCCAGCTGCTGTATTCTATGCTTTGATTTAAAAAGGCCAGCATACCAAAAGCCTTCTTCACCACCCTATCTATATGAGATTCCACTTTCAAAGAATGATGAACTGTAATTCCAAGATCTCTCTGTTCCTCTGCATTCCTCAACGCCCTCCCCTTCACTGCATATGTCCTGTTTTGATTATTCTTTCCAAAATGAAGCACTTCACACTTATTGACATTAAGCTCCTTTCAGCCCACTTTTCTAAGCAGTCCAAATCCTTCTGCAGTCCTCAAAAACCATCCTCACTATTCACAACTCCCCCTATTTTTGTATCATCCTCATATTTCCTCTCCCAATTTACCACTCCATCATCCAAATCATTAATGTAAATGACGAACAACAAGGGACCCAACACCGATCCCTGAGGCACATCACTCATCTCTGCCCTCCATCCTGATAGACAGTTATCCACCATTTTAAATACATCATTTTAAATCATTCTTTTCAATGGCTTTATTTATTCTTGCTCTTATGTTTTGACACTCCTTATATCTTGACTCCATTTTAAACCACCCATGATATTCAAAAATCCCCTGAAGAGAGGACACCTAAGCATTAGCCTTTGTAAAATGTTAAACCATCATTCACATGTCCAATTTGTCACATCTCTATTTCTTCCTGGCAACATGAATGAGACTGAAAAGTATCCAGGTGTGCAATATCACACTTTATCATATAGAAGCAACATAAGACATATTCTGAATAAAAACTCACATTTTCATTAAACCCAATGAATAAAATGTCACTTAATTTGCCAATTAAAACCAATGAAAATGTCCTTACTTTTTCTCCTTCAGGAGAGATCATAGCCAAGATATCATTGGTATACAGCTTCTCAGTTTCTCCCTCAGTTGTTCTTTCCTCACCCTGGGGCGCTAGAGCAAACTCCAACCTTGAAATTGCATCAAAGCATTTGCGCAGATGTGGCTGGACAGCCTGTGGGTTGCGCGTCTGTGCTAGAATCTCCAGTAGCTCATCGTTAGACAGAAAGTAAAATCTATGACCCAGATTCAAACATAACATTATTATCTACTAATTCCCTTGGTCCAATATCAAAAGCATACTTTGTAAAAAGAGTTTTTCAAAACAATTGGTTAAACGGATACAATGCACATGCATTCACAGTTGAGGGATGGTGACAGATAATTATTTATAGCTTGAATATATATGTGAGACATTTTTAAAAATAACATATGTATAGGCTTGACTTCATTAATAATAAAAAAAGTAACTGGCCTGAAAAACCTGAATGTGATTAAAACTTCTTTGTCTAGCAATTTTAGGCAATCACTAAAAGTGCAATACTTAGGTGAAAATCTGTAGACTTGGAACTGAAAAGGAAAAGAAAATGGATACTAACAAGAATAAATCAAAGATGCAAGTCTTGAAGATATTTTTGAAGGAAGAGGAAAAGACAAAACCAGCAGGAAGCAATACTGTGAAACAGCTACTAACATGAGTTTCATGGGAAAGACGTTTTCAGATGAAGCGAAAGAGATGATGGTCGAGCATAAGTCTAGGAATTATCTCATTTAGTCTTCATCAGCAGTGTGCATGGTCAATGATTCCAAAATAATTGTGGTTGAATACTGCAAAACATGAATTGTACAGGTTGGCCCACCCCTGATACTGTAACTCCTCTCCCTCAGGATTCATAATAAAGAAAGTACCGCCCAATCCCCCCTCTCAGTACTGCCTTGGAATCAGGCCAACAGCATACAAGAAATATCTGTAAGTTTATAATGATTAAAGCCTCTTAATCTCGACATCTGGTCTATCGGGTCCAATTGATAGCGCTACAATTTAATATCTATACTTTCATGCCATGGACAAGGATATTCGAGTGGAGAAACTGGACACTGGTCCCAAGGATCCAGAGGCCTCTGTAAAATTCAACCAGTGGCTGCACTACCTGAATGCCTTTATGTGGAGGCACGACATTTAGGAAGTCGATAGGAGAAACCTGCTGTTTGCACAGGTCGGCCACCGTGTTTTCCAGATGATCAGGGACTGTAACACTTACTCAATCACCATGGGGCTCCTGCAAGAGCAGTACCGGGCCCCAAAGAACGTAATCTACTCCAGATACCTCCCGGAATTGGGCCAACAGCATGTAATGGATGTCTGTAAGTTTATGCTGATAAAAGCCTGTTAATCTCAACTTCTTGTCTGTCAGATCTAATTGATAGAACTACAATAACATCCACAGACAATGATATGGATGGGACAGCTGATCTTTGACAACAAAGATCGATGGTTGACTGAACTGTTGTACTATCTTTCTGCCATTCTGTCAGAAATATCTGAAGTGTCTTCCTGAATGATTCACTGACATTTTGAGCAGTTTGAGCCAATGATCTCCACAATTTGGTGATCTACATATTTTTTAAAGAGGCTTTGAGCACATTCTTGAAAATTTTCATTTGTCATCCTGTATACCATTTGACGTGCCAAAACTCACAAAGCTCAGAAGACAACAATTTTTTTGGAAGTTGCGTGTATAATGTGCACCACCTATTGGTACTAGGTGAATGAGATTAGAATCTCAATATTCTCACTTGGGAGAGATATTGACATTTATTTTCCCCTTCAGATTTGGATGACCCTGGGAATTTCTCCAGTGCTTTAATGTACCAACTGTAAGTTATTTATGTGTCTGCCAAATATTGCATGGTGGAATCATATGACTAGTTTTGAGATCTTGATCTACAAACACATTTTCCAGCAGTCGAACTAAAGTTGTATTCACATCGGCAGGATTTCAGTATTGATCTCTGCCCTTTCTGTTTAATGATTCCTAAGTAAAATTTATAAGGTCATGCAAGCACCTTTTAAATACACCCATTATCGTCTTGCTGACCAAGCAGAGACTGTTGCAGGATTTCGCATTGAACAGGAAAAAGTGTAGAACTTGATTAAAGAGTAAGCCATTAAGGATAGGGGAAGATGAAGCAAAATAAGCAGAGATCAGCAACTCTCAAGCAGAGTAAGAATAATGGAAAAAATAAATTATTATATCACTTCCTGCTTGGACATAATGAATTATAAAAAATAAGGTACTCCATAGAGGAAATTTTGAAAAAAAGTTCATTCTTATTTCTCCCAGAAGAACAAATGTTGTACTTCTGCCAGAGATCAATTACAATATAATCCACTGGTAAAAGAAGGAAGCAAACCTGGGGAAGATCACTCGTTTAGATTCAAGGTAGGCCTCCAGACACTTTAGTATTTGGTCTAATAATGCATTATTATTCTGGAAAGCTTCCAAAACACCTATCATAGAAACAGAAATGACACAATAACATTTAGCATGATAAATATCTTTAAAATTAAGAAACCAAAATGGAAACCAGAAGCTTCTGGGATCACTTGAGCATATCGAACAGCATCAGTGGAGAGCACAGACTTGCATTCTCTCTGCATGCTATCTAACCAAATAAAATTCCATTACAGATCATTACAATATGTTTCCCTTTTTCACTCTAAAATAATAGATACTCAGTGCTTTCTTTCCTAATATTGGAGTCTAGGATACTTCTGTCAGCAATGTTGATCATCTGCATCCAGATTCTTTACTTTAATCATTCTTTCTCTTGTTCTCGCTTAGATAATGACTAACTTACTCATTCTTTGTCTGTCACTCAATAGTTCATCATTTATGTTCAACTATTCCCACACTTATCCATCTTATTCAGTCACACACTTAGCTATTCCCTCAATGACACTCAAGTTCATGCATTTAATCATTCTCTTGTACTCATTCACTCAATTAGTTTCATCCACCCCATCTTTCTTCAGAGGATACAGAAAACTAGATTCCAAACCAAAAAATGGAAAGACTGTACACCTCAAGTTGATTTTCCCCTTTATTGTCCTCTCTCAGAGATAATGAAGACAGGTGATGATAATTACAATGACTAATACCATTTTGGTTTGGCCACATTACTGCAGACTTATTTGCCTGTTAAATATAATGGAAATACTCTTGGAAACAGAAGTGCGAGCTCCCTAATAAAATTGTCAAATAGCCAAAAAAAATTAGGCAAGTTATAAAAATAATTCAACACAATTGGTGTTAAGAACTAAGAATAAATTAATTGCTTGTTCTTCAACCACATTCTTGAAGAGCTACAACATGATTCCAAAGTTAAAGTATCATATTTTGAAATACAATAATGTAAATAAATCAGGGAATTGTTAGTTTTGAATAATCTGACAAAATATTATTTACAGGTCAGAATATAGAACAACCCAAGTCAAATGAATTGATTGCAAGTCTCAAATCTATCAAAATATAATTAGAATCTTTCAGACATCTGCCATAATTTTTTTTTTAAAAGGTGAGGGAGGGAAGATAAAGTTAAAAAGCAAATAAAACCAGAAAATACTGGAAACACTCAGCAGATCAGACAGCAACATTGAATGATACACATAGGAAACTGCAGCTGCTGGAACCTGAAACAATCTGATGGAGGAACTCAGCAGGTAAAACAGCAACAATGGAATTGTTGATATTTTGAACTGAAACTTTTATTGAGACTGGAGATGTGGAGAAAATAAGCTAGTATAAAGAGGATATGGTGGGATGGGTGGAAAAGGACTCCATGTGGAATTAGTGAACCAGGGAGAGGTGAAGCATGTTTACACAAAATTGCTGGAGAAACTCAACAAGTCACACAGCATTCTTTAGGTAGCAAAGGTAAAAATACATAACCAACATTTTGGCCCTGAGCCTTTCATCAAGGTATGAGCAAAATGCAGGCAAGTGCCAGAACAAAATGGGGGTGGGGGGGGCGCGGGGGCAGAGGTGATGCATGACACACAGTGACAGTAGTTTGGCAGATGCCAGACAAAGAGAAAAAGGGGAAAGAAAAACAAAAGACTTGAGTAGAGGAAGACGAGTCATACAGGGTGAAGTGGATGATTAGAAGACAAAGGCTGCTAAGACGATTGCAATAAATGGAGACCAAATGGAGCCAAAGTGGGGGGGGGGGGGTGAGGGGAGGAAGAGAAAGAATCCAGTGGAGAGATGAAATTGAAGATAAGAGGTGATGAAAATGGGTAAGTGGCTGGGTTGGGGTAAATAGAAAAGAGGACAAAAAGTGGGGCTGGGGTGATGAGAGAAAGAGAGAGAGAGATAGAGAAAGTGGTATGGAAGAAGAGAGAGGATTCATTACCTAACCTGCTGAGTTTCTCAAGCAGGTTGGATTTAGCATGTCATACACTGAAACTTAAACCCTGTTTCACCCTCCACATGGTCTGCATATTTTTTAACTGGATTAATTGCGGATTTCTGTGATTACACTGTTGCTTGTACAACAACAAATGTTTCAGGGCAAACTAAAAAACAGACTGAGCAAATGTCAGTAAGTAGAACCTATATTTCAGTCTTCCGATATATCAGCCTACACAAGAAATGTACACTGTTCTATATACAGGAAAACAGAACCACTTTTTAGGAAAGAGTTAAATATTTTCAGAATCCATGTACCAGGTTGAGTAGCTGCCCTCAGAGCACTGGGTAGGCGATTTACTCTTCTCATGATTTCCTTCCAGGATTTATCCACTTGAGTGAACATCCTGGCCTCCGCAGGCAGCTGACGCTGAATGTCTGGAGCAGAGAAAATACTTTCCAAGTACAACCAGTTTCTCTGACATGTCAACCATTGTTCCTGCAACAAAGTTTAAAAAAAAAACATTGTTGTTTTATTTTAGCAATTTGGCTTATTCCAACAAAATATATATATATATATATATTTTATATCAAATTTAAACTGTATTGCAAAAACAACAAAAGCAAACACACTGTGTGTGTGTATGCACAGGGAGTTATTCTGTTTTGCTACAACTCTATTATAAATGAACTTTTGATTAATCAAGTATTTTATCTCAAATATAAACAATTCAATGGAAAATTTAAACAGTTGGTAGCAACAGATGATGACATATCACTTATAAGGAAAAATAAGAAATCAGTGTTCACAAAATCTCTTCGCTCAAGCCAAGCACAATCAGCTTTGTGGAATACTTACACAAAACATTTACAGCATGACTAGTTTTTGGAAGATGACAATGTTAGAAACAGAAGTACCTTTAAAGAAATTGCTCGAGACAAATATTGAAAACAAAGAACATTTATTAAAACAACAATGCAAAGTTGGGTGCTTCCCCTTACCCTGGGAATACACACATACACTAGGGCTCACCCAACTTTTATACAGTAAATTTCAGTATCAGAATACCCTCCCCCTTACATTCTTCTGCCCCCTGGATGGGTTTGGCAGAGGCAATCCTTCCTGCCTACGTGCAGTTTCAGTATACTTGGAGGACCAGGGGGTATCCTGTCAGTGTCCCTTCATGTTATTGTCCTTATTCACACCTTCCTGATTCTCAGAGCTACAGTCTCTTGGTATGTAGAGTTGGTTCATCCTGTCTAGGGTTGACTAATTTAATATGTATAACTTTGTAAATCTGTGTAAGGTTAACTAATTAGATATGTAGAACTTGGCACTTCTGTCTATCCAGACTACCTCAACTTCCTACATTCTATTGTTCCTTACCGCTCCTTATCTTATTCTTATGGTGGCTCATTGATCTTGTCACAAAGACTAGAAGATTCTTATGTTAATCGTGCTGACTCTGCTTTCCTGCATCCTAATTCCCAAGCTCATCCTGTTTGTACTGGTTACAGCCATTAACTGATGTATGAATTTTAGTTTCCTTCATGTTCATAATTTTAGATCAGTTTTCCCATCTCTCACAACAGTAAGGAAAGATCTTTGTGACTTTTGAATTCTTGGTTGATGCCTCTTCCAAATTTAT
Organism: Narcine bancroftii; assembly: GCF_036971445.1. Classification (NCBI taxonomy): domain Eukaryota; kingdom Metazoa; phylum Chordata; class Chondrichthyes; order Torpediniformes; family Narcinidae; genus Narcine; species Narcine bancroftii. The sequence goes on from NC_091469.1 coordinate 37,376,505, forward strand.
ACCACAAAGCCAGTAATCTTCTGGATGTGACTTTGCTTTGCAGCCTTTGCTTGATTACATTGGGCCATTACATCAATATTAGTCTTATATACATATATACACATATATATATAAATATATATATATATATATATATATATATATTCTTCTTTGGCTTGGCTTCGCAGACGAAGATTTATGGAGGGGGTAAAAGTCCACGTCAGCTGCAGGCTCGTTTGTGGCTGACAAGTCCGATGCGGGACAAGCAGACACGGTTACAGCGGTTGCAGGGGAAAATTGGTTGGTTGGGGTTGGGTGTTGGGTTTTTCCTCCTTTGCCTTTTGTCAGTGAGGTGGGCTCTGCGGTCTTCTTCAAAGGAGGTTGCTGCCCGCCAAACTGTGAGGCGCCAAGATGCACGGTTTGAGGCGTTATCAGCCCACTGGCGGTGGTCAATGTGGTAGGCACCAAGAGATTTCTTTAGGCAGTCCTTGTACCTTTTCTTTGGTGCACCTCTGTCACGGTGGCCAGTGGAGAGCTCGCCATATAACACGATCTTGGGAAGGCGATGGTCCTCCATTCTGGAGACGTGACCCATCCAGCGCAGCTGGATCTTCAGCAGCGTGGACTCGATGCTGTTGACCTCTGCCATCTCGAGTACTTCGACGTTAGGGATGAAAGCGCTCCAATGGATGTTGATATTATATATATATATGTGTGTGTGTGTGTGTGTGTGTGTGTGTGTGTGTGTGTGTGTGTGTGTGTGTGTGTGTGTGTGTGTGTGTGTGTGTGTGTGTGTGTGTGTGTGTATATATATATAAAAAAACTGAAAACTATTTTCCAACAGTGATAACAGTGCAAAATATGATAATATTTGCATTTATCTGTCAATAAACCAACTATAGTTGCTCATTTAAATTCATCTGAGTGGCATTTATAAATGCAATTAAGCGTAGCAATTATAATAAATATCAATTAAGATAAGGTCAATGTGGAGCATGATCTCTTAACTTTTCAATTTATGGAGTTCTTCCTAATTTCTGGTGAAAATGAAAAAGCTGCAGTGATGATTATGTAGAAAGTTTGTTAGCTTGCTGAATCTGCAGTCACATGATTTGTCTGAGAACATTTTGTAATTAGGGGAATAGATTTATATGATGGAAATATGAAAGTCACTAGACAAGACAAAATATGCGTTAATTTTTCAAATGAACTATTTGATTTTAACTTCTGCTTACTCAACTTGTATGAAGTAAGCCTCATAACATGCCTTCAGACATTTAAAAATAAAATACAGAATGATTTCTTTTTTGGTGAACTCAGGAGCTGGTTAGGCATACTTTTACACAGAAATCGAAGGAGAAACCTTCTACCTTCACCAAAGCATGATTGGAGATGGCCATTGTGTCCTCTCCAAACTTCACTGTTTGATACATAAACACACCCTTCTCTCCAACTCCTTCCATCATCATCCAGATCGGTGGAATTTCAACAACTTATTTCCAATTCTATTTATCCTGTCAAGCCAAGAACTATCTGCAAATATTTCTCTATTCTTTGTTGTATTTTTATCTCTGAGGCCCCTGTGAATCTGTTATTGGCTCTTTCATTCTGCATCTAAAATGCTTTTAACCATTTCCACAAATATGCTAATAGCATCAAGCTCCACCTCACCTTCACCTTTCTTGACACCCAACTAAATGGGTGTCAAGAAAGGTGGATGATCAAGAGCCCAAAATTACTCTTAGTGCTGGAGGAGATTGGACATGTTGCAGCAGTAAAGTCTAAAGTTAGTAAATGCATGCCTGTAGGTTTCAGCCACAGATAAGCAACATAAAGGTAATGTTACAGAGGTGGAACTAGATTGATTTAATGATACTGTGCTGAAGTGATTTTGATGTCTATGTTGTAAACTACTTGGATGAATTTCAGACAATTGCAAAGGAAAAGGATAATCAATAATTATAGAATCACATTGTGGTGACCTTTTGTCTTCCATTATTTTGTTTTGGAAAATTTCTGCTCCCGCAGACCTTAATGACTGAAATTCATCCAGGTAGTTAATACAGCTGTCAGTTTTTTTTTAACCCTATCAGCAAATTAACTTTAGACTTTGCTATTGCAACATGTCTAATCTCCTCCAGCCCTAAGAGAAATTTTGGGCTCTTGATCAGCTGCAAATTTTAATTAGTGTACAACTGACAGCCTTGACTGAAATTACCAAAGTTTCAAGCTTTGGTGATTCTTTCCTAAATCTCTCTTGTTCTCTGCCTCTCTTTCTCCCTTTTAGAACCTATTAAAAATTTGGTAGCAAAACTTTTGGTCATCTGCCATAATATATTCATGAGGAGTCAACATACAGGAGGGAGACTGAAAACTTGGCTGAATGGTGCCACAGCAACAACCGTGCACTCAATGATTGTTGACTACAGGAAGGGAAAGCAAGAGGTATACAATTCAGTGATTTTGGGGGGATCAGAGGTAGGGAGGGTGAGAAAATTTAAGTTCTTGGGAGTCACTATCTTGGAGGATCTTTTGTGGACCCTCAGGATCTTTGCTTCCTCAGGAGTTTGTGGAGGTTTGGAATGTGTGGAAGAAAAATTAGTAAAGACAGTTTTAGTGGGTGACAAAGAGTTAAAAGTAAGCTGTGCGCTGCCACTTTAAGTCTATTAATTATTACAAGGACATTCAGTAGTTCAGCTGTGTGCTGTTGAATAAGACAGTAGACCCTCCGGATCCCACCAAAGACTTTGAAATGTTTATTTTCGAATCAACCAATGACAATCGCTTTCCTCCTTATATGGAGGACACTCTCAGAGTTTCAGTGTGACATGTGTCTATTGTTTGTACCTTTGTACAAATTAACCCAGCTGGTCCGTGCTCAGCAGAGCAGCCCCAGTATTTTTATGGGACTGTTCTCCAAGATATCTTGAAAATAAAAGACTCCTGAAGCGACTCCCTGGTGCCTTGGCCGAGTTATTCCGTTATAAAACACCATTTCTCCGCAACAGATACACACCAGAAACTTTGGCAAATTTCTACATATGTGTAGTGGAAAGTGTGCTGACTGGCTGCATCACAGACTGGTATGGGAACACCAATACCTCAGGGCATAAAGCCCTCCAAAAGGTAGTGGGCAAAGCCAGGAGATCCCAGGAAACACCCTCCCCACCATCAGAATGTCGCTGTTGGTGAGCAGGAGGAATCACACCATCTAGCGCATGCTTTGTTCTCGCTGCTACCATCAGGAAAGAGGTGTAGGTGCCACAAGACTCATTCCACCAGGTTCAGGAACAGCTGCTGCCCCTCCACCATCAGACTCCTCAACAACAAAATCAGGAACTCATTTAAGTCTCTTACTTGTGCACTTTATTGATTTTTTTAAAAAATTCTCTCTGTATTGCACAGTTTGTTTACATTTGTTATCTTTTACATTTCTTTATTTGTTTACATATATATGCTGCTGTGTACAGATTTTTGCATTACAAATAAGTGGTAATTCTGCTTTGCCTATGTGATGTCATGTGTAATGGTATGGATTGTATATGCTAATTGGCTCAGGCTGGCCCGCCCCCTGATGATAGTCTTACCTGGACTCTTCCCCTGGGACCCAGGCCATAAAGGTCAGGCCACTTTTCCCTTCCCTGCACTTCCCTAGTTTGGATCCAGGCCAGCTCAAGTCTTTTGTGCAATAAAGCCTATCATTCCCCTCAAGTCTTTGTCATTGCAATTATTGAGGCAACTGATAGTGCCCAACAATTTATTGCACAAAAATTTTAACATCTCCGGTAATGGTGAAGTTGCTGCGCCCCAATTGGCTAGAAGTGGATCTCCAAGTCCCAGGTGCATGGCAGCTGGTCAACTATTTTAACAACTTCCTGGAGTGGTCGATTCAGGCGAAAAGAGGCTAAAGGTCCTACAGACAAGAGTTGGCAAGAGGGCTTTCCAGGCCATCCGAAATGGCACGACCTACTCAGAGGCGATGGCTGAACTACAGGCGCTTTACAAGACAAAGGTCAACGAGATCTACTCCCGTTGCCTCCTGGTGTCTAAAAAGCAGCAACCTGGTGAGTCGGTTGAAGAGTTCATTTGAGCCCTGATCATACTGGGAAAAGACTGTTTGGAGAACCCCACGGTATCTGTGTCAGGGGCCCAGAGCGTGGAAGACCTGGTCCGGGACGCTTGTGTGTCGGGATTGAGGTTGGATTATATCCGACAATGTCTCCTCGAGGAGGATCAACTCCCAATGAAATGGGTGATCCAACTGGCCAGAACTTTAGACTCGGCTCAGCACCACACGGAGTCGATCGCGGGCAGAAGCGGGCCTACCCAGTATGCGCCACCATGAGGGCCACCATCCTGGGAGTCAGCGTCAGGGACAACTGACCCGACTGCAGCTGCAGTAGCACCGGATCATCGAGGTGCAACTTCTGCGACAGTCAAGACACCCACGAGGTCTCTGCCCCATGAAAGGAGCTACCTGCTCGAGCTGCAGGATAAAGGACCACTATCAATGTGTCTGCAGGTCCAGAGCCCCATCTCAGAGCAGCACGGCATGTATGGCCGAGGAGCTTCCGGTTCTGGCTGTGTTGCTCAGTAAGGCGAGTGCCATTTTACCTGCTCCCGCCGCCATCCTTTGTGCAGCAGCAATCCTTACCAGCGACATCACTTTTCCCCCCAATGACGTCACTTCTGCCTTCTTCATCAGCGTTGGCAGCGTGGTCAACATGGAGGCCACCATCTTGGGTTCGGGTCTCCCTACCGATGACAAAGACGATGCACCCATCCTGGCATCGATCAGCTTGGACCAAGCCAGCCCTCACCCAATCACAAACTTCATGATACAGGTCGAGGTGAATGGACACAAATCGAACTGCCTCTTCAATAGTGGCAGTACTGAAAGTTTAATACACCCCGAGGTGGCCTGGAGGCTCTCGATCCCCATTTGGCTGGTGACCGGGTCCATGTCGATGGCAGCGAAAGACCAGCGGACTTGTATCCGCGGGTAGTGTGCGGCGTCTCTGATGGTGGGAGGGAGGAGTGTTATAAAGACTTTTTATTGTTGTTCATGCCCCAACTCTGTGCGCCAATCCTCCTGGGCCTCAACTTGCAGATTCAGTTCAGGAGTGTGCTGATGGCATTTGAGGGCCCCAAACCCCGCTCAGTGTTTATAACCCGCAGCTTACGGACCCCACCCCAATCCAGCACCCAGCTTTCGGCACCGTCCTGCAGCCTCACCACCCTGCAGCCACCCCTCCTTCACTATTTGCAAACCTCACCCTGGACTGTAAACTGATTGCCACGAAGAGTAGGCACTATAGCACGGAAGATATGGTGTTAATCCGGGCTGAGGTTAAGCGACTCTTGGCAGAGGGGATCATAGCTCCTAGCTCCAGCCCCTGGAGGACACAGGTCCTCATGGTCAGAGGGGTGGGAAAGCCCCGGATGGTGATTGATTATAGTCAAACCATCAACCTCTTCACCCAGTTAGATGCGTACACACTATCCCGGATAGCTGACGGTCAATAAGGTCGCACAATACAGAGACTTCTCGACCAATGACCTCAAGTCGGCCTATCATCAACTCCCCTTTCACCTGAGCGGCTGGCTCTACACAGGTTTTGAGACCGATGGCAGACTTTTTCATTTCCTGCGGGAGCTTTTTGGTGTTACTAACAGTGTCTCTCCTTCACAGAAAGTCATGGATTGGATAGTGGAGGAGCACAAGCTGACAGCAATGTTTCTATATCTCAATAATGTCACCATCTGTGGCCACGACCAATGGGACCACGACACAAACCTCGCTAAGTTCATGCGCACTGCCAAGTCTCTCAACTTGACATACAATAAGGACAAGCGTGTGTTCAACACAAATCATCTGGCCCTTCTCCGTTGTGTTGTGGCACTTGGTGTCATTGCCCCGGACCCCGACCGTATGCGACCCCTTATGGAGTTCCCAGCCCCAAACACCCTAAAGGCACTAAAGAGGTGCCTGGGGCTGTTTTCTTATTATGCACAATGGGTGTCCAATTATGCCAATAAAGCCCACCCCCTGATTAAGTCCACAACTTTCCCGTTATCGGTGGAAGTCCAAGCTGCATTCTTCCAGATCCGAGGAGACATCACAAAGGCCACGATGCATGCCATGGACGAGTCCATTCCATTTTAGATGGAGAGCGATGCCTCCGATTTTGCACTGGCCACCACTCTTAACCAGTCAGGCTTGATTAAGAAGGAGGCCCAGACGATCGTTGAGGTGGTGCGCCACTGACACTATTACCTGCCCGGTAAACATTTTACCTTGCTGACAGACCAGAGGGCAATGACCTTCATGTTTAATACTAAACAGCGGGGTAAAATCAAGAATGACAAGATTCTTAGGTGGAGGTCCAGCTCTCTACCTATAATTATGACATCTTGTACCGACCAGGTAAACTCAACAAACCCCCAGATGCCCTATCCCGGGGGGGGGGGGGGGGGGCGGGGGGGGGGGGCATCGTGCACCAGCGTGCATCTTGACCATCTCCAGACCCTCCACAACAGTTTGTGCCACCCTGGAGTCACAAGATTGTACCACTTCATCAGGACTCAAAACCTCCTGTACTCTGTTGAGGACATCCGGTCCACAACCAGACGCTGCCAGATCTGTGCTGAATGTAAGCCGCAGTTCTACCGGCCTGAGAAGGCACACCTCATCAAGGCCACATGCCTCTTTGAACGGCTCATTGTCGATTTCAAGGGCCCCTACCCACTACAAATAGGAACACCTACTTCCTGACGTTGGTGGATAAATTCTCCAGGTTCCACTTTGCTATTCCCTGCTCGGATATGACCTCGGCAACGGTAATCAAGGCGCTGCGCAGTATCTTCACCCTGTTAGGGTACCCTGAGTACATCCACAGCAATTGGGGGACCTCGTTCATGAGTGAGGAACTGCGACAGTACTTCCTGGCCAGGGGCATAGCCACCAGTAGGACAACCAGCTATAACCCCAGGGGTAATGGCCAGGTGAAAAGGGAGAATGCAACCATCTGGAAGGTGGTGCTCCTGGCCCTTAGGTCCAAAAACATGCCGGTGTCCCACAGGCAGGATGTTTTGCCTGAAGCGATTCACGCAATCCGATCGCTCCTGTGCACCGCGACTAATGCCATCCTGCATAAACATCTGTTTGCTTTCCCTTGGAGATTGGCAAATGATGCCTTCATTCCTCCTTGGTTGGCAACCCCGGGGCCAGTCCTGCTACAGAGACACGCGAGGGGCCATAAGACGGATCCACTGGTGGAAACAGTACACCTCATACATGCCAACCCACAATACGTGTTTGTAAGGTACCCCAATAGCCACGAGGACACTGAGCCTATCCGAGACCTGGCGAGGGCCGGCGACCCTGAAGCTGCATTGCCTGCCACAGCCCACCCACGCGGAGCAGACCACCCCAATACTGGAGGCCGAGCCACCCAGCTTTGCCCACCAGGAGTTGGACCTCCGGGAGGCATCAAATCCCCCTAGCTCCAGGGAGACCCCAAATGTCACCCCGACCCAGACTCCTCCCTCCACTGCCCACCCCACCCCGGGACCACTTCCCTTCCCAAACAGCATAGCTCAGATACACCTGCTCTCCAGCGGTCCCACAGAAGGAGGAAGTCACCGGAGCAGCTAAACCTCGGGGAATTTTTTTTCCTCTCTCTTCCCCTCTCATTGTGTAAAAGGTGGGGGGGGGTTCTGTTTAAAAAAAGGGGCGAATGTAATGGTATGGATTGTATATGCTAATTGGCTCAGGCTGGCCCACCACCTGATGACAATCTTACCTGGACACCTCCCCTGGGACCCAGGCCATAAAGGTCGGGTCACCTTTCCCTTCCCTGCCCTTCTATTGTTTGGATCTGGGCCAGATTAAGTTTTTTGTGCAAAAAAGCATATCATTCTCAAGTCTTTGTCATTGCAATTATTGGGACAACTGATAGTGCCCAACATCATGTATGTACCCTGACAATAAATCTGAAATCTGAAAATCTGAATATAATTAAATTTAGTTTGATACCCTTGCTATGAAGACTCTTTCTTTGGCTTGGCTTCGCAGACGAAGATTTATGGAGAGGTAATGTCCACGTCAGCTGCAGGCTCGTTTGTGGCTGACAAGTCCGATGCGGGACAGGCAAACACGGTTGCAGCGGTTGCAAAAGAAAATTGGTTGGTTTTTCCTCCTTTGTCTTTTGACAGTGAGGTGGGCTCTGCGGTCTTCTTCAAAGGAAGTTGCTGCCCGCCGAACTGTGAGGCACCAAGATGCTCGGTTTGAGGCGATATCAGCCCACTGGCGGTGGTCAATGTGGCAGGCACCAAGAGCTTTCTTTAGGCAGTCCTTGTACCTCTTCTTTGGTGCACCTTTGTCTCGGTGGCCAGTGGAGAGCTCGCCATATAACACGATCTTGGGAAGGCGATGGTCCTCTATTCTGGAGACGTGACCTACCCAGCGCAGTTTGATTTTCAACAGCGTGGATTCGATGCTGTCGGCCTCTGCCATCTCGAGTACTTCGATGTTGGAGATGAAGTCGCTCCAATGAATGTTGAGGATGGAGCAGAGACAACGCTGGTGGAAGCGTTCTAGGAGCCGTAGGTGATGACGATAAAGGACCCGTGATTCAGAGCTGAACAGGAGTGTGGGTATGACAACGGCTCTGTATACGCTACATGGTCTTTGCCCTCAGTCAGCTCCAAGAAAAGTGCAGAGAACAAAACAAAGGACTCTACATCACCTTTGTTGACCTCACCAAAGCCTTCGACACCGTAAGTAGGAAAGGGCTTTGGCAAATACTAGAGTGCCTCGGATGCCCCCCAAAGTTCCTCAACATGGTTATCCAACTGCACGAAAACCAACAAGGTCGGGTCAGATACAGCAATGAGCTCTCTGAACCCTTCTCCATTAACAATGGCGTGAAGCAAGGCTGCGTTCTCGCACCAACCCTCTTTTCAATCTTCTTCAGCATGATGCTGAAACAAGCCATGAAAGACCTCAACAATGAAGACGCTGTTTACATTCGGTACCGCACGGATGGCAGTCTCTTCAATCTGAGGCGCCTGCAAGCTCACACCAAGATACAAGAGAAACTTGTCCATGAACTATTCTTTGCAGACGATGCCACTTTAGTTGCCCATTCAGAGCCAGCTCTTCAGCGCTTGACGTCCTGTTTTGCAGAAACTGCCAAAATGTTCGGCCTGGAAGTCAGCCTGAAGAAAACTGAGGTCCTCCATCAGCCAGCTCCCCACCATGACTACCAGCCCCCCCACATTTCCATCGGGCACACAAAACTCAAAACGGTCAACCAGTTTACCTATCTCGGCTGCACCATTTCATCGGATTAAGACTATTTTGTTACAATAAAGATACTTTAGCCATACAAGTTGTTTTTGGAGTGAAGGTCAGATTACTCTGGTTGTACCTGTAGCAAAAGTTCGCAGAATTTTATTTTATTTTTTTAAATGGAGAAATGTCAATTAGTCAATTCAATTCATACAAGATCGATGCAAGAGCAATCATTCACTCAGCCACCATCTCACCACACCCCAGCTATGACAGCAAAAGGAATTTAAGTTGCTCTTCATCAGACATGACCTTACTTTGAATGATGCATATTGTTGAATTAAAAAAGTAAAGGATTTCAAATTCTTTAGACTTTGCAAAAATTATGTAAATAAGTGGGTCCTCCCAAATGTTATGCCTCTGCAAAAATATGACAATGTTGACATAAATTGTCATGGAATCTGTGATATTCTGAAAAGTGAATCATTATTTTAATTCATCCTGTTCACATAATATCTCACTTATCAGGAAGGCACAACAACAACTGTACTTCCTGAGAAGACTGAAGTAGACAAGGCTACCAGCCACCATCCTGTCAACTTTCTACAGAACCTCTATCGAGAGAGTCCTGGCTGGCTGCATCACAGTGTGATATAGTTGCTGTAGAACATTGATCGGCAGCCAACCCACAGGACCATAAGAGCAGCAGAGAGGATTACTGGGGATTCCCTCCCCCCAATGATGTGATCTACTTGGGTCATTGTTTAAAGAGGGCTCGCAAAATAGCTGAGGACTCATACCACCTCGCAGAGAGCATCTTTCAGCTACTCCCATTGGGAAGGAGATACAGGAGTATCAGAACCAAAACTACCAGGCTAAGAGACAGCTTCATCCCTCAGGCAGTGAGACTCCTCAGCGACTGAAATAAACTGCTCATACAAGCCCTCTTCTATTTACTAAACATTTTTTTTTAATATTCTTCTTCTCTTCTTTGGCTTGGCTTCGTGGACAAAGATTTATGGAGGGGTAAATGTCCACGTCAGCTGCAGGCTCGTTTGTGGCTGACAAGTCCGATGCGGGACAGGCAGACACGGTTGCAGTGGTTGCAGGGGAAAATTGGTTGGTTGGGGTTGGGTGTTGGGTTTTTCCTCCTTTGTCTTTTGTCAGTGAGGTGGGCTCTGCGGTCTTCTTCAAAGGAGGTTGCTGCCCGCCGAACTGTGAGGCACCAAGATGCACAGTTTGAGGCGATATCAGCCCACTGGCGGTGGTCAATGTGGCAGGCACTAAGAGATTGCTTTAGGCGGACCTTGCACCTCTTCTTTGGTGCACCTCTGTCACGGTGGCCAGTGGAAAGTTCGCCATATAACACGATCTTGGGAAGGTGATGGTCCTCCATTCTGGAGACGTGACCTACCCAGCGCAGTTGGATCTTCAGCAGCGTGGATTCGATGCTGTCGGCCTCTGCCATCTTGAGTACTTCGATGTTAGGGATGAAGTCGCTCCAATGAATGTTGAGGATGGAGCGGAGACAACGCTGGAGGAAGCGTTCTAGGAGACGTAGGTGATGCCGGAAGAGGACCCATGATTCGGAGCCGAACAGGAGTGTGGGTATGACAACGGCTCTGTATACGCTAATCTTTGTAAGGTTTTTCAGTTGGTTGTTTTTCCAGACTCTTTTGTGTAGTCTTCCAAAGGCGCTATTTGCCTTGGCGGATCTGTTGTCTATCTCGTTGTCGATCCTTGCATCCGATGAAATGGTGCAGCCGAGATAGGTAAACTGGTTGACCGTTTTGAGTTTCTTGTGCCCGATGGAGATGTGGGGGGGCTGGTAGTCATGGTGGGGAGCTGGCTGATGGAGGACCTCAGTTTTCTTCAGACCGACTTCCAGGCCAAACATTTTGGCAGTTTCTGCAAAACAGGACGTCAAGCGCTGAAGAGCTGGCTCTGAATGGACAACTAAAGCGGCATCGTCTGCAAAGAGTAGTTCACAGACAAGTTGCTCTTGTGTCTTGGTGTGAGCTTGCAAGCGCCTCAGATTGAAGAGACTGCCATCCGTGTGGTACCAGATGTAAACAGCGTCTTCATTGTTGAGGTCTTTCATGGCTTGGTTCAGCATCATGCTGAAGAAGATTGAAAAGAGGGTTGGTGCGAGAACGCAGCCTTGCTTCACGCCATTGTTAATGGAGAAGGGTTCAGAGAGCTCATTGCTGTATCTGACCCAACCTTGTTGGTTTTTGTGCAGTTGGAAAACCATGTTGAGGAACTTTGGGGGGCATTCGAGGCATTCTAGTATTTGCCAAAGCCCTTTCCTGCTCACAGTGTCGAAGGCTTTGGTGAGGTCAACAAAGGTGATGTAGAGTCCTTTGTTTTGTTCTCTGCACTTTTCTTGGAGCTATCTGAGGGCAAAGACCATGTCAGTAGTTCCTCTGTTTGCGCGAAAGCCGCACTGTGATTCTGGGAAAACATTCTCGGCGACACTAGGTATTATTCTATTTAGGAGAATCCTAGTGAAGATTTTGCTTGCAATGGAGAGCAGCGTGATTCCCCTGTAGTTTGAGCAGTCTAATTTCTCGCCTTTGTTTTTGTACAGGGTAATGATGATGGCATCACGAAGGTCCTGAGGCAGCTTTCCTTGGTCCCAGCAGAGCTTGAAAAACTCATGCAGTTTGGCATGCACAGTTTTGCCGCCAGCCTTCCAGACCTCTGGGGGGGATTCCATCCATACCTGCTGCTTTGCCACTTTTCAGTTGTTCAATTGCCTTATATGTCTCTTCCCGGGTGAGGACCACAGGAGTATCAGAACCAGAACTACCAGGCTGAGAGACAGCTTCATCCCTCAGGCAGTGAGACTCCTGAGCGACTGAAATAAACTGCTCATACAAGCCCTCTTCTATTTATTAAACATTTTTTTTAAATATATGTGATATCTAAATATATATATATATAAATATATAAAAATATATATATATAAAAATATATATATATAAAAATATATATATATAAATATATATATATAAATATATAAAAATATATATATATAAAAATATATATATATAAATATATATATATAAATATATATATATAAATATATATATATATAAATATATATAAATATATATATATATATATAAATATATATATATATAAATATATATATATATATATATATATATAAATATATATATATATAAATATATATATATATATAAATATATATATTTATAATATATATATATATAAAATATATATATATATATATAAAAAATATATATATATAAAAATATATATATAAATATATATATGTGTGTGTGTGTGTGTGTGTGTGTGTGTGTGTGTGTGTGTGTGTATACTGCATATGTATCATTTGTCTGTGTGAGTTTAAGTTTGGATGTGAGTTCGCATGTTTTTGCACAGGCGACCAGAGAACACTGTTTCGTTAGGTTGTATTTGTACAATCGGATAATAATAAACTTACGTCTCATCATGAGTAATTTAAAGGGTTTCATCAACAATTTAACGTGCAACTAAGCATTTTGCAACACTAAATTTTTTTTTAAAGTATAGAATTTTTTACTACTTTGCAAACTGATTACTATTGGCCAATTTTTAATCATATACATGATATTCAAGTATAACAAAGCAGCTATTTGGAAAATAGTAAAATCTTTCTTGAAGTTATGACAATTACCCTCATGACAAATTCACAATATACTGGCAATCAAAGTTTAGATGTAAACTCCCATTTCCTGGAGTTTCACAGCCATAGATCTGTACACTTGATCCCTCCCTTAAATGTGTGTGCATAATAACACTTGTCCATGTCATCCCAGGCAACATCCTGTCTGTGCATATTCTCATACAGTCAGCAGAAAGGAGGAGGCTCCTCTGCTTCCCAATAAAAGAAGTAAAACTCACCAATGTTTCATTGAAGAGTGAAAGAAGTCTTTGCCACTCATCAACACGGGTTTTAATAGGTCCAACATAACGTGATGAGGCTATGGTTGATACATTGATAATGCTGTCATCTACCAAAGCCTGTAAATAAATATTTTATAGGATTTAATCAATTAGAATCAAATTGAATTGAGAGTGCTCACAATAATTAAACTTTAACCATGAAATATGTATTTCCAGCCATCAGTTTTTGATTAAATTTTTCAATTTGAACAGAATTGAACATTACGTTTGTTAAATTTCTCATGTCTTTATCGCTACTTTGTACTTCTAAATTTTGGTTAAATCATATAGATTTTTTCAGGGTATCTTATTAGAATCTTTTTATTCTTTTATCATACAGCTGATAATATTCTTAACAATGATAAGTAGCTGATGCAGATGCCAAATCTTAGGAAGATAAACAAGAAGAAAAATACGAGTTTTAAAAGGATCATTTTAATGAGATGAAATGAAAAATTTTACCCTTGTCATATTTCGCTCATATGCATTTTAGTTGGAGATTTTGTGTAATCATTAATTTGTTTGTAAATCACATAATAGGGTTTTAAGCAGATGCCCTTCAATCCATGGTAAACAATCTTTCTACATCTACTCTGTCCATGCCTTTCAACATTCGAAAGTTTCAATGAGATTCCCCCTTGACAGCACATACCCTAGTACAAATGCTCTTGACACCATATCGTACAGCACAGAAATGAGCCCTTCTAGTCCATGCCAAACTATTATTCTCTCCAGTCCCACTGAATTGCACTCCATTCCCCTCCCATCCATGTACCTGTCCAAATTCTTCTTAAAAATTCAAATTGAGTCTGCATTCACCATTTCAGCTGGCAGCTCATTCCACACTCCCACCACTCTCTGTGTGAAGAAGATACCCCTAATGTTCCCCCTAAATGTTTCCCCTTCCACCTTTAACCCATGTCCTCTGGTTTGTATCTCTCCTACCCTCAGTGGAAAAAGCCTACCAACATTTACTCTGTCTAGTCTTCTCATAATTTTAAATAGCTCTTTCAAATCTCTCCTCATTCTTCTACGCTCCAAAGTATAAAGATGTAACCTGTTTAATCTTTCCCTGTAACTCAGTTCCTGAAATCCGGGCAACATCCTAGTAAATCTTCTTTGCACTCTTCCTATCTTATTGATATCTTTCCTGTAGTTAGGTGATCAAAACTGCACACAATACTCCAAATTTAGCCTCACCAATGTCTTATTCAACTTTGCCATAGCATCCCAACTCCTAAACTCAGTACTTTGACTTATGAAGGCCAATATGCCAAATGCTCTTTTTACGATTTTCTCTACCTATGATGCCACTTTCAGGGAATTTTGTATCTGTATTCCCAGATCCCTCTATTCTACCACACACCTCAGTGTCCTACCATTTACTGTGTATATCTATGTTGGTTTGTCCTTCCAAAATGCAACTCCTCACACTTGTCTGCATTAAATTCCATCTGAAATTTTTCAGCCAATTTTTCCAGCTGGTCCAGATCCTTCTGAAAACATTGAAAGCCTTCCTCACTGTCCAAAACACCTCCAATCTTAGTGTCATCTGCAAATTAGGTGATCCATTTTGCCACATTATAATCCAGATCATTGATATAAATGACAAACAACAATGGTCCCAGTACCATTCCCTGAGGCACATCACTAGTCACAGGCCTCCAGTCTGAGATGCAATCATCCACTACCACACGCTGGTTTCTCCCATGTGGCCAACGTCGAATACAGTTGACTACTTCCCCATGAATACCTAGCATCTGAACCTTTCTGACTAACCTCCCATGTGGGATCTTGTCAAAGGCCTTACTAAAGACCATGTAAATAACATTCACAGACTTTCCTTCATAAACTTTCCTAGTAACCTCCTCAAAAAACTCTATAAGATTGGTTATACATGACCTACCATCCACAAAGCCATGCTGGCTATCCCTAATCAGTCCCTGGCTAATCCAATACTTGTATACCCAATCCCTAAGAGCACATTCTAATAACTTACCTACGACTGACATCAGGCTCACAAGTCTATAATTTCCAGGGTTTCTTTTGGAGGGCAACATGAGCTACCCTCTAATCCTCTGGTACCACTCATGTGGCCAAGGAAATTTTAACTATTTCTGCCAGAGCCCTTGCAACTTCTATACTAGTCTCCCTCAAGGTCCAAGGGAATATCAAGAGGCCCTGGGGATTTATCCACCCTTATTTGCTTTAAAATAGCAAGTATTTTCTCCTGTTTAATCTGTGTAGGTTTCATGACCTCACATTGCTTGTTTTTTTTTTAACTTCCTTAGTCTCTGTGCCAATTTCCTGAGTAAATAATGATACAAAAACCCTTTTTAGATCTTTCCCATCTCTTCAGACTCCATACATAGATGACCACTCTGATCTTCGAAGGGACCAATTCTATCCCTTACTATCCTTTTGCTCTTAATATATGTGTAGAAATCCTTAGGATTTTCCTCCACATTGTCTGCCAAAGCGACCTCGTGTATTCTTTTAGCCTTCCTGATTTCTTTCTTGAGTTTTTCTCGCATTTTTTTTAATACTTCTCAGTTACCTCATTTGCTCCGAGTTGCAAATAACTGCTGTACACCTCTTCTTCTGAACCAGATCCAAATACCCCTTGAAAATCAAGGATCCATATACCTGTTCACTGCATTTTTTGTATAATATGTCACAAACAACATAAAGTTGATTTATTATGACAATTACCCTCATGACAAATTCACAATATACTGGCAATCAAAGTTTAGATGTAAACTCCCATTTCCTGGAGTTTCACAGCCATAGATCTGTACACTTGATCCCTCCCTTAAATGTGTGTGCATAATAACACTTGTCCATGTCATCCCAGGCAACATCCTGTCTGTGCATATTCTCATACAGTCAGCAGAAAGGAGGAGGCTCCTCTGCTTCCCCTTGGGACATAGCCCATCTAGGTAATTCCAGAAGAGATGCTGTGGGTGAGAGGTGACATAGGTTACAGGAGCATTTTTTTTGGCAGCTGAAAACAAAGGGAATATTTATGATGAAATTCACCGAATGATCAGTCTTACCTGAATTTCATCAGTCCCTCCAAGAATGAAAATATCCTTGGCATCACGATGAGGAAGAACAATAAACTCAGTAATTTTCCAGGCATCTTCTACCTAAAAATAGAGCATTTGTACAACACTATCATGTGTGCCCACTTTAAAAGAGTGAATTGACATTGCAACTATCATACTATATAAAATGAAATGCCATTTGTTTATCCATTTACTGCATTAGATTGCAACATCTACATTGCATTAGATTAGTGGATGGAAACATTCATAGTTCCAACTTTGATGATCAGTTGCTCCAGTATGAATTTTCTGACATTATTATTCACTAAAACAGACCTGAAATTTGAAAATATATCTGTAAAGAGATAAGCTTATTGTGCCAAACTGGCCACTTGTAACTTGAGATAGACAAGGTCCAGGCCACAGATTAAATCTAACTTGGTTTAGTCTACCTCAATTATCTTATAAATTTCTGAAGAATTTTTTTTATAACACAGGAGACGATTTAGCCCATTAGATTTGAATTGGCTCTTGGGAACAATTCAGCTCTTTATCCCTTCTCTTTATTTCCCTGTAATTGTGCAATTTATGCTCTCTCACACATGCTTATCAACTCCCCTTTAATTTCTTTTGCCAATAAGCTACACCAAGAACAATTTGCAGTAGCTAATTAGTCTTCCAATATGTCTTGAAGATGTGCAAAGAACAAAATATGATTAGTGCAACATTCATGTACATGGAAGCATAGTCTTGGGCTGAAGGTTTGTTTGAGTTATTGGTTCCTGACGTGACCTAATATACCTTATGTGTAGATACAAAATTATTTTCTGTGATGTTCATAATACACCATTCTTACAGGTCCACATTCTTGTAACTGTCTTCTCTCTTCACCAGAATAAACCTCCCATCATAATACATACTCTCATTACTTCAAGACTTCAATCACGACACCCCATAACACAGCCACAAATGCATCTGAATCTGTGGAATATGTGCTTTCAAGACCAACGTTGGTAAAGAAGGAAAGAAAGGCATATTTTCCCTTCAGAAAAAGTTCAATCCACAATCATTACTATTCTTTTACCAAACCTTAATCAGTGCACCAGAATATTCAAGATGGTCAATAAATTAATTTAGATAGCTCCTGCTGGTTATGGCTGGAGGATCCACTACTCTCATACAACCAAATATGCATGGAAGGATAACATGAACATGTCTATGACATTACATTAAAATTATTTTATTTTAATGATATGCAAATGTATTTTTTTGAAAAATTTATTTTAAATTTTACAAGGAATAGAAAAGAATATAATATAACAAAACATACATGTAACAAAAAAAACCCTTATTCCCCTCATCTCCCACACTCTTACCCCCTATCCCCCCCTACCCCTTACTATCCCTCCCTCCCCCCTGGAGCTTAACATACAGAAAGAAGGTTATTACAAAATACGAATATGTCACATGGGTTGAATTACAATGTAAATAAAAATAATAATTACTTAACATTTAACTTCATATATTTCAAATATGAAGTCCACATATTTTCAAAAAAAGAATAATTATTCCTCAAGTTATATGTAATTTTCTCTAAATACAAACATGATTGAATTTCATTATTCCACCCCTGTATACTTGTCTACACAATTTTTCCAAGTTACCGCCGTACATTTTCTAGCTACTGCCAAACTTAAACGAATAAATGTAAACTGAAATTCATCTAAACTTGTTGTTAATGGATTAATAAGCATAGCCATGGATCCATAAACAAATCTACTTGAAATATATCTCACAAAAATTTAATAACCTTTTCCCAAAATGGTTTAACTTTTGACCATTCCCACACAGCATGTATAAAAGTATCTACCTGATCTCCACATCTAAAACACAAATCAGAATCCATAAAACCATACCTCTTTAACTTTTCCAGAGTTAAATATAACTGATGTAAAAAGTTATAATTAACTAAACTATAATGTACGTCAACTAATTTTGTAACATGATGTAGACATAAATCAGACCATATTTCATCAGGAATAACCATAGCTAACTCCTGTTCCCATTTATCTCTTACTCTTAACACTCCAGATTTCTTCATTTTTGATTGCAATAAAAGATACATCTCTGAAACAAACTCTTTCTTTCCCTTATCCAAAAGCAGCATTTCAAACTTCGATTGCCTTGGTAATATCAAATCTCGACCAAACTTATTAATTAAAAAATCTCTTATTTCATAATAAGCATACAACATGTTGTGATATTCCAAACTTCTCCCTAAGTCCATGAATTGAAATAAATAAACCTGCCTCAAAACAATCTTCAATTAATACCAAACCTTTTAAGTCCAATTCCTTCAAATAAGGATTATGCATTGAAAAAGGAATCAATTGATTTTGATATAGCGGAGTTTTAATTGAACATATTTCTTTTGAATCTATAGACTGATTCCACTTGTTCCATAATTTAAATAAATGAATTAAGACTGGTACTTTATATGTTTGCAAAAATGATAAATTCCACTTATATATAAAATTATGTAATGACTTTTCATGTATCTGATCTATCTCCACATATGCCCACATTGGTGGTTGGTTAATATCAAACAATCTACTAATAAATTTCAATTGTGCTGCCTGATAATAATTTTGAAAATGTGGTCATTGAAGACCTCCCAAGTCATATGACCATGTCAACTTTTGCATCGATACTCTTGATAATTTACCTTTCCATAAAAAGAAATGTACCACCTTATTCAATTCTTTGAAAAATTTCCCTGGTACCAAATATGGAATAGATTGAAACAAATACTGAATACGTGGATAGATATTCATTTTAAACACAGTTTACTCGACCAGTTAACATCAATGGTAAATCTTTCCATCGATTCAAATCAAATTTAATCCTATTTAACAAAGGTAAATAATTTAAACTATACAAATTCTTAAATTCCTTATCAATAAATACCCCTCAGCACAGACCATTTAAAATTAGTAATTTGCCTACAATTGAAATAATCTTCAGATATTGATAATATCTCACTTTTATCCCAATTTACTTTATATCCTGACATCGACCCATAATATTCCAATAATTCTTGTAAGGGTCATGATGAACTCTTCAGTTTCGATAAATATATCAATACATCATTTGCAAATAAGTTGATTTTATACTCATGTTGTCCAATTGTAATACCTTGAATTGTCATATTCTGTCTAATCGCTTGAGCTAAAGGTTCTATTACTTATGCAAACAAGGCTAGTGACAATGGACAACCCTATCCAGTTGATCTACACAAATTAAATGCTTGAGAAATCTGACCATTTGTAACCACGTGTGCAGAAGGGTCCTTACATAACCTATAAAAAATGGCCCAAACTTAAATCTTTCTAACACTTTAAATAAAAATTTCCACTCTACACAATCAAAAGTGAAGATGGATTTATGATGGAATTTCATAAGGAATTTCATGATTTGTTGCTTCCAGTATATATGGAGGTTTTGAGGCAGGCCACGGATACTGGATTATTTCCTGGATCATTCTCGAAAGCATTGATAACAGTAATACCAAAGAAAGAAAGAAAGTTGGTTCTTATATGCCTATATTTTTACTTCATATGGATTATAAGATTGTAGCAAAAGTTTTGGCTAATAGATTGGCAAATTATTTTACCGAAATTAGTACATGGAGATCAAACAAGATTTTTTTTAAATAGATATTCAGTTGATAATATTATTAAATTAATTACAATAATTAATGACAGCAAGTTAATCAACCAATGATATTAGCATTGGATTATGAGAAAGATATGTAAATTTTTTAAATAAATTTTAATCAGTATTTTTTTAATTATTTCCATTAATGTTTATATTTTTAAGATCTCTAAACATCAGAGACATTTAAAAATTATGAAGAAAAGCTCACAGATTTTGACAGGAGACAACATATCTCATCAGCTTCTCAGAGAAGTGCAGAAGTGTCCTGGAGCCAAGGTTTAATCAATACTATGCCTGAGGCAAGTGTGTCACAGCAGACTTGCAATGCTTTATCATGAGACTGCATCTCTGCATCCAATCTGAGCAAGCATGGCAAGGGGACCACAGATATCAAGTCCAGACAGTGGACAGGGGGCAGCACAAAGTGGCCTGTATGTTGCATTAAGGGAAAACTGAAATATAACGGCTCAGCTAACTCATATTGTTACTGAGCTCAGCATTAAGATAGAGGACAGCAAGTGGTCCAATAGAAAAGGTATTGACACAGTTTCTTGGATTGTTCAGGTTTGAGCATTAAACTTCAGGATGAATGCAGTGTCCTTAAAGGCAGGCTCACTGGAGTGCTATCAGAGGGTCAAAATTCAAGATAAATAAAAGACAACAATTTCCCCATATTCTCTTTGGTACCCCTGTAGTGTAATTTATAGGGAAATCTCTTCAAGATGTTTAAAATCTCATGATAAGAATGCTGGGTAAGTTCAAAGCTGAAGCAGTTCCAGCCTACATTTAGTTTCCATAACATAAATAGCTTCCTACAGATTTTTTTTTTAAATCACATAACCTTTTCCAGAGGGTGAATCAGCCTTTGAACATGGAACAAGCCCTTCAGCCCACTTGTCTGTGCTGAACAGGATGTCCAAATCATTGAAATGTTTGAACCTGATAAATATCTCTCCACTCCCTCCACTTTTCCACAAAAACCCCATCTTAATCTTGTCCTCACTTTAAGAAGAATGATCACTATTCTCAAAATGTTCCTCCACTGAAGTTCTGATCACTTGGCCAGGCTGATTTTCCAATGGAAGATCTTTTGTGAGAAGAGAAACTTTGCAAAGCCAGTTGCAAATATCCATTTTGCCTGTATGGTTATGTTTTTATCTACCATTCTCTACACATTATCCTTCTTTTTCACAATTTATATTCCAGTTCTTTGTCATCGGCAAACATGGATTATTCTTTCACTATTTCACCATCAACCAGGCCAGAAATACTTATATTCCTATCTCAGCACTAACAAACTCAAAGAACAATTTTAAAAATTGAAAAATATAATCAAACTAAGGAAATATATCATCATATTTTCATAAAACCAATAGCCCATTTATTTGAAACGGTAACTAAAAGGGCAGCATATTTAGTATAGCGGTTAGCACAATGCTACGAGAGTCAGCAACCAAGGTTCAAATCCGGTAAACTTTGTCCGGACTTTATACATACTCCCCTGGGTCTACAATGCTCCTGTTTCCTCCAACATTCCAAAGAGGTATAAGGTTAGTGGGTTAATTGATCACATGGATGTATTTGGGCAGCGTAGAATTATTGGCTGGAAGAGCCTGATACCATGTTGTACCTCTAAATTATTATTTTTTTTAATTATGCTGCTAAAAATAATCAGCAATCATTTTACAAATTAAGGCCAGTATTTAGTAGCAGCACTGGGGAACTGTGATTATTCAGGACAAAGACAGCAAAGCTACATCACACATCATATGCAGAATTAGTCCAGCAACCTTCATCTGTAAGCTGTGGAGTATCTCATATTGAATAGCAGGGTAGGTTTGAGAAGCCTTATGGTTGATTCCAACTTCCATTTTCTCATATTCTAATTCAATTGACAAATTTCTTACCTTTTTCAGAATTGTCTCCAAAGCAGCTTCTCCTGAGGCCTGGCCTGACACATTCTGTATTTCCTCAGCATGTTCAAAAGCATCAAGTTCTATCAGTTTTGCCAATGTTATCGGCTCAAGAACATCAATCAATTTTGCACCAATGATGTGTTCCATTAATTCCCAATGTCTGTGCTTCAGGAAGGGATTCCTTAGATCAGTGATTACAGGAAGCTGCAAAGGGAGAGTAAAATAATGATAGGTTTTTTTTTAAACACAGAATTCCTTAGAGTAAAAATACAGAGGTCAAACCAAATTAGCCTATCAATACCAATGAGTGTACCCCTCAGTTAAGCCTTGCCACATCCATTTAATATAACCACATCAGTACAATTCATTCTTTCCTCATTCGCATATTTATCAAATTCTTTAAATGTATAAATGTAATCAATTTTAGAGCTAGGGTTAGATTGTATTAATGTCTTGCCAGGGTTATCAAGGCCCAAGGAAGAAGGATTAATGCGTGCATAATCTAAGATGTGCTTCCAATCTCAAGGTAATGAGTAATTCCAGCAAAACTGTGGCTGTTCTCAACTCCATGGATTCCATATGTATCGTTATGTTTTCATCTGAATTGTATTGATTTTGATAGGAATTATACAGCAGAGACATAGAACAAAAAGGTAAGTTACATTGTGCATTTTGGGTTTTTTTTTAAATTACACACATTTTGCATGTTTAATAGATGCCATATATATTTATCTCAATTTTAAATACATTTAAATTGTCTCTGAATGTCAGACTCACTTAAAAAACAATTAAAGGATTAACGGCCAACACTATTCTGGCTCCAGCTTCACTATCAGAGGCCAGTCAGTAATTTATAACTAATAGATCTATGCATGATAAATATAGATGTGAGATTTCCAAGTGTGGGGACCAGACAGGTATGATGGTCTTAGAACTTCATAACTTCCAACTTCTAACATCTTGTTATTTTTCTCAAATGTGTTAATGGAAGTGTTGGTAATTATCTTAAATTCATGGCCCACTGGGTTTGCAAAAGTGGAAAGATTTGCTTGATGTGTTCCAGGTGCTTTAAAAGACTTCACAGCCTTTTCTATTGTGATGGTTACAATTTATCAGTTCTGATGTCATTCTCATAAATCTTTTGATCTTTCATCTCTCTCATTTTTTTTAATATGAAGTAAAGCTTTTTATAGTACCTCCTCCTTTCATACTTGACTCTAAATACACAGTTCCAATTGGAAAGTTTTGAAGCAAAGAAGCAAACATCTTGTTTTCAATTTAGTCAAAATTCTACCTATGTCTAATAACAAAATTAGATGCTCAACCCCAGTACCTTCTGTCTCATCTGGTTGACATTATGTTTCAACTTTGCCAGTACTGTATTTGGTTGAAGACCTTTTTCCAGTTGATTCACAATTTTGCTATATTTGGTTACTTCACCATTTAATTCTTCTGCATCTATGGTTTCAAATCTACGCTGTGGTAAAGAAAGGACAGAAATTAGAAACTTAAGCATTGTTTTATTTGTTGGGACAACCAATCTGAGGGAACAAAAAATATGAATTTTCCCCACAAATGTTTTTTTTTCATTAAGCAAGAACACTAATAATCATTAATTCATTTGGCAAAAATATTTTTAAAAATTATCGTTTCCCTTGTTTAAATATTCAGCAATTTATATTTTATTAGTTTCATATTAAACAGCTACCTCAACTAAGCAAAAATACCTGCAGCCATTCATCTGTATGGCGATCCCAGTCATTTAGAGAGTTCCAAAGAAGATGTTTTAGTTTCATATCAGCATGAACTTCCTCCAGAAAATCAAATTTGGTTATTTCTACCTATATATGAAAAAAGCAAAGTTAAAGCACTCTAATTAATGAAAGCTGTGTTGCTAGCAGCAGTTAACAGAAGTTAAGATGACCAATTGAATAGTCTAGACCAGTCATTCCCTAACCCTAATCCCCCTAGGGGCAGTGAAAAGATGCAAGGGGGTGGTGAGGAAAAAGGGGGCAGTCCAAACATTTCCAACAAACTCAGCCTGAAACACTCATTGCGCACTATTCGTCAGGTGAAGAGGAAGTGGGGGTCACTGGTCAGGATGGTGACTGCCCCGGGATGGGACCACTTAGGATGGCGACCGACCGCCCGGGACGGTGATTGGCGGGGATGGCAACCACCCGAGATGGTGAAGACAATTTAGCTATAGGTGAGATGTAAATTTACCCTTTCATATTGCTAAATAAATTGGTTTACTATAAGTTTTATTTGTGAAATACATACGCTTGTTTATAGTGTTAGATTAGTTGTTGTTTTACATTTGCAGTAGACTTAATACTAAGAGGTGTGTGTTTGTTGTACGTGTGTGAGTGGTGGGGGGCGGGGGTGGGAGGGGGCACTAGGGATGTGGCCTGAGAGCCAAGGGGGCAGCAGCCCAAAAAAAATAGAGAACTCAATGGCACGAAATTGGTGAGAAAATGGCCTGTTCTATGCTGTATTACACCATGACTCACACAAAAACCATGCCAAAATTGTGTGCCTGAAAGTGAGCCAAATATAAAGTTATAGTGCATCTTTTTTCACATTCCATATCTCAGAAAATCTTTGTAACTACTGTAATAGAAAAAAATGAAACAATACATAAACCACCAGACTACTTCAAGGCATTGTTTTAAGCAATCTGCTAAGTAATATTTGTCATGTAATTCAACACACAGATTTTAAAACTCATTTTTATTAGTCCCCTTAAAGTGCTCTGTGCTATATGCAAAATCAGGGATACTTCCTTTGTCTCTGGCAACCCTGTGCCCTGTAAATATGTCCAGCTGCTGCTCCTGACCGACAACTCTGCACAGCTGAAGATACAAATAAATCAACCATATTTAGCAGCTGCTACACACAGAAACACACAAGACACAGTGGAGGTTTCAGTTGAACTGTTTATTTGAATTTCATGCTCGCCCCTTTAAGGCCAATGGGAGTTCGCATGGTGGTGATGTCATCACATTGCCCGGGGCGCAAGCTGTGGCCTAAGCCACGAGGTAATCAGCAAGCCCCAACAGCGTCATCTTTCTGCAGCTGCCCCGCCAGCGCGGCAATACAAGCGGGGCCGGTTTGCTACAAGAGATGTGTGCCACCAACCACACTTGGATAATTTTTAATGCTGAGGACATTGTAGTGAGCTAGTTGAATGAGCCATGATGCATCCATATGGGAGACCGCTAGAGGTACTAACTCTCTCCATTGCCAAACCATTAATGAAGTCAGGTGGCTGTCCTTCAGACACCTTTTCCAAAAAACCACAATAAGCTCCTTAGTCTTGTTGGTGTTGAGAGCAAGGTTGTTATTCTGGGTCCACAATTCACAATCTCCATCTAAGATACTGACTCGTTATTTTCTATCATTCAGTTAACAACAGTTGTGTAATCAACTAATTTATTATATGCATGGAGGCCAAACATGGCTCCCTAATTTTGAGTGTGGAGCAGTGGTTCTCAACCAGTGGGCCATAGTATGTGGGTCCTTAAAAATGTTAAATAAATATTTTAAATTAGATAAAGATGTGTTTCTTACAGAGCTACCTTTGACTTGAAAATATTGCTCAGTCATTGCCACTATTGGGCCATGGCATGTTAGGCCAGAAGCCAGGTGGGCCTTAGACCGAAAAAGGTTGAGAACCACTGGCGTAGAGGGAATAGAGCAGAGGAATAAGCATGTAGAATTGAAGTGCTCTGAAATTGATAGTCAATAAGGAGGAGGTGATGTTGCCAATCCACATGGTTTAGTGTCTGCCAATGAGAAAATCAAGGGTCCAGTTACAGAGGGTTAACATAGTCCCAGATCCATGGGATTGATACATAATTTTGCCAGAATGGTGTTAAATACCTAGCTTTAGTCAATGAATAATAGCTGAAAAAAACCTTTGAGAAAAGTGACAGTTGTACTGGAATGAAAATTGCACTAATATCCTTGCATATTCTCTATGCATCTTATCCCTGCCAAACTTGTTTAAACACAATTGCTGTTGTGAATTTGTGGAGTCAAATATTGAATAGAAATTAAATCAGTCCAGTAGGTAAAGCAAATATGATATGAAAAGAATTATGTGAACCATGCAAAGCAAAATTGCATTTATTTACATCAAGGAGTTTGATTAGTAAGGCAGATGATGCATTATTCAGCACAAGAAAATATGATACTTTTGCGATCACATAGACGTAGTTGAAGGACAAAAGCACAAGAATTGGAAATCTTGTAATTTTGAGCAAATAATAAAAGGCTGGTGGGACTCCAAAAGTCAGACAGCATCCAAGGAAAGAAGACAGTTACATTCAGATCCTGACCCTTTTACAACTCTATATCCCACGTTGCTGTAGGAAGGAAAAAGATTGCTCTACACCACTTCCAAAGCCAATATTTCTTTTCTCAAGTAAGGAGATCAGAGCTACACACAGCACTCCAGGTGTAATCTCTCCAGTACCCTGTATAGTTGCAACAATGCTCCTTGCTCTTAAATTCAATCCCTGTAGCAATAATGGCTAGTATTCCATTTGCCTTCACGATTATGCCTTCAACCAATCTTTTGTGAATCATGCACAAGTACTCCCAAGTCCCTCAGCACATCACCATTCACCATTTAAATATAATCTAAATATAATTCCAAAGTTGATGGCTTTGTATTTACCCACATTGTACTCCATTGGCCAGACCCATGTCCATTCACTTAACATATCTATAAAAGAATACTGAGTTTTTAAAAAATATATATAAAGAGTAAAAGAGAGACATGTGTTTACATAAGCCTGATTGAAAAAAATGCTTGGGAAATTATAATGGATAATAAAGAGATGGCAGAGGAACTTAAACAATATTTCACATCAGACTTCACCGTGGAAGACATTAGCAATATACCTGAGAAATAGGTTTCAGCGAGTAGAATTAGATGCAGTTAGGAGTACTAGAGAAATAGTGCTAGGTAAGCTGAATGGATTAAAGATTGATAAATCTTCCAGACCAGATAATGTGCATCCATAGGTTCTAAAAGAAGTAACTTTGGAGATTGTGGACCCATTAGTGATGATTTTCCAGAAGTCAAAAGACCTTTGCATGATTCCAGAGGATTGGAAGTTTCCAAATATGGTTCCACTGTTTAAGAAAGGTGTGAGACAGAAAAAAGAAAACTATAGGCCTATTAATCTGACATCGGTGGTTAGGAAGGTATTAGAGTCGATCCTCAAGGATGTGATTATGAAATACTTAAAGATGCATGACAGGATAGGTCCAAGTCAGCATGGTTTTTTTTGAAGAAATCTCATGTTCCCCCACACCTTAATGAAGGGCTCAAGCTCAAAACATTGGTGATGTATTTTTAACTTTGCTACCTAAAGGCACTGTTTGACCTGCTGGATTTCTCCAGCATCTGTGTGTGTTTTTAGGTAATTATGTGGATGTTGTATTTTTGGATTTTCAGAAGGCTTTCAATAAGGTGCCACATGTGAGGCTGATTAATAAGATGAGCCCATGGAATTACAGGGACGATATTAGATTGGATAGAAAGTTGTCTGATAGGCAGGAAACAAAGGGTTGAAATAAAGAGATTTTGTTAGGGTTAGCTGCCTGTAACAAATGGTGTTCTGCAGGGGTCGGTCTTGGGGCCGCTAGAGTTTACAATTTGTATTAATGATTTGGATTGTGGATTGAATGGTTTTGTGGCCAGATATGCAGATGACACCATGATAGGTGGCAGAGCAGGAAGTGTTGAAGAAAGGTCAGACTTGGGGTCGAAGGAGGCAGTGTGTCAGTGAGTCAGTGCCTGGTGGAGGAGGAGCCAGGAGACAGCATCAGAGGGGTGAGTAGAATAAATAGCTGGACTTACCGGAGCTTGGGCTTAGAAAGGTCAGACTCAGGGTCAGAGGAGGCAGTGAGTCAGCGCCTGGTGTCGGGTGAGAGGAGGAGGAGCCAGGAGACAGCATCAGACGGGTGAGTAGAATAAATAGCTGGACTTACCGGGGCTCCTTGTGTGGAAAGGTGTCTTTGAAACAACATATTTATAGTAAGAAAGGAGGAAATGGAGTCAGTTGGGGTAGTTAAGTACTTCAGTTGTGGGATGTGGGAAATCAGAGACAGCACAGCTGTTTCTGACGACTACACCTGCAAAAGGTGCATCCAATTGCATATAATGAGTGACCATGTTAAGGAGTTTGAGCTGCAGTTGGATGAACTGAGGATCATAAGGGAAGCAGAGGCAGTGATAGAGAAGAGTTACAGGGAGACAGTCACCCTGAGAAGGCAGGAGTCAGAGAATTGGGTGACTGTGAGGAAAGGAGGGAGAGGGCCTGTGCAGAGTACCCCTGTGGAAGTGCCACTCAGCAACATGTATTCTGCATTGGATATTGCTGGTGGGAATAGCCTATCGGGGATGAGTCATGGGGGTCAGGTCTCTGGCACAGGGGCTGCCCCTGAGGTTCAGAAGGGAAGGAGGGATAAGAACAGGATACTTGTAGTTGGGGACTCATTAGTCAGAGGAACAGATAGAAGGTTTGTGGGATGAGATCGGGGATCCAGGTTGGTCTGTTGCCTCCCTGGTGCCAGGGTCAGGGATATCTCTGATCGAGTTCATAGCATTCTGCAAGGGGAAGGAGAACAGCCAGAAGTCGTGGTCCATGTGGGGACCAATGACTTAGTTAGAAGTGGGGATGAGGTCCTGAAACAGGATTATGTGGAATTAGGTAGGAAGTTAAAAAAACAGGACCTCCAAGGTAGTAATCTCTGGATTGCTGCCGGTGCCACGTGCTAGTGAGGGTAGAAATAGGAGGATGAATGCTTGGCTAAAGAGATGGTGCAGGGGGCAAGGGATAAGATTTCTGGATCATTGGGATCTCTTCTGGGGAAGGTCAGACCTGTACCAAAGGGACGGACTCCACTTGAACTGGAGGGGGACCAATGTGCTGGCAAGCAGATTTACTAGAGCTGTGGGGGAAGGTTTAAACTAGTTTGGCAGGGGGGTGGGGAACAGAGTGTGAGAGCAGTGTCAAGGGAGCATGGCCACCTTGATAGGAATAATAACGATAACAAAGGTAGGATGGAGATTAGGGTAAAAGGTAGACAAGAGAATATATGTGAGGGTCATTCTCTGAAATGCATATATTTTAATGCAAGAAGCATAGTGAACAAGGTAGATGAGCTTAAAGCATGGACAGATACTTGGGGTCATAATATTGTGGCAATTAGTGAGACCTGGCTACAGGAGGGGCAGGACTGGCAACTTAATATTCCAGGATACATTTGTTTTAGACGTGATAGATCAGGGGGTAAAAAAGGGGGAGGAGTTGCTCTGCTTGTTAAGGAGGACATTACTGCCGTGAGGTGGCAGGATGGTCTGGAGGGATCGTCCAGTGAGGCTGTTTGGGTGGAATTGAAGGGTGAAGGAGGCATGAGGGTGCTAATAGGGGTGTATTACAGACCACCAAATGGGTCAAGAAAATTAGAGGAACAAATTTGTAGGGAGATAACGTATATGTGTGAGAATCATAAGGTAGTGATCATGGGAGATTTTAACTTCCCTCACATTGATTGGGATACCCATACAGTTAGAGGGCTGGATGGGCTAGAGTTCGTTAAATGTGTTCAAGATAGTTTTCTAAATCAATTAGTAGAAGATCCGACTCGGGACGGTGTAATATTAGATCTCCTGTTAGGGAACGAGCCAGGTCAGGTATCGGACATTAATGTTGGAGAACAAATTGGGTCGAGTGATCATAACTCTGTTAGTTTTAGGGTAGTTTTAGTGAAGAGCAAGGAGGGGCCTAAAGTTGAGGTTCTGGATTGGAGAAGAGCAATTTTGAAGGAATAAGAATGGATTTGGGGAGTATTGAGTGGGACAGGATATTTTCAGGTAAGGATGTAAATGAAAAATGGAGGATATTCAAAAAAGAAATTTTGAGGGTACAGAGTAGATATGTTCCAGTGAGGATCAAAGGAAAGGCTGGAAGTCATAGGGAGGCTTGGTTTTCGAGGAATATTGGAAATTTGGTTAGGAGAAAAAGGGAGGTGTACAAGAGGTATAAAGAGCAAGGAGCTGAGAATTTGAAGGAGGACTACAAGAAGTGAAGAAGGAATCTTAAGAAATTAGAAAGGCTAAAAAAAGGCACAAAAAGGCTTTGGCAGACAGAGTAAAAATAAATCCAAAGGGTTTCTATTGGTACATTAAAAGTAAAAGATTAGTGAGGGATAAAATTGGACCCCTTGTAGATAGCGAGGGTAGGCTGAGTGAGAAGTCAATGGAAATGGGGGTAATTTTGAATGATTTCTTTGCCTCAGTATTCACTAGGGAAAAAAATATTGAACCAGTTGAAGTAAAGAAAAATAGTGGGGAGGTCATGAAGCATATAAGGATAACCGAGGAGGTAGTGGGCTGTGTTGAAAAAGATAAAGGTGGATAAATCTCCGGGACCGGACAAAATATTCCCAAGGACACTCAGGGAGGCTTGTGGACAGATAGTGGGGCCATTAACAGAGATATTTAGGATGCCACTTGCCACGGGAGTAGTGCCAAAGGATTGGAGGGTGGCGCATGTGTTTCTGCTGTTTAAGAAAGGGTCCAAATGTAAACCTGGGAATTATAGACCCGTGAGTCTGACGTCTGTGGTGGGCAAGTTGATGGAAAGTGTTCTGAGGGATGGTATTTACAATTATTTGGAGGTATAGGGAGTAATCAGCATGGTTTTGTCAGGGGTAGATCATGCTTGACAAACCTGATTGAGTTTTTCGAGGGGGTTACAAAAAAGGTTGATGAAGGGAAAATTAGAGGCTATCCATATAAAACAGGGATTAGGAAGAACTTCTTTAGCCAGAGGGTCGTGGATCTGTGGAACTCGCGGCCACATAGCAGCAGAAGCCAGATCACTGGGAGTAGTTAAACAAGAAACAGACAAATATCTCATTAGTGAGGGTATCAAGGGGTATGGGGGGAAAAAGGCCAGAAATTGGAACTGGTGTAGATTTACGGAATGGACTCGATGGGCCTAGTGGCCTGTTCTTTTGTATTGTTACTGTTTCCCACTGACTGCACAATCAGGTAGGCTAACATTTTCCCAACCTCAATATCAAATGCTTCATCTCTATCAAATTTGCACCACCTTCTATATTTCTATAAGGAAAAAGTGAAGGCTTCATTACAACTATCCCCATAATTCCATCAATTATTTGGTGACTTAATGGCTACTGTCATATTATAAGGTACAGCTACAGACAGTCACCTTGAAGTTCTTTTGATAGGATTTATACTCAAATGCACGTTTTTGGAGCTCATCCATAACTGTATGTAAATCATCCAAAGTGGTTTGCACTTTTGTTCGGTCAGAATTGATATCCAGAATCTGAGGATCCTACAACACAAATGAAAAAAATAAAATTACACACATTAAATAAAATGTCAATAAATAGTGCAAGGGTATGTTGCCATGATATGTTCCTCCTTAATTTCCTTTTACTTGAATTGTCTTCCTCAGGAAGAGGATCATATTATTCCAGGCTTCAGCCAACAGTTCGGTCAGTGGCAAGTTTGGAAACAACCTCCAGATAGAGAGGGGGTGTGTAATCAACATTTAAGAGAGAAAGCTGTAGGTAAGGCCAGGACCAAATAATTTTTTTTGTAAAACAATGCAGGTGTGAATAAATATGAAGTACTTTGCATTTATAAAACTGCATTCACCAAATCAGATTATATCTAAGTGCTTCACCACCGATAGAAGACAGGGAACCAGGAAGTGATTATTCCTCAGTATTTTCTAAAGAAGGCCAGAGATCACTGACATATTACTTGTATATTAACAAAAATGAAAATTATTTCTAGAATTTGTTATCTTTTGAAGAAATCTGTCATTTTGAGAAAGAGTCATGGATTGGTACACTCAGAATTGTAGAGGATGGAATTAGGCCATTTTACCTAATCTATCCATGCTGACCAATGGATACCCTTCGATATGCATCCCATCTCCTAGCACTTGATCCCAAACCTTCTATGCTTCATAGAAGATACCACACAAAACACTGTACAGGCCCTTCAGCCCTCAATGTTGTGCCAACCTATATATTCCTACCAAAAAATCCTAAAACCCTCTCTATCTCATAATCTACTATTTTTCTTTCATCCATATGCCTGTATAAGAGTCTTTTAAATGCAATGTTTCAGCTTTCACCACTACCCCTGGCAAGGTATTCCAGGCACCCACAACTTTCTCTGTAAAAAAAAAACATACCCCTGATATCTCCCTTCAACTTTCCTCCTTTCATTTTGTACAGAAGTCCTATGGTGTTTGCTAGTCCCACCCTTATAAAAAGACACTGGCCTTTCAGAAGGGGTCCAAATGTAAACCTGGGAATTATAGGCCCATGAGTCTGATGTCTGTGGTGGGTAAGTTGATGGAAAATGTTCTGAGGGATGGTATTTACAAATATTTGGAGGTACAGGGATTGATAGGGAGTAATCAGCATGATTTTGTCAGGGGTAGATCATGCTTGACAAACCTGATTGAGTAAATCTTCGTCCACAAAGCCAAGCCAAAGAAAGAAAGAAACAAAAAAGGTTGATGAAGGGAAAGCTGTGGATGTTGTCTACTTAGACTTTAGTAAAGCTTTTGACAAAGTTCCCCACAGGAGGTTAGGAAAAAAGGTGGAGGCATTAGGTATAAATAAGGTAGTGAAATGGATTCAGCAGTGGTTGGATGGAAGGTGTCAGAGAGTAGTGGTAGAAAATTGTTTGTCCAATTGGAGGCCGGTGACTAGTGGAGTTCCTCAGGGATCGGTCCTGGGTCCACTATTGTTTGTTATATATATTAACGATCTGGAAGCCGGGGTGGAGAATTGGATAAGCAAGTTTGCGGATGATACAAAGATTGGTGGTGTTGTGGACAGTGAGGAAGATTACCGTAGATTAAAAGGTGATTTAGGAAGGCTGGAGGTGTGGGCTGAGAAATGGCTGATGAAATTTAACACAGATAAGTGTGAGGGGTTACATTTTGGAAAGGCAAATCTAAATAGGTCATGTGCATTAAATGGTAGGTTATTGAGATGTGCAGAGCAACAAAGGGATTTAGGAGTGATGGTAAATAGTGCCCTCAAGGCTGATACTCAGGTAGATGGTGTGGTGAAGAAGGCATTTGGAATGTTGGCCTTCAAAAATCGGAGTTTTGAATTCAAGAGTAGGGAGGTTATGATGAAATTGTACAAGGCATTGGTGAGGCCAAATTTGGAGTACTGTGTACAGTTTTGGTCACCAAATTATAGGAAAGATATAAACAAAATAGAGAGTGCAGAGAAGGTTCACGAGAATGTTGACAGGATTTCAAGGTTTGAGTTACAGGGAAAGGTTGTGCAGACTGGGGCTTTTTTCTCTGGAGTGAACAAGATTGAGGGGGGACTTGATAGAGGTGTTTAAGATTTTAAAAGGGACAGACAGAGTAAATGTGGATAGGCTTTTTCAATTAAGAGTGGGGGAGATTCAAACTAGAGAGCATGGTTTAAGATTGAAGGGGGAAAATTATAAGGGGAACATGAGGGGAAATTTCTTTACGCAAAGGGTGGTAGGGATGTGGAATGAGCTTCCGGCAGATGTGGTTGAGGCGGGATCATTGGTTACATTTAAGGAAAGACTGGATAGTTACATGGAGAGGAGAGGACTGGAGGGGTATGGACCGGGTGCTTGTCAGTGGGACTAGGAGAGTGGGGATTTGTTACAGCATGGACTAGTAGGGCCGAACTGGCCTGTTCTGTGCTGTAAGTGTTTATATGGTTATATGGTATTATAAGACTCCTACTTCTCAGAATCTTGTAGACTTCCATTAAGTCATGTCTCATCCTTCTTTGCTTTAAAGAGAAAAGCTCTAGATCTGCTAACCTTGCCTCATAAGACCTCCAATCCAGGCAAAATCCTGGTAAATCTCCTCTGCATCCTCGCCATAGACTTCACACTCTTTCCTTCTCAAGAAGAGTTCTGGTGAAACTCCAGCCCAACAAATAATATCCATACACAGAAAGTGAACACAAATTATAACAGTCTTTCTTCTGTACACTAATTTTATCTTTTATATCGTTATTCAATTAATTCCCTTTTAAAATTACAGTTAAATCTATTTCAACCACTGCTAAATAAGCCAGATTGCTCTCACTAGAGCAGATAATTACTAGTAAATTTAAACAAATATAAGTGATTCCAGTGGCTAAAGGATGGAAAGTAATAGAATAGATTTAAAGTGGTTGCTTTAAGCACTATAAATAAATTAACAAATAAATTAATAGATCTTATATGAAGGATCATATGGACAGGGATATATTTTGTAGTTGTTATTCTTGGCTACACCGTGGCAGTATACCTAATACAAAGTCATTCTCATAACTGAATAGGTTCACTTTATTTACTCCTCAGCAGTAAAGGAGAATGGAAATATCATTGACCATAATGTTAGAATTTATAATTCAACACCTCAC